>NC_137971.1:4279489-4981989 GCF_963924665.1 Micromys minutus
GAGGAGGAGGAAAAGGAGAAGGGAAAGGAGGAGGAAAAGGAGGAGGAGGAAGAGGAAGAAGAGAACAAAGATTGGAATTGACCCCAAGTGCTTGCTTTTTGCCGGTTGACCAGACACACTAGAACTATCTGCATTATCTATGCAGGATAGGGTTTTTATTATTTTTACCTAAAAGTGTCTCTTTTTGGTAATGACAAATGTGTTTTTTAAGAAAAAAAGGCCTTGTTTTTCTTAATACACCTTTAATGGTTTTTAAATTGTTTCATATCTTGTCAAGTTGAGATTTTTAAAAACTTCATTTTTAATTTGTAATAAAGTTTATAACTTGATTTTTTTTTCAAAAAAAAAGTCAACAAACTGCAAGCACCTGTTAATAAAGGCCCTAAATAATAATAATAATAATAAATAATATTTAATAGGCTAGTTGAAAAAAGGAGGGGTCTAGCAGGAGTGGAAGAGAGAGGAGAGTAAGGGGACAGATGTGAACATATGACCACATTCTATCACATACATGTGGAAAATTATTGAAAACAGACAAATCCAAACACAGACAAGAAATACAAAGAGAACACAGAAACTCGAAGCAAGAGGGACTCAGAGCAAACGAGAAAGCCTGTGGGAGGAACCACGCCTGCCTGTCCACACCTGCCTGTCCACACCTGCCTGTCCACACCTGCCTGTCCACGCCTACCTGTCCACACCTACCTGTCCACACCTGCCTGTCCACGCCTGCCTGTCCACGCCTGCCTGTCCACACCTGCCTGTCCACGCCTGCCTGTCCACGCCTGCCTGTCCACACCTGCCTGTCCACGCCTGCCTGTCCACACCTGCCTGTCCACGCCTGCCTGTCCACGCCTGCCTGTCCACGCCTGCCTGTCCACGCCTGACAATCCAGGGAAGTGAGTCTCTAAAAGCCCTGTAGTTACTTGTGAAGGTTCATGCTGGTGTCCAAGTCTCCCGAGTGCTACTCTGAGAAATCTCTCTGGAGTATGAAGCTATGGTAGCACACGGGAATACGATATGCTGTTTTCAAACCCTTTCACCAGGGCTATCTTCAATCCAGCTGCTGATCAATGTATTCCAGGCACTGCGTGTTGCTAGCTATCCAAGCTGAGGTTTGTAAGAGAGTTGCTACCGCATTTTGACATTTTAATATTTCCATATCAATATAAAGGTGATTACTGGATTCTTTTACCTGCTGAGGAGGGCGTCACATGAAGACCCAGGGCATGTTTTGCCTCTGTCACCCATGTGAGTTTGAGTGAACCACATTCCGGGTGCTCACTAGACACACGTGGCAGGCGGCCTCTGCGTTGAATGGGAGGATTCTCTAAGGCAGAACTCACCTCAGCGAGAGCTCCACCAAAGCAGAAGTCTTAGAATAGAGAGGGTTGCCCGGGTGGCTGGGGAAATGGAGCCGTGGGTAATATACCTGCACGTGAGCAGGAACCTCAGTTCCTGTTCCTGGCACGTATATAAAAAGCCAGGTGAGGTATCTAGCGCTGTAACCTTGGTGCTGGGAGACGGGAATCTTGAGCTCATGGCCAGCCAGCCGAGCCAAACTGATGACTGAGCTTCATGCTCCGTGAGAGAACCTGCCTCAAAACTTAGGTGGGGGAGGTTGGAGGAAGAGGCCTGACTTCAGCCTCTGGCCTCCACATCAACAGTTCATAGCTATCCTTGGACTCAGTCGGCCCCATAGGTTGCCCATGTCTGGAAGTTGGTAAGATTTTGGTACCTAACCAGGGGGTGTAGGGATGGGGGTAGACCTCAAATGAGGAGGGGGAAAACTGGGCTGAGACATAAATTACTCACAGCAGGGCAAGTTTCCATGCTTGGCTGGCACTTCAAATTCTCGTCCCATTCCAGAACTTCACCTACTGTTGACCTTGTAGCCACTACCTGAAGGCCATCCAGCATCTGCACCCCACCCCTGAGCTGCCCATTAATCACGGGCCAAAGAGGCTTTGCCTGGCAGAGCTACTGGGTTCTGGAACAGGATGCAGCCATTGGCAGACGGGTTCTCTTATCAGGGCCTAGCAGTCAAAGAAAAGGCTCCTGTGTACGGGAGAGGGTGGCTTTTGTTTGCTTTCTCTTTTAGCTAAAGGGAATTCCTGGGGAAAAAGGATGCCAGGGAAAGGAAGTGCTTGCCAATAAGAAAAATCCTTCCCAGCCCGACTCCTGCCCCACCCGAAGGACTGTCCCAACTTCAAAGAGTTCAGCAAGCGTTCCTCATGCTCGGGGTCAGTTCCAGTCCAAGGGAGTCTGCTGGCCCTGAGCACACAGGTCTGCCCCTGGTTTCCTCTGGGTGCCAGGGCTGCCTTAGATCAAGGAAGCCCAGGGATGCAGACACTCAGCCCTTCTTGGGTTTTCTAGGGTAGAGGCCTAGAAGGACCAAGAAAACTGGAAGAGGCCTAGAGCCCTCCCCGTCCAAAAGGAAGATGCAAAAGGCAGGAAGTTGTGCCCCAGGCTGCACAGGTGATTGAAAAACAAGCTGGGAGCCGACCGTGTCTCTGCCGGGCAGCTGGCCTCCAGAACTCCCACCCGACCCTGCACTGTGCCTGAGTGCTCTGCCGTTGAGATGTTGCTGTATGTTGGTGAGTGTTGCAAGTGGAGGCTTAGAGAGCGAGAACTGTGCATTGGGATCATACCCAAGGCCTCTGAAGAGACCCTGGTTTCAGATTTCCTCCTCCCCACTGAGGATCTATCCTGTGTACCTAATGTGTGCCAGCCCTAATGTGTGCCGGGTACAAGGGGAGTTGATGGACCGAGCTAGTCTAGAATTCCTGTCTGTGTCTCCTACCGTACTGGAGGATGGCAGACAGACAGGTACGTGGGAAGTTAGAAGGCAGCAGCAGGGAAGGAGCACAGAGATTTAAAATGGGCTGACCATGGGAGACCTCACTGACAAATGGCATCTATGCACAACCTTTTAGATGTAGACTGCGGAGGCAAAATCAGCCTCTGGGTCTCGGAGAGTAACAATTCTCGAAGAATAACTCCAGTCGCTAGCGTAGGCGAGTTGACCTGGCATATCCCCTGAGCCCTTCAGGTCCTTACACTGCGAAGCCATCTTGCTTCCCAAGCGCCATGGCTCAGAAGCCATAAGACTCGGATGCCACCTCCCTGTCTGAGAGAATAGAAAACCCAGGCAAGAAAGAGTGTGAGGAAATGCCCAGGCAGCAGGCTTACTCCAAAGCCTGTCCCTGTCCCTGTCCTGTCGAAGATGGGGTGGATAGATGGGAATACAGGGCGTCTAGTTCACACAGGAATTTCCCATTTGAAAGTCTATAAGACTTGCCCAACTGAGCGTTTGTGCCTGCTCAGAATCTTTGTATTTCTGTTTTCCTTCCTCCAACATTATATGATGAACATTTTATGCATTCATTCATTCATTCATTCATCTATTCATTCATTCAGACAGACAGATAAGACCACTGCACTCATTGGTTTTATGTCAACTTGACACAAACTAAAGTCATCTGAGAGGGGGGAACCTCCATTTAGAAGATGCATTCATAAGATCTGGCTTTAAGGCATTTTCTTAACTAATGATTGATGGGTGAGGGCCCAGCCCATATGGGCCTCATTATCCCTGGGCTGGTGGTCCTGGGTTCTGTAAGAGAGCAGGCTGAGCAGGCCATGAGGAGCACAGTAAGAAGCACCCTCACAGCCTCTGCTTCAGCTCCTGTCTCCAGGTTCCTGACCTGAGTTCCTGTCCTGACTTCCTTCAGTGATGGGCTACGGTGTGGAAGTGGAGCCCACATGAACCCTCTCCTTCCTAACTTGCTTTTGGCTCTGACGTTTCATTGCAGCAATGGAAACCCTAAGACAGTCCCATTATATATTTCAGGCTGGTTCCAAACTGGTCATCCTCCTGCCTCTGTCATTCTAATGCCAACATGCCCAGGTCTTGAGGACCAGAAATGTTGAGTTTTGTCATGTCAAGTGTAATGGGAGAAACACCGAATATGGTGTCTGGTATGAATCCAGTCCTAAATATCAGGTCTTTGCAAAAGAGACATCTGCATTGTCCATTTCTAAGGAGGTCGAAGGGCACCAGCCAAGGCCTGCCTAGAGGCTGGAGGAGGGATGCTGTCTGCTCACAGGGAGTCCTTGGAAGTGAGTAGGGGACCGTGCGCAGGAGGATAGGAATGCTTACGTCTGAGGAGTGGATAGAGTACAGTGTGAGGCACATGAGAAGTTTATTGATCAAAAACAACTTGTGGGCTGGGGAGATGGCTCAGTGTGTAAAGCACTTGGGGCTGAGTTTCATTTCCAGAAGCCATGTTAAAGAAGCAGGCACAACAGTGGGGGTGGTGACAGGCAGGTCTCTGGGGCTCAGTAACCAGCCAGCCTAGCCTAAGATGAATGAATGCTGCTGGAG
Organism: Micromys minutus; assembly: GCF_963924665.1. Classification (NCBI taxonomy): domain Eukaryota; kingdom Metazoa; phylum Chordata; class Mammalia; order Rodentia; family Muridae; genus Micromys; species Micromys minutus. The sequence goes on from NC_137971.1 coordinate 4,283,877, forward strand.
GAGCCACACCCAAGGCTGTCCTCCGACCACCAAAGCGTGTGCATACATATGCACTTGTATGTGCAAGTGCATAAACACACACACACACACACACCACAAAGCAAAGCAAAACAAAACACCAACAACCTATTCTGAAATCTGTTTCCCAAAAGCATTACAATCGACAGGGCCTCTGCCTGGTCCTCATGTTGATTCCTCGAGAAAGGGGGCCAGTGAAACACCCTGAAGTGTAACTATGTTTCAGGGTCACACCTCTACCTGCTTCTTCCCACCTCTCCCTCTTGCTGCCCCCCTTCTCCACCAGTTCCTCAGGAGGATAGTCACCACGCTGTGTATCACTGCGCATGAGTCCAACCAAACCCCAGCTCTGTGCATAAATCCTGCCACAAGGTCAGCATCGAGAGAGAGCTTTCATCTTGCCGGGCCTCTAGGGGCCTGAGCATTCTGGTCCTGCTCAGTCTGCCCCGTTCATCCAGGGTTCGTCAGCTTATTCCCACTGCACTCCCTGGGTGACCTTTCTCAGGGCTCCAGGAGAGAGCCTGGGTTCCGGGCTTGGGATGAGGGCTGGGTAAGCTTCAGCAGAGGAATGAGGAACGAAAGCACGTGCTCTTGGAAATTGTCAAGAGGACAAATCATGAACCCATAGCTTTTTGATCATCAACAAAACTGAAATAGAAACAGAGGCTATTCATTATGCTACCAGATTTAGAGCTTTTAACAAGAAACACACTCGTGCTTCAAGGGGGAAAAAAAATAGGTCCGCAGAAGTCAGTCTTGCTCTGACCGATGAGCTTCCAAATTTTGGTGGCATCGTGAATGGTGTCAGGATGACCCATTGACGTGTAAAGATTTTCAAAATTTTATCTTTCCGGGTTGAGTGGGTGCATTTCCATTCCCATTCGAAGTTGCTCTAAAGATCTAAGTAGATAATCACATTTACTTTTGAGTCCCAGCAGCCTCTTTTTCCTAACGATGAACTTCGTTCCTCTGTCCCATGTGTCCCGCACCGACAACCGGGACAACCGTGCCTGTGCTGCTGTGTAGCCGTTACAAAGTGTGAATCTACCTAGGCCCCCGTATTTTGGTAGCCTTGTCCCAGAGCCAGGCAGAAAGAGAAGTCGGGAAGTCAGGAGGCTTAGCTGAGACTGGGAGGGGAGCCATAGATAGAACTGTTCTGTCTGGTGTCCCCCTATTCCCCTGGGACATTAGCATTGGGATCTGCATGTACACAGCCACCCAGAATTAGGACCATAAGACCCTTCACTCTGGCCCAAGCCAGTACTCCGGTATGAGGGTACCTAACCACAGATTCCTAGGTCCTAAAAAGAGGTCAGGAAGTCCATTCTCTAAAGTTGGAGAGGACAATGAGTGAGTGGACGGGGCAGAACCCAGGACAGTCTCCAGCGGACACCGCGGTGGCTACCCCTCAGAACAGGGACAAATCAGAGAAAATGACCGAAAATGAGAGACCCACACCTTACAGTGGGGACCCAGTAAAGGAGCCCCTTAAATCCCGCCCGGCCACTGCAGGTCATGACGGGAGTGACCCTCTCTGGAGGAAGTAGAGAGGTGCCCACCAGATCAAAACTTAAACTCAGCTTCACTAGCTCTGGGTTCAACGTTAATGGAAGCCCCCAGGATTGAATGGCAGAGAGCCCTTAGTCTCTGCTACCTCAGGTCAGCATGTTGCAGGAACCAACAGTGTTTGTCACGTGGCTCCTTTCTTGGGGTGACGAAATGGAAGGAACAGGGACGGATGTTTGTGAAGTGGAACTCTAGGAGAGTACAAAACACGCTTCCACGTGGCTGGCCTAAGTCAACAGACGGCCTTGATCGTGTAGAGAAATTCATCTTTTCCCAGTCGAACAGGTGAAATCACACGGATCAAGATTCCATGGTCTCCAGGTTTGGCTGGAATTTTGTGATAGCAAATATTGATGGGAGTTGCTGGGCCACCGGCACGGTCTGTCAATGTTTGAGAGCTCTGGAAACTCTGACAGGTTGTAGTGCAGATAATGGGACTGAGTTCTGGACCTGTGTCTGTTACCAACTGGCAGTGTGTCCTTCCATGACCCTCTCGGACTCGTGACCCGCCTGGTTTCCACATTTGTAGAAGGACTAGATCTTTTCCAGATCTACAAGTAGGCGACCTTATGACTTAAAGTGAGAGTATGTCATTGCTAAAGTCATCTGCTGTTAATTTGGACTTCAAACCCATTCTGATAAATATCTTCAGGCTCGGGGGGAGTGGCCTGAAGCTCACTTGCAAAATCCAATTGGTTTCTTCCAAAGCCTCAGTCAACAGAAGGCTAGTGGCCTCTGATAGCTACTTGGAGTCTCCAGGCCGGGCAGATGGTACAGACTTCGGTACCATTGACAAAGTTTGGTTCACCTTGGGCTGGAGCCTGCAGTAAAACCATATTAAGGTTTTTGTGCCCCCAGTTCTAGCTGAACAAACACAATTTCAGTTGGATTGAAAGCCCCAAGGGAGAAAAGTAGAATCTTAATTATAATCTCTCAAGACCATCAAAGCTGTACTAAGGAATGTTCTGAGCCCAAATCCTACTAGCATGGGCCAACTCCCTGAAACCAGTTAAGTCTCAAGTTACAAACCCTAGAGAGAAATAAGGCAGCTTCGAAACCATAAACCCTCACAGAAAGTCTGGCTGACGACAGGGTCTGGCACTATCTCAAACACCTGTGGCTCTCCCTTTACATGTAAGAGACAAAATTTAAAAGGGAGACAGTGTCGTGAGCGCAGGGATGTAGATCAGCCATGGCAGTGGGCAGTTTTCCTAATGCTCAGCTCCAGGCTGACCATACGTCTTTCGGGATCACAGAGGGGAGATTTTAGCCTCTAAAGTGTTCTTAAGTTTATTTGTGTGAGTGTTTCTAGTGAAGGAGAGAAAGCGGTCAGTGTGGTCCACGGGACAGTGGTCTCGATTTGTGGTGCCCAGATGGCTAGGAAGCCGTGGACATTAGCCACCCTGGGGTGATGCTCTTAGGAACGAGCTCTCTCCAGCCATCCCTTTAGGGGATGTCTTTTTCCTGTATACACAGTTGGGACATGGGAGTATCACTGTAAAAAAAAAAAAAAAAAAAAAAGATAATACAGCGCACACAGTGTCCCAGTCTAGAAGAAGCCTCGTGGGACACCACATTAATTGGACCTCCTACTTATCTCCAGTGATGCTGATGTAGAGGTCAGATGTCTCCGGAGCACAGACTGTCCGTGAGCAATTTAGATTAGTCATGGAGATTATTGTCTTACATTGTATCTCGAATTGCATCCTTGAACATGGTCTTAGAATGCAAAGATTAACCCCTTCTCCCCTCTTTAAAAAGTCGTGCTAACAAGACCTGCATACGATTAAGCCAGCCAAAATCCCAGAACAGATGTGGGAGGGGACCCCTGAGACCCACCCATCATGAAGGGTCTACTGGCACTGGGTGGTTGCTGAAGGAGGGAGAATTACTGTCTTTTGGGGTTCTGGCTGCTGGGCAGGATGTTCATTTTCCAGTGGGTGGCCCCACATCCACGGCACATGTAGGCAAAGCTAAAGGGACTCATGAGCTTATCGACTGCAATCTTGTTATATTAAGAAAAAGAGGACATGAGGTAAGGAGGGAGATGGAGGGGCCGTCAGGGGGTGAAGGGAGGGAGTGCTGGATGGATATATTCAAAACATGTTATATAAATGCACAACACTTTCAAAGAATAAACTTTTTAAGATTAATTTTTAAATGTGCCCTAGAATATTTCCCTCTTGGAACTCCTCCTGTTCTCTGGGCGTTCTTTCTCACTTTTCCTTAATAAATGTACACTCACTCTTACAAATAAACAAATACATTTACTCTCATCAGGTGCACACCACAGCCCCAGTAAGAGCATGTGCACTGGGATCTAAGACTCCTCTACACTGTTCTCATGTTGCAAATCAGAACACACAACCTCCCCCCTCCGAGTAGCAGTTCCCCATCTCCCTCTTCCTGATGCAGGCTGCTGTGAGTTCCAGTTGTTACTGTGACCATATAGGATGTGACATGGTTTTCAGCCTTCTCCACAAAGTGTCAGAGTGGGTTCAGGATAAAGTTGTGTCATCATGAACTTTACCTTTATTTCCATTTCATGGCTGGGCAAACTGAGGGTTTAACATGTCCAATTGATGTGCGTCTCACTCCACATTGCTAGTTAAGTAAGAGCTAGACCCTGAACCCATACCTTGCATATGGAATTGGCCTTCTGCTATGGTGTACTGAGTTGAATAGCAACGCACACACATATGCACACACACATGCATGTGCACACACGCAAACGTGCATGCACACTCGCGCACACATACACACACGTACATACTACTCAAAAGGCTATTGGGGACTAGAACACATAAAAATGTTAACAGTTGCCTGAAGATGAGGACAGACATACCAGATTAAGATTAAGCTGGGTCCAATTCTGAGAACTAATGTCCCTGTAAGCCATTAGGGGGAGTTAAAGCCAACAGAGGTACAAGAAGGTGGAGATGCTGGAGAATCTCTTCTTCCCACTAGAGACAAGTGAGACCCATGGAAAATTCTTTCTTTGCACCTTCTGAGAGGATGTGGTCCTGCTCACACTGATTTTACACTTACTGCAGAATACGTCTGCAGGGCTTTGAGTTTGTAGTGTGTGTGTGTGTGTGTGTGTGTGTGTGTGTGTGTGTGTGTGTGTGTGTGTGTGTGTTACCTTGATGTTTTTGTTTGGCTCACTGACTAGGCCGTGCTTCCTTACTAACAAGCTTCAGGGATCCCCTACCCAACAGGACGATGACCGTGTGCCACTATGCTGGGCTCTCTCTCTGGCTGAGGGAATACAGTGCGTTCTCAGGGAGGAACACGGACACTCACGCTTGCAACAGTGTGCAGGCTAGTTTTATGCCAAATTAGCACAAGTCTTGGAAAAGGGAACTTTGGCTGGGAAAATGCCCCCAGAAGATTAATGTCTGATGGGCAAGGGCCCAGCTTGCCATGGGCAGTGCCACCTCTGGGCTGGTTGTCCTAGATGCTGTAAAACAGCGGGCTGAGGGAGCCTGCAGTGGTGGGCTGAGATGCTCTAGCTGCCCATCCTGCCCAAGGTTAGGCCTCTGCTCCTTCTTCTTCCAGAGGCTCCACATCCCTGAGCAGCGCAGACCCTCTCTTTAATTCTGAAGCCAACACCAGGGATGGGGTGAGAAGAGGGACACAGTGAGTCACTGGCTGTGATCCCAGGTGATAAATGTTACAGGACACAGACGTGGGTACGTGAATGTTCATTCTTCTCCCATGTGACAGGCCAGAGATTAGCATCTCTCTGCCCTTCTCCCACTCCCACTCCTGAACTTGAATGTACTCGAGCATTTTGCTCACCGAGACGCTGCGTGTGTCCACATGCATGTAGTTTTCAGTGGTTCCCTCTGCCCATCATTGTGTTGGCCTAAAATAAGACGCTGAGGTCAAGGTTCAGGCGGACAAGGGGGTGGGTGTGGTGGGACTTCTGTGGGACATGCTGTTCTGTGCACCCAAGTTGGCAGCTTCACACAGAGGAGTCAACAATGCTGTACAAAGACGCGGGAGGCTAAGAGGACGTTCCTCAGATACAATGCCATGGCAAAGGATGCGTGCCTACATTTACAGAGATTTTAAAAAGCAAGCACTTCCTCTTCTGGGAGGGTACAGTCACCAAAGCCCAAAACAGAGAATTGATCATTTTGATCCAGTGTGCTTTTGGATGGAAGGGACATGAGAGATAATCCCAACAAAATCATGTGGCAGATTGAGAAGCCTAAGCACTAAGAGTCTCTGCAGTTCCTTCTGTGCCCTACTGCCCCACACCAAACAGATGTGCAAAGGGCTCTGCCCTGTGTCTTTTGACCTCCCTCTCTACTGTCTTCTCCATAGGCATACACTTGTCTTACACATCTTAACCTTACATTACCTGTAGTTTAAGTTGTGGTTTCCCAGTAGGGTGTAACTATCAAACTAACTACCCATCCTTCCATCCTCCCGACCCATCCATCCACTTGCACATCTGTGATGAGTACTTTTAATTGTCCGTTTGATACCATGCACAACCATTTGGGAAGAGAGTTCAGTGAGAGACTGTCAAGATTAGGTTGGTATGTGCGTGTTATCTCTGGGGAATTGTCTTGATTATATTAATTGAAAAACTACCTAGCCCACTATAGGTGGCACCATTCCCTAGTCAGGGATCCTGGACTGCATAAATGTAGAGTTGGGGCTAAACACAAGCAGGCATCTAAGCATTCATTCTCTCTGCTCTTTTTTGTGGATGTGACTTGCTGCTTCAAGTTCTTGCCTTGATGTCCCCATAATAGCGGACTGTTAGCTGCAACCATTAGCCAAATAAAGCCCTTCATTGCCAAACTGCTTTTAGTCATAATATTTTATCTCAACAACAGAAAGGAAAGCAGGACGACACCCATCCAACCCACACTCACTGAGCAGACAGCTATAGACACACCACTATGTGTGATAGTATCTCTAAAGGAGGCAGAAATGATTAGGGCAAGATCCTAGCTACCAGTGCAATGATAGTCTAACCAGAGAGGTAAAGCGTGCATGCAAAAGTCTCAGACTCACCCCTTCAACGCAGTTCGTCCCCATTGAAGAACTAGAAACATCACTGTTGGCAGAGGGAGAACAAAGGCAGTTCTGTAAGCATGGGCTATCTACTGACCTATATAATTTGAAAAGTTGGTGAACTATATATATTCAGCAACCGGATATCCTGAATTTTTAAATAACTCTAACTTAAAATATTCTCTTCTCCTTTTAGTTTATGTGCCCTGGTTGTTACTCAGGGAGAACTGGGTGATGGGCCACACATAGATTTTATTTTTGAATTCAGATTTTATCCATGGCTTTATTCAAGACCTGTGACAGATTGAGTGTCCTGTCCTAGGCAGTACAGCACAGGCACACGGTGGCTGTGTCTTTATCAGTCGCTTGAAGCACAGGTTTCCATGGGATGCTGAATATGGACGGAGCTCTGCAGGGGGGAGAGAAATTTACGATGAGCTAAGTGGGAGGCACTAAAAATGCTTCCCAGCCCTGCCCAGGGGGAGGGGGGAGGCTCAGGTGAGTGCTGGATGAGAGGAGGGACAAGATCTCACAGAGGTGGGGGTCACAGGGCTCTTTCCTCCCCACCCTTCCTTACCCTGGCTTGCTAGCCCAGAGCTCAAGGGCTGGGGCCTGAAAACGTAAAGCTCACACACCAGGGTCCAAGGTCACTGCAGTTCTGTTTTATTGATAAAGGAAGTCCCTGTTTTCTTTCCCTAACAGTTTAGAAAGAAAAACAGAGAGAACACCTTTCTTTAGTGAAAACACCATTCTTCCCCTGTGTTTGGAGACAAACAGCCCCATGCAATCACAGGCAAACTTAAGCAGAACTTGCAAGGGATGGTCTGAAGCCACTCCGGAATTCCTCCAGCTTGCCTGTGTGATCCCCAAGGTGTCCTTATGTCTGCCACAGATGCTCTTCAAAGATTTTGCCTTTCTTTTTGGGGTCTTAGAATTGTCAAGTCATTTTAGAGGTACATTATAGCACATGCCGGGTACAATAGAAAGTTTAGAAAAATCTGTTATGAACAGACATTTTCCTTCAAGAAAACTGTGTTGCCCAATCAAACACATGTTGAGCACCAACAGTAGTATATCAAACACATATGGAACTGAAAGACTTGGAGACCTTGGAGCAAGGTTTTTCTGGGAATAAGGACAGGAATGTACTCTTCCCCACTGGGGAAGTTTCTTCTTTCAAAACAAGTTCCTGGACCTGAAATTTAGTCTACAAATTAAATCATCAATAGACACAAGGGGAGTGCCTCTAGATTTCCTCTTAGGAAACCCCAAGGCACTGGTCCAAATGTGCATCTTGATTAATATTATGTAAAACCAAGTTCAGAAGTTATCCGAAAGCAGTTGACGGATGCTCGCCTTTGTCACCCTGTGGATTATATTCTCCAGTCTGCATCAGGAGTGGGCCAGGTAGTAATTCCTGCCACGCACGGAAATGACTGATTGATGTCAGTGTCTTCTTTATAAGCAGAGGAAATCAGCTTCTCCACTGCCTGCATAGATGCTCTGTTCCAGAGATTCCATAATAAAGTCTGCGCTTTAGATTCCTGTGATCTAAACCTTCACCTCTATTCCATGTCATCTCTACCTGACTGACTGGACCAGTCTCTCTCCCTCCCCCCGCCCCTCTCTCTCTCTCTCTCTCTCTCTCTCTCTCTCTGCTTCCGTTTCTCTGGGAAAATAAATTTGTGTGGCTTAGCTTTGTGTGTGCATATGTGCATTTTTTTCATTTTCTTCCCTGCAACCCCACCCCCACCCCCTGTACAGGTACCAGCCATTCCTTTCCTCCTTTCTTGAGGTGTAGAACGTGCTTATTAGACTATCCGGGAGTCTGTGGCCCTCTTCAGAATCAAGGCGAAGAAAAGGGCTGGCGCGTGTGTCTCTTGACAAGACTGCTTAACCATAATCATAGACCTGTCACAGAATATGAGTGCTTATGAGGGGTTGTCAAAGTTTTCCTTGAAGTGGGAAATTGACTTAACTGAAAGGAACAAAGAGAGAAAATCAAGAAGCAAGTGATTTTGTGACTTTCATATAGCTCCCACTCTGAAAACCTTGGCTAGTGATACTAGAGAGGATTCCAGAAAAGAAAGAAAGGAAGGAAGAAAGAAAGAAAGAAAGAAAGAAAGAAAGAAAGGGAGGAAGGAAGAAAGAAAGAAAGAAACTGTGATCTATGTGCATAGTAAGGGGTCTGGGTGCTGCCTCTCAGGAAGGTTTAGCCTTACCACAGCATTGAGGAGGTAAGAGCCTCATTCTTCACCATCCCAATGAGGACATTGTTCTGACGTCGGGATGTTGAAAGCCACTGCTTCATAAATGCTAACCTGCAGTAATTCTACCGAGAGTCCAGAGGCTTTGTGGGTTCTTTGGCGTGAAAAGCGAAAGTTCTTTCTGAAGGCTGGGAAGGAAACATAAAGTCCTTTAAAGTACTTGCTATGCGTCTGCATGAACCCAAGGACCTGGGTTCAAACCCTCAATCCCATGTGCATGGCAAGGTGGGAGTAGGAGTGAGAACTTGGAAACTGAGGCAGCACAGACAGGTGGCTCTGGAGCTGCTTGGCCAGCCCGCCCTGCTTTTTTGGTGAGTTCCAAGCTCATGAGGTGCTCTGTCTCAAGTAAGCAAGGTGGACTGCTTCTCAGGAGCAATGCCCAAGACAGATCCCTGGCCAACACACAAATGTGGCACACACACACACACACACACACACACACACACACTGCTTTGTGAAGCCATTTGAATTTATATATCAATATGAAAGGGGGGGTAATCCTCTGAGGTCTGTAGATAGGACCCCTGGAGGAGTCCCCAATTTCTTCACTGTTCCCTGGCCATGAATTCTGCCCTCTGAACTCTAGGTGCCTTCCTCTCTGTCCTGAGTCTTTCTTTAGCTGCTTCCAGGGTATATGCCACAGCCCTGCACTGCCCAGAATTTCGAGGTAGGCCTGTGTGCTTCACTTGAGCCATATGACAGGCCTGGAGTCCTGGACCTTAGGTCTCAGAGCCCCAAGAACATCTAAGCCTTCCTTCTTTCTGGGTTCTCCCAGGGACTCCATCTCCTGGAGTAAATAAGGTTTCAAGCTCTTCCCAGCTTAAGCTGCGTCTCCCTCTTCCTCATTTCTCCCAACTCTAATCCCTGGATGAAAAGTCCCTCAGCAGGCAAATTTACGGAACCCCAGAGATACCCAAGTGTTATGTTTGCTTCCTGTGGCTCTCCAGCGAACTTCTTTCCTTTCTCACAGCCCGGCTAAATGAGAGCTGGAGCTGGCAAAAGCCCCACCCCCCCACCCCGGGAAAACCAGCCTGCCTCCTCCGAATGTGAAAGCAGCCCTGCCTTTTCAACTCCCGAAATTATAACAAGACTGTGGCAGATGCCAGTTTTCAGACACAATGTTGCCAAATCCACACCACACCATGAGAGCACCTTTCCATTTCCTAATCCTAATGCAGACTGAGGCGGTGTTGCTGGGGTTGGTTTTAAAAACCAGGCCGATGAGGCCTCAAATTAAGTTATGTTGTACGTGCACATGTAAGAGAAAGACACATCAAAGAGAGGATCCATTTGGATGGTAAACAGAAATAAATGCTGGCCACAGACGTTGAAGACGGCTGGCTTGTTTGCAATGTCTGCTTCTTAGGCGGGGACAGGTGGTGACTTTAAGGGCTGGATATGGCTTCTGACTCTGCTGGGCATCTACTTCTGACGGCTTGTTTTAAAATGAATATTGTTTTATTTTTAATTGTGCATATGTGCCTTGCGTGGGCACGTCCCACATGAGTGCAGTTGCCCGAGGAGGCCAAACAGGGCGGTGGGTCCTTGGAGCTGGAGGTAACAGGTCCTTATAAACCACCCCACTGAATGCGGAGAGTCAACGTGGGATTGTCTGCAAAGGCAAGTGCTTGTGAGAGCTGAATCATCAGCCTGCTGTTCTCGTAGATCCAGTGCCCTGCCGTCATCCGAGACGTTTCCTCCTGCGGCAGATGGTAACACAGACAGAGACTCTCAGACATTATGCAGAGAGAGACCTTGGGACACTCAGCCCTAAATAGTCTGTCTCCAGCGAAGTCCTCCCCTCCGGGCTCAGGGAACCCCGCAGAAGAGGAGGCAGAAAGCCAGTGAGAGCCAGGGAGGATGGAGGACACCAAGAAACTCATTTAGAGATGCTCTGAAGGAAGAGGACGTTCATTACTCTCGGCCTCTAGCAACCATTAGAGAGTTGTTAGGGGAAGGGGCTGATCTTGGAGCTTGCTTACATGGAAAACTAGCATTTGTAATTAATGTGCCATTTTCCTTTTATGGACCGAAATGTCTTGAGTTATCCTCTTATGTAATTTTGACACTGTCTCTTACGGTGTTCTTATAGTCTGCTTCGAGCTTTAAAAAGACAGACTCTGTACTGATAACAGTTCACTAAAAGGGTTTGGTCATCCATGGTGAAGCAGCAGCCACCACAGGACTGGTGACAGGGCGGATCTTGCCCCCTCTTGGGTTTGGTTTCCTCCTTGAGAGTAGAACAATGACAGCATTTGCTTCCTGGGGATGCTGCAGACAGTCTACCTTACACCAGGGCTGGGCTGGAGCCGAGGAAGAACAGGAGCTGCATTTCTGAGAAAGGGCAAGGACTGACTCACCAGGGCCAGGATGAGCATCTGAAAAGGTCTCCAGGCTCTATATTAATTTTCCTGGGAGAAAACCAGGTGACAGGATGCCTCCCGCTGTGCCGGCTTTAAACCCTATGTAAATACCAGGCTTCTTCTCATGGGAGGCAAAGGCATTTTGTTACCGGTACTCACACATTTTATCAGTCTTAAGACTGAAAACAGCAGATGAAAAGATACCATTCCCCACAGTTCTTGAGCTGTGCAGGGTAAGAAAATTGCCCTGAAGTTTCTGAACAGCCTTTCAGATACCTTAGAAGAAATGGATAAGCCCAGCTGCTGTTGCTGTCAGGGAAGAGCCCAGGGCTTTTCAGATGCCTGGGTTCGAAGCCCAGTTCTGCCAGGCCTTTGACTGTTCACGTAGTGTAGCAGAACACCCCAGACTGGGTTACTAGGAAATGAAGAAATACATTGCTCACAATACTAAAGACTCCAAAATGTTTTGTGAGGTGCCTGGCATGACAGAAGGGGGGAAGGGACTTCCCAAACCTCTTTACATGAGCCCTAATTCCATTTGTGAAGATGAAATTTTCAAGACTTAATCTCTCCCCAAAGCTGCTAACTCTTAACACAACTGCACTGGGGGATTAACATGTGGATGCTAAACCAGGTGGCTCAAACCTGTGACCCTGATGCACCGGCAGACCTGAGGTCATTTTAAATTTAGGGTTAGTCTGGTTTACACAGTGGATTCCAGACTACCCCTCAACAACAACAACAATAGCAACAGCAGCAACAGCAATAACAACAACAACAATAATAACAACAACAATAACAGCAACAACAGCAGCAACAGCAGCAGCAACAACAATAACAACAGTAACAACAACAGCAACAACAATACCAACAGCAACAGCAGCAGCAACAACAACAATAACAACAGCAACAGCAACAACAGCAGCAGTAGCAACAGCAACAACAGCAGCAGCAACAACAACAACAACAGCAACAGCAACAACAACAATAACAACAGCAACAGCAACAACAGCAGCAGTAGCAACAGCAACAACAACAGCAGCAACAACAACAATAACAACAGCAACAGCAACAACAGCAGCAGCAGCAATAGCAACAACAGCAGCAGCAACAACAAAAAAAGTAGGTCATTTATTCAGACCATAAAAGTCTCTATGGCTTGTGGGTATCTTTTTCCCTAAGGTGTGATGCTTCTGATTTGAACCCCATTTCTTCTTGAGTTGTTGGTGCCACTGACAAGCCTTCAGGGCTGTAGTTTCCCACTTGGGAGTTAATAAAAACTTCAGATGGCAGCGTGGGACCCATCTAGGAACACCTGTCTTGCAAAGAGGCTCAAGGGAAGCTAGGATTTCCTTTTAAGTATTCACATCCATGGGAAAGGCCCCTCACTTGACCTCCAGAGGGACATAGAAGGCCAGCCACCAGCTTGCATATCTTTGGTATGTGTCATTCAGTGGGTCTGCCCCATCAAGCTGATGGATGCTGAGGTTAAGGGGATTTGGGGGGAGCACTTGATGAAGCAACAACACTTTCGGAAGCTTCTCATAATTCCCTAATGGCTAACAAAAGTTAGTGTTCACTAGAACAGCAGACCATCTTTCAGGAGACGTCTGTGCATATTTAGTTCCAGATGGCCAACTATCCCTCAGAGGCAGGACATGCTGCCGCGACTCCGTGATCTGAGTTTGTCCTATACCAGAGCATGCATTCACTCCACACCAACGCTATGTCCAGTCTGCTCCAGACAGAACGACTGAGCGCTGCTCTCTGTGTGTTGTTAGACACTGAAGCTGCCCGTTTGCAGTTAAAAGATGGGTCAGCCACTGAGCAGTCAGTCTGGTCGGTTGCTTGCTTGTTAAGGTCCAGGTAATACTTTCAAGTATGCAGAACATGAGCGTGGTAGCAAACAAGGAGAATCCGCACAGAGAATGCAGTTGCCCCAAAGTTCGCTCCTCGAAGCCGTCTTCCTCCTGTCTTCTCACTGGCACCCCCAGCATCCACACAAGGACCCCAAGTTTTCTGCAGCGATGTCCTTGCTTCCTGCAAAGTGGGTGATCCTCTCCTTTGAGTCTTTCTCAGCCTTGCTCTCTGCACAAAGGGCAGAGTTTAAGGAAAGGAGGCTTTGCTTGTTCATCATTTCTCTTAAGCGAAGGCCAAGGTGGTGTTCACAGTGGCGTTCTGCTATTGTGGCGAAGGGTAACGGAAGTGTTGGTATAGAAAACACTGAGTTTAGGCTTCAGTGACTCAAGGGCCAGAGCTGCCCCATGGAGCACCTGCCTGGAGCACCTGCCTGGCTCCTCCTCCGGGACATGGGCAGAGAAAGGCTTGATCCTCTGGGTCATAAGTCATGATCCTTACGAATCCTTTAATATAGCGTCCGCCTGACCTTCCCAGTCTCTGTATATTGCTTTTGCATTTGGGGAATTTTTTTTTCCTATACATAGTCTGTCTCTCACATGTAGCCTTGGAGGGTGAAGGAAGTGTTTCTCCCAACTGACTTTTCTTTTATAACATTAACCTCAAACTCTCTCTCTCTCTCTCTCTCTCTCTCTCTCTCTCTCTCTCTCTCTCTCTCTCTCTCTCTGAGCAAGTTGTTGTTTCAAACAGTCTCATTCTGTAGTCCTCAACCTCCCCAAGGCTGGGACAGATCACAGGCACGCCACACCCAGTCCTCCCTTTCATAAACCAGAACACCCCACTTGTATTAGTTTGTCATACAACTATGACAAATGGCCATGACAGAGTGATTCAGAGCAACACATATTTATTCTTAGTTATGGGGCACACAAGTCCAAATGGTCCCGAGGGAACCAACATTGAGATGTCAGGAGTCACAAGCCTGGCACAGGCTTCCTGGTCTTTCCAGCTTCCCATCCCATGGCTTGAGGTCTCTTCCGGCATCAGCCCCATACCATCCTCTGCTTCTGTGGTTACAATTCTCTCAAGAAACTGTGATATCTAGGATCATCTCCCCCACTCAAGGTTTTAAAGCAAATACTGTCATTACAAATGGCAATATATTAGCAGGTCCCAGGACACCAGGCCATTGTTCTGCTTCCCACAGAATTCCAGCTCCCTGGGGACCAGATGGAGCAGGAAAGGGCAATAACTATTCAGGGGGTAACTAGATGAACCGGGTGTCCAGAGCATCATCAGGACTTGGAGCAAGACTCATTTTTCACGTCTTTCTTGAAAACCTGTAGTTCATTGTGCTTCTTCTCAAAATATAAACTGTGTCACTGTGCCTGGTATGTGTGTAACTAGGTACAAACCCTGATTCCAAAACTCCCATATTGCTTCTCGTGGTTCAGGTGTCTGAGCCTTTGAGGAAGTAGTCGGTGCTTCCCCGGAGACAGAGAAACGCCAAGAGTGCTTTTAACCACAAGTAAACTGAATGTGCGCAGGGCAACAGAGTGTACTCAGGCCCAGCCTGTATTTACCGTTGTCTGTGTCTCCTCCTCGCTCCACAGTAAATAAAATCAGGAATTTCCCGGAGAGGATACCATTGTTGGATTTCCTTCCGTAAAACAAATGGCAGCTGAGGCCAACAAAACAAGAGCTGTAAAGATGTCCCCAGCCTTCAGGACAATAAACTCCATTAAGGGAAATATTTGTCTTTGAGGGCCTAAGGCTGGATGAGAATCCTAAAAGGTCTGGGAAGCAGCGGGTTGAGTGTTCTTGGCCTTTCTCCACCTTGTGTTTCCATACATGAACACGGGCCTTTAGGCTATTTAAGAAAATTCAACATGCTTTCAAAATGAAAAAAGATGCTCAGCAAACTGATTAGGTATAGAAGAAGGTATTTGTTCTTCCTGGGTGAGGGTTAGACTGTGACCGCATTTGACAATGCCGGAGGTCAGAGAAAGTCACTGCCCAGCAGAGTGCAATTTAACATCATTGTTGCAATATTTAGACAATTACTAATTTTATGAGTTTCATTTGACGCCTCTTCCTACCTTCTTCCTGATTCTTCCCACCAACTCTGCCCCTCTCATCTTAATCCTTAATCTGGTTGTTTTAATCTTTAATCCTAAGGGATTAATAAATTAAGCTCATTTGCTGGACAGGCTTGGATAGCATTGGAAATTTGCCAGAAAATAAAGAAAAATAAACAAATTTGTTAGGTCCATAAACATCTGAAAACTATCCTTTGCTTTTTTAAAAATAAAATTTTACTTCACATTGAATTTAAATGTTTTTATTATTTTGTATATTTAAGGCATACATCTTGGCTTCTTTTTCCATTGCTATGATAAAATACCCTGACAAAAGCAGTGTAGGGAAGAAAGTTTTTTATACTAATTCAGCATCACAAGAGAGTGGCCCACTGTTGTTGAGAACTCACCTAGAAGAAACATGACATGTGGCTTGTCACACCACATCCAGAGTCAAGCATCAGAGACACACAGTTAATGCAGACTGGTGCTCAGCTAGCTGTCTCTACTCACACAGTTCAGAAGCCCCTGGCTAGGGAATGGTGCCTCCCACAGTGGATTCCCTGACTTCCCACCTTAGTTAACGTAATAAACCCTACAGATATTCCCACAGGCTGACATGATCTAGACAATCCCTCAGGAAGACCTTCCCCCACCACGCTGGGTAGATTCTACACTGTGCCAACTTGACAATTCACCATCACAGCATTAAGATCTATTTGATATACACAGACTCTGTGAAGTAATCACCACAGCCAAGCTAATTAACACGATCGCTATTTTTTTTTTTTTTTTTTTTTTTTTTTGGTGGTCAGAACACTTAGAATCTATTTTCTTGCTAATTTCAAGTGGATCGTGTAGTAATACATTATTTATTCGATTTCCAGAACCAACTCACTTATCATTAGTAGGATTTTGCAACCCTGGGCAACTCTTCATCACTTCCTCTCTTTCTAGAACGTGGGACCTACCATTCTGTGTATGTGTCAGTGTGTTGACGGTGACTCTTCCTCTTCTTGGGACTAAAAATCAAATCCAGGGCTTTGCATGCTAGCAAGCTTGACTGGCTATTTCAGCAGCCACATAAATAAGACCACGCAGCCTTTGTCTTTCCTGCATCTGTTTGCCAGCATTTCCTTCTTTTGAAAGTCAAACGCTATTTTCTCATACAAACACATCACATTTTAAATGCATGCATTTGCCAATGTAGATTTAGGTAATTAAAAAAAAATTCCAACATCTTTTCAAGATAAAAACACTCAACAAATCTGGTATAGAAGGAATGGATCCCAATATGACTAATGACTTGTATGATATTTACAACTAACATTTTATTCAATAACGAAAGACAATTTTTTTTTCTAAAAGCAATTCCTTTTGGCACAGTTTGGAGAATCCCACCCTGAGCAAGTAGCCATTAAAAAGAAATTAAAAGCATCCACATTGGAAAGAAGTAAACATTTCTCTGCAGATGGTAGAAAACACCAAGATAAAACACCAAAAATGTTAAAATTAATATGTGGATTCAGCAGGCTTCAGTTAAAAAGGTAGTGTTTGGGCTGGAGGGATGGCTCAGTGGTTAAGAGCACTGGCTGCTCTTCCAGAGGTCCTGAGTTCAATTCCCAGCAACCACATGGTGGCTCACAACCATCTGTAATGGGATCTGACGCCTCTTCTGGTGTGTCTGAAGACAGCGACAGTGTACTCATATACATTAAATAAGTGATATTATAAAAAAGGTAGTCTTCCCTGCTCTTCGACCCACAGTCCAATGTGCAGACTGCATTCCAGCTCGCTGCTTCAGGAGACTGAGGGTTTTATTCCCAAGTCTCCATGGAAGGAAAACCTCTATTTCCTGTCTGGTCCTCAGATACCTGTTGTGAGGACTAGCTCATTGGCAAGTGTGGCCAGGGGGTGGGCACTGTCTTCTGTCCAGCCCTTACTGGTGAAATGGAGGTCTACTTTAGAAAGATCACACTTGAAAAATGGGGTCCAGTTCTCAAGGAAAGTGTTTCATGCCAGGAGAGGTGAAGGAATAACTAAACTGTGGTGCATCTAGAAGATCCAGGTAGTAGGATGAGCCAAAGCCATGAGAAAACTTGGAGGGAGCTTGAATGGTCCCTATGCTCAGGAAAGCCAAGTCAAAAGGGCTCTCGTCTGTGTAATTTTGTTTAGCATTTTGGAAGAAGCAAAACAAGTAAACAAACAAAATCCTGGACACAGTGTAAAGATCTGTGGTCAGTCACAGGGATTAGCGGGGACAGAAGGGGTGACAGCGCATAGCACAGAGGACTTTAGGGCAGTGAAATTCTGTGTAACCATAACAGAGGACAGAATACTACTGAACAAGTGGACCCTAAACTGTGAACCTGAGTGAGGGTCACATGGGTTAACTACAATCCATGAAGCATGATCCTGGGGGTGGGGGTGCATGGTGGGTGAGAAGCATGTGGGAATGCTGCCAATTTTACTCTATGTAAAGTGGACAGATGGGATGGGATGAAAAGACTGATGGTTTGGTCCTCTTGGGGAACTAGTTCTTTCCTTGGAACAGGGAGTTCGAATCTCATCTTCCTCCTGATGTGGAACGTCCAATACAGCCAGCCAGCCAAGTCATGGAAGGGGGGTTTGGGTCATGGCTGCAAGTTACAGACACTCAGGGATAAACAACTAGTATGTTTTCTTGGATCAGCTCAGGATCTGTCTGCTGTGCTCCCGTTAAGTGGTTGTATAAAACTAACTTCCAACAGCTGTGGTTATTCTCCAGGAAGGACTCAGAGCCCTCGTGCCTGAGGTCCACCTGCTTCACTTCCAACATCACTGATCTTTTCTACAAAGGGTTCTGTTTACATCTTGGATTCACAACGTCAGGCAGCTGTTAGCAGGTCAGGAAGGGATAGAAAGATGGCTCAGTGGGCATGCACATGGGGAATTCCTATCAGAGGCGCCAAAATGGTCAACCTTAAGTACATGCTCACAAAGATGCAGCATGCATGTTCATTGAACAAACTCTTGGAACACTTCTGATACAGGGTAAGTACATGGATTAGAGCAAAGAAATCGTCTCCTGGCGGCTTTGTTAAACAGTTAGTTGTACTTCCCAGAAGTTTCAGGAATAGCCGGTTAAAAGCAGAATAGACCCTTATCTTTCTAGGGCAAACCTCACAGTATCAAGATCTTAGTTCCTATAGCCACACCCACCGGAGTAGAAGCTTTCGGAGACAATCGCCAATTTCCTTAAATAACTTCAGAAATGCATGTTCACATCCAACCCTAACCTACAGCAAAAGCATCAAAGGGTGTCAGAAAACTGGTAATTCTGAGATTCAAGAAAACCGAAGAAGGCTCTTGGCCATGGGGATATCGCTCAGCTCTTCCTCAGGGTTAGACAGAAACAGCTTCTGCTGCTGCGCTGTATTTCTTCAGGGCTGATGTGGGCGCATCACTGTCACTTGAAGACGGGAGGACCCAGCAACCAGCCCTCCAGCAATGCTTGGCATTCCAAGGTCCTCTTGGCTTCCTGAACATGGCTAAGTCATTGTGTTTCTATTTCCGGGATGGGGAGATAAACTACACTCTAAATATTTATTCTTCTTATCTTGTGTGTTCTAATAAGGGATTTGGTTGAGACGGTTCAGATGAAATGTTAAATATAGAACAATTTCAATTCATGCAGAGAGAAATTATTCAATGGGTGCTTCCTTTCAAATTCAGATCCCAAACACTACAGAAATGGGTGCTTCTCACGTGTTGGCTGGGCTACAGAGCTCAGCCTTCCTCAGAGACCCTCTCTGCTTTGGCAGCACAGGAGATTCTTCTGTAAGGGGAGTAACCACACACACACACACACACACACACACACACACACACACACAAACACACATACACACACAAATACACACACACACACACACACACACACACTGTACAGAAATGTGATCTGCTTGCTTCTCTTGAGACTGAAGTTAAAGTAACTCACAATTCTTTTAAAATAGTTTTTTGCCCTTTGATTAGATGTTGGCTACTTACTAAGCTGACTCCCTTGGACTTACTAATTTTGGACAGAAGCACAAACAGGAAACTAGGAACTGCAAATGCCCAAATACATACACACCTATGTGTATATTCAAATTATGCATACCTACATACATACAATTATACACATGTAAGGTTAATCTCACACCATGCATGAAATCTGTGTGTTCATCACAACAGAGATGGAAACATGCTTTAAGAGTCATGGAGATGCCTTCAAAATAAAACCCTAAACCCTACAGGAGCAAAAGTGGACCCTGATGTCCTTTGTCCGCCTCCCTTCTGTGGTGCTGGGATTGACCTGCACACACGTCAGTGCTGAGCTCCCGCTGAAGTCCTCACAGTGCTGTGATGGACAGTGAAGTGACTCTCCCTGGTGCCACTTTTCTCCCGTTTTTGTTTTCAAACTGCTTTGAAAACGGACACGAAGCAACCCCTTCCTTTGTTCTAAGGGGCATCTTCTCTCTAGGAAAGTAATTAGCTGGCCTCGGCGTGCTACCGGCGGCCACGCTGTTTCTCATAGGCAGATTTCAGAGGCGCCTGGAAAACCGTCGCCTGTTACTGAGTCTGGCTAACTCTTCCCCTTAACCACTGACCAGGCAAGCAACTGGTGTGCAACAGGAAACTGGTGTGCAACAGGACAGAGGACTAGACGCTCCCTGTGCCTTGGTAAAAACACCCAAAGCATAATAAAGAAATTGTTAAGATTGAGGTCACAAATTTATTAAATAACATCAGCATATTTTGGAAGTCACATACTTAAAAAAATTTTCATTGCTGCAAAATTTTAAACTTCCCTGGCTAAAGTTTTTGGTACATAAAGATATTTCAAATATTTTACGGATTATTTATAAACAAAATAAAAGGAGAAGAGCACCTTACTTCTTATGGTCCTTCTGGCTGAAGTGTCTTACTGAGTGATATATATTCGTGTATATTATACGTGATAAAAATGGAATTACCCAGAGGTTGGGATTACACAAAATTACCTCTATTAACAAAACTTCTCTTTGTTAACAAAATATACTAAAAATAATTCTGAGACTTATTAAAATTCTAAGAGTATTACTTAAAAAAAAAAAAAAAAAAAAAAAAAAAAAAAAAAAAAAAAAAAAGCCACCTTGGCTTGGAAGATGGCTCAGTACTTACTGTGTAAGCCTGAAGTCTGGAGTTCTGATACAGCACTCACAGGAATGCCAAGTGGGTGTCATGGCCCGCCTGTAATTCCAGCGCCTGGGAGACAGAGAAGGCTTGCCCAGAGCAAGCTGCTTAGCTATACAATGCCAAGTGCTACCTAGTGAGGCTCTCTGCTTGTAACGTGGAGTGTAACTAAGGAAGACAGCCTGTGTCAACCTGACCTACACACATACACCCCCACAGGTGCACACGGAAGCCCCAGTCACGTGTACACATGAACCCCCGTACCATGAGGACATGCACCTACACATCTATACCACCTCACACGTGCAAGCATGCATGCACTCACATGTGCATACCACGCACACACAGACATAATAAAAACGTATCTTATGAAGTCTTGAGGCATAAATAACCAACTACTCTTTCTGATCAAACTGAACCATCTTATCCTTCTATGTCCTGAAGCTTTCTGCTTCAACGCTTCAGACCGTGAGGTTGGCTGGGTTCACTTCCCTCCTAATGCGGTAAACCTTGGACAAACTAGAGCCGAGACATTTCCTGTGAGAAAAGTCAGTGTTTTAAGCACTTCTCTTGTCTAATCCACAGTAGAGCCAGCTGTTCCGATGGGACTCTGGTTGTTGGAGACAGAGACCAGCTCTGGGCCGTCCTTTTGTAACCTGGCCGTGGCATTTCCTTTCAGGTTTTTTGCGTGCCTCCATTACCAGGCTGCTCTTTCCTGCAACTAGCACTTGCTCGTGTTTCTCTCACTGTTCCTCCATTATTTCTTGATTTCTGTAGGAGCCGGGCAGACTGTGTGACCACGGGAAACAGCACCTCCCACCTCACCCTGTGCTGAAAGCCACACACACACTCAGGGCCTGAAGACCAGTTTCTCTGTGCACACTCAGTACTTTGCTGTGCCCGAATACCTATCTGCTTTGCTTTGCTTTGGACAGTTCTGATACACACAATTTCAGCTTCTCTAGTATGAATGACGGAGTCTCTAAAGCACAGTCCAAATTTCCCTCACAAACTTCACTCCTCCTTCGTCCACCAACCACTCTGTAACGTGTGGTTTCGCTCCTAGACAAGAGTGTAGCTGTGTCACTGGTTTTCTAGTGACAGTGTCCCATGAAGCTAACAAAAGAGGTGAGTCTGAAGAGAGAGGTGCTCACCCAGCATCAAACACACTGCAGAGAAATACTGTGGTAATGGAAGGTCAGAGACCAGTGGTAGGTAGTCCCCGTCGATTGTGGATTCTTTGTAGTTCAGGTTGCCTGGACACTCGTGCACTACCTAGACCGGGTTTCACCTGTACTCAAAAGTACGTTCAAAACATCCTGACATGGGGTTCCTTCCTGCCTTAGATCATTTATGTATGTTCCTAGATCTCTCTCTCTCTCTCTCTCTCTCTCACACACACACACACACACACACACAGAGCCTTACATTTTCCAATATGCCTTAAACAGCTCAATAGCAGGACAACTCTCCTCCCACCGACAGCCCAAGTTCTTACGATGCTTCATCTGGGTTGCTCTTAGATCCAACCTGACTCTTCTAGCCTCTCTATCCCATGACCGCTCTCCCTCTCTTCTTCCCCGTGACCACTAGCTCAAGAAACCTAAACCCTGCCTATGTCTCTAAGTTATTAGCTGCTAGCCTCTTTATTTACTCATCAGAATTAACTGGGGGGAGGTTCGCAGAAGCTAAGTAGACTCCAGATCTTGGAGGCCACCACTTAACATTACAATAAACAGTAAAAGACAAAAACCTCAACAACTGTTTAGCCGAGGCTGGTCTTAATCGTGTGGTTCTTGCGCCTTGGTTTCCCACCATCACAGAATTCTGGTGTACGCTATGACTTCTGGCTTGCGCAATTTTAAAGCCTTGCATAACTTCGAAGCAAAGTCTATTTATGACTGTGTATATGTGCATGCATGTTTAATTTTAAAAAGTAAATATGGATACTTCTATGTATTCCAGACATGTTGTTTGAGTGATGTGAGGCACGCATCTGTAGTGACTGCATTAACCGTAACTGTTTCAGTCTTACCAATGGACAAGCCATTGCTTACTTAATTTCTCACTACTGATCAATATTTAGGCCATCGATACTTGTTTTTTGTTTCTGTTTTTTATGTGTTAACGTGTTTTTGTGTATGTACACATACACTCTACTGAATCAATTTCTACAAATGATGGAACTACCGTATCACTGTGGCCAAGATGGCTTAATGAGCTCCAGGTCAGACCTAGAGACCTGTCTCAAAAAGGAAAGAACCAAGTTTTGTCCGTAATCTACATGACATGGAGATGACATCTGAGTGTTGACAGGACAGGGCTGGAGACCTTGAGAACCTACCGCATCTCATGTTCTTGCCTAGTGCGTGCTGTAATTGGTGGGGCGTCTGGATACACAATCCTGGCACTTGTGTGGGATGGACTGTGTTTAAACGCAGCTGCGCGCCTGGCATCCCGGGGCACCAGGCTAAAGTAATGAGCCTTTTTGTTATGAATCGGTTCCTAAGCAGCCCAGTGGATGTGCACATCTCAATTCCAGAGGGAGCATCACTTCATTTCTGCAGAGCCCTAGGGGTGGCATGCTTATGTCTCCTGGTAACATTTCAACTGGCATATCTTTTAAGTTTCACATTTTATACGATATTAATTCTATTTCTCATGTTTTGAGTTTTCACTTCTTTGATGTGGTGCTTGGAATGAGAATGTTCCCCATAGGCCCAGATGCCTGAACGATTGGTCTCCAGCTGGTGGTGCCGTTTGAACAGGTTGTACCACTTTTGGGAGGTGGGAGCTTGCTGGAGGAAGTATATCACTGCCAGAGGACTTTGAGTGCTGAGAGTCTCACCTCACTTCCTGTTTGCTCTTCTGCTTTGTATCTGCAAATGCGTGTGTGAGCTCTCAGCCCTGGCTACCATGCAGCCCCCTAGCCTCGATGGACTTACTCCCTTGGAACCATAACCCCAAACAGACTCTTCCTTCTATTAGCTGCCTTGGTCAAACTGTTTTTCCAACGCAGCAGAAAGTGGCTAGTACTTGGCTTTCCCTCCATGTTTGCCTCTGTTATACAGATGTTTGCAGTTTGTATACGTTTGGTTTGATGCAGCAATCTTTCCAGCTATCGCTTTGGGTCTAGGTGATTTTCAGGAATGCCATTCTCCATGCTAACACTCTTCTCCATCTTCTGCCCTTTGGGGAGTTTCTTTAAATCATTAATTCCCTTCACATTAATTCTTGAAACCTCAAATCCCACTCCCGGTGACACACTTTCTTCAACAAGTCTGTACATCCTAACCCTTCTCAAGTAGTGGCACTCCCTGATGACGAACCATTCAAATATGGTTAGCCTACGGGGCCCATTGTTACTTAAACCACCACACACCAAGTTTCACAGCATCTTTTTGTGATTACATTCCTTTTTCCCAGTTCAGTGAATAAAAACCTGCAATTAAAGATGAATGACTCGATGGTTCACTATCTGCTCACAGTGGCTGGAGAGATGGCTCAGTGGTTAAGAACACTTGTTTTTCCACAGGACAGGGGTTTGGTTCACAGAAACTACAGGTAACACTCAACTGCCTTGAAATGCAGTTCCAGGGGATCAGGAACCCTCTGCTGGCCTTCTGTAGGTACTGGGAGCATAATATACATGCTTATAGGCATATAAGCTTATAGACGTAGGCACAACACTTGTGCACACAAGAATGAATATATCCCTAACCTTTAGGTTTTTTTATTTAATATTGTCTTTTCTATACTCTCCAAGGTTCAAGGAAATCACATCTTAAGGTTTCTTCTTTTTTCCGAATATGCATAGAGACAAACATCTGTGCCTGTGGGTAGTGCACAGAGATGGACATCTGATGTGGTGGTTTAAGTAACAATGGCCCCCATAGGCTAACCATATTTGAATGGTTCGTCATCAGGGAGTGCCACTACTTGAGAAGGATTAGGATGTACAGACTTGTTGAAGAAAGTGTGTCACCGGGAGTAGGATTTGAGGTTTCAAATAGCCAAGCCAGGCTCAGCCTCTCTTCCTGCTGCCTGTAAATTTAGATGTAGATCTCTCAGCTCCTTCTCCAGCACCAAGTTGGCATGGATGCTGCCATGCTTCCTGCCATGATGCTAGTGGACTAACCCTCTGAAACTGTAAGCCAGCCCCAGGTAAATGTTTGCGAGAGTTGCTATGGTCACGGCGTCTCTTGACAGCAGTAGAGCACTAAGATTATCAGGTGTCTTCCTTAACTGCTCTCCACCTTACTTAACAAGCCAGGTTCTCTCCCTGAACCTAGAGCACTCCAACTCAGTTACTCTAGTTGGCTGCTTGCCCAGTAGATCCCCGTTCTCCTCAGGGATTGGGGAGGTCACCATATTAAGAGTAGAAAAAAAATTTCTGGGGCTGGAGAGATGGCTCAGTGGATAAGAGCACTGACTGCTCTTCTAGGGGTCCTGAGTTCAATTCTCAGCAACCACATGGTGACTCACAACCATCTATAAGCGGGTCTGATGCCCTCTTCTGGTGTGTCTTAAGATAGCTACAGTGAACTCATACACATTAACTAACTAAATAAATAAATAAACTTAATTTTTTTTTCCTACCTCTGACTCCTAGACTTGGGTGAAGACCTAACATTCCAGGTGGGTTGGTTCAGGCACTCTAGGGGACAAGCTACAAGAAGGTGGCTCACTTGAAGCCATGCTAGAGATGGAAGTAATCATTAGGTCTTTAATGAGATGCTACACTTTTTCCTTCCCAGAATCACTGCCCCTAGTGCAGCAGCTTATGAGCCACAACTTGCATAGGTCAAAAGCCTGCACCTGTGTGCTGATTTAAATTACCCTGGAAAGGTTAACTTTTCCTTTTCCTCTCCGCTTTAGGGATGCTTTCCTAACACTTTCCCCCAACATCATGGGTTTCCTTGCTTTCTCTAAAGCTGCCCTCCCCTCCATGTGCCTGCCTTCCATACGAGCATCCTCTGTCCCCCTCTTCACCCTCCAGGCAGCCGTGAAGGTTCCCAGCCTGCCTGCCCTGAGGCTTCCCTTTAAACTCTTCATAAAACCGTCCTTATGCTTCCGTTTGAATCCAATCTGAAATTCCAGGACTAATGAGACCAAGAGCCCCAAGAGAGGCTCCTAATTTCCTGTCCTCCACATGGGCTCAGTTGTTCCATGGTACAGAGACCCAAACTCCATGCTTTATGCACTAAGCCATTTCTCTAGCCCCAGCTCACAGGTTTCAAGTGGTGAAATTAGTGATATACGGGAAACACAGAGCATATTCAGGACAGAGACACAACTTTGGAGAAAAAAATATTTAATCTATTTCATGAAAAAAGTACAAAGCTTTGGAAGAGCTTCAAGTTTGCAAGTGCAGTAGAAACGTATTTGCACTTCCCCGACCCCGGCTTCACGCTCCTCTTGTGCTGGTGAAGCCGTCAAGGTCTCAATCCACCCAATAATGCACTTGAAAAAGCCATTCAAGAGTTTGGTCTAGAAATGAGTGTAAAATACATTGCATAAAAATATATTAATCCATCTACAAACACTTTAAAATGCATAGCAAGTAAATTCTTTCTGGACTAAGCCATGTCTAGAAATACCAGTATCTGAACTTGTATTCTAGATTTTCACTGCATTGTTTAGGCACGACATCATCATGGCAGACCACCTCTAGGCTCGCAAATTAAATGACATAATTTACCCACACAAGATGGGAAGAGTCTCTAACGTGACCATCTATGAAGGAGTGAACAGCAGATGAAGGTTTTGATTCTGTAACAGGTGAGGTAACGGCAGTGATAGCGTTTCCTACAGAAGGACCTAAAGCTATGCTCTCAGCCTGTATTCAAGGAAGCCTTATTCAAGGAGAAGCTACCAAGTCACACAGGATCCTGTTCCCTGCTGAAGAAAACTAAGAAATGACTAAGAATTTTAGGAAAATAATCATTGCAACATGTCCCTGTTTGTGGTCCCTAGCAAAGGCTCTCCAGGAGCTAGAGTTCTTGCTGAAGGTGGAGATCATGGGGCTGTCAGGGATCTGGCTTAGGTTTTGCAGGTAACTTGCAAAGATGACATCACAGGCAGGCACCGACAATAAATTCCAACTCAGTGCAAACAAGACGACCTTATGTTTCTGGTGGAAGTAAAATTATAGATGCCCTGTCTTTAAATGGCTATGTTAGGGACTTCTGCAATCTCACCCCATTAGTGTAACCTATTGATTGTTTCATTTTATTATATCAACATATTTTCTCATGAAACTAGGTACTGAATAATAAAACCTCTTCCTAAACTGTCCATATCTCAGGGTGGACCTTCACCTCCCATTGTTTTATTCATATGGAAAGCTGAGACCAAGCAGCCTATGAGCGCGACGGTTGCAGCTTCAGATTTCACTTTAAAACAGCAATTTTGCTCATGTCCACTCCTAAGCCAGACCAGACACAGTGGTTGGTTCAGTGTTCATTTCTAACCCGCAGGTGGAAGTGGACTGGAAAGTACTTCCGGGTCAGGCTGTCGAGAGCAGTGTCCACAGGCACACAGGGTGACGTGCAGGGGACACAGCAGACAATGAGTAACTACACCTTGCTTGTGCATATTCCACAAGCATCTCGGGTTTTAGCTTTTCAACTCTAACCCCTGACAATGATTAAACCAAAGCACCACGCTATGGCCAAAGCTATCCCAGGAAAGCCTGTAGGCAGGGCTGTGTCCCAATATGGCTCAACCTGTGTGCTCATAGTAGCCACCCGAGAGCTGAGGCACCAGTCTACACAAGTCAGCACAAGGAGACAAGGTTGATTAGCCACAGAATGCCACATGGCTTGATTACCAAGCCTCTAACTTTTATGACCATTCTGTCTACTACCCTATTACAAAGAAACTGGAAAAAGCAAACTTTATTAGGCCAGGGTAAAACAGTGACTTGGGTGAGTGCTAATTCTTCACATAAACTTTAAAACACAGGTGGAAAAAGCAATCCTGGTGATTGGCACTGATGTCTGCCTTAAGGTAAGTGACTGCTGTCGCTCTGTCAGGATCAAATGGCATTTCTGAGCCAGGCTCTGCGCTCCTCACTGAACCACTGCGCTGCTTCACCACCGCACCGAGTGACAAGAGACACGCTGCTCTGGGATGCTCCTAAACCCACCACGCAGAGGTGTGGCATGTTCTCACACTGCCACGCTGATTTTGGGAACAACTTGTGAGTCACTAGAGTGCCTGCACACCAGACCATTAAGGCTGCAGAAAGGCAGAATTCTTCCACACCTCACTTTGGTTCACAAGACACATTGTGTCAGATATGGGTAGACTTCCCAAGGCCAGCACCAGCCATGTTCTCTATTATGGGCCGTTGGGACAGTCCTGTTGAGCTAACTGGGATGTTTAAATGTATTCTTGCCAAGTCACTGAAATTTAGGGCACAGAAAAATCCTCTGGGAACCAACGATTATATTTACCATTCCAAGGCCCAGATGATAAGGATCTGTGAGAAGTCACATAAGTTAAATGGTTTGGATGAATTTAAATGAACTTCGCAAACAATCATTCTCAGGGTTTCTGGAACCCTCTGGATTGGTAAGTCACTACATAAAGGTATGAAATACATAAACTAGAAAGTCTAAGAGACAACAGAGCAGGCAGTGGGGCAGACAACTGTCCAGGGTTAGGCACTTCCTCAGCCCAGGCTTTTGATTGCTGAGGTAACTGCTCAAATCCTGGCTTCAAGGAGGAGGGACCGTCCTCCATCCTAAGGCTGCTGTGAAGATTGCCTGTGGTCAGCAAGCACAAAGTACGTGGGAAAGTACCAGCAGGTGGCAAGAGTTCAATAAATGTAAGTATCTTTCTGCCCTGGTTTCGAAGGTCTGCGGTCGGTTCCCAGTTTTCTGCAGAAGAGCCTCAGTCAAGCTCTGCTCACTGGCCACACTCGTCATCAAGAACACCCAGCACCCGTATACGAGGTCCTGTTCCAGGTGCCAGACACTACCCCAGGAGATTCCTGACCTCCAGACAGGAACCAACATGCCAATGCAGCTTCCTTCTCTAGAACATACACACCTACCTAGTCTGTAATATTGGTCTCAAGTACTTTGAAGATTGCAGAGAGCACCACCCCAGTGTATGCAGGTTATAATCTGAAAATTCTTGTACAAGTTGTTAAGAGTGTGGTGTGTCTCCAGCTATGTCTGGATTCTCTATGAAAAAAAACACTTATTCATTAAAGTTCCAGAAGGACTTTTTAAATACTTCAATACAATAGAGAGGTACTTCTGTATAAACAATATTGTTTATAAAATGGTAATACATTCTACCATAAAGTGTTCTTTTTCTTCTTGAGTCCAGATTCTACCAGGACTACTAACACGTCAATGTCAAATGATGGAGAAACATTTTGCTTTAGAAACTGGAGTTGTAAAAAAAGTCAAGCCCACGTCTGTGGCCATAAATTGTTGTCATTATTAGTAACTAAACTGATAAGTAGCAGTCCATAAATTACTCTGTGCTAAATGCCGTGTGAGCATTTCACTGAAGCCTGGCAGCAAGCCCAGGCTTGGTACAGCAGCCCTGCTCTACAGGGCAAGACTCAGCCAGAGCCTGTATTCCTGCCACTACACCGTGCTAAACAATAAAACACCATAGTTATCCCTGTCCTCAACAACTCCAACCTTAAAGGACACTGGCAAATGAAAGGACTCTAAGGCAGACCCATCTTTGCTAAAGAAGTGGCTTTAGGAAAGTTATTAGTCAGTGCTTCTAACTCACACTGCCTACTGTCTCTGAGAGTACATTACTCTCTAAAGTACTCACCACTGAGAACACAGAGGTAGAACTCAGTGAGACAGCATGAGCTTGCTCATTTAGAGCTTCAGTGGCACGATCCCTGCACGTGGCGTATGTCACAGCTCACTACAAAGCTTAGCTTTCCATGGTTTAATTATTTTCCCCTGAGGATTGACCCCAGGGCTTCTGCACATGCCAAAGAAAATCTTTTAAATGAGTTAACAACTCAAACCTTTGGAGATCGGTCTTAAACATGCCAAAGGCAACAGCTAAGCTGAAGACTTCAATACATAGATAAAAAGTCAATTCTGTATATGTGGAAAAACTATAGTTATGCATTTTCATCCCCCCCCCCCAATTTCCAATACTGAAAAAAAAAAAGGCCCCAAAACATAACTTATCTTAGTGGTATGAGCCCCAAGGCAGACAGGTCACAGAACAACTAAAAAGCTCTCAGAGAACACAGAAGCGGTAAAACCAAACTCTGCAGCGTTTGTGTCACTCCGGACTCTAGGAACACGTGTGCTCTGCTCGCTGTGGAGGCAGGGCGGGGTGTGCAGCCACCGTGCATCCTCGTAACAGTCACCCACTGAAGACTCAAGGAAGACCCGACCCAGGCAGAGGGAAAAATAACTTCCACACCATTAACATACAGTTAAACTGTATATACCCTGTTTTAGAGAGTGAAACTATTTATGTCCTCAAACAGGAAATGACTGAACCAAAATATTCTCATCCTATCTAACTGGAAATGAGGGATACAACAAATCAAACATGGCTGGAATACTCTAAGGTGCCCTCACCACAGACTGTCAGCTACAGACTATAGTTGCAGAACCTCTGCTTTGGTTGGTTCTAGAAGCAAACAAGATCCCTTCCCTTTTACCTTCACACTGCTCCTGAGAAATGGCTTTTGCAAGTTACTTAAAGTCATTATGTTTTTACTTCAGATTTTTTTTAAGCTAACTGAACAATAAAACAAGCAAATGTTACCTAAGAAAATCTACTTCAAAAATCAACCAAAACATAGGAGACTCTGCTTAAATGATTACATCTCAAATCTAGTCCTTCTGTAGAAGGAAGGAGGCAGTGTTGACAGATATTTATTGAATTTATAGGCGAGTTTCAAATAATGCTTCTGAAATCTTGTAATCTTAGTAAAAGATATGTTAACTCAGTTTTAGAAAAGCAAGGCTTTTAAACAGTGCTGATGATAATCTATGATAATTAAAGTAACAAGGAGAACGAAACTTTTCTAACACCCCTTCAGTGCTGTTTCTTATAGGGTTAAAGAAAACAAACAGCAAAACAGTGCCAGTAAATCACTGTGTGTGTCAGCCCTAAGATTTTAGACGGAAGTACAGTAGTGTAACTATACCCATCAATTAAATTAAATATTATACTTTAAAAATAGCAAATTGAAGGTTTACATGTGATTTTTTTCAAAATTATCAGAATTAATGATCATAATTTAAATTCTAAGTATGAGAACCAAACAGTAACAAAAAATCTCAAACCCAACAATTCTGTTACTCAACTCTTAAAACTGAAATGTAAATTTCTAAAATAACATAATCCTCATTTACATCAAGCTCAACCATTATAATAAGTTACATACACAGCCACATAGCATAGTCTCCAAAAGTCAGCATGCCTCTGGGGATCTAGGCATTGCCTGATAGAAATATGCTCATTAAGTCAAGGGTAGGTCTGCATGCCCTTAGAAATTCTATATATTTTTCTTTTTTTATATAAAGTTATAAGGCATTAATAATGGAGTGTTAAAACAAATAATTTATAATAAAATAGATTAAAACTCTCTTTTTAAAAAATCTCAAGTGAGAAAAGCCATAGGAGATAAGTAAGTACTCATATGCTCTCTAAGCTTCTCCCAAATGAATACTCTGTGTTCTGGCTTTGAGCAGACCTTAGACACTCGATGGCAGGTGTCCTGATACAAAGGTGCAAGCTCAGGCCCATCTAAAGTTACTGGGAATTTACACATGAAATGGCTAACTGCCACTGGTAAAGGCAGAAGAGGCTATTGAAAATGTCTGGCATGATTAGTTTTGACTCCAAATGTAATATTCTCTAATACAGCGTGGCCTGTTGCCACGTGTCAAGTACCAACAGAGCTCACAGGGCCATGGTTAGATGATGCAATGACTTGGCTGGCATACAGCTGAAATGAAGACGTTTGTTTACAGCTAACATATTAATAAGGAGACATCTTTATTGTGGTGTCAGTTATTACAACTGAGCAATGGGTTTCTAGAATGCTTTTCCTAAAGGCGGATGGCGGGATGGACAGGGCCTGTGGTGAGGGCTGCTGGCCAGCTTTCTAGAATGCGTATGTGAGCTCTACAGGAGCTACACAGGCGGGCTGGGTACTGCTTATCTGCAAAGGCTGCCTGAACACAACTCCCTTCATCATACATGCACTGCTGTCTGCGCTGCAGTAATAAAGAAACACGACGACAGAGACCACAGCCTCCAGGGACAAGCACTCGGTAGGAATCTGCAGGGAAATTGCCGATTGATTGGAAATACTCTCTATGTCTCCAGATGGGATCTGTTCTTGAAGAAGCCATTCATTGCCTAGAAAACGGGAGAGAATATTATTAAGACTATAAAAAAAATTACAAGAAGCTGGGGCATGGTGATGGACAAGTGTGAGACAGAATTTTCAGATCCCTAGAACTCAGATAAATGCTGTGTATGTGACACCATCTGTAATCCCAGAGCACAGGAGTTGGGACAGGGCAGCAGCCCCACAACTGTCAAAGTATTCGGAGCAGTGAGCTCAGGGATAGTGAGACATCATTTCTCCATAGTTTAGGTGGAACGAGATCAAAGAAGACACATGGCATTAACCACATGCATGCTCAAACATTTGCATGTACATGTATACACACATGTGTGCTCACACATGTGGACATGCTCTCATGCATAATACACACACATATATTTGAACAAACAACAAGTCGGAAACTAGAACCTTCTAAGGAAAGAGCCTCTGCATCAGCGCGCGTGTGGTGTGAGCTTGAGCGCGCAGCTCCTGCTCTGACAGGGACTGAATGAAGCTGAGCACACACTGTGGCTCTAGAGCGTCCCAGGCCCAGCACAAAGGAAGGTCTACAGCTGAACAAATACGCTCAGGTCCCGAGACAGTGGACCAGGTCTCACCAAGGGAAATGACCCTCAGGGATATGGTCTCAGAACTACAAAATGAACTTCGGAGATACAAATATACACACAACTCTGCAGTGATTTCTAAATCTAGGCAAAACAACAACAAACTGCTATTCACCAATATATGTTTGCTATAGACATATGTCACATGTATGACTTAGGAAGTGGTTCTTTAAAACAGTCACAAACTCTAACCACTTGAACTATTTCTAAAAAAAGAAAAAAACCATTATCCCCACAGAGAGGCCTTGTGCCCCTAAGTGTAGATAAGAGCACTCTCACACTTTTAGAATCTTTGAATTACTATGACTCCTGCCTAAAAGTTCATTTGCCCTGTATAGTAAAAACAGAACCAATGTTTTGCAGACAGTGAACATCTAAGTATCTGACCCTTCACCTTAACCTCTCCTCACTTTCAGGGCAATGACTCAGCACTCAATCTGGATGTTAAGAATGCAATGTTAAAAAGGCTCTCAATATCTTATTTTACAAAAACATATCG
Source organism: Micromys minutus (assembly GCF_963924665.1). Lineage (NCBI taxonomy): Eukaryota > Metazoa > Chordata > Mammalia > Rodentia > Muridae > Micromys > Micromys minutus. The sequence goes on from NC_137971.1 coordinate 4,316,731, forward strand.
TTCTGCAACTATAGAGAGAGAAATCAAATATATGGCCTTTAACTAAGGGGCTGCTTTCATCTGTATAGACACAAGCAGAATAGCTGAGCTCTTTCTAGGACCTCCTGGAGCCCAGGAAGAGGTTTGGGGTGCCCGGGTTGGCACAGGCTCAGGGAGTGTCTTCAGAGCCAGTTCAAACTCTAACCAGCAGTCCACCTTGGTCTGGACGGTGCCCTGACAGTTGCAGACCAGCAGCTTCTGTCCTGAGAATGTATGAAGGTAAGTAGGCCTGAGGCCAGGATTGGGGTAATGTACAAAAAACAGAAGTGTGTGAAAGGGTGTGGGAGAGGGACTGAGGAAATGGAGGAGAGTGACAGCGTGGGAAAGAGCGTGGGGACAAGGACAGAGGAAGCTCATCGGAGACACCGAGTGCTGCTTTCAGAGTCTGGACCCTGGCACTTCACTTTCCATGTGCTTCCTTCCCACTGTGGTGAGCAGTTCTCACGTCTAACAGCACTGACAGCAGCAAGCAGGACTCTGACCCTCACTGTCCACGAGAGGACTGATACACACGGGCCGGGAAGGAAGGGTTACAGAAAACGACAGGAAGTAAGGAAGCTCCACTATTTCTCATCAGACCTTTAATTTTTTTATTTGTTTAATTTTGGGTTTTTTTTGGCAGGCTTTTCACTCTGTAACCCAGATGGCCTGGAAATCACTATGTAGCTCAGGCTAGCCTCAAGCTTGTAGTCCTTCTAGCTCAGTCTCCTGAGTGCTGGGATCACAGATGAGGCTTTAACTTTCAGTGGCTCTTTTTGGAGAGGATGGCATGAGGTACACATGCAGGCGAGCCCATTCCTGCTGCCAGAGCTCTCACAGGCCACAGCCTCAGAGCGGAAGGACACCAATCAAAGTGCTTAGAGCTAGATTCACCAGCTTTCACACCATTTCCCTCAAACCTTGCCCAGACATACAGAAAATACATAGTGAGCCAAGCAGTGCTCGTACCTTCAGCTTCCAGGAACCAGCAGCTGGGAGCGCCCTCTGTCAGCTTTGCTCCTGAGGGGAGCTCTAGCTTGAGCTTGAGCTGCAGGGCCTGGCCCGGACGCACCGCCACAGGGGGGAGGCCAATGTGCACCGCAGACTTCGGCACTTTGGGCACGGTCTTCTGCTTCTCTCTAGGGACGGAGCCATCTACCACAACACTGTCAGACTTGAAGACAGGGAGCTAGAAGACCAGAAGACATGTTATTGAAGCGATCAAAAGCGAGGGAGCTGAGCCTTAGATCTGAAGTTTTCTATCAGTGAAATCAGCTGCCCTTTAGTCTAAATACTATTTCCCCAAGTACAGACAAGCAGCCTGCCTCGGCAGTCAGACATCCAAGGATGCAGGATTCATCTAACTGTCCCATGGCTTATAAACAGCAGGAAATTAAAGCAACTCTATGAATTTAAGGACAATAGTTAAATCTATGCAATAGTTGACAGTTTTTGATGTTATTCTGTGGATTTATTTTAAAATAATTACCTTGCAAACACTATGTAGAAAAAAAAAGCCACCCCCCCCCCCGTTTCCTCCCCCCCACTACCAGGTACGTAGATACATTAAAAGGCAGTGGGCAACAGAATTTCTCTTTGAAAATTGTTTTAACTTGACCATTTTCCCCAGTCCATCTTATTTTCAGAGTTTGGGGAGCGGGGACTTCTGAAGACAATTTGGTACTGGATTCACTACAGGAAACAAGATAGTAGGCAACGATCTAAGGATCACCAAATAAAACAACCAGTCTACACGGCACACAAATAGTGTGTCTCATGACTTCTACACATTTAAAAACAGACCCAAGGTATCTGTTTTTATTAAAGGTTCATCCAATTCTCTCAAATTCTAGCATTTTCCTCAAATGCTCCAAACAGATGGAACTTATATTTTAAGACTAACAGGAGATCCTCAAAGCAAGCCCTTCTGGTCTAGTTATCCCAGAACACCACAGGGGTACCCACTTCCGACTGTCTTTCTCCATGTGCCAAGCACACACCAGACAGACAAAACAGGGCTGCATCAAGGCACAGCATCTAAAACCCGCATCCTCCAGGCTGTGCTTTAAGATGACTTACCACAGACACTGTTCTTGCTTCTAAATCCATCACTTTAATCTGGTGATTATTAGTGTCTGCCACGTATAGCAGCCGGCCTCTCTCACCGACACACAAGCCCCCAGGCTCATTAAAGGCTGACTCCGCAAAACTGGAGCTGCCATCACTTGCGTCTCCAGTCCCCGCTAACGTTGTACAGCCTTTTGTTTTTGGATCCACAACTTTAATCTAAGGAAAAAAGAACAAAATTCCCCCTGCAGTCATTCCTGGTTTTGGCAGTGCCAGTGAAACCAGGACTCCCAACCACTGTTAGTACTCTCAATAAGTAAGTCTCAAAACAGAAGCGAGCTCCAGATTTCCCTAAAAATGCCAGTATTCAATTCCTTTACATCACTGGAGAGAGATTTTATCAGAAATTTTATTCAGACTATAAAATCTTAGTTATACTGTGTTTTGTTGTAAAACCCAAAGGTTTTTGTTTGTTTGTTTCTGGAACTAAAAACAGCTGTTTTCCTCGTTGTGGAACACACTAAGGACTTTCTTTTGTTAAATGTAAGGCCTGCTGGTTATGTCTCAAGCACATTAAGTTCATGTTTGCTCATCACAGTACTCAGGACTCTACAGTAAGAACGGAACAGCCAGACTGACATGGCGATGGTGCTGACGACGGACTTATCTGCTTGTTGTCACTACAACTGCGACAGCTCAAACTAATTCTTCATCTGCGAGTCCCAGTTGGCTTTTAACTCTCAACCTGACACAATCTGGAGTTAATAGAAAAGAGAGTCTTAACTGAGAAACTGCCCAGACCAGACTGCCAGTGGGCATGTCTGTGAGGGACTGTCTTGTTAGTTATGTGGGGAGGCTTGCGCCACTATGGGCAGCACCAATCCCTAGCCAGATGGTCCTATGAGCAAGCCAGCAAGCTGGCCCGACTCCCTCAATGGAGGACTTCCACTTGAACTGTAGGACAAGTAGATCCTTCCCTCCTAAGCTGCTTTGCTCAGTGTTACTACAGCAACAGAATGAGACTCAACAGCTGGTTCACACTTCCCCCTAACGAGTCTCCTTATGTCCTCCCTTCGTTACCTGAGTACCTTTGATGGGTCACAATTCATACATTTAAGTCACAGTCCCTGGAATTAGCTTAGCATTGCCCTCAGATATCATAAAACTCTGGCAAGGACGACCCAGAAGAAGCTGTGCAGCGCCAAGGGCTGAAGTGCCAAGGCTGCAGCTGCTTTCTGTATTTAGAGTGGCACTGGTCGGAAGCACACGGGTCCAAAGCAAGGCAGTGCACCTTCAGCCAAGACTCACCTTGTGATTATAGGAGTCTGCCACGTAGAGCAGCTGCCTCTTCTCGTCCCACGCAACCCCAAGTGGATGCTGAAGCTTCGCATTGATGCCTACTCCATCAACATCACCAAAAGCAAATAAATTCTTTTATTTTTTTTTAAAGAGAAAGAAACAGCAGTTATTAAATTTTTCAGTGCTTTGTTAGGAGGCAAGGTGAAAACTAAGATCCTGGTGTTTCTAAAGCTAGGGAAAGCTCTGACTTTTCGTGGCAGTGCTGGCGCGTGATGAGCACAGTCTGCCATGCTGTCTCGCTCACAGCAGGCTCACGTCTGCTAGTGGAGTGCTCCACGGCCACAAACGCAGTGCAACTGCTCCTCTTCCTTTCCCTGATCGGTTCTGTGTAGTCGGGTGAGGTGCCTTTTCTCAGAGGGGGGCTTCACTTGTGTGTCTGTGTTTCTTTATAGCCATGTTCTCTCTGCTTTGCATGTTATCATGGACAGGCCAGGAATGAACCCCCTAAACTCCACGGCTCCCTCAGGGATGTGCACACGGCAGCTTCTTTACCATGGGGTCTCGCTCTCCGCCTACAAGGTGCTTCACAGCCCCGTCTCTCAGTGAGACGGTCCTCACGGTGCTGCTCTCACTGTCAGCCACGAAGAGGCAGCTCCAGGGCTCTTCTGAGGCGAGAGCCAGGCCTGACGGCTGGGCAAAGCCCGCCTTGTGAGGATAGGCGTTGTTTCGGTTCTCTTCATTTCCACTTCCAGCAAAACGAAGGCAGGTTCCTTTCTTTAAGTCACTGAAAGACAAGTTGATAGTTGGGTTCACAAGTTACTAAATGAGCGTAAATAACCAACTTGATAGTGACTGCAGTTAAACAGACTCACAGAACCAGTAATAGACTGCCTGCCACCGCTGCGGCTGCCCAGGCGTTCCTGACTGAGCTACTACAGAGGGCAGCCTCGCTCCTCTTCAGTAGGATGACTAACTACTGAAACCACTTCTAATACCAGCTGAGAAATCCCTGACGTTACAACAATAATGATCAGATTATGAGACAATAACGAGATGACTTTATTCTCACTCTAACTTCTTAGTTTCATACAACATCAGGTCCGAGAAGAGAACTATTAATAAAGAGATTACCTAGTTTTGGTCATTTAAAGCGTGTCTTCTAGAAAACAGAGAGCAGATTGAAGGAAGCCAGGTCTCTGAGCATGAACATTTTAAGAAAATGACGTAAGGACTGCATTAAATAATCAATTATACAAACCCATGTTTTACAGACACCAGGAACATCTACCCGGAGCACCGCAGCAAAGGGTACAGTGGCACACAACCGTAACAAGCTCAGGGCAGCTGCAACTGCAGAGATCTGTCTCCAGATGCTGGAAAGAACCCGTTAATTCCTCTTGAAGCACAGAGAAGACACTTTGACTTCTAAATTTGTGCCAAAATGACTATAAGGAAGACAAGGCACTGTGAGAAAGAGGACACCACACAGAGTGTGACCAACACTTGGGCCTGGTACCTTCCCAATGATGGAGTGGCACAGAGCAGAGTAAAGGCAAAGACACAGGACAAGTAAGACAGGGCTGTTTTCAAGGAGCTCACACCAAGTTCCTGGCCAGAGAAGTATGCGCAGCACCACACTGCATGGCCAGCGGCCTAAGCACGCGGAGACGCCAGAGACACTGGAGGCCTGTGGTAGAGGGAGGTGGTAAACCTCAGAGCTGGCACCACACTCTTGTAGCAACACACCCACAGAATTAAGATGCAGACCAATGGAACCTGAGCAACCATCTTCCTACTAGAAATATGACGCCCCTTCTGACAAGCAGCTGTTGCTTGTGGCTGTTGCTGTAATCATGCCTCACGTCCCACTGTTGTTAATTTATAACTATAGCTACTGCTCTGCTGTCACGGTTGCCTCTGCCTGGATGACAGCCATGGCCTCCTGAATCCTATCTGCTCCACTCTTGGTGCTGGAGGTTCTTCCAAGAACACATCCAGTCTGCTCACTCCCAGCCTGAAGCTGCCACAACAGCGTTGCAATGTCCAAAGCTCTTAAAAGGACTCAAGGCGAGGCGAGGCATCAGCTCCCTTTGGAAGACCTCTGCTACAGCAGTCCGCCATGACACCTCCAATCCCTGAATAAAGAGCTCAGAACGGAGGAGTGCAGAGATTCTGCTGACACACCGACTCTCTATTTTTACTGTTTGCCGATCTGATTCTTCTGAGGATGGGCATGTCTTCATTTTATTTTTAGCACAGAGATCATAATTTCATCCCTGTTGTCTAGCACAGTGCCTGGCAAAAGTACACTTAACAAACATTTCAGATCAGTGGGAACCTTCCTAATGCCATGACCCCTTCAATACACCTTTAATAACACCGTCATGTTGTGGTGACTCACTCCCAACCATAAACTTATTTTTGTTGTTATTTTATAACTATAATTTATTACTAAGGTAATAATGTAAATATCTGTGTTTTCTGATGGGCTTAGGTGAGCCCTGTGAAAGGAGTCACAACCCACAGGTTGAGAACGGTTGTTTCATAGGCACAATTTGTCATAACCCAACCTCAGCACTCAAGAGGTAGAGGCAAGTGGATCTGAGTTTGAGGCTAGCCTAGAGTACAGAGTTGAGTTCTAGGACAGTTGGGGCTATACAGAGAAACACTACATAAAAATTAAAAACAAATAAACAAAAGATAATTGTGATAGCTTATGTCTACTTTCTATGATTACATAAAAACTTTATGGTCTGTGATTGTGTCCTAGTCAGTTTTTTGTCAACTTGACACAGACTGGAGTCATCTGAGAAGAGGAAATTTTAACAGAGAAAATGCCTCCATCAGATTCACCTGTGGACAAACTTGTAGTCACTTTCTTGACTGATAATTGACATGAAAGGGCCCAGCCCACTGTGGGCAGTGCCACCCTGAACAAGTGGTCCTGGGTGTGTGAGAAAGCAAATGGGCAAGCCAGCAGAACCAGAGACCTCTCAGTGCCTTCTGCAGGCACAGGACAGACTTTCAGCCATTTCCTTATTCTACATCCAGGCTTTTACTAAATTGCTATCTACAGACACAGCACTAGAAGAAAACGGAACCAGGCTCCTTTCTTTAAGAAGTACTCTAGTAAGAAGAAATAATTATAGTCAGGCATGAGCGAAGAAACAGAGCAGAGAGGAGCAGATAGAGGGGCACAGCCAGTCCTGCCTGAGGCCAGGGGAGGAGGGAGAGTGAGGAGACACTGTGGAAAAGTACTGTTCCCACCTCACATGGCCGACTGTGCACGGACCTATGCTTACCCTGTGCGCCAATGCTATCCTAACTTCACACAGAAACCCTGAGGTGACACAAACACATACAATGACAGAGGGAGGGGCTCACTCACTCTCCTGTGCTTCCACAATGAGAGTGGGGAATGGCAGCCACTCTGCCATGCAGCACTCAACCACCTGCAGGACTGACTGCAGACACATGGACTGTGACATTTCTGTTCTCTGCAGGCACTCAGAAGAATGGCTCCTCCCAGGCTCTTAGAAATTAGTTGCAGCCATAGGCTTAACCAAGGCTGATGAAATACAAGTCCAAGTGACGTATGTCACTTCTAAGCAGCTGCTTTGAGAGCCAGTTAGTGACTCGCCACCTCCTCCTCTCCATCTCAGCCAGAAGGGCTGGCAGAGCTCCTGACAGCAGCTGCTTCCTTAGCCTGGGGAGCAGACCAGTGCTCCCCAGTGAGTCCACATGAGAGAGCGAGGAGCCTGCTCCATGCTTCTGTCGTGCCATGTGGCTGAGCGCACCCTAACAGGCACAGCACGTGCTGTGAGCATGGTGACCAGGGCAGGGAAGCTGGGGGCTCTAAGGACAGCTGTCCAAGAACACAGCCACTTACCTTTTCTTTGGCAGTGTGCCAGAGTCTAGGAGGAATGCCCATATCTGGTGAGTCCCTGCCATGGCTATCCACAGGATGTCATGTCTCTGGACCTCTGAACCTTAATGAAAATAAGTAGCATGTGTTATATACACATCTGGTATATGATACTTTTCAGAAATTGAAATCCATGGTGATACTAATTTTTATAAATCATCTGTTTTTAAAAATGATTCCTTGGGGAGAGTTTGTTACTAGAGATTTGCTTCCTCACCTGTAACAATTTTATGAAAACCCAAAGTTGACATTTATTTTAATTAAATGCAGTACAGGGTGATAATTCAATACATGTTTTACAATGTGTAATAACAAAATTAGATCAATTAGCATCTCCATTTCCTTAACTAATTCCACACATTCCTAATTGCAGTATTTCAATCTGGATCTCTGAAAAAAAATGTTTTTAAACACTGATTTAAAAAAATTTTTTTTATGTGACACAAAAAAGTGGGCTGACATCTCTAAGAAACCCTCTAGTGATGTCCATGAAGGAAATGCAGCTTTCAAGAGCAGTGTGGTAGCATACTCCTCTAGTCAGGGACTGAGGCAGATCTCAGGAGTGTGGTGGCCCATGCCTGCACTCTCAGAGGCAGAGACAGGAAAAGCCGAGTTGGAAGCCTGTTAAGACTACAAAGCAAGTTCCAGGCCAGCCTGGGATAAAAGTAGAGCCCCTGTGTTAAAACAAAATAACAGTAAAAAGAAATGTAAGGAATGTGTCTCTTTATTACCAAAGGCATAGGATTTGGTATTCAGACACAAAGTAGAACAGTCATTTAAAAATGCATTTGTTTAGTAGCTTATACTATTTATGGGATTGTGTCTGTAGGCGTAGGCGTGCGCGCGCACGGGGGGGGGGGGGGGGGGCTTGTGTGTTTTGTGTGTGTGTGTAGGCTAGAGGTCAATGTTGCATGTCTTCTTCAATCATGTACTGCTTTATGTACTTAGTAGACAGGGTCTCGGTGTACCTGGAGCTCACTGGCTAGACTGGCTAGCTACTAGAAAGCTCCAAGGATCCTCTGTCTTAGCCTCCCAGGGCAGGGACTACAGACACGCACAGCCTCTGAGGCTGGGCTTTTTACACGGTGCTCAAGACTGAGTTCAGATCCTCATGGTACATAGCAAGCCCTTTACAAATGAGCCATCTTTCAGGCCTGGTTTAAAAACCCTTCAAGGAGTTTAGCAGACCGAGAGTACAGTATATTATAATATGCTCTTTACCACTATTCATTTTATCGTTCTATTTTTAGACACTGAATGATGTCACACATTATAAGAAGAAAAGCTCTATTTCTCAGATTAATTCTGTTAGCATATTAAATTTAATTAGGAGGAACTCTGAATTAACTAAAGTGGTCTGGTGAGACATTATCTTATAGAGCTATTTGTAATTTCTTTAACTACAAGTATTTTGTGATGAGAAGGGTATTCTTCCCTATTTAATAATAAGCTTTAAGTGTCTTTTAATTTAGTAACAACAGAAACAACCTACAATGATGATGGTTCTCAAGTTATCAAAGAGCTGTACTTCCGAGTGCTTTCCAAAACCCATTCCAGTTTTTGGAAAAGGCCCACGATAGGTACTGTTAGCCAGTCCAACTCCAGATGAGTAACTAAGCACCGGGCTGTCCACACTAGGTCACTAGCTAGCAAAGGGAGGAACTGAACTCTGGGCCCAAGCCGGACGAAACAATGCCTCAGTCATGATGTGCCGACCCTCCTTCTGTTCTCAACTGCTATGGCAGGAAGCATCTCCATGTGCTTTGCTTCCTGCACACAGCCATGCCTGCAGATGTAAGGGGTACTACAGGGGACTCAGTCTCTGCTTTATCACTTTAAAAGGAGATCAAAAGACCTGCAAAATTAATTTTTAACACACATCGCTTCGTGAGTTATTCTAGGGCTACTCTGTGGGACTGCTAAAATGACTGTGTCATCTAAGCTGATAAAATATTCCATTATTTCAGCTATAATGACATTCAGATGAAAACTGCTCACAGGCAGCAGTACTCAAATGTCAGCCATGATCATTATTTCATGAATCTGGATCTTACCTTTAGAGCATGTTGCATTAGGCAAGCATGAATAGATCTACAAACTCAACAGTCTGGAGCAGATGGCACTAAGGGTAAAGAGTAGGACACGCTGTCTGCACACAGCTGTTAATTCGGTAATAAGCACTGACTACTACTGCACTACAACACACAACATCCACGGTGCACGCAGTTTATAGCTGCTTACTCGACAAAGCCACCACAGATCTAAGATTATAAAGGTACTGTCTAGGACCCAGCACACGCCAACAACAGAAACAACCTACGATGAGCATATCAGACCATGAGAATGAGTTCAAGTCCCTGATTAGAAAATGGTATTACCAACTAAGGAAAGGAACAGCAGCGTAACAGAAAAGCTTCAGGAAGTAAAGTAAACGAAGGCACGAATGGGTAACACTTACTTTAACAATGTCTGAAATGCTTCCCACTTGCAAAGCCTGTTTTTAATCCCATAACGTGTTTAGACAAATACACAGAGAGCTGTAGACAATCAGTTTGAAGCCTACTACTAAGCTTCCCTAATTCTCTGAATAAAATTAAACTGCGTACCTAGTGTAATGATGGCCTTTGAGACAAGACGACTTGAAGCATCCTTTCTATGACCAAGGAGCCAAACAGTTCAGGGTCTGAGTGCTGGCTTAAATTTCTACCCAGTTTCCTCACCTGCCCAGTGAGGCTGTGACTGACCATCCTTAAAGATGACCAAAGAGATGAGTCCAGGCTCTGGAAGCTAAACAGCACACAATACTGGCATGTGCTGGGTCCTAGACAGTACCTGCAGGCTTTCAGCTTCTACACCAAGTGTGCTCCCTCCTCCCTCTCCTAGGACTCACCCTCAGCCCCTAGTGTGGAGCTCTGCTCAGACTTCTCCCAAATCACCACACTGAAGGGAGTGAACCTCAGTCCAAATCAGCTTTGCACATGAGAAAGACAGTTCCAAGATCATGACAGAATGAATCCCTATTTTATTATTAATTACTTCTATTTCTTTTTCATATTTTAAAGACATCTAAGTGTAATTGGATTATACATCTGTGATTTTACTTTGATTTTTCTGTAATTTACAATGGGGTTGGGCTTGGGGTCTAACAGGGCTGAGAATTCTCGTTACATATAAAAATGCAGCTTTTCAGAACCTCTTAATGTTTCTAGTCATAAAAACTGAGATCCACAGATAACCTGTTTAATTTGATAAAGAACACTTTCAAGATAGCTGATAGCAACCATCATATGTAATGATGAAACAGTGTAAACATGCTCCTGCCAACAGAAATGAGATAAAAGACCGACCACTACCACTGTACAGTACCGTGTGAAGGGCATAAGCTTGTGGAACAAAAGCAAACAAACAAACAAACAACACCACCACCAAGCTGTAAGGGAGCCTGGGCGAACAGCAGCGGCATGACGACATGCAGGAAACTGCAGGATGACTAGTGTTAGTCAGCAAGGTCTGGGGTGCTCTCAGTGAGGATAAGCCCCCTAACGAGATGCACAGCTTCTTCAGCAGTCACCATTATGGCACTAGGAACAGCCAGCTCCCCATTTTGCTTCTTGGGTTAGAAACTCTGATGTCACCCCTACTAACTCTCTCATGGGCCACATACAATTCACGAGCAAATTCTGTTGGCTCTTCATTTAAAATGAATAAAGAATTTGATGAGTTTGAACCCTTTTGACCTTGATCTAAGTAAGGCACCATCGGGGTAACATCTTAACTGATGCATTGCTGCTTTCGCTGGCATGGCTTAGACTTGTGTGCCCAGCACTCAGGAAGCAGAGGCAGGAAAATCAGAGTTTGGGTCACACCGTCAGTGCCAGCCCAGTGTGTACCACACAAGCAAGACCCTGACTCCAAACAAAAGGAGAGCTATGACCCAGGAGAGGTGAGATGCTAGGACGGGTGATTCAGGCAAAGTTTACTTTCAAGTTTGGTAGTTTTTAAGCCTGTTCTTGCAAAGGAGAGCTTTGCTGGTGCACATCTGACTGGGAGGTCTACGTCTGTCTGGTTCTCTGAGTAGGTCAGTGTAGTTCAGGCGGTCGGTCTCCTGCACATGCGAAGATAAAGGTATGCTGTCACAAAGTGCAGGGCCTTGTCTGTTCTTGGCTTCTGTACACTGACCCCCTTTAGAACAGTGAGGTAAGAGTAATATTAATTTAGGGTTTGGTTTTTTGGAGCTTCTAAGAACCAACTAGCAGGGAGGGATATAAAAAAACACCAGAACACATGCTGCTGACAGTACTGATCTTGGGTGGTCCTATTACCATCATCTTCATTTTATAAAAGAACTAAAATTCAGAGAGGTTAAGGATTTGTTAAAATCTGCACAGCTAGACCTGGAATTTGAGCTCTTCACTGATCTGACTCATTAGTGCTGGGGTAAGCATGGAAGTACTATGGAAGAGAGCCTGCCCTGCCTATTTCTTTGCTTGAAACTTTCCCTCCTCCCTGCATCTGCCTCTGGTCCTTGTACTCAGCCCTAGCCTGCTGGGAAAATACTTCTGTAGACTATATGAAGGTGTATCTCTGTCCTTCCTCACCTACCTAAGGCACCTTCTGATTGGTTTAATCAAGAGTTGAATGGCCAATAGTTAGATAGGAGAGGACAGGCCTAAGTTCTAGGCGGAGATAGGAGCTCTGGGAAAGAATCAGGTAAAGGGACTTTCTCCAGTCAGACAGGGAGAAGGCACAGGGACTGGGACTGAAAGAGAGATCACAGGCCATGTGGCAAAATGCAGATTAGTATAAACGGGTTGATTTAAATTCTATGGGCTAACAGAGAGGTAGGCAGCTGAGACCCAAAGCTTTCATGATTAATAGTCTCCATGTCATTACTTGGGTGGCTGGTGGATTGAGACAACCTGGCCACACTAGCCAGTGTACCTATGCTCATTTCCATGCTGAGATGCTGATATGTAACTATAGCTTTCTACTCCAAGATGAGAAACTGGTTTACTCCCTCTACTCTCTAGATAAAGTTTTTAAAAGGTAAAACATAATTATCAACAATGATTACTAAAATATTTTTTAAAATAGGAATAAATAACTTCAATAAGAGAAATCTGATAAACACTCATAGCCCAGCTTGGAAACACTGACTACACGCTCTTGCTGGCCCCTGTGAAACCTGCAGTGTAGACATTGGCTTCCACAATTCTGAAAGCTCTCATAAAGCTGTCTTGTACCTCTAGGGAAAAGCAGTGATGTGTCACCCAGGGCTCAGGAAGACTGACTACAGCTACAGGAGAACAGCAGAGAAGTTCCCTGCTGCATGTGAAGGACTTCTGCTGGGGGAGCAGAATGCAGGTCTCCCCAAGACTGTGGGGTGCCAAGGACAGCCAAGTGCAACATACTAAACAGCAAAGGTCTGTCCTAGAGGCAAGCACACAGAAACAACCAGGATACGGCTCTGTGTACTGGGATGACAGAACAGAACCCTGAGGGTAAAGAATGCCACCAAGAAGACCCCCAGGCAGCTACACCCACTGCCCACCATGGAGCCACTCAACCAGCCCAACTAGAAGAACTGGAAGGCTCCTAAGCACACAATAATCTTAGCAATAACAAAACCCAACCAAGCATAGCTTCCATCCAAACTGACTCAGTTCCCCATCATGACAGAAGTATTACTTATCTCAGTCTGTACAGTTCTATTCAAGGTTAATGACAAATATTTAGTAAAGAGAAGACAAACATGAAAGCAAAAGGAGAAGAGAAAGAGGAGATGTGGATGACCACAACATCCATTTTTGAAGCACAAAATTCACTAGCATTGGGCTGAGGCTCCGATTTATCTGTAAGGACAGAGACGAGGAAGCCGGTGTTCCTAACAGATGGAAACTTGTGTAGAGACAGAACCTAAAACCAAGAGCAAAGCAGAAATACCATTTTTCTTTAAAGGCATGATACTGAAAATGAAGAATCCTTCAAAACAGGGCCATCAGCTGACAGACACAGCCAAGGAAAGAATTAGTGACCCTGGAGGCAGATCAAGAGCAGTTACTGCAACAAGGAAAGGGAAGTGAAGGGAATGTCGGAAATGGGCCAAGGCTCTGGAACATAGCACGAGGAAGGCGAGCTCAGTATCTGAAGGATCAGAGAGACAGAAACAAAAAGTGAGAATGTGCGGAGATGCCAGATGATTCCTTGAAAACAGTGAAGGACACCCAACTACAGAACAAGACGACACCAAACCACAGCAGTCAGGCTGGGTAACTCAGGATTAACAGCCAAATGGCTGAAACCAAAAGCAAAGGTTTGAAAGCAACCAGAGAAAAAACACATTTTACATATAAAAGATGAAGAGAAAAATGAGCACACTGCTCAGAAAGTATGTATCAATCCAAGGTACCTATGAAGTCAAAGTATCTTCTAAAAGGAAAGTTCAAGCTTTTCTCAGATCAGAAAAAGGCATACCTGGTGTGGTGGTTCAAATATGCTTGGCCCAGGGAATAGTACAATTGGGAGGTGTGGCCTTGGAGGAAGTGTGTCACCATGTAGGTGGGCTTTGAGGACTTCAAGTGCTCAGGACAGAGAAGCCAGTTCCCCTTTGAGCTGCATTAAAGGGCTGCACATTAGGAAGGTGTCCCTACCACTGGGCTAGATGGACAGTCAGGCTCAACTGGCTCCAGGAAGAGGTAGTCAGTCTACTTAATTTCATCTACTTCAGTTTCACAAAGAATCCCTGGAGCTTCCAACGCAACAAAAAAAAAAAACAATCTTAATGACATAGAACTTAGAATAAGAATGTTAAGGACCAACCAACAAGAATACAAAAGAAAGATGTGTGTGCCCTAATATTATAAAATGGGTCATGTGACATCACACTTTGTTGAGGATAAATTTGTCTCTAAATTCCCTAGGGATCAATCCAACAACAACACAAACAGGAATCATATTTTCCCTTCTCTTCAGAGATGGCCCTAAGTAGAGAAAGAATTCTCAACGTGAAGTCATCGAACGAGCCAAGATCACACGGACCACTTAGTTTCAAATTCTAGTTCCCATGGACTCTACTTTATCTATGTCAAATATTAGCTACAGACAAAGCCACCTCAGCACTGAGGACTGATGATAAGAACAATGGGTTTTCCTTTACTATGTTCATAAGGACAGTACGGCACAATAAGGACAGCCTGTCTCATTTGTTATCAGCACCTGTCTAACTCTTTACGGTATTGTTTTTTAATTAATCAGAAGATGCTATCCTACTTCCATATTTGGACATTTTTCAGGAGTAAAAAAGATAAGGTAGCTTTCTCTTTCACATCTGTTTCTTTTTCACCTAGAGTAAGAAGGATAGTAAGTCGTATGTAGCTCATGAATAATCTTTAGTTTCTGAAACCACAAACTTGTCAGTTTACAAATATTTAGAAATACATCAATTAGAAGATGCAGGCCCATTTTTACCTTTCAATCCATGAGTAAGCCAGTTAACCAGCCATTTTTACCTTTTTAAAAAATATAATGTAACGTTACATATAATGTATTCCATTTGTATATATTATGGTTTCCTTTGCTTTAAACAACCAGCAAACTCTAAGCCATAAGTACAAATATATAAAACAAGCTACATAATTAAACATTTCAAGAATATTTTTAATTAAAAAATTAGAAAAGTTTTTTTGTTTGTTTGTTTTGTTTTTTGTTTGTTTTGGGTTTTTAAAAGTAGAGTTTCTCTGTGTAGCTCTGGCAGTCCTAGAACTCCCTTTGTACACCAGGCTGACCTCAAACCCAGAAATCTGCCTGCTTTTGCCTTCAGAGTAGAATTAAAGGCTTGTGTTACCACTGCCCAGCAGAAAAGGACTTTTTAAAGATCTTATTTTCACCATCAGCATGTGCTGTTCAGCTCCATACCTGAGGTCCCAAGTGCAACATCCCATGGGGAGCTGATGGGCTGCTTGTCTCCCTCCTCGCCCCCTTCCATATCTGTTCCTTGAACACCAACGCCAGCTACAGTTGTCACCTTCTCAGCTTCTAAGTCTATCTATAAAAAATTCAGTACATTTTTTATTTAATGAATGTTACTTTTGCTTCCAATATGTGAACGGTTCCAACAGAACATACAGAGTGTCTGAAATACAACGTCTTAGAAGCCTAGTTATAAAGGACTTGCCATGCACATATTCAATTTCTCCCTCTCATTTCCTAGTGGCTGAGAGGAACAAATTTCCCACATACTACCCCTAGAGGAACTTAAAATACCAAGCAAGACTGAAGAAAAAACCATCTATTACAGGATTCTTCTCTATTTATGTGATAGGCCCAGTAAGGGCCTATCAATATGCAATTGCTTACCTGAAAATGGAAAAGGTAATTATTTTTGTGAGGCAATTCTTATTTTGAAGCTGAAATATTCTAAAAACAATTTGAAGTTATGATTGCAAAGCGCATTGAACTGGTTGAAAAGTAGTAAGTTCTATACTTAAGTGGATGAACTTTCTAGTATGTACCACAGTAAAGTCATTAACATAATCATGTGCATAGGACTGTGCTATATTAAGATATTATCTACAGTTGGCTCGTGTGAGGGAAGAAATGGCGAGGGAAGTGAGGAAAGGGAGACGTAAACTCTATAGATTAATAAAAAACTATTCTAGACACAGACAGGGTGTTCATGGAACAATGATATTTTTGTGTGTGAATATAAGAGGGTGATGAGCTTAGACAGGTCTTCAAAATAAAATATAGTAACTATTTCTGTGGGAAAAAGAAAGGAGGAAACTATGCTTTAAGTCACGTCATTCAGAATGGACCCTGACTGTAGAAAAGCCAGTATTTATGTGGTTAAACTACTTCAATAAACAGGCATTTGAATGCAGCACCTTTTCCAATACTCAAAAACTACATTTGTGAAGCAGGAGGACTGGGCACAATTCATAAAGAACAAGCATTTCTGAATGTTGGTGACATCTCACTACCACAGTGAACCACCAGACATTTGTGACACTCTGACAATTACAGAAATAACCCCCAAAGAACATTATTCTTTATCCATTCTTCAGTTAAGGGACATCTAGGTTGTTTCCAGTTTCTGGTTATTACGCACGCATAAAGTTGCT
The DNA here is from genome assembly GCF_963924665.1 of Micromys minutus. Classification (NCBI taxonomy): domain Eukaryota; kingdom Metazoa; phylum Chordata; class Mammalia; order Rodentia; family Muridae; genus Micromys; species Micromys minutus. Next base: position 4,333,159 of record NC_137971.1, read on the forward strand.
ATGAACATAGTTGAGCATGTGTCTTTGTGGGATGTTGGAGCACCTTTTGGGTATAGATGGGTATTGAGGTAAAACTATTCCCAGTTTTCTCAGAAACCACCAAACTGATTTCCAAAGTGGTTATACAAGTTTGCACTCCCACTAGCAATGGAGAAGTCTTCCCTTTGGCCAGCATGTGCTGTCACTTGAGGATTTTTTTTTTTCTTTTTAATGCTGTTTTCAGAGTTATTTCACAACTCTCTTTTCTTTTTAAGGATGATTTATTTATTTTATGTATATGAGCACACTGTAGCTGTCTTCAGACACACCAGAAGAGGACATCAGATTTCATTACAGATGGTTGTGAGCCACCATGTGGTTGCTGGGATTTGAACTCAGGACCTCTGGAAGAGCAGTCAGTGCTCTTAACCTCTGAGCCATCTCTCCAGTCCATTGAGCTTTGATCTTAGCCATCCTGACTGGTCTAAGATGGAATCTCAGAGTCACTTTGATTTGCATTTCCCTGGTGACTAAGGGCTTTAAACATTTCTTTAAGTGCTTCTCGGCCATTTGAGATTCCTCTGTTGAGAATTCTGTTTTGTTCTGTACCCATTTTTAAACTGGGTTATTATTTGGGTTGTTGATAACTAATTTTTTAACTTTTTGGAAATTTTGGATATTAGCCCTCTGTCAGATGTATGGTTGGTAAAGATCCTTTCCCAATCTGTAGGTTGCCATTTTTTCCTATTGACAGTGTCCTTTGCCTTACAGAAGCTTTGCAATTTTATGGTCCCATTTATCAATTGTTGATCTTTGAGCCTGAGCCATTGGAGTTCTGTTCAGGAAGTTGTCTCCTGTGCCCATGCCTTCAAGGCTATTCCCACCTTGTCTTTTATGAGATACACTGTATTCAGTTTTATGTTGACATTCTTGATCCACATAGACTTGAGTTTTGTGCAGGATAATAAATATGAATCAATTTTCATTCTTCTACATGCAGAGATCCAGTTAGACCAGAACCATTTGTTATAGATGCTTTGTTTGCCTTGTATATAAAAAATCAAGTGTCTGTAGGTATGTGGGTTTGTTTCTGGATCTTCGAATTGATTCCATTGATCAGTATTTCTGTACTGATACTATGCAGTTTTTATCACTACTGCTCTATAGTACAGCTTGAGGTCAGAGATGGTGATTACCCCCAAAGTTCTTTTCTTGTTCAAAGTTGTTTTGGCTCTCCTGGGTTTTTTGTTTTTTCCATATGAAATTGAGAATTGTTCTTTGAAGGTCTATAAAAAATTGGGTTGAAATTTTGATAGGAACTGCACTAAATGTGTAGACCACTTTTTCACTATGTTAATCCTACCTATCCATGAGCATGGGAGATCTTTTCATCTGCTGATATCTTCTTCAATTTCTTTCTTCAAGGACTTGAAGTTCTTGTCATACAGATCTTTTACTTGCTTAAGGAGCAGAGACTGAGGGAATTTCCAACCAATAACAGGCCCAACTTGAGACCCATCCTATGGGCAAGCACCGATCCCTAACACTAGTAATCATGCTCTGTTATGCTTGCGGACAGGAACACGTCCCGAGAGGCTTCACTCAGCAGCTGACTCAGACAGATACAGATACCCACAGTCAAACAGTGGATGAAGCTTGGGGACTCTTATGAAAGACTAAGAGGAAGGATTTTGGGACCCGAAGGGGATAGGAATTTACTTCATAAGACCAACTGAGCCAACTAACCTGGACCCTTGGGCTCTCAAGAATCTGAATCACCAACCATAGAACATACCCAGGCTGGACCTAGGCCTCTCCGTACATATGTAGCAGATGTGCAGCTTGGATTTCATGTGGGTCCTGAACAACTGAGAGGGGAGTGGGTGGCTATCCCAAAAGCTGTTGCCTGTAAGTGGGATTTGTTCTTGTAGCTGGGCTGTCTTCCCTGGCCTCAGTGGGAGAGGAGGAGCCTAGCCACACAGAGACTTGAAGTGCCAGGGTTGGGGTATACCCAGCGGGACCCTCACCCACTCACAGGAGAATGGAAGGAGGATAAGGGATGGGGGAAGGATTGTGGAAGGGAGTGAGTGAAAAGAGAACAGTGAGCAAGATGTAAAGTGAATAAGTTAAAAAAAATCAAATTTAAGAAATTATTCAGAAGAAACTTTTTAAAAAAAGATTTATTTATTTATTTTATGTGAGTGCACTGTCGTTGTCTTCAGACACACCAGAAGAGGGCATCTGATCCCATTATAGATGGTTGTGAGCCACCATGTGGTTGTGGGATTTGAACTCAGGACCTTTGGAAGAGCAGTCAGTGCTCTTAACCATTAAGCTGTCTCTCCAGCCTAAGAACCAACTTTTAAGAGCTCAGTAATTAAAACCACACCATTTTTCTGTAACCTACACAGCAATGTTAACAAAGTTCCACACAAAATAGGGCTTAGTAACCAAGCAAGTGTCCTGCCTAACTTGATAACAGTATATCAGCATATTTAAGTGTCTACGAAGTTCCCAAGACTAAAACAAACAAACAACAACAAAACCCCCACATCCTCTTTAATTTTTTAAGTTACAATATATATTTATAAAATTAAATCTACACAAAAATGTTTCATTAAATATATATAACTTGTAATATACTTACTTAACAAATATCTATTGGACATTTAAAGGCCTACTCAGCAGCAAAGAAAAGACAATGCCTTTACTAAGACTTCAGTACACTCTAGATACATACTTGCTATTACATGTGCATTATGTGAGAACTTTGTCAAATGAAGATAACACCAATGTTGAGTGAAAGTAAGTATTGGATGCACTGTGATCGCTTAACAAGGGAGATTATATGTACTTTATTAGTTATTGTCCAAACTGACAATCAATCATTTAATGATCAGTGGACTATATAATCAATATCAGTATTGGTAGGAAATGTTTATGAAAACTAGGTTATCTATAATGGAATATAACAGTCATATCATTCCTGTGACAAAGACAGAATAAATGAAGCATGCCAAGCACTGTTTAAATAAATTCCATTTATTTAAAAAATTCTCTAGAAATAAAGTCCAAATTTGTAAGAGTATACTGACAGAGAATTCTTCTGAAACCTTAATGTATCTTTTTTCTTTCTCTTCCTCCCTCCCTCCTATCCTTTCTTCTTATTAATACAGGTCTCATGTAACCCAGCCTGGCCTCCAACTTGTATGTAATCAAGGATGCCCTTGGACTCCTAATAAACATCAGGGTATCTTGACTAGAACTATTCAAACTTTAACTTAAAATGAAGATTACCTTTCTTATAAGGTGGTTTTCCGTGTCGGCCACATAGATGACATTATCTGCTATAGCTACACCCTGTGGAGAGTTAAAAGACGACTCTGAAAACATCCCATCTTTCCTTCCAGGATTAGGGCCTAAAAGATAAGAGAGCCGTGAGATTTTTTTTCACATTAAAACAAAACAAAACAAAAACCAAAAAGCAAAAACTAAAAGTAATATCTTCTAAATGAACGATTTTAAAATTTGCACTTAAAGCTGGGATTTTTAAAGTAAATAACACAGTATTTCAGTATTTCTATTTTAAAATGAAAACGCGGAGCTGGACAGATGATGCTGGCTCCTTCTCTAGAGGACTGAATTCAATCCCTATCACCTACATGGCAGCTCACAAACACTAGTCCCTGGGGGGGATGATGTCTGGCCTTTGAGGGTGCTACACACAAATAGTGCAGGCAAAACATCCTACACATAAAATTAAATCATTAAAAATTTTAAATGAAAATGTCTGCTACTTCATCTTTTTCTGTTTCTATTTTGGGTAATGACAGGGCTTATACTACATTATACTGGGTAATGAAGTGCTTAGTGCACTTCAGTAGCATATATGTATATATATGTATATATTTATATGAAAATAATTGTAAAAGATTTATGAATACCTGCTATATACTAGAAAGTTAAAAATAACTTTAACCTTTCAGCAGCTAAAAAGATAACTTTTAAAATGTGACTTATTTGATGTGTGCTGCCTGCATGTGTACAGATGTGCACCACATGTGCTGACACCCACAGAGGTCAGAAGACATCACCAAAGCTCCCGCAACTGGAGTCACAGATACTTGTAAACTGCCACATGGGTGCTGGGGATGGAACCCAGACCCTCTGAAAGAACAGTGCTTCTTAACCACTAGGCAATCTCTCTATCCCCAAAAGGGATAATTTTTTTAAAAACTATTTTGGACAACAGACTCCTTTGACTATAAAATGAAACTATACATACACCCTTCCCTAGAAAAATACTCATACTCAAACTGCTATAAACAGTCCTACACCTTGACAGCGATCCTGTCTTCTTAGTCAAAAGCCCAGGGTGACACTGCTTCCTACCTGCTCTCACTGGCATGTAACAAGCCATGCACACTTTATGACAGGCACAGTGGCCCTGGCCAAATGGATGGCCTCTCAAGCTTTGGAACCCCTAGGTCCAAGTAGGCAGAGTTTGACACAATAATCCACAACTGCTGCTACTCAGAGCCTCTGGGTCAGCACTCACAAACTGCTTTGCAAGCACCCATGTTCTTACAGTGGGAATGCATGAAAGTTCCATTAACTCCCAGCTCTAACCTTCTCTAGTTAGTTGGTGGTCTTTATGCCTTAGTCTTACTTCTGTAAAACACAACTAATAATACCTGATTCATGGTATTATAGAAATGAAGATACAGAAATGCAGGCAGTGGGCTTACATGAAGCCATGAATGTGGCTTGCCATTATAACTACTAATATGATTGTTGTTGCTAACGTTAAGAGTTCTGCAGATCTGAATACCCAGGAAAACAACTCACAGACTATATGAAGCCCCCCCCCCCCAAAAAAAGGCCAAAAAGTAGAAGCCTCAGTCCTTCTTAGAAAATAATAATAATAATAATAATAATAATAATAATAATAATAATAAGTGTATAGCACCCTCTCAGAGTGGGATACACCTAGACCTTAAACCATTAATAACTCAAGAGCTAAGGAGATAGCCTTGTGGCAATTTTTAGTAGTTAAAATCATTATGTTTAATCTTTACATACCAAAAACTTTGCCTATTTCCATGTTACGTTTTGTTATACATATATACTTTATGATCTTTGTAAATAGTGAGATTTCAATGCATATTATCAAACCTTTAAAAAAATCAAGTACTGTAAAAAATATATTCACATATATTTACACTAAAATATATGTGAATATATATGCTTTTAAATACCTATATATGTATCTCTGTTTTGTTTTTGGTTTTTTTTTTTTAAATAAAGTTGTAAAAAGAGTTCTGCAGAAAAGACTAAGGGATGAGGAAGAGCTCTATGGTAGAAAAAGCTGAGCAGTCCAGCCACCCAAATCTCCATGAGACCCTGACAGAGTAACGTGCCTAAGAAACCTGACAATATTATACTCTCCCTGACAAAATCTGTTCAGCCACATGAAATTAGTATTTCCTGGAAATATGTGAATAAAGAATTCTTTTTTAAAACTTAGCTGGAGACTAGCAAGTAAAAGAGCTTGCTCCCAAGCCTGACAACTGGAGTCTGACTCTAACCCGTAATAATGGAAAAAAAAGGCTGACTCCTAAGAGTTGTCCCTGACTTCTATGCCGGGACACAAGCACCCTTCTACTCCCCAACATACAACAAACAAACAAGCAAACAAATGTAACAAATAATGTTAGGTGGGTGTGATGGCGCGTGCTTGTAATCTTTACACTTTAGAGGCAGGAAGATTGCTGTGAATTCAAGGTAAGTCTTGGATATAGTGGGGTCCAGGCCAGCCTGAGCTAGAGACAGAGACTCTGTCTAAAAACCACCAAGTGCTGATGTTTTTGTTAGAAAGAGAATATTGTTGGGCTGAGTACGGTGGCACATGCCTTTAATCTCAGCTCAAGAGGCAGGTGTATCTGTGAGTTCCAGAGCAGCCTGAGCTACAGTGTTACAGGACAACCAGAAGTGTACGTAAGACCCTGTTGAAAAGAAGAGCACTTACCTACATCCCTTTGAGTGTTATAGCAGATTAAGATCTGGGGGGAGGGTGGCTCAGCTGGTAATGTGCCTGATGGACAACTGTAAGGATCTGAGTTTGGATCGCCAGCAAACACAAAAGGCCAAGCATGGCGATAAGGCCCTTATTCCTGAGCCAGTCTGCTCTACACAGAGAGTTCCAGACCACCTAGGATTCCAAAGTTAGACCGTGTCTTAAAACAACAAAAGCAACAATAACACAGTGTGTTGCAAAGCAAGCAAATCTCTGGAGTTCAGTGGTCAGCAAGCCTGGCCAAACCAATAAGTGTAAGGAAAAGATGACGGGGCATCAATGAAAGGAAAAGTCACTGAAAGGAAAAGTCACAGGGCACCAATGTTGTGAAAAGATGACGCCCCAGGTTTTGGCACCAATGTTAGGGGAAGGATGAAGAGAGTGGGAGGCATATGGCCCATGGAGGTGCGGCAAGGCCTGGGGGCAAGGGAGATTCCTGGGGGGGGCGGTCCATGTTGGAAATCCCTTCCCCCTGAGGGACCAGCCACACAGTGGTCTAGTACAGAATAGAGTTTATTCAGGTCATGGGAGAGTTAAGAGGGTAGTAGAGGCAGAGAGAGAGGAATAGAGGAGTAGAGGCCGGCCATGAGCACGTGGAGAGAGAGGGGGGAAGGGAAGGGGAAGGGAAGGGATAGGGTTGAGAGAGCAAGAGAGCCAGGAGGCAAGAGAGGCCAAGAGAGAGAGGAGGGGGCAAGCAGCCCCTTTTATAGTGTCAGGTCACTGGGCAGAGCATACCTGGCTACTGCCAGGTAATTGAGGGGTGGGGTTTACAAAATCCCAACAATAAGCTTCAAGTTCACTGAAAGACCCTGTTTCAAAAGATAAGGTGGAAAGCAACCGAGGAAGACATACAATGTCAACCTCTGGCTTCTATGTATGTGTTAGCTCACAGATTCACATAAACATGCACATATACCATACACACTAAAACCACAAAACCAAAACCAGTTAAATTCAAAACATTTTTCAAGTGACAATGTCGTAGCTATTACAACCGACAATACCAAGTAGCCCAAACAAACAAACAAACACAAGCTTCACAGAACAACACATACTCTAATGAAAACCATAAACAATGGCACAAGAGATGAAAACATTTTAGCACACACAATGAGCAATGGCTTAGGACCATGTTTGATCTACGTCCATAGGTACAGTGTGTCCTATGCTATCAAGGGTGGCTTTCCCTCTGACTAATTTGTTGTGTGTCAGTTTAGCCCAGATAAGAAGATTAGTCTGAATGTACTTGGGAGATTTCACTAATCGCGCAGATAGAAACTAGAGCCATGTTCTCATCTAAGGCAGGGGGCTATGAAACTAGATGGCCTGTGCTTGCATTGAATGTATCCTTTAGTTCTTAGGGATGAGACAAGAGAAAAGTAAATGTATGTACAAACCCTAGCCTGCTTACTTCATAGTGTCAATATCAAGTTTCTTGGTCACTGTCATGAGTTCTCGTCTTAAAAGTGATGTAGAAATATTTTGTTAGAGAAGAAAACATGAAACTCCCATGTAAAATGTCACTGACCTAAAGTCTTAGTACATATTTCCATGAACAAAAAAAAATGTGATACTTTTATTAAAAAACAGGATGGAACACACAAATATACCTAAGAAATTATATAACTTAATGATTTCCTCCCTTTAACAGGAAGCTTCTGGGTTTTGTTTGTTCTGAAGAGGAGAGGAGGTTAGCTCAGACACAGACTAAATGACAAAATAACTTGGTGATAAAGTCACAAAGCAATTCAGGCTGCCTTTGTATACTTTCTTGAGCTGTTTTTAAACTGTAAAGTACACGACACACTGGTCAATAAGCAGCATGACCAGAAGCAAGCCTTACCTCCGATGCTGTACTGAATCTGCCCATTCTTCTGAATGACCAAGATCCTGTGGTGCCCCGAGTCTGCTATCACCAGTCGACCAGTAGCATGGTCTGCTGCTACTTTGCCAGGGAATAGCAATGGTGAAGGCGGCAAAGACTCTTTAAAGAGTTTTATTCCAATTTTTCCATCTCTGATCTGTCCCCTGTCTTTGTAATACTTTAAAGTGATAGATGTATATAAAAATAGTTTGTCTTTGTGACCCTCTCCGATCAAAGAAAACAGCAGGTTTCCACGGGGTCCCAGTATGACCAGCGTTGGCCAGCAGGAGACTTCGAGCTCTTGCCAAAGGCTGGCATCTGTGTCGTTAACCACAGGGTGGGTGATGCTGTACCGGAGGATAGCACTTCTGATACTGTCCAGGACCTTTTCATTGGGAAACTTGGCTGAGTGAACACCAACAATCAGAAGGCCGTCTGAAAAGGGAACGTGTGTGTTAAATACTATGAAAGTTTGAAAATAATCATCCACACTAGAGTCTGCTCATTAATATAAAAATTCATAGGTTAAGAACCAACTACACTAATGTATTTATTTGTATTTAAACATGTATATACAAAAACTAATAAATCTAAATCTTAGACAATCTTAATTTTAACATTTAAACACACAGGATCAAATTCATGTGCAAGATCAGAACTCTATGTTTTTGGTAAAGCTATTAAAGAAAGTGGGAGGCACCACAGGGAGGCACAGCACAGAAGGTTAGGGCCAGTGTTACCAAGGAGAAGCTCTGCTGTCAGCTGAAGCTATGCGACTGGCTAACACTCCAACTGAAACCCCACTGCATTCTGGTCAGAGAACAGGGGAGGCTGGAGAGTGGAGAAACAGTGAAAATACTCATGTCAACTCACACGCCTCTAAACTACAAAGCACAGCAAATGTGAGCACTGAGGACTGAATTACTGAGTAGAGAGGATGAGGAGAGGGGCTGGAGGGGTGTGACTCAGTAGTAAGAAACTTGTTCCTCTCACAGAGGACATAGGTTGGGTTCCTGGTACTTTTATGGTGGCTTACAACCATGTGCAACTCCAGGTTCAGAATATTTAGTGCTCTCTTTTGGTCTTGGAAGCACTGCATCCATGTGGTGCGCACACACACAGGAAAACACACATGCACACATTACAAGTAAATATATTTTTTTAAAAGATGGGAATTTATAATCAGAAGTAACCGTGCTGAATGTCTACTAAAACAATTATCTATCCGGACTTCAATAGAACCCAAGTTCCATATATTACAAAATTCCAATGTCTTGTATACAGTCCGAAACTACTGCTTCACAAAGAATAGTAAACCAGTTCTCAGTCATTCAAAGCCTCAGTAAGAACCCGCCTCAAACAAATGCCATAAAGAAGGGTATATGATTTATCATCAAAGGAAATAAAAAATAAACAAGATATTGATGCCAAAATAATTTTAATTAGCAGAGATTTAAAGCAGCTATAAAATTGTGTTCCATGAACTAAAAGAAAAATACAAATGAAATGACATGAATAAAAAGACAGGGAACTGTAAAAGGAGGCTGTAAAAGAAAAACTAAATAAAGACGTCAGAGCTGAGAACACCTACTTGAAACAAAGAAACTGGATGAGCTCACTGCAAACAGGTGGCAGAAGAAAGGCCTGGAGCCCAGAGGTAAAGTAGAGAAAGTTACAATGGGAAGACTGAGTGAAAACAGACACTGCTTCAGGCAAACTGGGGTCAGCTTAGAACATCTAAGGAGTTACAAGAATCCAAAAGAAAAAGAGAAGAAATCAGGGCAAAGCAAACATCTGAATAATGCCTGATCTTCTAATTCTGACTAAGGTAGAAGAAGTATGTATAACTCAAGGCCAGCACAGCATCTAAGACCCAATAAAGGAAAGCATGCCTCAGCAGCTCGTAACCAAACTGCTGAGAAGCAACAACTAAGCAACCAAGGATATTTTGGAAAATCATGAGGAGGAGATGGCTGGGAAGTGGAAGGGTGGGAGTGGGCAGGGGGAAGGATTTGAGACTGTGGCCAAGTCCCTGACCTTCCCTTAGTTTCCTCACTTGAGAACTGAGAAAAGTGCCGTGAATGACTCCCTAGGTTGGGTGAATTAAGGGGTAACCTGTGTGAGGAATTTAACACAGTGCTCAGTACACAGTAAACTATCACCTAATTTAACCACAATTTAAATACAAAAAGCAAAAAAACCCTCTAAATTCCAAAAGAAATTAGCAACATCAAACTTCTTAACCACATCATGTTGGGGACATGAAGGATGTGACCTAGTATACGTAACACAGTGCATTACATGAGTAAATATGCAGATACACATGGGGTTGTCTAGTAACAGGAGACTGGATTATATCCTGTATGAGACATGGATGAAAACAGCGAACCAGGCAGAACACGAAGGACACACTAAACCTCAAAAGGCTCGGAGGGAACAGGAAACAGGACTGCCATCTGCACCCCAGCTTGTCTACCCTATAGTCCAGGAATGTGTTAGCTCCACAGTAAAGGACAGCTGCTGGTCACTCACTAAATAAAACAGAGCCTACAAGGGTTCTAGTCTGCCCTTCTTCCCTTTGCCTTTCATACCCACAGCTCCATCTGCCACTGAGATACTAAACCATGTAGGATGGGCAGCCAGCTCTGCAGTTACGTAGGTAGGTCAGCTCCTACAGTAAATCCTCATGCTTTGTTGCCTGGATCAGTTGTTTCTTCAGAACAAACCCTGACCATCACATACACCTCTATTTACCATGTTGTTTTGGTCTCTGCTCTGCATCTACACACACATCTTCACCCATCCATGGCAGCTTTCCTACTCACTCAGAATTAGATGACAACACTCCTAGAAGATATTCCCCAAAATGGCCCATATGCACAGTGACTGCCCTCTAAATCCTTGAGCTTCCTCACTGTGTTAGCCTTGATGCTTGGAGGGCGAACGGACGCGATGCCCTGACTGAACACCTGAAGGGTGGTAAAGGGCTGCTTCATGGGCCTTGGCTTTGCATTCTACTTGGGACAATCCCAGTAATTTTAATGCACATGTAACTTATCTTTTTGTCTGGAGCTCTTAAGACTTTCTTGTTTTGGTCTCTAATTGTAACAGTCTTATTAAGCTGTTCCTAGTCCCTGGTACCTTATAGGCCCTTTCAAGATGAAGAGTCAATATCTAGTTTTCTTCTATTCTAATTTCAGGTATTAGTTTGGGTCGGTTCTTTTTAATCTCTTGAGGTCCTCCAAGTAGACTGATGCTGTACCTTTGCTTGTCTTCTGATTCCACCATTTTCTCCCTCCACTGTTCACCTTGTGTTGGCTTATCCTCATCCACCTGAGCTCCCCACCTCCCTCTGCTCTACTTCAGTCTCACCACTCCATTATTATATAAATTTATCCTCCCTTGGACATCTTTTAATTTAGATTTCATTTCTAATATCTTGAATTTTTTGTTCCTTGAATTCAATCAATACCCATTTCCTTTTCTTTCCAATTTTGGTATTTCTGATCCAAGTTGGTTTTCATTAGTCTTAAATGCTGTTTAAAGATATTACTTCAGTAAGAAACACAGGTGTCAAGTCTGTGACTGTTAGTGAGGATTTCCACGCATTCTCTTTCCTGTAGTTTTGTAGGATGTGTGACCACCAGGTTCCTAGCATGAGAGCGCCCTCTTCTGGCGGCTCTGTTCTGTGCAGTTTCATCTATGGACAGCACTCCCGGAGGAGGTGCTGGTTGAGATTCTCCTTCCTTCACACTGGATCCTAAACTTTCCCTTTCAGTTCCTTCTTTCGCTTCGGGATGCATCTGAGGGAAACCACACTCTGCTTGTGTATGTGACGCTTGTCCCACAGCAACACCTCTCCAAGCTTGCCATCCTCATCCTTCCTCAACGTTTAAAGTAAGCTACAACTAGGACATCCACTTCCACGCCAAACATGTTCAGCTTTGTAGTGGGTGTCTCTTACTAGGGCCAAAGGGCTGTTCTGTTTGTGTTCTACATCTTCAGAATTACTTTGCTTTTTCTTTCATTTTTTTTCAAAACTATTGCATTTTGTTTTTTCTTTTAAAATTCTATTTAAGAGAAAAAGTAGTAAGAAATGAAAGAGTACAGGTGCATAAATGACAAACCTTTCCATTGAAAACCATGTTGTTATACCCACATCCAATCCCCCCCACACACACACCAAAGCTACAAAGATGGCAAGGATGCTAAAATGAAATACAAGAAGCAACAAACAAAGGCCCTGCACTTCAAATGAACACTGTAACTTCTGGTGGAGGCAGTTGGAAAGACTAGCTTCCATAACTGTTAAGACTAAATGAAAAACAAAGACAGCTTAGGAACCATGAGCTCCTCAGAGAAATGGTAACTTGGGGGATGTGCTGTGAAAGCGCAGGAGGAACTAGAAATACTCTGGTGTGAGAAGGAAGTACTCCAAAAATGGTGTGAGCACAGGAGGCAGCTGGTGGGCAAGACACTGGTTAGATCTGGGACAATGCAAAGACAGAAATAAACAACAGTAATGATTCAAAAATCGCCAAATTCAAGTAAGAACCCACAAGTTAAGGCGATTTATTTATGCATATTATATAGCTACAATAATATATATCAAAATATATGGTGGTATTTCCTACTTACTTTCCCCCTAATCAATATATCCCAATACCTTCCCAAAGAAATGATGAATGGGTGACACCTCCATGATGAGAAGTTGAAAAGAGGCAAAGAGATTCAGGAAGAGGAAACAGTACACACAAAGAGGACGGAAGTTTGAGACAGTAAGAACAAATACCCTCCAAAGTCATGGTCAGAATTCAGCCCTTTATTCTACGTGTTTTGAAGTTATATGGAAACTCAAGTGCACGTACTGGAGATACTTCAAGCTAACCTCATGAACATCCCTCCAAATCTAAACTTTCTTTGGGGTTTTGTTATAGAATTGCAGTATTATACATCCAACTGTATAAGCAAGAACTCAAGCTAGAGTGTCTCTGTAATAACCCACTGGCTACCTTCATCATTCATATTTAATTCATGGCCAAGCCCTATTGATCTTACCTCCTACAACTTGTTCAACCTGTATCCCATCTCAGAGTGGAACAGCCTCACCACAGACCTGCTGTACCCATGTGTAGAGAGCATGAGAGCCTTGTGCTCACAGATAAGCACCAGGGAAACCAGGAATGGTAGACATGCAGGACTGTCTCCTTGTTTTCCACAGAGAAGTCTGGGAGTAGATGCAGTTAGATGGCCTGGTGATCTGTGCCATCTGTAGGGCCAAGTGACATCTGAACCCCCAGACTCTTCCTCTTCAGACCTTTACCTTGACCATTGTTCCTCAGTCAATAGAACCCATTCTATTGCACATGCACTTATAACCTGGTGACCTTCCTATTACCTGCATGACCAGGACACACCAGGTTCTTCTCCCCTAGGTCCTGAAGGTACAGAACCCACCTTTATGGAGGTGCACATGTACTTTACAAAACAGGTTTATATAGTCATGCCTTAAGCTTTATTGTTTACATGGAACTGAGTCAGTTGTTACCAGAAAGCATTTTTCTAAAACTGTCCTGTATTAAAAGATGCCTAAAATAAACCGTCCAGTGTCAGACTCTAGAGTCTAAACCAACACCAGCAAAGTTGTGTTGAACTGATTTCCATCTTGCCACGTGCAGATCATTCCTCCACTGACCCTGGTATTTGCAGCTTTCCAGACATGTCTTATCCATAATGAGTTATCTCCTAAAAGTCAGACTGATCTCTTAAAAACACATAAATTGCCGATATCACCATCTTGCAAAAAAAAAAAAAAAAAAAAAAAAAAAAATCCTTTACTGTTCTTAGTGTGAAGATCAAGTATCATTCCAGAAAGCATCTCCTTATCTTTGCCTCTCAAGGTGCTACAGCAATCTGAGCTTCCTTCGGTTCCTTAGGCTATCATTACAAATCCCTCTTTCCCATCTTCCCATGGTTGTAGTTATGTAAAATCAACCACAGTCTAATGTTATGGAATAGGAGATCACAGATGTCAACTATTCATGATTTAGACTACACCCTCCTGATGGTGCACCGTGATCTCAGACCCACCAGCCCACCTGGTGCCTAACATCCCCTTTCCAGATGTCCTTGTTGAACCCACTATCCACACTGGCCACCCAGTTGCTGTACTAGCTCTGCGTTCAAGTAACCAACACTGGAGCTAATTATGGTCCTAAAGCTCAGGAATAGTAATGCTAGCAATTCATATTTGTCAATGAAGAAGCCATACATTTTTTATTTTTTTAGTGAAAAGGTGAGAGATTTTGACTTAGGAATGCAAATAAAATCTTTAAGAATGCATATTTATTCATCATTCATTAAGACAGAAAAAGAAACCTGTGCTAGTCTTGCTATTATATCTCAAATTGCAATTATTACTTAAGGTCACAATCTGATAAGCACTTACTAATGAAAGAAGCGGCCTCACAGGCTATTATAGATAGTGAACAGTACCCACAAGGCTTTGGGCATATGCCTTATAGGTCAAGGGCACTAGTACGTACGTAAGTAGAATGAAGATGAATGTGTATATATGATATAATATATATCACAGTCTAATATTAATTCATATATAACAATTGTCAAATATCTTCTCTCATTTTGTAGCATTGAGTCTTAAAATAAACAGATATTTTCTTAAACAAATTTGCTCTTTCCATTACTAGGTTATAACAATTAGGATGGATCAACACATGAAAAACATAGAAGGAACAGGAGAGAAAGCAAAGAGGAGTGAGAAGGCAGAAACAGAAGGAGGATAGGAGGAGGACAACTTCCAAAGTATCAACAACAAAATAACTTCTCACAAATCATTCCAAAAGTCTGCAAAGAAATGCGCTGGTTTGAATGAACATGGCACCCACAGGCTCAAATATCTGGATGCTTAAGTCACCAGAGAGTGGAACTGTTTGGGAAGGATTAGGAGGTAGGACCCTATTGGAGAAGGTGTGTCACACCAGGCTCAGTGTCTCTGTTCTGCCTGTTGTGTATGGATCAGGATGTAGAGCTCTCAGCTACTACTCTAGCACCACACCTGTCTGCTTACTGCCATGATGTTCATGATAAGGCTTCTAAAACTGTAAACGACCTCCAATAAACAATTCTTATTTTTAAGTATAAGAGTTACTTTGGTCATGGTGTGTCTAATAGCAATAGAACGGTAACTAAGACAGAAAGACACATATAGATTCAATTAAATACACTGTAATAGAAAGTGTTTAGCAATAGTCTACAAAATAATCTAATCAAAGACAAGGACTAAAAATATGTGAGGACTTCTTGAATACATTTACAAAAGTAAAACCTGTACCCTAAATGGTAAGCATAACTTTATAATATAAAAAAGGGAGGGAAAATCATCTCAGGCCTAGGGACATTATAGATAACAGTATTAAAAAGCAAGAGAGCTAAAAAAAGACTCAACTATAAAATGTTGCTGGTCAAGCAGAAGCTGTGAATTCAGATCTAGAACCCATGTAAAAGGCAGAGCACAACAGCTCTATAATCACAGCAGAGGAGAGATGGAGGCAGGCTGACTCCAGGGACTCTGGCTAGCCAGTCCAGCCAAACTGTGAGCTCCAGCTTCACTACAACAGGGAATCTTGAACAGAAACATGAGGAGGAGAGAGGCTAAGGAAGATACCTGAGGACAACCTCTAGCCTCCATATACACACACCCAGGCCACGCTAGCACCACCACCACGCAACCATTTCACAAATGACCTGGAGCAAAGTTAGGTAGGCTGAAACAAAGGGAGGAAGGTATTTGTACTTAAAGTATTAGAAATACTGAAATCAAAACCACTTAAGATTAAGTTAAAACAGAGACCAAAAGCAAAACAGAAAGACCAAAAAAAAAAAAAAAAAAAAACAAAAAAAACACACATATATATTAGACTCTTGGTCAGACTAAACCCCTGAAAATAAGCCATAAGATGACCAATATTTTCACAGGAGCTCAACTATTTAAGAACACAGCTGATAACTAGATGGGTTATGAGAAAAGAAAAGAAAATGTAAAATACATTAACATAGCAGACCCAACTGTCTGAAGGGCCTATGTGTAAGAAGAGCTCTTGCCCAGCGTCTGGATATGGAGTTCCTCACCACGGCTACACTGAGTATAAACTATGTAATTTATGCTGAACAAGCATTTTCTTGGGAGCCTAACATTCTGGAATATGCCACAAAAAAAGAAGATGCCCCTATGGGCACCTCCAGAAAAATTGTGGCAGATGAGCCTAAAAATGGTAGGAAGTTCCTTAGGTGGCAGTGTGCCAAATGTGTCTCTGCCCATGCTGGAGGAGGACGGGCACCCTGCATCTGGTCTCCCCACATCTGCTCCTGCACAGCTCCTCTTCCTTGATCCTGCTTGTGTCCTTTACTGTAATCACTTGGGGCCTCAAAGGCAACTATCTTCTGAATCCAAGGCTGTCTTCACCTGGTTGGTTCTCTATGTTGTCATTGAAGGTGGCTGGAAACTGACTCAAAATGAACTAAGCTTGATTCTGTTCAGGGCTTACTTTCATTGTAAAGTTAGAGGTGTACCTTGCAGATGTGAGAAAAGTGTGAGCAGGTAAGGCCTCACATACTGCATGACATATACTAGTGTACCCCAACAGT
Organism: Micromys minutus; assembly: GCF_963924665.1. Taxonomy (NCBI): domain Eukaryota; kingdom Metazoa; phylum Chordata; class Mammalia; order Rodentia; family Muridae; genus Micromys; species Micromys minutus. The sequence goes on from NC_137971.1 coordinate 4,349,742, forward strand.
GACAAAATGTCCAGGCTTTAAAAGGGGACTCTGATACAAGCCAGGCAGTGGTGGCACATGCCTTTAATCACAACCGTCTGAGGCAGACGCAGTTCAAGGCCAGCCTGGTTTACAAAGCTAGACCAGATAGCCAGGGCTGTTCCAGAGAGAAACACTGCCTTGAAAAAACAAAAAGCAAAAAAGCAATCTGATGCAGTTATGCATTAAATATACATAGAAATCACACTAACACATGCAAAGCTTTTTCTAAGAAAATGCTTTTGTATAGCCCTTGAATCCTTTTCCTGTGATAACAGCCATTGTCATAAATGAGTACTGTAACAATATACTTCTGAGGTAAAAGCATCAGGAAGTTAAAATCTTAGAAACTCTCACATAGCAAGCAGAAATCACTTGGACTGCTACCAATTTAATATAAACACGTGTTGAATTACTATGAACTAATAACCCCAGGGCACAGTTTTAAACATGTTTAAATTTTTAAAACATTTAAACCTTAGAGTGACTCATTACAACTGAGCATTATGTACTTTTTGCTCAAAAATAGTTTTTCATATGCTAAAATGATATTGGTCACTATTGCAGACCTGAGTTTAAAACCTATTATTTACTTACTTATTTACCCTGGGTTTTGCTAGGGTCTTGCTATGGAATCCAGGCTGGCTTAGAATTTATAATCTTCCAGCCCCTATTTACTGAGTGATGGAATTATAGGCTGTACCACTAGGCTGGGTAAGAGAGGGTTTGAAACACAGCCTCTTTCGAGGTGTTTGAATTACTGAGAAAACCTTCACTTTGCTGAGCATCTCTTGTGAACTGGGATTTAAAATGTGCTGCTAACCATCAGGACAGGAACAGCACTGCTCCTCTCTGTTGACCGATGTCTCACACAGTGGAAGACATCCAGCTGTAAGAGAGCATGTTTAACCTACTGACCTTCCATTTGATGACTTCTAGATGTGTCTTTTCAACACCAACTGAACTATCTTCTAACAATGAACTTTTGAGTTACCCAGGTTTTCATACAGTAGCACGTTATTTCAGCAATGTTTCTTTGAAATTACAAGGCTGAGACCACTTCCCAAAGTATTTTCCATGGCTTAACACAAATTACTCCTCTATAGCAGTGACTTTAAACCTTCCTAATATTGTGACTCTTTAATGTGGTTCCTTGGGACCCCCAAAACCATAGAGTTATTTCATTACTACTTCATAACTGTTAATTTTGCTACTGTTATGAATTGTAATATAAACATCTGATATGAAGGACATCTAACGTGTGACCCCAAAGGGGTTGCAGCTCACCAGTTAAGAACCGCTGCTCTTCAGTCTAACAGTCTAAGAATAAGACACCCCGAGATACGCTAGCAAACTAGCGATTTGATTTGATGGGATGACCAAATAGAGTATTTCTTTACTTTCCTGATTTGCAGCGTTTGCTGACTTCATGGTATAAATACCTCCCCTATGGCCAATTTCAAGTTTACAGTTGGCTCATAAAACTGTCTGTATACCTAACAAATGAATCCCACTAGTCAGTAGGATCTGATGCTAATGAACAAACTGAATTTCTCCTGAAGCGCACAGATTTGTCTTTATAATGTTAATTTGAAATGTAAAAATAGGATAAAGCACCCCCCCCCCCGTTTAAAAATGGCACGTCACTCTACAGTTCAAGAAGGCCTCCAACTTGTCATATTCCTACCTCAGCTTCCCAAGCGCTGGCGTTACAGCACAGACTACCACATGCAGCCAGTGTTGTGCTCAAAGAGGTGTTTTCTATAAATTTTACTGCCTTAACAATCCTTTAAAGTAGTAGAGAACTGAATACAATCATACTGTCGGACCACCACCTTTAATCACCATCCATCTCTGACCTCCTCATCTTGCAAAACTGAAAATCCCAGACATAAAGTCAAGACCATCCTGGGCTAACAGTAGGTTCTAGACCAGCCTGGGCTAAGAATGAGATCCTACCTCAAATAGAATACCCTGAAACTTAATCGCTGCACAATAAGTCCTTATTAGTCTCTTTCAACACCATTTTACTTGTATCTCTATGATTTTTGACTATTCTAGATAATTCACTTAAGTGGAATCACTGTGTGTGCATATGAGAGAGACTGAGACAGAGAGACAGAGACTATTTTACTTAGTATAATATACTGTCAGGGCTCCTCAAAGCTGTCAACACTGCCTTCCTTCGCGAGGGTGACAACTAGCCCGGTGCACATGTCTACTTGCCCTTCCCATGCACCCTGCACTAACAGTTTGGTTGTCACTGTGACTTGGCTACAGTGACTAACACCAGTAGATAAGGTCTGTGGGGATGTCTCTCTCTTCATGGTTTACTCTTGGTAGGCTTTGTGCTGTCAGACACTTCCGTTTCATCACTGGCACACAATCCTATGTGCTCTTCTAATCCTTATTTCAGTAGACAAGTAGTAATAGCTTCACCTCTACTTCTGATTTTAGTAACCTAGCTAAGGCTGTCCATTACACTGATATTGCCAAAAAATCAATTTTTAGCTTCTATTATTTTTATATTGTCTATTCTGTTTTTCTCTACTCAAACCTTCACTGTTTGGTGCCTTCTGCTAATTTCATGGAAGTTAGTTCTTTTTCTAGTTCTTTAGCTATAAGTTTGGTTGGTGTGTTTTTTAATATGTTTATAAGCAGTCTTAGAATATGTCATGAATATTTGTTTCTAAGTATTTTCTAATTGTCTTATAACCTCTATTTTGTTCTACTGGGAATTTAAAGATGTGTTTAATTTTCACAAACCATTTATCATTCCAGCTTTCTTTCTACTGATTTCTAACTTTAACTGATAAACTGAAAAGATACTTGAAAACCTACTGAAAAAAACTATGACCTGATATAAGGTCTATCCTAGAAAATGATCCAAGTACACTTGAATGAAATGTGTGTCTTGACAGTGTTGAGGTGTTCTGTGAAGGCTATAGATCTATCTGGTTTATTATAGCTTTCAATTCCTTTATTTCCTTATTCATCTTCTATCTGGATATTACATTCATTATAAATAATATGTATTGAATGGGTATTGGATTTTCAACTACTATCACAGAATTATTAATTTCCTCCCTCAAATCTGTTGATACCTCTTAGAGTACTTTTTATTATGCATTTGTCGACTAAGTCTTACAGAAACCAAGCTACATCGCTGTTACAATAATGTAGTTTTTATAACTACCATGTGTTTACTTACACCTGTTTCTTCTCAGGCCTTAAAATAGTATGTGGCATGTGTTCAGGTCCACCTGCAGAACTCTAATGAGCTTCCCAGCTTTTATGTTTTCCTTTCTCTCTCACTTGTGAAGCATAACTTGCAATTACAAAATTTTGCACAGTCTTTCTTTAGAAATCAGAATACACCGGCCCACTGCCTTCAGCATCTACTCATCACAACCAACTCTCCGAGAAGGCTGCCAACTCCTCTCCTCTCTGAACATGAGCTGCTTCTCTCCTGTTGCTGAGTTCTCTGTCCTTGTCTCTCAGTACTGATTCTCTTTGAATGCATTGTACTTCAGAGTTCAGTGAACTTCTTGGATATTTATGATCATGTCTTTCTTTAAATTGGGACAGGTTTTGGCCGTTACTTCTTTAAAAATCCCTGCTACAAAGGATCTGATCTATGTATGGTGGTCCCCTAGGCTCTAATCCTTTCAAACATCTTATAAAATACTCAGCAGTTTCTGCTGCCTTAGCTCTAAGCTCCGTCTTTTCTCTGGCTGCTTCAGTCTGCGTCCCTCACCCATTTCAGACAGTGTAGTCTTCAGGCCCAGCATTTGCTTTGTGTGCTGATGAAGGTTCTCCTAGCTCTTTACTGGTCTTTGCTTTTGCTTGTGCGCTGTTTTTATCTTTTCTATGCCTTCCTGTTGTTCTATACACACCTTTAATATTCGTTTTAGGGTCCCATTTGATCTTTTAAAAAGATAGTTTCCATGGTTTATGTTTTCTTTGAATAAGCTGTTCTTCCTTGTTTTGTTTTGGTTTTGTTGTTTTTTTTTTGTTTTTGTGTTTTTTTGTTTTTGTTTTGTTTTTTTTTTTTTGGTTTAGTTTTAATCCTGTGACTTTTGCTAAAAAATTCAGTAACTCTGCTTTCAAAAGCATGAGAGTTCCACCTTAGAGTCTGTCTACAGAACCATCTCTGCAAGTATATTTCTGTGCTTCCTACTCCTCCATCTCTCTGGACCCTATTTACAATTATGCTTTCCAGAAACTTGTTTATATATAATGAGTAGTAAAAAAAATCCATATCAACTGGCAGAAGACAGAGCCTTGGAGGAGGTCACTGACCTTCTCTAGGTATGGTGTTAACCAAACAAGCTAACTACATAGTCATTTAGGGAGTCAACATGAGGATTTTTAACATAATATGTTCTAAAATACAATTTTATTATGTCTCCTATTAAAAAACTCATAAACAAAACAAAATAAAAAACAATCTTCAACTTTGTCACATCCTCAATGGAAGAAGAGTGTCTAAATTCTTAGGAACCTAATGAGCACTTCACAACACGTGTTAACCTATGATTCCTTGTCTCATTTTGTTTACTTACTTTTATGTTTTAAAGATTACTTATTTATGTGAGCCCTCATCTGCATGTACACCTGCATGCCAGAAGACAGCATCAGGACCCATTATAAATGGATGTGGTGCTGGAAATTGAACGCAGCACCTCTGGAAGAGCAGCTAGTGTGCTCTTAACCACTGAGCCATCTCTCCATTTTGTTTCTTTTCATATTTATCAGAAGCTCTGCCACAATAAAACTATTTGTGGAGTGAGAATGCTACTTCTCCTGGCATCTCTGCTTGCTAATCTGATACGGTCTCAGCAAGGTATGTCCTGCTGCCCATTTTCAGTATCACATGCTCTATTGCTTAGTTCTGGGTTTAGATAGATTCTGCTTCACTGGAAAAATCTTCTTAAAGATTGATGAACAATACAACTGAGAAAATCTATAGGTACAATAAAGATTTACATGCTTTTTAGCTACAATATATTCTATTTTAAAAATATTAACTGATCTGGTTTCAGTGCAAATGCAAGTGGATCAAAGATCTCCACATTAAACCAGATACACTGAAACTATTAGATGAGAAAGTAGGGAAAACCTTAGAACACATAGACACAGGAGAAAATTTCCTGAACGAAACACCAATGGCTCAAGCTCTAAGGTCAAAGATTAACAAATGGGACTTAATGAGATTGCAAAGTTTCTGTAAGGCTAAGGATATCGTCAAGAAAACAAAACGGCAACCAACAGAATGGGAAAAGATCTTTACCAACACCACATCAGATAGAGGCCTAATATCCAAGGTATACAAGGAACTCAAAAAGCTAGACACCAGAGAATCAAATAACCCTATTAAAAAATGGGGTACAGAGCTAAACAAAACGTTTTCAGTTGAGGAACACCGAATGGCCGAGAAACATCTGAGGGAGTGCTCGACATCCTTAGCTATCAGGGAAATGCAAATCAAAACAACCCTGAGATTCCACCTCACACCAGTCAGATTGGCCAAGATCCAAAACTCAGATGACAGCAGATGCTGGCGAGGCTGTGGAGAAAGAGGAACACTTCTCCACTGTTGGTGGGGTTGCAAGCTAATACAACCACTCTGGAAATCAGTCTGGCAATACCTCAGAAAATTGGATATACTACCTGAAGACCCAGCTATTCCACTGCTGGGCATATACCCCAGAGACACTTTAATACACAACAAAGATATATGCACCACAATGTTCATAGCGGCTCTATTTATAATAGCCAAAAGCTGGAAGGAACCCAGATGTCCTTCAGAAGATGAATGGATACAAAAATTGTGGTACATATACACAATGGAATACTACTCAGCCACCAGAAACAATGACTTAACCAAATTCTTAAGAAAATGGCTGCATCTAGAGAATATCATCCTGAGTGAGATAACCCAGTCACAAAAGAACAGACATAATATGCAGTCACTGATAGTGGGATGCTAACCCCAGAGGCTTGCACTCCCCCAGAAACAACTCACAGACTGTATGAAGTCCAAGAAATAAAGAAAACAAAACAAAACAAAAAAATATTTACAAAACAAGAAAACTTTAACTATTTCCATGTTACACTTTATTTTACATGTACTTTATGCTCATTGTAACTATTAAGTTTTCAAGGCATACTATCAAACCTTGAAAAAAAATCAAGTACTGACTAAAAAATATATTCATATAGTTTTATGTAAAAATTATGTTAAAATCTGAAAAATAAGTACTGACAAAAATGTATAATTTTAAGCAAAAAAATGTTTAAAATCTGTACATTTATCTTTGTTTTGTAAAATAAAGTTGTTTAAAAAAATATTAACTGAAAGATTTACAAGTGACTAAGTCATCAAAATGGACATGTATCGATTTAAGAACTGAGCTTTATTATGCTGTAGGTAGTATGTGCCTGTTTCTTACTCTAGCCAGCACACTTATTGAGCATGCTTTATGAAGATGTTTTTAGGAAATATGCAACAAATCTGAGTAGATGCATTAAGGTGGCAAAGTCCATTCTTTTGTAAAATGAATGTATGTAAAATTTTAAGTCTTACAGAACCCCCTCCCCCAGAGAGTAGTAACTCTTACTAGAGAGTAGGTTTCCTCCATCTGTGCATGCTCACGGTCTGCCTCAGCATCTAGTCACAAAGTCAGACCCTACTGCTTTCATGCAGACGCCAGTAGTACTGACTATTCAAACTTAAATGAAACCATTTTATCAATTTATTTACTCTCCTGTTATTTTTAGAAAGAAGTCAACAAAAATAAAAACCTGATTATTTTCCTACCTGGACAGCAAACAGTAAGTATAATCTTCCCTATCTCCAGAGGCTCTAATACTGTAAGAGGATTTCCTACTGTGCTTCAGAAACATTAACTGTAATGAATCATCCTGTAATGATGCAGGGTCAAAGGAGAAGTATCTGCTGTATTTTGCATTCCACCGTGGTTCACGTCAGAAGCCTAACGACATTTCCTGCTAAGAAATTTAAACCTTTGTATCATCACACTGAGAAGAGCATAAAATTGTGGCCAGATGTTTCACTTTTTCATAGAACAAATTTAGTTAAGCCTGGGATAGAAAAAGACTTTTCTAAATATCTCATCATGACAAAAAGTAAATTAGGCTCTTACTCTCAGACAAAACCTGAATTCTAAATTCTGGTTCTCAGGCAAACCATCATCACTAAGTTTAACCCCTCATGAAAAAGCACATGGAAATCAAGCATGGCAGGTTAGAGGCACCTGGGAGGCAAGTCAGGAAGTCTAGAGCTTGAAGGCCAACCTGACCACCAGGAGGGAAGGAGGTCATTGCTACTTAGATTCAGATCACATGCAGAAGCACCACAGTCTTGCCAAATGATCATCCCCCTTTGAGCAAAGGTATGAGAAACCAGTCAAAAAGCAGGTACCTTTATCAGAGAATCTGCGCTCGAGGGTGTGGAGATCGGGCAGCACGTGCATACAGTTGATGCAGCAGTAAGTGAAGAAATCGAGGATAACCACTTTTCCACATAGGTCCTTGTAAATAGAAAGAGGCTCTTCGGTGTTCAGCCATTCTAATCCTGGAATTTACACAAAGCAAATTACAACAATTAAAGGAAACAACAAAGAAAAAGGGTGATTTAACTAAACTGCCCATTAAGTGTGAATCTTTCTTCCTAGGATCAGTATAAATAGCCAAACACTTTAAGAGATGATAGTGTTGCTTGAAGTCTGTAGCAGTTCAGTTGAGTTTATTAGTCTACCCGAGTCTCTATTCTATTAATAAATAAGAACTAACTTCATGATTCTAACAAGGTAGGTATGTATGGCTTCATGAAAAAGATGAACTCGGCAACTATGTGGAGATTAAAGCCTGGAGAGGGGTAGACAGCAGGAGGTGAGGCAGCAGAGAACAGACATCTGCTCTGGTGAGGCAACCTGCAAATGTACCAAAAACAAACAAATGCAGTACTAAATCCTTTCAGAAATAGTGGAATAGTTTTGGGGACGTGAATAAAATTAACACATTCAAGTGAAAACAAGAGGAAATAAGAATTATTTATAAAAATCTCACTGCACCCAGACCCAAGTGAACAGTACTGAAGGGTAAGTAAGAAACCAAGAGGATCAGGATACTCGAAGGGCAAACATAAAAGTTCTTAAGTTAATCTTACAAAAGAGAAGTGACCATGTTCTAGGGTTGTATAAAACTAAATGTAAAACAAAATATTTTAAATGCAAAATTAGGAGAAACATTTAGCATTGATAAAGATCATGCTCCATTCCCTTCAAAGGAAAATAGGAACTTAAAATTTAATTTTTAGTATAAAATTTACGATTAGCTGACAATGATTCAAACCTTTACTTCTATACCATGACTTTGTTAAATTACAAAGCATAGCATCCCTATTTAAGAAGACAGCATTTATTGCTTAACAGTAAAAAACATCTATTATCCACTGTACCTTGCAGTAGACAGAAATAGTTTACAGAAACTAAAAGCTGAAGCTGGACGTAAGACACAGGCCAGTCCACGTTGCTATGGCAGGCTCACGTGGCTAACGGAACCTTGTCAGCTCGGGTGTCAGAGGTAGATGTCAGATGTAGACTTCTGCATCTTTACATACTGCCCTCCTTTACTTGCAGTTTGAGGTGCAAGAGTGAAACTGTGCAGTTTCCTGTTCCTTGTTTACAATTTAAAGGGTTAAAATTAATTCTAACTATAGACCTTAGAACCACAACACATGGTTGTTCTTTATACAGTCGAGAAATGTCGCCTTTTTGCTTGAATGAAAAACTTTGTGGTTTCTCCGTGGCATAGCCAATGAAGCCAGCATCACTCGTGAGTGGTGGAGCAAGTGTTAAGTGAGCTAAGGATGACCAGGATAACTACTAACTAGCAGTGGGCAGCACACACAACAGTGAGGTGTAGACAGGGCTGACTGGTGTAGTGAACAAACGGATGACTAGCATCCAGGAGGACACAGGAGGAAGGCACACAACTGCACTGTGCGACTAGAACAATGGATGACTTAACATGTATGAATAGTTTATTTCTGGAACTTTCCATTTAATATTTTGAGGTGATTAACTATATGGCCCTAGAAGCAGACATTAAAGGAAGACTAAGGTAACAAGGATAACCAACAAAAACTGTAGTTATTCAAGTTTAACGACATTCTAGAAAAGATGATCTTAAACAAATTAGTGTTTTTACTAAATATGCTAAAGGCCGTAGGGTTCTGTAAGCACTTAATTATTCCTTTTGATAAGTATTAGCTATTCAGCTAATTGGTGACAGAGCAACTGATTAACCTATTAGCTGGCATGTATTTCACATCCCTCTTGCAAGGTATTTAAGACTCTCTGTAAATTGTTAAGTGCGACTTATTGAGGGCATAGAACAGTTATTTAAGTTTTGTGTTAAGTAATTTAGGTTATTGTGCCAGGTTCTTACCAGATTTAATGATAATAATGCATATTAAGCAGCAATAGTTAAAATGAATATAATAAATGGCCAACACTTAAAGAGTCTTCCTGTTTTCTAAGAATTTGCCTGAATCACCCCCACTTAATTACCAGAAAAAGTAAGTATGAGTTCCATGTTCTTTACTAGTGGAAAAAGAAAAAAATCAATGTTTGGAGAAATCAAGTAATGTGCTCAAAAATCAAAAGGCTAACAAAGGAAGGAACAGGGATTGAATTTCAGGTCGGCCTGGATTACCCATTACACAGCAGGTGCCACCTTCTGAAGAATGAGTATTTTCTAAGTAGATCAGTAAACTGCAATCAAGACTGAACATACATTATCTCAAAAACCGCTTTGTTTGTTTTTAACATTCTGTTAATAACGGTGCAGCAGAACTTCGGGCTATGTCAAAAACAAAGCCTGATTAATATCTTATGCATATGACGTCAGTCACAGTGGTCAAATATCATAGTAATATAGTGAACTTACTATAAATACAAACAAAACTAGGAAACTGAAACATTTCTCAGAAATCTAGCTGATGGCCTGCTGGTTTATAATAGTGTATTTACTATGTGCGTTATTACAGAGTTTTTAGAAGATATGTATACACCTGCATATCTGTGTTTGTCATTCTCTGATGGGATCAACCTCCATGCAGCCAATTCTTTTGCAATTTCATGTTATTTCAAGACCAGTACAATAATAAAGAGGGAGGGGGTAAGCCCCCTCTCGAGGCGAGGGCAAAAGGATAAGAAAGATATCCAAGACTGTTGTGGGATGAGAAGGAACTGATACATCCTTCCGGGAGATACCTGAACCCTGCCACAGGTTCATTAACTATGCATGTGGTTTCAGTGTCATGCCAGGACACAAGCCAACACGAGCAGGCTACACAATGACACTCCCAACCAAAGAAGGTAAAGGAGCGTTTTGTTTAAACTACACTACTGGGAGTATCTATTTCCCCGTGTTCCAACAGTTCCCACAGCTAGGATTCAAACCTGAGTACTAAGCTCAAATTGATTCCAAATTTTAAAGCTCAACAGTTTCAATACTCTGAACGTGGAGACGTGGTAGGACTAGAAAAGCATCAGATGTAAGGTCTGCAGAATGGAATTCAACTCTAGTAGTTATTAAGATGGGCAGGTTCCCTAGCCTTCCCTGCGCCTCAGTTTCCTTATCTGTAAAACAAGACTAGTAAGAGGGTTGTACCAAATAAGACCTCTCCTTAAGTGCTTAAAACCACCTGTGGCACATAGAAAGCGATCAATAAACATCCATGGAGTCTGGAGGTCACTGACGTCAGGATTCGAGGGAGAGAGAGATGCAAACACCGGTCCCCGCCCTACAGAAACCCCTCCGTGGGTTGCTCCTCTGAAACATCTCCGGCTGTAGGCGGACCGCAGGGCACCAGATCTCCCGACTGCTGGCAGGATCCATCCCGAGGAAGGGGAGGACCCGGGAACAGCCCCCACCCCGACGCCAGCCCCTCACCTTCCGGAAACTCGGGCACGGATAGGTCCTGCTCCCAGCCGTCCACCTTCTGAAGATACTGATAGACCAGCTCATCCTTCTCCTGCTGGGTGACGGCGTCCAGCAGGGCATACTCGAGCTGGGTCTGAGCGGGCAGCAGGCCCGACAGACTCGCGCCGCGCGCTCCGGGGGCCGCCATGTTGTGCGAGCTCCCAAGGGCTCCGGGGCCGATGGCGCGGGTGGGACCAGTGTGTGCCGCCCTCTTGCCTCAGAGCGGAGCCAGGCCAGCCAGGCCCAGCACCACACACGCTTCCGCCTACTGTAGGCCTTCCTTCAGATGCCAAAGTCCAAAGGGCCGTGCTTCCCCGGCGCGTAACGAAACTCCAGAGCTGCCCACCCCGCCCCTTCCAGGTTCCCGGCCGCTGCGAAGCCTGGACGTTCAGAGCGCCAGATTCGACACGGGAAAGGCTGCTGGGGTCCCGCTCTAGACGAGCTGGGAACCCATTGTCTTTAGAGCCCAACAGGGTTTCCAAGACAAATAAAATCCAAATAACCATAAGCAAGTCAAAAAGAGCCAACTTAAGCAAAGCCTCCCAAATTGTCCCACTCTTAATCTATGATCTGCCGATTCGGCACAGCAGTGACAGCGGGACAGCGTACACGCCCAGAAAGACCCGAAAGGTAAAGAGGGTGAAGGAATCCTCAGAGGAGAAGCTTTGTTATGTAGGCAGGGAGGCCAGTGGTTTTGTGTTAACAACAACAAAGAAAGTGTCCTGTGACTCTGCGTGTGCTGAAAGTGCGGGCGCGAATGGAATGCCCCGCGAGCGGGGACGGTGGCGCCGAGAGGAGGCAGCTGCAGCTGGTCCCCGGGCTGCCCCAGGTGTGCCCACGAGGGACTGCCAGGGAGGAGGGGGCGAGCTGCAGCAGGGCTCTTCGAGAGGCTGGCACTGCTTAACCTCAGGATAATGTAGGGCCCATCCATTGACTTTCCCCCATCCCACATCCAAAGGCAAAGACGGTGAGCCGGTAGGAATTTTCTGGTACCTGACCTCTCAGGAGGTCGGCAGAGGTGGCTGATTGCTTTCCGGGCAGACAGCCCCTGTGGTGTGGAGTACAATCTCACATGTTCGAACTTTGTTCACTGTGCAGGAGGAAGAAATGGCCTGACCCAGGAAACTGAAGCTGGTTGGATCCATGAGTCATGAATAAGGGTAGCTGTGCGTTGTAACCAACACCTCTTTGATTATGGTGTGACTAGTTTTGTACTCTAGTAGGCTAGGGACTGTGAATGGACACTTGTCCACATGAACTAGAGCCAGAATAGCTTCCTAACCATTATATGGAGCTTGTATTCAGTTAAAGTCATTGAGCCTGGTACTTACCATCGGTGCTTAACATTTAAGGCATTCCTGATTATTATTTTTATAAATCAAGTTCTGGGACGTTAAGAAAAAAACCTGAAAATGAAATAATGTCACAATGTAAAGAAAACCATATATAGATGTTACCCTGTGGTGGGTTGATGTTATTGTGGTATACATGGAACAGCAGATGTTCACAAAGTGGGTTGTGTGCCCGGACCACTGAAGCCTTCAGTTCCAAGCAAGTTAGTTGGCTTAGGTTTTTTTTTTTTTTTTTTTTTTTTTTTTTTTTTGTCCTATTAAAAATTTGTTACAAGAAATGGACTCTGAATTCACCAAAGACTAGTGCTGTACTCATAAAAATAATTTTGCCATGTTAGAAGATACGTTTTGGGAAGAAGACATCTGGGAATATAAATCTAAAAGAAAACCCAAACCAGTACATTCAAATAATTGTTCTGAAAATATTTCAGAATCTGTTGAAAAAGCAACAGATGGAAAATACCAGTCAAAAGGAAAAGGAAACAAAAAAAGAACTTCAGAAAATTTAAGCAAACAGAAGGACCATAAAGTATGCCTTGCAGAAACAGACAGTCAGATTTCTGCAGGATCCAGTCAGAATTCAAGCTGCAAAGATGAGATTCACCAGTCTCAAAGCAAGGAGACAACACCAAAAAAGCAATGTAGAACTCACAGAGGCAAGCAGGTGACCCCAAAGGTGCGCCCAGTTTATGATGGATACTGCCCAAGCTGCCAGATGCCCTTCTCCTCATTGCTAGGCCAGACGCCCCGGTGGCATGTTTTTGAGTGTTTGGAATCTCCACCGATCTCTGACACAGGTAAGAAAAGGCCCAGTGAGGCACCCGCCAGTGTCCCTCGGTACTGGGGTTCTAGGCACTTGCAACCAAGCCTGACTTGTTCATGTGCAGCTTGGTAATCGGAACCCAGGTCCTCATGTACACAACAGGTACAACTGAGCTGTTGTCTCAACGTCTTCTCTGTTTCCACAAATGTCCCTGGGCCTTTCACTCAGCTTTCTCCTACTTACCTCTTAGAAGGACCATAGGCGTTGGATGGTATGAACACTGTAGATGAGCATTCCCACGGGCTGAATAACCAGGCCTATTTGTTATCCTACTTTAGAATGAGATAGGAAATTATAAATACATTTGATTTCTAAATATGGATATGTTGTATTCGTCCTGCATGCTCGTATACCGGAAGACGAACTAGAAGGTAGTCTGAGATGATTCAGTCTCACAGAAATGTGCCAGTATCAGAAGTGATGCCATGTTTTTATTATATTTTAAGATAAATGTCATTTTTAACACATAGAAAACTCTCCTTGGACTGTATGGAGAATGAATTATGACTATTCATTTTTAAGTTATCTCAAATTTCCTTGTGGAAAGAGGATCTGAAAAGCAATCTAAAAGTATTTGGCTTAAATATAATAAACAGAACCTTGTAAAATTACATTGGATTAATTTTTTGGTGTTTTAATGTTGGTCTTGGCACTTGGCTATAGATATTTCCATTAGTTTTTAGAGGGGACCCTTGGAGGGCTGGGCATGGTGGCCCACACCTTCCATCCCAGCATTTGGGAGGTGGGCAAATGATCTGTGAGTTCAAGGATAGCCTGGTTTACATAGAGTTCCAGGATAGCCAGGGCTGTGCATAGAGACCCTGTCTCAAAAAATCAAAACAAAACGCTGAACCATTCTTTTTGTGCCTTTCAGTAACTTTGTGGTGTTAGTGCTGTCAACTTTTATTGTATAAAATGATCTTTTTAACTGTTTTCAGAATGTCCTGAGGGTTTGCTGTGTACCTCCACAATTCCTTCTCATTATAAGAAATACACGCACATCCTGCTTGCTCAGAGTCGGGATAGCAATGAGCCTCTCAGCCCCTCGCATGAGTTGGCTGGGCGTTTTACTGCCGCAGAGCCAGATTCTTCTCATAACCTTGAGGAAAAACAGTCTGTGCTTCTGAAAACTGGGAACTCAAGAAAAGTGTTAGAAGATTCTTTGTTGATGATACAGTGCCTAAAAACATCTCAGCCTCCAGCTGAAACCAACAGGAAGAGTGCCTCTTCCCCATGGTCTCAAATGTCTCTAGTTCCACAGTGTGCAGAGTTTGTTAAGAGAGACCAGCTGGTGGGAGGAGGTTCGCCTCTTGCTGAGGTTGCATTAAACAGCCAAAGCAAGTCGGGGAGTACGGGTTTGCCATTGCCAGAAAATGACTGTGGCGACTGTGAGATCTCTTATTCTCCGCTGCACAGTGAAGAAGAGACTTATGACATAGACCAAGAGCTGGACGATTCACAGCAGGAACTATTTTTTACCCAAAGCTCTAAAGACAGCAGCCTAGAAGAAGATGGCGCTCCCGTATTTGAAAACCTTTATGGTCCCTCCCCAAAGGAAGCAGAGGAGATCCGGCCCACATCGAAGAGCCTGGTGGCTCAGGCTAGGTGCAGTGCGCTGACTGAAGGCAGTACACTAAATGACTCATTTCGGCTTACCTCCCACACTGCAAGCAGGCTTTCCCCAGATGACCCATCAGGTGCAGATTCCGTCTTCCTCTTGCTTTCACCTGCATCAGCAGTGGGAGGTTCTGCTTCTAATTATCAGACCACTAAGGCAAAGCCCAGGTATCCAGAAAAATCCCACTCACTTGCATCAAGTTATCAACAACAGAAAACTGAAACGTCAGCTGTTGGCAATCCGACTTCTCTGCCATTATTTGTAAGTGCCAAGTCAAAGCCACTTGAAAAGGAGGAAGTCGAGCCTTTGTATCTAACCCAGAGTCAGACTGGAGGATTACAGAGTAACAGCTTGGGTGCTCCAGGAGCTAACTGTGCCTGCAGGAACACACAGAATCGCTCTAGCATGTCTCTTGACAGGCCTTTGAGAGCATCTCCTTCCAGTCCCAAGCGCAGTGCAAGCCAACCGTCTAAGAAAGTAATGAAGCAAACGGATATCGGTGTGTTCTTTGGACTACCACCCAAAACACAAGACACACCACCGAGGGAACGCGCATCAGAAGGGCTGAGTGTCAGTCCAGCTATGAGTCCCAGTCAAAAGAGGCCCGGGGTGCACAAGAGGCCCCGGGTGCAGAGCCCTCTAAGTAACTCAGAATTTGATGCAAAGAATTCAAATGACAGTCAGCACTCTATAGAACTGTCTGGAGAGAGGACCCAACATGCAAGAAAGAGACAAAGAAAGTCAGATTCACCACAGGAAGGGACATACCAGAGAAGGCCAGGTCACTTCATTAACAAGCCAGAGTTCGGAACAGTCAGCCTGAATAAAGGCCGAGCCTTTGCAAGAAGGACTCATGGCAGGATGCACAGAGGGGGCGTGAACATTTCAGAGTCCTCTGGTGCAGGGGAATTGAGAAGAACGTGTCCGTTTTATAAGAAAATTCCAGGTAAGTCGAAATACCAACTTTAGCAATGTTTAGCGTCAGGTTTTGGCCGTTGAAATAATTTGTGTACAGTATATATTTGCTTTTTATGATTCTTTATGAATCTTTTAAACAAGATTAGGGTTTGGGTTTTTTTTCTTCATTATCAGCAAATTTTTATTAACCATTTTATATATGATACTATAGTGATTAAGTAGCTATCATAGATTACGGAAAGGCATGTGAACAGCGGAGATCTCACGTGACCTTAAAGACTGTAAGACATCAGTATAAGCACAACAGAAGCTAGCTCCCATGTAAGCGCTGCTGAGGGTAAGCAGGCTCAATGGCCTAAAAGGGGGGGTGTGACAGACTCTACGTACCACAGAGGCCAGCTTTAAAGCAGTGTGAGAACCTAGGGTTTTCTGCTTTCCTATGTTCCAGTTGGATATCTGCCCATGCCTTCACAGATAAGTTCATGGGAAAACTGAGCTCAGAAATGAATTTTATTCCGAGGGGAATGAACTCTCCTCTTAGGACATACCTAGGAGCAGCAAGCTCTTTGGAGGACTGCAAACTTTGGTAAGGTTTTTGACCCCTGAGAAGCCTATCAGCCTCACTCCCTCGTTGGAATTCATGGCTTTGAAGTAATGATTCTCTTCTCAATGCTTGGTAGAAATTAGAGATTCCACTTGCCCCACCCCTAGGTATCAGTACTAGAAAAGTATTAATCAGGGAAAGAAATGGTTGGTTTGTAACTTAACATTGGTAAGACTATTCGAGAGCCTCTATGCTGGAATATTTAGCAGACACAGGAATTATTCTTACCTCTTGATAATTGTATGCTTTTAAGAAGCTCATAGTGAATTTGAAGCGTGAATGAGGTGCAGCATAGAGAGACGGTTAGCGGGGAGGCTCCCGCTCACCCCACTGCGGGGCGTTTCCTTGCAGGGACTGGCTTTACTGTGGATGCTTTTCAGTACGGCGAGGTGGACGGCTGCACTGCCTACTTCCTCACACATTTCCATTCGGACCATTATGCTGGGTTGTCGAAGGACTTCACGGGTCCCGTCTATTGTAGCGAGGTAAGTTTCGGTCCTCTAGACTCTGACTGTGGGATGCTGTAACTTTGAGAAATGGATGAAATATTGAAAAGTAGAAGAGCCATCGTTGTCCTGGAGAAGATGCTTAGATCAGATTGGGCATTCAGGTTTAAAAATCAATCATGTCACTGTCAACCGATACAACCTGTGGGTTTTTTTTTTTTTAAACAAACATGTATTTTGTAACGTGAGATCAATAAATGGCCATCACTAAGCCATCACTGAGCAAACATTCTCCTGAGTGCCTAGGTGGATAAGGAGGCAAGATACTTAATGTTAGGGAGCTTGTATCTTCCAGGTAAAGCTAGGCCGGGTCATTACCACAGTAGTGGTACCTCAGACTCTGTCCCCAGCTAGAGTTTAGAGGAAGTTTCATGGTGCAAAATACCTTCAACTGGTTGTTAGATGTTGAATATTTAACAGTTCCCTGGGAGCTTCAGCTAGAATGTGATGTAACCCTCACAGCACTCATGAAGTATCCTCTTAGTAAAAAAAAGAATGATTCAGGTAGTCAGTGGAGAGGCACAGGCACCTCAGAAATATGTACTTGGAGTTTTCGGAAGTTAAGAATATCCAGAACATACCACAAGGAAACATGGGAGATAAACCCATAGCAGAGGGCAGGGACGAGGTCGGGAAGCGTTTTTGTGTGTCCTGCTGGGAATGAACAGCAGCACAGTGGCATGGGCATCTCACAGACCCGCCCCCGCTGTGGAGGGTTCACATGCATGACAGTACTGACGTACCATGGCCCTAAACGGAGTAGGACACAGCACGGGTTTCTCACGCAACCTGCCTTGCAGATAACTGGCAATTTGTTGAAGAAGAAGCTTCGTGTGCAAGAACAATACATCCATCCGTTGCCAATGGACACGGAATGTGTGGTGGACGGTGTCAGGGTTGTTTTGCTGGATGCCAATCAGTAAGTATGGCCCACTTACCACTGTAGGCAGCACACCAGTAAACAGCATTCAAAGGAAAATGGCGGCATGGTTGCTCAAGAGCATAGAGCTGATAAGCTGGATCCTTATCCAGAGTAAATCCTACCTCTACTTCTGGAAAAACAACTTCACTGTCAGATTATAGAGGAAATATGTTGTCTAACATTTTATATAGTTGACTGGTGACACTTAATATTTAAAAAAAACACTTTGTTACTGGTCTTCAAAGATGCAGTTTTTCATTTTCCTTAACATAACTTACATAAAGTAAAATCTTGTATTTTATTTAGATGCCAGAATATTGGTCCTCTGCTCTAACCCTAAGAAAAAAAAAGAAAAAAAAATCAATTTTAGACTTTAAAGATTTGGAAGATTTCTTTTCCCATTAAACTGGGTACTATTCTCTCTCTCTCTCTCTCTCTCTCTCTCTCTCTCTCTCTCTCTCTCTCTCTCTCTCTCTGTCTGTCTGTCTCTTTCTCTCTCTCTGGCAAAAATCTAGATTTGCCAAAGTCCAGACCAATGTTATCATGTTAGATTCTTTAAAAAAAAAAAAAAAAAAAAAAAAAAAAGTGGTTTCCAGCCTTGCTGCTATTTCTTTTTTGAAAGCCAGTGTGAGTTCTGGTGATTTTGGAGTTGTCATTATTGAAATGTTTACCACGAGTCACATAGCTCACATAAACAAGCTAGTGTCTCAGTCAACACTTATCAGACAGACGTCCTAAGGGCTTAGAGGCCAGGCCAGCCTGTCCTGAGGGCAGGGCTTTCTTAGAAATGTGCACCCTGTAGAAAAGCAGCCTTCCTTGCGCACTGGGGCAGCTGATAGCTGATAAAGGCTATTCTCCTGTCGGTGCTGAGAGACGAGCCCTTACTCGAGTGCTTTCTTTGTCTGTTCCCCGAATGTGCCTCTAACATGTTTGTGTCTAGCTGTCCAGGTGCTACCATGATCCTTTTCCAGCTTCCTAATGGTAACGTCATCCTGCACACCGGGGACTTCCGAGCAGACCCCAGCATGGAACGCTCTCTCCTTTCGGGCCACAAAGTCCATACACTGTTCCTCGACACCACGTGAGAAACTTGTGTTCTCCCCTGTCCCACCGATTGCCCTGTGTTGTATGGGTAATTTACGCATGTACTTGGATCATCTAAGTGATGGTTTATAGGCAAATCATGTTTTAAGAGTGTTTCTCATAAGGATGCCATTAAAAAAACCTGCTAAAAGGAAAATTTAGAATCATAGGTCATAATTTTTCGTTATTTTAATTTTGAAAATGGTTATAGGACAGTCTTGTTACTGAAAAGAAAATTGGGGGACAAACTTTAGGAAAACACCTTTTAAATTGTTGGTTTTTTCTGAAGTGTCCATGCAGTTTATCGGGTATAGTTGTAAGGAGGAAACAGAGTCCACAGTGGGGTTTCGCTTCTGAGTACTGGAATTACTTTTATTTTTTTCTTAAAAAGGTAATTTATAAGTGATACATTTTGAGTCTTTCAGTGATCCACATATAATCGCCTAGGTGTTTATATTTAAATTATGTGGTCTTAGACTTATTAGGTATAATTGACAAAATTGTATATACTTGTACATACAGTATAATACCATGTATTAAAGTAAAATAACTCACTGATTTGTTAGGACTTAATTAGATAAGCATTTCAAGGATTCTTTGGATAAGATATTTCAGTAAGAAATAATCTTTCCATAACAAAAGCAGGAACACAAACACAAGTCTTCCATGGCCCTGGCCCCAGCAGCATGTTCCGTCCTTTCATATGCTCTTCAAATGGTAGATACATTAAAGAAGTAACGTTTTTTAAATGTGGTTTTATTCTGCATTTGGTCCTGGGTTTCTTTGTGTTATAAGGAAGGACTGAGATTCTTTCTCCTTTCTGATGACTGAGTACCAGAAATAGTTGTGAAAGTCATGAGAAATCATTTGTTCTGTGTTTGTAGTGTATTATATTTTAGAAAAATCATACTTTTAATCAGAAAATACATACAGATAGCAGTGAGGAGCCAGCCTTTCTCTGGGTGTTTCTGAGCACCCAGTCCAGCCCTAGCTGTTATGTGTGTGTGTGTGTGTTTTAAAGACTTGTTTTTACTATCTCTAATTCTGTGTCTGTGTGAGCTTGTGCTCTTGAGTGCAGGTGTCAGTGGGAACCTAAGGTGTCAGAGCTCCTGGGTTGGAGCCACAGGCCAGGTTAGGATCTGACTCTGAAAAACAGTTGCACTCCTAACCCATGGGCCAACCCCTCAGCCCCGTGTCTGCTCCGTTCTTCTGATGTGTGCGTTCATGTGTTTGTGAAAGGGAACAACCATGTGCATATCGCCTTTAATTGGAAATATTATATTAAATTCATATTTAGTTTCTTATTTATTTATTAATTCAGAACCTTCCTTATAAATATAATTTCTTTCAGTTGTGTTTTCTTTGATAGTGACTTGGGTTTTAGAAATAGATTCTGAGTTCTATCATTCATAAGTAAAGTGGTCAACTGGGAAAATATGTTCTTATTGAGAAGAAAAGTATTTACACAAGAAATTTCTTTGAGGATGATAAAAAACATAAATAAAAAAATGTATGGTGAAAAGCACCATTGTGCCGTACATTGGCAGTGACTAGAAACACGTTTTCCATCATCGGCAGCGTGGCACTGTGTGGTGTTAGTAGTTTTACTCCTGGTGTATGAACTTCGCTTGCTTCTTTTCTTGTAAAGTAGCATCCGAGCAGAGCTACAGGCCTCTTCCTCTGTCAGTAAGAACTGCATTTCCTTGTCACAGATACTGCAGCCCAGAATACACCTTCCCATCTCAGCAGGAGGTTATCCAGTTTGCCATCAACACTACCTTTGAGGCTGTAACTCTAAACCCACATGTGCTTGTGGTCTGCGGCACTTACTGTATCGGAAAGGAGAAAGTCTTCCTAGGTGGGTGGCAGCGGTGTCTAATTTACATTAATATTTTATAAAGAGCAGACTCTTGCACAGGCCCTTTCAGCCCTGATCCTGCATTTGATACTTAACTTTCTGAAATGATCCAGTGTTACCTTTGAAGTTAGAGGGAAAATGGATAGTGCTCGACCCCCTTAACCAGGAGGCTAGACTTGGCGGGAACGTTGGACAAGTGCATTTATCGTGACACTTATGCCTATGGGCAGCCCGTGTGGCGCCGTGGTCCCAGCCCTGAAAGGTGCACACTGCATAGCCTAAAGATTGCTTCTGTCTTCCTGTAGTTTGTCAAGGTCGTTTAGTTTATGCAGAGTGGTCCCTGGTTCTCAAGTGTGATAACACCATGCCAACCTCCAAGAGATGAATAAGGCCAGGACTTTAACATGTGCCAGTGTTCTTCCTTCCCACTGCCTCTGCTACTTTCTTTTAAGATCATGTGTGTATTTTAGTTGTGCATCTGTGCATGGGAGTACCACAGAGGCAGGAGGATGGTGTCAGATTGGAGTTGGAATTCCAGCTTTTGAGCCACCCAACTAGGATGCTGGGAACCAGACTACAAGGGCAGCGTGTGCTCTCAGCCACTAAGCTATTTCAACGTCTGCTCTCTGTGCTTGTTTCGGAGTTTTTTAAATAATAAGTGATAGGCTTTTTTTTTTTTAAGATTCATTTGTTTATTTTATGTATGAGCACTATGAGTACACTGTAGCTGTCTTCAGATACTCCAGAAGAGGGCATCAGATTCCACTACAGATGGTTGTGAGCCACCATGTGGGTGCTGGGATTTGAACTCAGGACCTCTGGAAGAGCAGCCAGTGTTCTTAACTGCCGAGCCATTTCTCCAGCCCCCAGTAATAGGCTTTTTAAAATAAATTCTTTGGCCTTCTCATTGTTAATTCCACATAGCTAATGAACAAAATTATTTGGCAATTTGTGGTTAAAATGTGAATGTTTTGTGTTTCGTTTTTTATTTGGTAAATTCTTATTTTAAAATGCGAGTACGTTGTAACTTTGTTTGTTTAGCAAGCTATGGCTTTATTGTTTTTTTATCTTTTGCTTTGCCTACAGCCATCGCGGATGTTTTAGGTTCAAAGGTGGGCATGTCCCAGGAAAAATATAGAACTTTGCAGTGCCTTAATATACCAGAGGTCAGTGCCCTCATCACCACAGACATGTGCAACTCTACGGTTCACCTCCTCCCGATGATGGAAATTAATTTTAAGGTAAGCATTCGAGATGTGTGTCTTTTAAGATAAGCCAGGAAAGGTATTTATCGGAATATAATTCTAAGAACTTCTGTGAGAATGAAAATTCCCCCCAAGGAAAACATTTGATGTTTTTAGCTTTTCTGTGTTTATACCTTTCTTAGGTGATGCACAGGCCCACCAGGACTTCACACACTAGATGATTAGCCCAAAGGAAGGAACACAGACAGAAAAGCATGTTCTATCTGGTCATCCAGACTTCTGTTTTAACACATATAATCATGACTGAGAACGTAGTGCACAGGATGTGTGACAATCATGACTGAGAACGTAGTGCACAGAATGTGTGTGTGTGACAATCATGACTGAGAACGTAGTGCACAGGATGTGTGTGTGTGAGACAATCATGACTGAGAACGTAGTGCACAGGATGTGGTTACGCTTTTGCTATCATAGTCATAAAGTAACTTTCTGAAGCTTTTTAAATTCGGAAGACTGTGCCTTACAAATAACAAGATACCAGGAAAACAAATGTTCATTCTTTGGTGTGTGAGGTGAAAGTACAATTCAGAAGTTATCTTCCTGAGTTTATAATCCAGAAAAATTTCAGATATAACCAAGGCAGGGTTTTTCCCATTGGTAATTAATTGAATCAACCCTGTGAGCATTCTTAGTTGGGAGCTGCTCGTCAGAAGGACGGGTGCCTCTGTCCTGGAGAACAGCAGCATTATTTTATTCCCAGTCAGTATTCAAGGTCCATAACATTCAGTATTATGGACGTCAGAGGGTTAGAAACTTTCACAGGAGTGTTCATGGATGCCACCTGCTGTAGAGAAGGCCAAGTGAGGGAAGGCAGGCTTCCGCCAGAGCAGCCGTGCTTGACCAGGGCCTGTGCGGTGACTGAGTGAGGAGAGGCCACACGGCAGAGAGCTCAGGATGAGTGAGAAGGCTGTCCGTCACATCGATGGCCAGGATCTTGGCATACTACAGGAGGCATAGTGATGCCATGTCAGGACATTGCAGATCCTGAGCACAGTGAAGTCATCCCTTTGCGTGCACCTGAGTAGCTATAGTAAAGCAGACAGACGGTAGCTGCCATTGATGAGGCTTTGGGGAGATCTGAGCCCTGCTCTCTGCTGTTGGGATCCAAAGTGATGCCCTTACGTTTGGTTTGGTGCTGACCTGATCGGTCCTGGGCATGTTCCAGCCCTACCTAAGAAAATCAAAAACATCACCACTCATAAAACGGTGGAAAGATTCACAGCAGTATGAGCCATAGCAGCCAGAAAGTAGAGACAACCCCAATACCCATCAAACAGCGAGCGAACAAATACAATGTCCATGAAAGGGATGGACGGATGAACCAGATAATCCATGCTACAGTGTGGGCTGTGAGGAAAGTGTGCTGGATTGAGAAGGCAAGCACAAGTCCACGTGCCGCATGGTTTGGTCCAAGAGTGACCTGTAGGCCCAGGATGCCTGCGCAGGTTTGGAAGGGAGACGACGGACAGTAACCGCCGGGGGGGAAGGGCTTCTTTTCTTAGAATTTGGTAATGGCGATGTTGCACAACTTTGATTTTGTAAGTAGACTGAAAACTGCTGAATTGTGTAAATTTTTAACACTGGCAGTTGCTGCCTAGAAGCCAAGAGACAAAGCAATGAATAAGCAAAGGAGAGGTGAATGGAGACCAGAGCAGCAGAGCTGCTGCTGAGAGCGACCAGAGGACCGCAGGGGCTGGGCACACTGCGCCATGTCCTCAGGGGACTATCGAGAGATAGGTGATGCAGGTGACAATTCAGCCTCACTCAGAAAGAGCTCTGACGGCTGCTGCACAGCCAACAGCTTTACAGGCCGTTTCCTGGTCCTTGGAGCATCTTCTAGATTGTATTTTTACCGTTCCAGACCTAAACAGAAGTAAATCTTGAGGTAACTGCAAACTCAAGTACAGTTTTTATGCGGGAACTCAAACTGGCTTTCAGGGCAGATTTGGCAGCCTTCATTCTGAGCACAATTTAGGCTGGCGTTTCGAGAAAAGAGTGGCCTGGTGCTATTGTCTAAATGTTTAATATTCTCTGAGCTTCTTTTACCACTTCTGGGAGTTTATATTAAAAATTAATCCTGTATGAAAAGGCTTTTGGGGGATTCTCAGACGAGGACTACCTACTAAAGATAAGAAAGGGGGTGGAGTCCTTCCTGGCACACCTGAAGGATGGGGCTGTGAAGCTCTGGGGCCTGAGCTGCACCCTCTCTCTCTCCCTGCCTGTGGTGAAACTAGAGCAGAAATCTGTTTCCTGCCTCAGGACTCCATCCTCCCTGGGAGTGAGCAGAGAGTGGTGAAATCTGAAGCTTCCTAGTCTAATGGACACAGGGGAATGGAACCTGAAATATCGTATTTTAATGACAATAGCCAAATAGACCAACCCTGAAGATTTGTACTGCATCAGACATAATGGCTTTTTTGTTAAAAGGCACACCCAGTAGTTTCCAAGGTATTCAGGGAATCTTTAAAGGGTTTTAGAATGTGGTCAGTAATGTACTTGCTGTGCAAGGATTCAAGTTCTATCCCCAGACCCATGTTAAAAACAAAACAAAAAAAAAAAAATTGGATGTAATGTGTGCTTTGTAGACCCAGCACCAGGAAGCAGAGACAGCTGAATCTCTAGGGCTCCCTGACCAGCATCTTAGGATACTTGGCAAGCTTCGGTTACTGAGAGAACCTGGCTAAACAGTAGATGGGTCCCAGGGAACGACACACAGATTGTTCTCTGGCCACTACAATCCCATTACATGTGTACCTGAACTTATACACACACAGCACACACAATCACATGTACTTTCATTTCTAAAAATAAAGGTTGAAACACTGCAAATGATGCTTAGTTCACACTCTCTGCCTCATCCCAAGGTCTCCCAGGTGTCACATGGTTGACCCCCACCTGGGACTTAACCCTTATTGACCAAATGTGGTCAAACACAAAACAGAGATGCCGTGGGGGATGCTGGCATTCTGAAGGAAACTTTGGCAACATTGTCAAGGCGTGTTTCTTACAAACTGGTTACTAATAAACATGGGGAGACAGTCATAAATCAGGGGTTTTGTGTTGACTAAATTGTTTATAATAACTTTCCTCATGAGAACAGCCCTACAACTGTAGCTGATGCACAGTGAGGGGTGCTGGCAGCCTGTTCTGTAGATTTGGCTCCTGTAACCACAAGTGTCTATTTGTAGCTCTGGCTTATATCACATGGTATTTTTAGAATAACTAATTTGTCTCACAGGAACCAAATATTGGTTCTCATTTAATTTTTTCAGTAGTGTAGGCACATAGGCATTGTGTGTGTGTGTGTGTGTGTGTGTGTGTGTACACGTGCTTGAGAGCACACATGTGCGCACACGCACACACAACTAGAAATGGCTATGTTGGTAATGGATGCTGCACACACTAGACTCCTGTTTACAGGACTATGGGCACAAATACATGTATTACTATCTGTGGACTCTGTTTACTATCACTTCCTTTCCAGCTGAGGGTGAAATGGGGCAAATAGTAATTAAGCAAACAACCAAAACAAAAACTCGAAAATGTACAGTGCTACCGATGTAGTAATAGAAACTGTAGTGTCAGCAACTCCAGCTCTTAATATCAGAGGTAGGAGCTGGCTAGAAACCTGGCCCTTTCGTGATAGATATTTTTATATGTTCTCCAATTAATAAAAGCTTTTGGTTGGTACAAAAGGAAGTCAAGTGGAGCTGGGAAGACAGTTCAGCAGGTGAGCACTTGCTGCGCAAGCATGTTCCGGGCGCACATCTCCAGCACCTTGTAAAAAGCCAGGGGCAGGTGCCAGTGCTTACAGCCCCAGTGCTGAGAGGGTGCAGAGGCAGGAAGATGGCTTAGTGATTGACCCCGAGTCCAGGGCCAGGCAGAGCATGATAGAACAGGATACCCCATTCCTCTATACACATATACACATGCACTGTGCAACACACACGTGCGCCCGAGTACAATTAGGGAAATAAACAGTGTGCAGTTTGGGGAAAGGGAGCACCAGGAAGTGTAATGGAGTTGAGAACAGCGCTCAAGAAGATAACATGTTTAAAGAAAAGCCAGAAGCTAAAAAGAATAAAGTGAGTGGTGACCTCAAGGAAAGACCCCGCCCGGCTAAGCTTCCAACCTTAGAGAAGGAATTTTTAAAAAGCTTAAGCTGGGAAGGAGGCCATCAACTACAAAAGGCCAAGAAAGCAGAACACGGGTCTGGGTCCGTTCTCACTCCAGCAAGCAGCAGAACTTGGCAGCTTCAGCCTCATGGTTCCGGGATAGAGTCAAGAATACAAGAAAGGAACTGTGGAGTCTCTCTCCATGGCTGAGGAAAGTCACTGGGGCCAGGAGTATGTGAGAGATAATCCCTCCATGCAGGTCCAGAGGAGCCATTGTGTGAAGCTGTGCAGGTGAGGCCTGAATCGCCTTAGAAAACCTAAGATGTTAGGGATACCTTTCAGGAAGAGCTGCAGACCAGATGTGGAACCAAAAGAGAAGTGTGTTGTCGTCAGCAATGCCGAACGAAGTCGGAGATCTGAAGAGCGCTCGGTCGTCAGACATGGAGTTGCAGAAGTCGAGTTTGACCTGCTGCCTTCTCAGTCTTGCTTTGGCCCAGGATTTCCGCCCTGTGCTCCTTTCCTCCTGTCTAGAATAGCAGTGTGTGTTCTGTACAGCTGTACGGAGAAATCTGTAACCTGCTTTTTATTCTGATTTTACTAGGGATTACTGTTGGGTCTCAAAAGACTCTGGAATTGTGTAGAATGTTGAGACTGGTAGACTGTGGGGATTTTTGAAGTTGGTGCTGTAAGGTATGGCTACAAACCTATGGGGGCAGGGCGAAGTGTGATATAAATAAGAATGGCCCACCTAACATGTGAAGTGCTCAGTCACTTGGAAGTGACGCTATTTGAAAAGATTAGAAGGTTTGGCTTTGTTGGAGTGGTTGTGTGGCTTTGTGGGAAGAAGCATCACTGGGGCTGGGCTTTGAAATTTCACAAGCCTGTGATAGGCCCAGTCTCTCTCTCTCTCTCTCTCTCTCTCTCTCTCTCTCTCTCTCTCTCTCTCTCTGCATTTTGGTTCAGGATGTAAAACTCTCAGCTACTTCTCCAGCATGGTGCCTGCCTAGGTGCATCATGTTTCCTGCCATAATAATGATAATGGACTGACCCTCTGGACCTGTGAGCCAGCCCCAATCAAATGCTTTCCTTTATAAGAGTTGCCTTGGTCATGGTGTCTCTTCACAGCAATAGGACAGTCACTAAGCCCTGAAATGGTAGCACATGCCTTTAATCCCAGCATTTAGGAGGCAAAGGCAGGTGGGAGTTCAAGGCTAGCCTGGTCTACAGAGTGAGCTCCAGGAAGGATGCTCAGGACCACACAGAGAACCCTGCCTCAAAAAACTAAAAACCAAACAAAAACAATGAGTAGTAAGTCAGCACATCACCTCTGAGCACAGTGCCACCTCAGCAGATGTCTGTGTCCCCTCAGCCCCATCAGCTTGTGCTCACAGACGTGCGTTACATTTCTGTCTACTGTTGTCACTGTTCATGTCTCTGTTTGCTGCTCTCAAGCTGACTCAGATCAGATCTCACTTAACTCGGCTACTTAGGCCCTGAGGACTTGCAGGACTTTTTTGGGGGCACTGCCTTGGCCAGTTCCAGAAAGTAAAAAAGAGGAATGTGTATGTGTTTCTCTTAACTGTCTCTTTTGAAGCATGGCACCGGGTTGTTGCATGCTAGTCTGAACAGCAGAAGGTAGCCGTGACTGCCTGTGCCAGGGTTCTGACCTCACCCTTAATTCCAGGATCCGTCTCTTGATGCTGACCAGCAAATCAGTGTACTGTTTTTATTTAACAGGGTCTGCAGAGCCATTTGAAGAAGTGTGATGGGAAATACAACCAGATTTTGGCTTTCCGACCTACAGGATGGACACACTCTAACAACATAAGTAGCATAGCAGATATCATTCCCCAGACAAAAGGAAATATATCAATATATGGTAAAGTCATTCAAACCTCCATTTTCCAGTCATTTCTCCTTTTTATCACGTCTCTTTATTTGTGTGCATGTACAGTGTGTGGGTGTGGAGGGCAGAGGATGACCTGCTCTGTGGGCCCCAGGGATGACAGTGGTCATCGGTGTGGCAGCAAGTATCCTGGCCCCCAAACCATCGTGGGTGCAGAGCTTCTCCCTTGGAGTGCACTTGGAATGCTTGTCCTCCTTAAAAAGCTCTGTAAAATTAACAGCCAAGAAAAACAGGTGGTGAAGAATTTCGCAGCTTGAGAGTTTCAGGTCTCTGGCTGAATTCCTGCCCACTGCATCGTAAGCCAGCATAGAGCTGGCGATCCTCTGACGCTGCCCAGCACAGGCCACTGTGCGCGACAGTGGGTGATTTTAGAGGAAATGATAGGATTACTTGAAACTGGCAATGCAGTGGTTTTATACCATGGTAACAGGAAGCAGCAAGGCTGTGGCAGGAAGAGGTGGCTTAGGTGTGGTGAGGGCAGGAGGCAGCTGCTGCAGGCTCCCTGTGGGAGGTTTGCCCCGCCCTCAGAATGTTGGGTAGAAATGTGCGCTGTCACCAGACGCTGACTTACCTTCACTGAGGACTGGTTCACTCTCAGCCCCCCCCCCCCCCATTGCTCTTTATCTGTGAGAAAAAACACTAAAGGGGTTTTTAGAATTCCTTTTTTTCCTTCTTGCTTCTTATGCGTGTAAAGCTGGCGCTGGGGTTTGCTTACTTTAGACCAGAGGCCCTGTTTGTACTTCTTCCCGTTTTCCTCATACTTCTTCCAGGTTTCCCAGACAGCCGCAGGTAAGGTGGTCCTCACGTTTTCCAGTGCTGCGGCCTTTAATGCTCATGCCCTGCTGACCCCATCTAACGTTATCTCCTTTGCTCCTTCAGAGATGCACTGCTGTTACTATTATGCATCATAATGTAAATATCTGTGTTTACCAATGGTCTTTGACTTATTTGACTCCCAAAGGGGTCAGGACCACAGGTTGAGACCAGTGGGTTTAGAGGAAGAAGAAAAATCGAATTAAATATAACTCTCTAAAAATGCACATGTCTAGGTATATGCACTATAACAGTGGTTTTGTTTTTGTTTTCTATCTGCCCCAAGTTTTATGTTATGTTAATGTTTTCATCTTTATTAGTCATAAAGACATGAAGTTTTTTTTTGGGGGGGACAGTTATTGTTGTTTAGTTTGTCTTTTTTCTTTAAGACCGTGTTTGTCTGTGTAGCCCTGCCTGTCCTGAAACTTGCTCTGTAGACCAGGCTAGCCTCAAACCCAGATCCACCTGCCTCTGCCTCCCAAGTGCATGGTTAAAGAAGTGGGGCAGTTACCACCCAGCAAGACATCAAGTCTTACTATCATAACTAAAGCTCCAAATGGGTTTTTAAGAGTAATATTCTAGATTTCTATCTTTTTTTAAACTTTTATTAGTTTGGTTTTTAGAAAATACTCTTTCCTCTGATGTTACAGGAATCCCCTATAGTGAACACAGCAGCTACTTGGAAATGAAACGTTTTGTCCAGTGGCTGAGGCCACAGAAAATCATACCCACCGTAAATGTCGGCACCTCTCAGTCTAGAAGCACGATGGAGAAATACTTTAAGGAGTGGAGATTGGAAGCTGGGTACTGATGCAGTCACAGAAGTCAGCTGGGCCCGCACAGCAGACGTCAGTAATGAATCTAAACTGACGTGAAGTTCGGCCCATGAGAACAGTCTCAGGATGGTGTTCCTCATTCGCTTTAAACAACGACAGACCCCAGGTGCTGGGTGCCTCTCAGAACCCCCAGTGACAGCTGAGAGTAGCCTTTCCAGTCCCTTTCCATCTTAATCTCTTCCCCCACCGAGGCAACAGTCAACTGCAGCAAACATGGGTACCAGACAGAGCATTATCTATGTAATTGTGAAATAGAACTTTTATATATGTATTCTTAAATAAAATTTAATATAGAACTTACCATAGCATCTCTGGATGGTTTTCATTATTGTTTTATTTTCTTTTTAGTAAACTGCTTTTTTAGAACAACCTTATTTTCCCCACAAAACTGAATAAAAAGTAGAGTCTCATATGCCTCAAGCCCCACACTGATTAACACCTCCTGTTACCGAGTTCTCTCCCAGAATGCTGCACACACTAACACATGTGCGCTGACACTAACGCCACAGCCTGTAGTTTGCACTAGGATTCCGTGGTGGTGCACATTCTACTGGCTTTTACACACGTGTAACACAGCAATCATCAGAGTGTGGTAAAAACTTTCACTCCCTTGAATATGCTGTATGTGCCCTGAGTTCATGCTTTTCTCCCCGTACTGACCTCTGGCACCTGAAGTCCCTGATCTTTTTAGTGTCACGAAGAAGTCATCGTTTGCACATCGACTTCTTCCACGCGTGAGAGAGGGTCACTCTGTTCTGTGAATGACCGAATCCTCCAGTGTTTAGTCCTGGTATCCTCTCCACTCACATGCTGAAGGACACCTCAGTAGGAACCAGATGGCCGCTGTTGTGTCTGAAATGAGCATGCTAAAGCTATGGAAAGCATCCATTTGAAGGCTTTCATATGAAAGTGCTCTAAGCTCCTTTGGGTAAATATCAAGGGTTGAAAATGTTGGATCATGTAGTGGAGTTAAATTTTTAATTTTTTAATTTTATCATTATTATTATTCTAAGATAAGGTCTGTCTACGGATCCCCGCTGGCCTGGAATTTGCCAAGACCTGCCTGCATCTGCTCCCAAGACCTGGAAAGAAAGGCATCCACAAACCTTTTTTTCCTAGTATATTGAATTTAATAAGAAACTGCCAAACTATTGAAAGTGGCCAAAATGAAACTTGCTTTTTTTGTGTTCTAATTAAAAATGGAAGGCACCCTGCCCCTGGAGGCACTGCAGGTGTGGCTGCTTTTATCACCTGTGCATCTGTAGGTGTCAGAGAGGAGAGAGGCTGACCTATGACCATCTGAACGACTAATAGCCTAACATTCCCTAAAAAGTGTGCCAGAGATGACCAATGGCCCAGTGCCAGGAACAAGTCAGAGACTAGAACCCCCTCCTGGAACTATGGGCCTAGGTGGGAGTGAGCCCAGAACAGACGACCCTCAAATGGGGTCACTTAAGTGGCTGAGAGAGAAAGGAGGCCAAGATGACCACCAGACCTGTGCTGTGGGGCCTAGACAGGAAGTTAGTCTAAACTGACCTCCAGTCTGGAGCTGGGCAGACCTGGAGTGACAGACCATGCCCAAGATAACCCCCACCCAACCCCACATCATAATGCCTAAGAGAGGCGTTGCTCTCCTGAGATAATCCCAGATACTCCAAAGCCACCTGAGCTAACCTTGATGGCAGGGGCATGGGTGAGCCAGCCCTGTCCCTCACCTACTGCAGCACTTGGGAGCGGAGGTCCCGCACCTCACCTGGGCAGCATAGTAGAGTGGACTTTGGACATAGGGGATTGCAAATGAGGTGGGCCTGAGGGTGTGAGCGTGGGAGAGCTGGCTTTGCCTCTTGTCTGCTGTGACGTGGCTTGATGAGAAAGAGATTTTTGCCTTCACCACCAGCAGTGGTCTGGAGAGTTGTCTGCATCAAGGTTAAGAGAGCAGAAGAGCTATCTCTTCTCATCCAGCACAGTAGAGCTGACCCTGATGGTGGGGACGGAGGTGAGCTGGACCTGAGGTAAGACAAGAGACCACAGGGCTGACCAGTTCAGACACCTCTCAGGCTCAGGTCCAGGGCTTTTAATAGGCCCACCCCAACATCTATTCCATCGATGAACTGCTGGAGTGCATGGAGGGACAGTCCTATAGACACCAAAATTCAAGATCTCCACGACATAGGGTAACAACAGGATATCTGAAAGGAGTCCCGGTGAGGTTCCAGTATTGGAACCTCAGATGGTGTAACGGAAGCCAGGAGTCATTGTGATGAACATTTGCAAGCAAAGGAGTGTGGACAAAGGACACACAGTGTCACACTACAGCTTACACAATAAGACTTTGTTTTCCTGGGGTGTAGAGTTGCAAGGATGGATGGCAGGTACGAAGGGAGGGGGAATGAGTGTGATTGGGGGAACATGATGTGAAATTCACAAATGTAAATGTTATTTTTATTTCCTCAGATGAAGGGGTGAGGTGAGAGCTATACCCAAGCTGTACCAATGCACAACTTGGCCTGAGCCCAGAGAGTTTCCTTCTCTGTCCTAACTACCCCTAGGCCTAGGCCTGGAAGCTTCTAGATCTCTATAAATCTAATTTTCAAAGCTGACTGATTCAATCTGGCTTTTCTCAGCGTCTGGCTGAATTGCTCTACCTGGCAATCCGTTCTAATCTTTTAGCTCCTTCTCACGCTCAGTCTCATCCTGTCTTCCCCTGTGTCTATCTTGTTCTCTCTATCTCCTGTCTCTGTAGAACTGTCCTGGTAAAACTCACACACACACACATGTGTGTGTCTTATCTCACTCAGGCTCATTTGGTCAAATCTTTCTCATTATGGTCTGAACCCCCTCCCTCCAGAACAGCTCTAACCATTTAGCTCCATGCCCACCAGTTATTCCATAGTGTTGCTGTGACGTGCCTGCCAGTCACTGACACAGAGAAGTGACTTGGCTCAAGGACATACTGACCACATATCCTGCTTTTTTCTCTATGCTCTGAATGTTCTGTGTGAGGTTTGTTAATCTTAAGAAAGTCTACGAAGCTTTGTGTAGGACCTGTCAAATCAAAGGTGTGGTTTCTGTGATTGTCACTAACAAATGCCAAATCAGCCAAAGAGTTGTGATTATAATATTCATGCTCTGTTATCTCAATGTTCTGAGAGTCCCCTGTTCACCCACCACCCCCCCTTACCTTACTCAGGACCCAGCAGAGTAAAGTTTAGCTGGTGATACTCTGCCTAGTAAGCCAACTGCTCCCCTCCTTGCCCTTTAAGCCTTTGAACCTGGCTTTTCTGAAAAAAGCCTACCCTGAGAGTAGACTAGTACCACAGCTAGGCTTCCGAGTCCCTTTTATAGCCCTGAACACTCAGTAGTAAGGTGTGTGTTCGATAAACTGTTCTTCCCAGACTAGAATCAATGTTTTATGGCTTGAGTGATGATCCCTGAATTTCTGTGATTTGTTGCTTTGTCTGCCCCTCAATTAGATATAAACTTCTACATGGCTGCTTTGTTCTACAAACTAACCTTATCTTCATTGCTAAGGATTAAAGGTGCATATTAAGGGCATGCCTGTATTCCAGCCAGATCATACTGTAATTCAGGGGTGTTTACATTTCAGTTGAATCATATCTTTGGATGTGATCTCTTGCCAAAGCAGCCATGTTGCTGGATTAAAATTCTTCTACATACTAAGAACCAATAAAAAGTTTTTTTAAAATTAAAGACAAATGGCAAACTGTCCCCCAACATCTTCCACGACAACGTGAGTCATGTGACACCTGCACTGGTGCTGTGCTCTGGATTTGGGTCATTGTAATGGCTTTGCAGTGCTAAGTCATGGCTAGGTCATGGCTATGTCATGGCTAGGTCATGACTAGGTCATGGCTAGGTCATGGCTTGCATCCCCCAAGGCTGTACAATGGAGGGCACATTTTCATTTGCTTGCCTGCTGCTCATCTTCCTTGTTGAGGTATTGTTCTGTCTTTTGCTTGATTTTTAAATTGGGTCATTCATCTCCTCAGTGTTAATTTGTATACATTGTGTGTTTTGGATAAAGTTATTTCCCATGAGCATCATTTGTATCTAACACAGTTTTACTCTTTGGGTGTTATACTTAAAAGCTCATCCCTGTGCCCGTGGTCATATACCCCGGGAGTTTTGTAATATCGCATCTTATATTACCTCTGTGATCCATTTTGATAAGATCTGTGTCTAAATTGATTTTTTTTAACATGGATACACAGGTGTCTCAGAGCCACTTCTGAAAGCTAATCTCTCCATCCTCTTGGTTTT
Source organism: Micromys minutus (assembly GCF_963924665.1). NCBI lineage: Eukaryota > Metazoa > Chordata > Mammalia > Rodentia > Muridae > Micromys > Micromys minutus. Next base: position 4,383,676 of record NC_137971.1, read on the forward strand.
GCTCCATTTTCGGGCTTTGTGGTTGATATGCAGGTGAGGGCAGGCACAAGATAAGGCAAGGTCTATCATTGGGCAGTGAACAAGATAGGTGGGAAGAGAGTTTTGGAAAGGAGGAGAGAAGCCAAGAGAGGAAGAGAAGTCAAGATGGAGGAAGAAGAGGATGACCCATCTCCACGTGGCTTTAAATAGCCACAGGTAACTAAGAATATCTGATAATGGATGGCTTATTACAGGACAATTTGTCTTACCTAGGTGGGCAGTTTGTATCAATATCAGTTGGCTCTGAGTTTATTGTGTGGACATTTTGTAGATCGAGAATTTACTGATATAAATCTGATTGATAAATTACAAGCCTCTAGAGTTTTGATTTTACTGGGTTTTTGGGAATGTGAGCAGAGTCCAGCCGTGGCTGGGACCAGAGAGTAGCTGGCAATCGACCTGGATGGAAATCTGGAGCTTAGCGAGTTGGGTAGAGAGGTTTCGAGAGCTCTGGGCCAGAATCTGTGAGTCCAGACTGAGGTGAGGTGAGAACATCCCGTAAATGCCACGTGGCTTTGTTGATTCCTCTTTTTAATATTTACTGCAACAAGGCTTTCTGTCCTGTCAAGATGATTTATCCTCTTTTCTTTCAGTTTAGTGTCACGGTGACAATAGCTTTATAATCAGACTTGAAGCTGGGCAGGGTTCGTTTTCCAACCTGTTAGGGTTAGGGTGAGGATTGTTCTGAGCTCGCAGATCAAGCTACAAAGCACCCACGCCTTGACATCATTGCCTCTCCCCATCTCTAAAAAGAGTGACTGTTTACGCTTATTTTTCTTTCATTAGGGTTCCGTAGTTGTGTTCATATAAAACTTGTATGGATTTTATTAGATTTATGCCAAGGTAGGATAAATGGTTCTGTGTTTTAAATTTCAAATTTCTTGTTTGCTGCTGGTATGTGAAAGAGCAATGTTGTGTGTGTGTGTGTGTGTGTGTGTGTGTGTGTGTGTGTGTGTGTGTGTGTGAATATACCGATGCAGATGTGCACATGTGGAGGTCAGAGGTCAACTTCCAGTGTCATCCCCTCAGGTACCTTCCATCTTTTGTTTGAGACAGAGTCTTATTGCCTAGAACCTTGCAGTATAGCTCAGGACAGCTGGTCTAGAACCTTCCAGAGATCTGACAGGATGTGCCTCCCTTCTAGCCTTCTCTGTGATTGCAGGATATACCACACCTGGGTACAGGATTGTAGGAATCCAACCTCAGGTCTCTGAGATTCCCCAGGTGAACAGTTTTACCAATTAGTCCATCGTGCTGATCTGACACAAGCTAGGGTCATCAAACAGGAGGGAACATCATAGAGTAAATGCCTCTCTAACATCTGGCTGTGAGTAGGCATCTAGGGATTTTCCTTAATTGGTGATTCATGTGGGAGAACACAGCCCATTGTGGGTGGTGCCACCCGTGGGCTGGATTGAGCCAGTAACCAGCACCATTCCATGGTCTCTGCATCAGCTCCTGCCTCCAGACTCCTGTGCTAATTTCCTTCCATGATGGTAAGCCAGGTCATAGTCATAGTAACCCTACCTAAAAGAGCCACCCCCACAGCCTAATGAAGAACTTTATAGACTGCAACTTCTGAGAACAGAGGCCGTTTTCTTCATTCCTAGTCTGTGTGCATTTTACTTCCTTTGAAAGCTGGGCTCCCAGTACCTGGTGAAACAGAAGAGGAAGTTGAGACATCTGCGTCTTCCTCCTGAGATCTATGGGAAGCCTTATACTTGCTCACCATTAAATGTGGTGTTAACTGGCAGGTTTAGTGGGACTTTTTTTTATTGTTGTTGTTTTTAATCAGAGGGACCTTCCTAGTTTATCAAAGATTTTTTTTTTATTGTGAGTGGGTTATCAAGTGCTGTTCTGAATCTTTGACAGGCTGCTGTGTTGTTGTTGTTTTTAATTTCAGCTTCATAGGTTATGTTACATCAATTAATTTTGAGGTCAACTTCATACAACCAGGTTAAATGCTTTTTGCTTCGGTCTCACTCCTTACACATTGATAAATCCAGTTTGCCAGTTGTGGTAAGGGTTTTCTACATCTCTATTCATTAGAAATATCAGTGTGCCATTTTCCTATAAGAATTATTGTGTGGTTTTATAACAGATTGGTGCTCATGAACCGGGTTAGGAAACTCCTTCTGCCTGTCCTCTGGAAGGGACTGGAGAGAATGGTGACCATTTCCTTACCAACACTGACCACAGATGTCTGGTGCTCTTTGTTTTGGGAAGTTCTTCATTAACAGACACAACTCTATCACTCTGTCTGTCTCCTCTCTGTGTGTTCTGACAGGTTTTGTTACTCTGGGGATTGGTTTGGTGCATCTAAAGTACCAGTTTCTTTGGCTCTCCAGATCGACCACTGTGATGCAGATGCAGTTATAGAGAAATTCCACATCTGACTTTAGGAGGATGATTCAAAAGCTACATAATCACCCATAAGGGATGTGGGAAAGTCTGCAGGAGCAGGGTTCAGCTGAGTTATCCACAGATCAGAAAACTGTAAGCTTATGTTGCAGTGTACTTGTTTTATAAAGTGAGGTTATATAACTTATTTATGAGTGTTTCCCTCTATTACATTGAGTAGTTGATCTAAAGTGAAAATTTCATGCCCATGCATATTAAAAATGTTTTTGTGATGTCTAAGAAAATGTTAGTATTATATATGTACAGATGTGTATTCTTTTTTTTAAGATTTATTTATTCTTTTACATTATGAGTACACTGTAGCTGTCTTCAGACACACTAGAAGAGGGCATCGGATCCTATTACAGATGGTTGTGAGCCACCATGTGGTTGCTGGGAATTGAACTCAGGACCTTCGGAAGAGTAGTCAATGCTCATAACTGCTGAGCCATCTCTCCAGCACGCAGATGTGTATTCTTGCTTGAACTCTATTAATGAACTTGATTGAGGAACTTCTTAATAAATACTTACATAAAAACATACACAGAAAAAAATGTCAATAATGGATTTAATCATAAGGAAGAAACTTGTCATGAACCTCATTTGTCTCAGCCTGGATTGTACTTGGTTGTAGAGTAAAAACTCCAGGCTGGATAGTGGGGAAACAGTTTGCAATGGGGTGGTTTAACTATATTCACCGTTGACTCTGAGTTTAAAACAATTGTTTTATTTAATTGCTTATTTTAATTGTTTTGAAGTTTTAAACTTCTTAAAGTTATTAAGGGTTATGATTAGAAAAACTTCACATCTATAGATAGTCTTAACATGGGGATATGGTTAAGGGTTGTCTTTCTCCTTCTCCACTGGCTGTTTTGTGATTGTTTGTTTGTTTTCAGAGCTACAGATTTAACCCAGGGCCTTTCATGTCTAGCCCTTCATTTTTATAGTATTCTTTAATTGTTTTGAAATATTTTACTTATAAAATCAGGCATGCCATTTTACGAGCAGTCCCATTCTGCAGACCTTGGCAGGTGCTACTTTGTGGCTGCTTGTTTGCTGCGGTTGTTACAAGGTATAAACTCAGGAGTCCTGATTGCTCTATGTATAGGTCACAGCCCACAGGAACACATCCTAGGTTCTGATGAAACATGGAGCTCCTGTGGGTTTGCTTTGATTTGTAGTACTGAGGACTCATCCTAGGGCTCTGAGGATGCCAGACAATCGATCTGCTAAAGCAGCTGCAGTCACAACTCCCCCACCCCCTTCTTGTTTGTTCCTGAGCAAAGATGCTGTGGGTTGCCAGGACTGACTCTGAATTCACTATACAGCCCAGGCCTTAAGCCCGGAAGCCCCCCACACTGCTGGTGTTACAGGACGAGCCACCAGCGTCTCATCTGGCCTCCAACAGTTTGGTAAAGTGACATGAAGAAATCCAGCACTACTCAGAAGAGCGGAGGAGAGGCTGGTTGGAGCTGACCTAGAGGGAAGTGTTCTGCTTCGTGTGTGCACAGGACTCCTCAGATACCTACTTCACAGTATTTGCTGGCCTTGGACATCCCATGGCCCTTGAAAGAGTGATCTCTGGTTCTGAAAACTTAGATATAACATAGATCTGTTCTTCTTTGGGTGCCTCTTAAATCTAAGTTATCCTTACGCTCTCTACTCAGTTGTATACCTAAATGGGAAACTTCTCTTCAGGACATCTGATTCAAATCGGGCTCCCTTCTCTTGTTGAGCTATATCCCTGTGGACCAAACACACCCTGAACTTCCATACTTCTCCCTGAGTGCCAATCAACAACATACACACACACACACACACACACACACACACACACACACCTAAGAAGAGAACTGCTTCGAGTACCGATCCCCAAAATGATCTGTCTTCAAAGAATTGAGTTGCAGTTGGCAGTTTATTTGATTGGCATTCGCCTGGCCATTTAGTTCATTTGATAGTCATTTTAGAAAGATGCTAATAAAAAACAGTTTGGAGGGCAGCAAAAGCATCAGTTAACTACTGAGCGATGGGAGGTTTTGTGCTGAACGTGAATTCTGGCCTGAATAGTTGCACATGTATACCTGGCAGCCACTGGGGCATGGTAATCATACTTCTTCTCTTCCTTTAGTGTCTGTCCTTTCCTCCCAAATGACAGTCTCTCTGTATCTGACGGGCTCTCCCAGAGCCTCACAGCTACATTATTTATGAACCAAAAATAATTCGCAAACCTTTTGTCATGGAGTTGATAGTAGATAGCAAGCCAGGAGAGTGGAGCATTGACTCCCTCCCCCCCCCCCCCAAGCCTCCACACTGGGCCAGTGTGGTGGAGAAATGCCCTGAGCCCAAGGCTCGAGGTTACTGGTTCTTCTGACTGACGGCATGGCTGGCCTCTGAGTGTGGCTGTCCTTCTTGGAGTGTTAAGAAGACGCCCCTGCCTCAGCACAGTTCCTGATCCACAGCATCTAATTATGCTGTTTTGTTTCTTGAGGACAAAAAAAAAAAAAAAAGATCTGTGAGGGATTCTTGCCTACAGCTCTGTTCTTAGGATATACTAGGACATGAGTGCTGTGGGTCTGAAGGTAAGGGAGAGAATTTTACACATCTTGCAGAATGATGCCTGTTATTCCTGCTAATTAGTAGCAAGTTTTCCTGAAGCACCAAAACCCAGGCTCCTTTAAGATCCATCCCACGCTGTACTGCAAATACCTTTCAGCCAGGGTTTATATTTTATTCATCTTATGATACAATCCCTTTCTGTCTGGTCCAGAGACAAGCTCTCATAAATTTTAAATGCTTGAATGGCCCTTGAATAAACAGTGTCAAAAAAAAAAATCCATCTATATCCTAAAAGTTGATTTTTTTCAAAATGCTTTTTTATGTATCCCTTCTGTGAAAAATAGGTTTGTTCCAGAATAATACTGGAAATAAAAATACATTGAAACTAAATATACAGTGAATCGTTTCAGCAAGTTGAAGTGTGTGTTCTTCAAACTGAATGCAGCATAGGAACAATTTAGAAAACAGACACTTTAAAAGAGCTACGTCAGCTCAACTCAGGTGCACAGACTTGAAATCTCAGCTACTCAAGAGGAGGGCTGTAAATTCAGTCCATTTCAAAAGCCAAAACTCAACTTTGAGGATATTCGCTGCACAGTGGCTAGCACATGCAAGAGGGGATGACAAATTGTGACTTTCTGTCTTAAGGGAGGTGAAACAAGGGCCACCAAGGCTGATGATAGTCCCATTGGTAGAAGAAATATATATATATATATGTATATATATATATATATATACACACACACATATATATATACATACATATATATATATGTATGTATATCAAACTAACTTAGAGATATAATATTATGCAGATAGTCCATGGGTGAGGGTGACCAGGCCAGCCTTTAAGCAGCTTGCTCTTTTGAAATTGAACTTGGTTTTATGTAAGAACTGCCCTTATGTTTTGGAATGAATTTTGTGCTTCAGGTTCTAATAGACACGTAGTAGTTTACACAAGGGTTCGAGGCACCTGAGAACACTATGTTCTTAGTGTTCAAATGTGACTGACATTGCCTAAGGAAAAACTTTTAGTAAAGCCAAGTTGTTTTATCAGCCTAACCCCTTCTGGGATTTCAAAGCAGAAAAGCAAAAGCCTAAGACCAGGGAGTGGCGTCTAAGCAGGTTTCTTCCTTAGATAATGTTAGACTGTTTGAAAATTCTTACGAAAGAGCCATCACAGACCTCCTGCCGAAGTAGATACACGTGTAAATGAACTAACTAAAAGCAACAGTGTCTGTCTGCAAGGGGATCAAAGGTCCCTCTGTGCAAGATCAGCCAGATGGTGCTGGTGATGATAAAGATAAAGATGGTATCTTTCATCCATGGGAGGAGTAGCATGCCCTATTTTTCTGTTTTGTTTTAACAGCTTTATCCAAATATTTCACATGCCATACTAGTCACCTATCTGAAGGGCACACATCAGTGGCTCTTAATACTTGGCAACCAGCCGCCATGAAAAGGGTGTTTAGCAGACCCTCCTGGTTGTCTCTCCTGCCTTCCCGTTGCCATAGGCACCCATCATGAACATTTATCATGAACACCTAATCGTCTTTTGTTTTCTGCTGTCTTTAGCCGAATACTCTCAAGATTTTTAGAGTGTACTGAACTTCATTATTTGGGCAAATCAAATTTTATTATTTGAAAATTGCACATGCTGTTCATCCCTGAGTCATTTCCATTCCTCGGCTATCATGAAATGTGGTGTTATGAACGTCTGTGTGTAAGTTTTTATGTGAACATGTATGTTCATTTCTCTTGGATGGGTGTGTGCGTGTAAAGTCACAGAGGATATGGTAGCTGTGTTTAAACATTGAGAAACAGCCAAGAGCTTCCCCAAAATACAGCAACGCTTTGCATTTCCACCAACAGCTTAAAAGGGTCCCCATTTTGTTCACATCTCAGCCGCACTTGCTGTGTGTGGTCACAGTCATCTTGGTGAGCGTGAAGTAGTATCGAAGTGTGGTTTTTGTCTGTAGTCCTCTGATGATTAAAATTGAACGTTCTTTTCTGTAACTCCATCTTGGAAGAAATCAGTATATAGAAAGCCCAGTTAAATGAATGAGCTGTATGGTCAATGGGGGGGGACCCATGACTACAGCCACACATGTAGCAGAGGATGGCATTGTCTGGCATCAATAGGAGGGGAGACCCTTGTTCCTGTAAAGGTTCATTTTCCCAGTGTAGGGGATGCCAGAGTGTTGAGGTGGGAGTGAGTGGGTGGGAGGGGGAGCATCTTCATAGAAGCAGGGGAAGGGGGGATGGGAGAGGGGGGAACCAGGAAAGAAAATAACATTTGAAATGTAAATACATAAACTATCCAATAAAAAAAAACTCTAAGCAGAGTAGTTAGTTTTAGACTTTAGTCTTGATTTGTTAGAAAAATTATGTCTAACAATGAAAAAAAAAAACCCCTACAATATTGGTCCAATGTGAATAGCTTAAATTAATAATAGGATGCATTTTATCTATTTTAATGACAGTTACTTTTGTGGAGATGTGTTTGCGGCATATGTACGCACACACTGAAGTAGTCTGCTGAGGTCAGAGGTTTTCTAGCTGCGGACAGTTGTAAGCTGCCACGCGGATGCGGAGGACGAAACCTGGGTCCCCTGAGGAGGCAGCATGTGCTCTTCATTGCTCAGCCATCTCTTAGGTCCCCATAGGACAATGTGACACACAGTGGGGTTCCAGGGGCACGAAGTGGCTGAAGGGAGAACAGGTAAGACAGTTGCTGCCACAGGTTGCAGAATGAACCTCACAATTACTACTTGGAATGGGGAACTTGAGCTAAGAGGGATTGAAAAACCACAGTAGTAAGACCAGCCGAGCTGCAATAAGAAATAAATATCTAGTTTTTATACCTTCAAACTGCAGCATGCTATCAAAGATAGTATCTGGAAACCATATAATTCAATAGTTTTATATTAATTTTAATTAATTAATTTAACATGTTAATTTTAATTAAACAGATACATAGTTCCCCTTTAGTCCTAAATCATATCATCCCCTGGCTAAGACTGCGTTTTTCAAACATCGATAATAAAAGTCCCGTGTTTTAAACAACCCAACAATTCTCATGTCTTGAGAATGATCGTCCAAGAAACCGCTTCTTGTTCTAAGAGACAACTCTGAAACTGTTTATATTAGGACCTCTATACTCAGTCCAGATCATGAAATTTATTCATACCTATTAAAATTTCTGACAAGTTTTTGACAAAGAGCTGGTAAGAAAAGCCAGTCAGTGCAGTTCAGGGGCCAGCGTTTGAAACCCCGCCCCCGACGGAGGGAACAAGTGGATTTGGATACATTGTCCTTCCTGGGCAACATAAACAACTGGGGACATTAAATACCCTCCAAGTACAGATCTGCTTCTAGGCTGGGAGTACCCTGAGCAGCACGCACAGCCTTTTCAACTGCTCCGTATATAATAGCAGAAGTTGAAAAAATTTAACATCTAGTGTTCAGAACAGTTAGCCAGCACCGTCACTGAGTGGTTTTCTGGGCTCATTTAGGAAACGTTTGCTTTGGGCTGGTTGTGTAAAGACACTATGGACAGAGGTCAGATTCCTTAGGGAGAGCCTCGGGAACAAGGCAGCTTTTGAGACAGACTGTAAATGGACTGTAAGTGTACAGTTAGGACATTCAGAAGGGAGCAGAAAGAGCGACAGTCCTCTCTGAAACAGAAAAACAGAGGTGGAGGCGAATAGATCCTTTCCAGGAAAAAGTTGTTAGTACCCATGTGTCCTGGAAATAGTTAAATGTCCGCTAAGGTAACTCAAGCAATGTCAGGAGATACTGGAACACAGACACCAGCCTTGGAAGAGCCAATAGGATAACCAAAGAAGTAAAGGGGAAAACCCTAGGCCCCTCAGGAGAAAAGGCTGTAGGGGAGGGGTGCTGTCAGTGAAGAGTGGGCGGGAGAGAGCAGAGTCTTATTAAATCAAAGCCACCCCATGGTCTTCTGCTGCGGAGTCACATTTTTTGAAAATGAAACTTGACCAGGATGTATTGAGAGTATTTTTCATCTTTCCTGTTCCTTACTCAAAAATGTCAAACAGGAGGTGCATTTTCAATATGTATTACAAGGTCAAAGTTACTTTCAAAGCTTCTTCAGCAAGGTGCTAATGGAATTTGTTACAATGCCGGAGGGATCGTATTAATTTTTCTCCATTCTATCCTAAGAGTCATCAGTGTGATGGTAAAGTTATAAAAGAGATGAACGGGCTTGCAAGGGTCAGGTGATTAGTAATCATTATCATTGGATAAGAACTCCAGCCAAATTTTGAAAGGGCAATGAAAAAAGCAAAAAACAAAAGAACCCTAAAACTGGTTGGAGTGTCTGCTAGCTGTGTGTTTGAATGTGTGATTACATAAGGGAAAAGTGACAGACACTCATGAGAGGCAGTCTTCACACAGCATCCGGCCCTGTAATGACGGTATCTGCAGACTCGGATACTGTATGCGGCCATGAGTTTAATGATATAAAGTAAGAACTGGTCACTAATACCGGTAAGGACCAGAGAAACGGTAGATAGGGAAGAGAGGTCCCACTGGTGCCCTGTTGAAAGTTCTTTCACGCCTTCCAGTTGCAATAGAAATAAACATTAGGTCCCCTGCTCTGGGGAGATGGCTCAGTGGGTAGAGCACTAACCATGTAAAAGGGAGGACCGGAGTTCAGCTCTCCGGAGCTCACGTGAAAGCGGAAGCTACAACACACATCTGCAACTCCAGCCTTCCTACAGGGTGACGGAGGCAGGAGAATCCCCACAAGTTCAGGGGCCAGCTAGCTTGATGTCTACATTGGGGATGAGACCCTGCCTGTCTCCAAATGGAAGGAGAAAGGACAGCTGCGGCTTCTCTTTGATCCCCGCATGCGCTCTGAGGCACCAATGTGTCCGCGCACAGGTACAGGAGCATGTGCTCAAGTACACGGACAAAACTATGCCCTGCTCATATCCCCGCGGCCTCCTTTACCTTCCCTTTGGCGATGCCCATGCTTGCTGTCCTGACTCGTGTGTGCCTGCTCCATCGCCTCTCCGGCACCCCTGGGTGTGTAAGGTCTCAAGTAACGGGGCTGACCTTGAATTCGCTTGTTGAGGTTGACCTTGAATTCCAGCCTCTTCCCAAAGTGCTGCAACTACCAACAAGCCCAAATTATTCCTCTTCTTTAAACAGTTTTCTTTTCCAACTTCATCAAGGATTTTATCGTTAATCTTTCTTCCACATAAATGTTATTTTGATAGGCTATGAATTGGCCCCTGATCTCACAGGAAGAGAGTTTCAGCTCAGTGCCCAGAGTAGACACTGCATTTCAAGTTTCTCTTACGGCTTAGTGCATCAGTGTGACTAGGGTCTGCCCAAAAAGAGCACAAGTTGAGACATTTCTGAGTTGGCATCCGTACAGAAAAGCATGTCCTCCTGCCCCGCTGCCATTCTTCGTACTGTTTGGAACTTCATGCTCAGGTGGCCGGGCTTTTCCAGACAGGAAGCTTAGTCATAAGAAGGTAGAAGGGGCTTGGGGCCAGATAGGCTGTCCTGAGGCTACTGTAAGAAGCAAAACTCGAAGTTCATTTGCAAATCCACTCTTGTAAGGCCTTAGTTACCCAGATCCAGACCTTACTCCAATGCACAGCGCTTCCTTCTGCCCAAGGGGTTCACAATGGAGACCCTCTTCAGCACATAGGACTCAGCTGTCACCTCAGAAAGTCAGTTTTGTTTTTAATCACTGTTTTCCCCCCATATTACTCAGTGGCTCACTTTTTCAATTGCTGTGTCTTCTAGACTTAAGATTTCATGAATCAAATGACCTTGTCTATCCTGCTCATCGCTAGATCTGTAATCCTGGAACAGTGCCTGGCACGTGGTGGGGGAGCAGTATTTATCTGTTGAATGATTAACTGTATCATACTGGGAAGTTAGCAGACAAAGTGTAAGTGAGTCTTAAGAGTTAGCACGCACATGCTGTTTGGAAACATAGAGATAAAGTAGAAGAAAAGGTATTTTAAATGCTCTTAAACAGCTACTCCTGGGAACCAGATGTGAAATGGGGACAGGCGGGATCATGCTGGTTTTTATTTTTTGTCCCTTTGATAATATTTGATCTTTAGCCTGGGTACATGTGGCTTTGGAAAATATCACGCTTCAAGGTAAATATTGTGTCATTCAAATGACGCGTTAGAAGCTTACTTAATGAGACAGGAAGAATATCCACAATATGAAAATTAAAAGAGGCTACAAAGTGTGCCATTATGCAGAGCAAAATATCATTTCATGAAGTGTAGAGTACATGTATGAAAAGATGTAAAAACATAGTTATGCAGAATGATTTCAATTATGTGATCTAAATGGATATTCCAGTTTTGAAAGCAGAATGAATGCTTGTTGATTCATTATGATGGGGGGTATTTGAAGACCGAGTTTGAAGGGCACAGCAGCAGCTTCCAGAGTTTCAATAGGCCTTGGGCCATCCCTTCCTTTGAGCCATTTAATGGGGTAAGTGAGGCACTACTAGGGTGCGTTAAGCAGAGAGGGTTCGACCAAACTGGTTTCAAGTAGACTTGTGAACAAGTTGGCGGAGAAGCTATGGAGCTAACGAAGCACCGGACCATGGAGACCTGAATTAGAAAGCAACAAAAGAGTTGGAAGGAAGGAGGCCGTCCCAAAACACAACCCAAAGCCTTTGCAGGATTAGCCAGAGTCAGCCAGCAGCCAGGGCCCCGCTCCAAGAGGGCAAAGACAGTTTGACCCTGTTTCCTGTTTCCTCCCCGGCTCTGTCTGGCACAGCTGATTGACATTCAGTAACTGCTTCCTAAGAGAGAAGAATGAAGGCTGATGCTTTCAAGGCCAGCTCACAGGCCTGTGCAAACTCTGCGGTGCAGCAGGAGGGCTACAGTGGAGGGTGTTAGGGGAAGGATGAAGAGAGTGGGGGGCATATGGCCCATGGAGGAGCAGCAAGACCTGGGGGCAAGGGAGATGCCTCTGGGGGGCCCATGTTGGGAATCCCTTCCCCCTGAGGGACCAGCCACACGACAGTATAGAACAGAATAGAGTTTATTCAGATCATGGGAGAGTTCAGAGGGTGGTAGAGGCAGAGAGAGAGAGAGAGAGAGAGAGAGAGAGAGAGAGAGAGAGAGAGAGAAAGAGAGAGAAGTAGAGGCCAGCCATGAGCACGTGGAGGGAGAGGAGGGAGGGGAAGAGGAGGGGTGGGGGTGGGAGAGCACGGCTGCAAGAGGCCAAGAGGCCTAGAGAGGCAAGAGAGAGAGGACGGGGCTAGCAGCCCCTTTTATAGTGTCAGGTCATTGGAACGGAGCATACCTGGCTACTGCCAGGTAATTGAGGGGTGGGGTTTACAGAATCCCAACAGAGGGGCCACTGAGCTCGGTCTAGATGTATCCAGTTACGACGCCAGTGTTGTTCCAAAGTGAAGATCCTGGCTTCAGACAGATGCGTGGGCCATGGACACACAAAAGGTCCTTGTCAACAGTGAACAACACTGGGCTGGAACTCTGAAGAAAGAAGGCAGCACAGACTCCAGGCACCTCCCAAGCAGCTGATGGGAAGGTGGGGGTAGCTGAGGTCACAAAAGCAAAGAGGACAGTAAGGAATGCTGTCAGAACAGCTGTAAGATTAGTTCCAAGATGGTTGGGGATTTAGCTCATTGGTAGAGCGTTTGCCTAGCAAGCGAAAGACCCTGGGTTTGGTAGTCAGCTCTGGAAACAAACAAACAAAGACAACAACAACAGCAGAAACAAGATTAATTCCAATATGGGCTGGAGGATGGCTCAGTGGTTAGAGCACTGACGGCTCTTCCAGAGGTCATGAGTTCAATTCCCAGCAACCACATGGTGGCTCACAACCATCTGTAATTGGGTCCCATGCCCTCTTCTGGTGCGTCTGAAGACAGAATGTTCATATATATTAAATAAATAAATAAATACATCTTTAAAAAAAAGATTAGTTCTGAAACTACCATGGGTTTAGAAGTAGCAATTGTTGATGGGGCAGGGCAAGATACACAGGGACACTGGAAATTGGGAGTTTCTGTGTTAGGGACACTGATTGGCTGTATACCACATTTTCTTTCTTTTGAGTTTCTTTTTTAATCTCTTCTTACTTCAATAGGTCTCTCACTTGTACCCACCACTAAACTGTCACCTTCTTATCGGATGTTCAGTGGCTGTTTTGACAGTGGGGAGGTTTTTCCACTTGGTCACATCTGTGCTCAGTTCACTATCAGCTGACAGAGACTCTTTGTACTGCTTTCGTGAAGCCAGGCCACCACATGCTTGGCTTTCCTGCCTTCGGGTCACACCCAGGTCCTGCGTGTTCGTTTTGTTTGCCGGGGATAGACACACGTGCTTTCTCTCCGTGTAGAAGAGGGTAAGAGGTTTCATAACATTAAAATTAAAAGTTATGTCTTCACTGTGCTTTTCCTTAGTCATTGATATTTGGATCACATATTTTTCCAAATTTTCTTTGCCAAGGATATTCTCAGCACAGAGTTATTTCCTGAGCACGAATACTTTTTTTTTGTCTTTTCTTTCTTCTTTCAATTCATTATATTTTAAAAATCACTTTGTGTGTGTGTGTGTGTGTGAGTATGTGTGTGCGTGCGTGTACATTTGTAAGAATGTGTTTCTGTATGTGTGAACATGTATGTGCATGTTCACGTGTGCAGTAAGTACTGTGAGCTGTCTTTATCACTTTCTCTCTTATGTTTTTCGAGAGAGTCTCTCGCTGAACTTTGAACTCAGCAGTCAGCTAGCCCAGCTGTGCAGTGACACTCCGCCTCTTTGTCCCTGTCCCCAGTGCTGCGCTGACAGACACACACCTTAGCAGGCAGTGTACAGGTCCAACACTTGGAGCTGCTTGTTCTTCAGGATTAAAGTAGGTTGTTGTTGTTGTTTGTTGGATGGTTGGTTGGTTAGTGTTTTTAGGGGAAGAACGGTTTAGAGACAGAGTTTGTCTGTGTAGCCTTGGCTATCCTGGAACTCACCCTGTAGACCAGGCTGTACTCACAGAGCTCTGCCTGCCTCTGGCTCCCAAGTGCAGGGATCAAAGGCCTGTGCCACCACTGCCTGGCGAGAGTCCATCTTCTCCCCCAGGATTGTGGGGATCACCCTGTCCACAGCAAGGAAGTGAGGACACAGGCCTGCCACCGCTGCCAACACTGCCACAGTTCAAACTCCACTGTGGCCCCACCATTTTCCATCCTAACAGCTAAATGCCTAAGGACAATTACTTTTCTTGTTTGTTTCTAAAGCATCCCTGGAGACTTCATCGTATCTTGGATGGGGGGGGGGAGCATGTCGGGGTGGGGGGATGGGAGAGGATGCTGCCAACCCATTGCTACCACACATCAGATTACAGCGTCAAACCTAATAGGGCAGCTGGTTTGCTTCTCCGATAAAAGGGTGGAAGACTTTGCTTGTAAATAGTTTAGCTGCGTTCACAAATCCAAAATAGTCGTCCTGCCCTGGCTTTCCCCAGACACGCTTCAAAGGCCCGGTTTCCTTCCTAGGATGTGAGTTATCCTGCTTGCTGATATCGATAATCAATTTCTGGAGCTTTCCACTCTGGCTCCCTCAGTCTTGTGGCAGCTTCTTCCTTGTGCTGGGGACTGTGAAACTGAGAGGGCTGCAGTCTGCAGTCTGCATGCCTGTTTCTGCCACGGGGGCGGAGTGGGTTGGGGAGAGCGCTTCCTTGCCAAGATCTGAGCTGTGGTGTGGTATTGAATTTCTCCACTGTTTTACATCATGCACACCACACTTATCTCTAAAAGCAAGAAGGATAATATATTCTCAACCTGTGCTACGGCTGGAGACAGTGTAGCTTTTCTGAACTGCCAGCATCTGCTACGTGGATGCTTCATCTTCAAAACAGCTTCTGGATGGACCGCACAGCAACCCCTGAGAAAGAGTTGAGCAGTGTGACAGGGAAAGAGAAAATATACAGGAATGAACCAAAAGGAGAGGAGAAGAGAGTGGAGTGGGAGGAAGGAGCAACTAGAGAGAAGAAGGAGAGAAAGAAGAAAGACAGAAAGGGGCAGGGAAACGAGCAAAGGGCTGTCATGTGATGAAACAAAGTCTTAAAGTGTTGCCTTTATCTAGTCCTAAGGACATCCACAATCCCTTTCAGAATCCATCTCAGGATTACCAGGGGTAACCTCATTTAAAGATGAGAAAGAGGGGAAAGGAAAAAGAGGAGGGAGAGGAGCAAAAGAAAGAGGGAGAGGAGAAAGAAGAGGAGCAGGAGGAGGGGGAGGAGCAGGAGGAGGATGAAGAGAAGGAGAAGGAGGGGGAGAGGGAGAAGAACAGGAGCAGGAGGGAGAGAAGGAAGAGGAGGGAGAGAAGGAGAAGGAGGGAGAGGAGGAGGAGGAGGGAGAGGAGGAGGAGGGAGAGAAGGAGGAGGGAGAGGAGGAGGAGGGAGAGAAGGAGGAGAAGGGAGAGAAGGAGAAGGAGGGAGAGAAGGAGAAGGAGGGAGAGGAGGAGGAGGAGGGAGAGAAGGAGGAGGGAGAGGAGGAGGAGGAGGGGAGAAGGAGGAGAAGGGAGAGGAGGAGGAGGGAGAGGAGGAGGGGGAGAGAAGGAGGAGGGAGAGAAGGAGGAGGGCAGCAAACAGGTCAGTGTTTGCAGAGTCAGATTGGAAATTTGCAGTCTTAAATAAAAAAGAAATCTGCAGTCTTCTGGAATCTTTCTCCTTGTCTTTATAATGGAAGGGCAACAGATGATTCTAGGGAGTGGGGACAATACCAGTCCACAAAGCTCACAGCTTTTTTCCCCTGAAAAAAAGGTAAAACGCAGCCATTTTGTAGTGCTGGAGTCACCAGGAAAGAAACGTGGGCGTGTTGCCTAGCTCTAAGCAACTGGAATAAAACATCGTGGGTGCACACACACGCGGACAGAAGGGAGAGTCTGCTGCGCTCCGCAGACTGCATAGCAGGTGAGCCGCTGAAGGAAGGTAGGCTCCTCAGCCCCCAGGAGCTGAAGCATCCAGGTAAGTTTAAAAAGAAAGACACGCCCACGATTAAAGCAGTGAAGGCTTTGTCTGGGTATCTCAGGACTCTGCAGCCCAGTGAACAACTGTCCACACTCAAAAGCACATTTCCTGCCCCGCTTAAGGCCACAGCTCAAGACCTTTGGTGCAAATGCTCTGGGGCCATGAAACAAAAGGACCTTTGATGTTTCATGATCCATAAAGTCTTCCAGCCCTAGAGTCTAGTTGGGTGGCTGACACCACGCCTCTGTGCAACAGGGTATGACAGCTTGTTTCAGATCCAGAGTGAAAAGTTTGAAGTAGTCAGCAAGACACCTTGAATATTTAAGGAGGATAAATGAGAAAAACAAGCTCTGTTCTTAGTAAGTTTATATTGACAAATTAGGGAGTTTCCCATTTACTGAAGCCCAGGTCTTGATACATACTGTGTGTACTGACCTGACACTCTTTCTTTAAATGCACTTCTGGCTACTTTATTGGGTTCTTTTTCTCCCACCCTTCTCCCACCTTCCCAACACCCAGACACTAGGTAGGAGAGAAAGGTTAGAGGGGAAGAGGGCTGTTAATCTTGTTAGACTCCTGCTGACGATTAAGGAAGTTGAGTTTCTTGGGCAAGTTTGATCTTTGTCATCAGGATAGCTCCAGCAACCAGAAAACAGCAAACAGTAGTAGCTTCCCCTCTCTTGGAGCGCTGGCAATTTATAACCTCTAAAGAGTCCCCAGAATTCCAAACATAAACTATGTGCACCTGGCAAAATCACACCCCTGCTAGAGCAGGAGACAAATTATAGTCAGCTTCTGTGGACAATCTGAAACAGCCCCATATCCCACACCTGGGATTAAAACAAAAACCTATTCACACATAACATTTCTGTGTCTTCAAAGAAACTAAAATCCTCACATTTACTGACTTACATTTTTTTGTTTTGTTTTGTTTTTGTTTTTTAAAGAGCTGTTAGGTAAGAAAGGTTCAGCTGAGGGAAGAATGCTGGTCAAAAGGAAGAAAGACCACATGCAGAAACCTTGCTGAGGGAGAGACTTGGCGCCATTGAGGTGGAATGTGGGCCCTCAGCACACATGTGCTGTCAAGGGCCTGGCTGTGTGCGGTCTAGACAGTCTAGCCGTATGCCGAGGGGATGGGTCAATAGCTCAGGACCCTGGCAGTGGCTCAAATGCATCCACCAAACTTTGCAATGAATAAAGACAGAGAAAAACAAACAGCCATCTATACTTTATTGTTATTTTGATGTTTTGATTTGACTTCTTATGGTGCTAATTAGTTGAGTAGCTGATATACTGCTTGGAAAGATAAATATCTGAAACAATGACCACACTTTGAGGACGACTAAAAATGTAACCAGCTTCTAGGATAGGACTCCATCATCAAAGATGCTTAAAGATGCTGCTAACAGGAAGGACCAACAGTGCCTGCTGCTCTTTAGTAGAGGGCCACCCAAGGAGAAGGATGTGCCAACAGTGGAAGAAAAGAACGGTAAGCAAACTCCTAGAATAGCTAAATGGTTTTGCACTCAGGAACCCCTAAAAGACAGTTTTCCCAATTAGGCTAGCCAGTAATCATCCAGTATGAGGGTGACCTTGAGGGTTAATATTGAGGGATGCCACTCCAAGGCTGTGTCACTTCTAGGAGATAAGAACTGTCCCTCC
The DNA here is from genome assembly GCF_963924665.1 of Micromys minutus. Taxonomy (NCBI): domain Eukaryota; kingdom Metazoa; phylum Chordata; class Mammalia; order Rodentia; family Muridae; genus Micromys; species Micromys minutus. Next base: position 4,401,331 of record NC_137971.1, read on the forward strand.
GACATGGCCATTGCTCCCCTGTTCATTAGATGGATCACCAAAGGCAGCTTTCCTGGGCACACCCTTGTTTTCAGACTATTATAGCTCCTGGTGGGACGAAGGATCTCGGATTTTATAAGACACCCAGAAACAGATTTTTCTTGAATTTTATTCCTTTGAATTCTGCTGTCAAAATATTGTCACTTCCTACTCTCTCCATCTCCATCCAAGCGTGTGGCTTACTCTTTCTTTCTGGGAGGCATTGTAAGTAAAACGGGGAGTGACCTCAGAACTTCTGTACTCCTAAGAGATAGGGAACCCAGAGAAGAGAACACAGGGAGGGGGAAGAGATCGCAGAAAGGGGAGGCACTACCAGGAAAAAAAATCAAAGATGGGCTCTGTTTACAATAGCTGTAAGGACTCCCCAGAAGAAACCATAGCAAAATGTTGTAAAACCCAAAAGAAAATCAGCATAGCCAAGTCAGAACCTTGGGACTCCAACAACAGCCTTGGTGGGGTGCTTGCCTCTCAGCGGAGAGGTGTTTAGACAGCCTCCTGAAGCCTGGGCTCCTTCTGTAAGTAGATTGATAATCTTCATTTCTTGGGGTGACAGTCAATAATCAGTGAGAAATCCCTGTATGGTGTGTACCTCATACAGAGCGGTACCCCAGATTACCACACTTCCCGTTCCAGGCCACATTCTTCAGAGTATCATGTCAAAACCCTTAGCTCTTCGCTAGTGGGTCTCAATGCATGCCCATTGGACTGGGCCTGTTAGTGTTTGGGAGCCTGGCTCGAGTGGCCCTTCCTGAGGACACGGCATTTATTTGTTGGCAGTGGTGTTCACCTGCAGTCCTCTGAGTTCCCACTTTCAGAGAAGCCCGCTGAGCCAATGGGGTGTACGTGGTCTTTGGGCCCCGTGATCATTTGAGCATGATTTCTTTTATTCTTTCTCCGTACACTGAAACTGTCTACTTCCTTTCCGGCTGCTTTCAGAACTCAGCCAGCTGGTCTACCATGTATTATGTTAACATCTGCTCCTGAGAGAGAAACCCAGCTTGATCTCGAAGCTTGACGATTTCAGTTCTGGATCACTTACCTAATTCTAGCACAGTTGCTCAACAATCCATGTGTGAAGTTTCCACTCAAAGAAGGTTCATCTATGAACCCTTAGTCTCTGATCACATTCTCCCTTCCTCTGGTCTGGACTGGCTCTTCTTTTCCAGGTGTGAAACCTGTTGTTCTGAAATAATTCACCTATTAGCTTTGGGCGGGCATTCTTTCTTACCTAAGATTTTACCTTTGCACAATCAGGATTTGGACCCGAGAGCCATGAGTAGGACTCAGCAAAACCCTCAGCACAGAGAAACTGCCCACTCTGACCCCCAAGAGCACTCCCACTTTAGCCCAGCTGTTGCATGGACTCTTCTCACTCATCCTGTACACGAGGCAAACACACACATGCAGAATTCACACATGAGCCTCAATCCTAATTGCCTTACTGTCTTTGTTACTTCAGAGATGGCTTATCGTGAATGACACATGTTGCTGGAGTTGATAGTAAAGGGAGTACTCAGTTAGTTCTTCTGTTCTGCATTTAACAGCTACATGCATGTATACACACACACATATACACACATACACACACTGGCACACATATACACACACATACACATACACACACACTTGCACACACATACACACACACACACATACACACACATACATACACACACTTGGACTGGTCACTCAGTGTTCCTCCTTCATCAGGAACCTTTCTGGGGACACAGAGAGAAGACTGCCTTTCAACCCTCTTCAGTGGCAGCCATTCAGATGGATCTCCTGCGAAGGCCTTAATTTTTCCGTCTGATCTGTTCAAGTGACCTGGGAGACAGAAGTCCTAGGAAAATGTTCCTCTTCTCGATGCAGTGACTTTGGGCAAGTCTTTCAGTGTCTTGGGTCTGTGAGGCTCACTCCATGACTGAGAACGTTAGGTCGCATAACCTCCAATACTTCTTCCTACCCCAATACTTCTCATATTACAAAATCTCTGTGTGTGTGTGTGTGTGTGTGAGAGAGAGAGAGAGAGAGAGAGAGAGAGAGAGAGAGAGAGAGAGAGAGAGAGAGAGAGAGAGAGAGAGAGGATGGGAAGGCATTCTCAATTGCTTTTCCCCTTTATTCTTGACACAGGGTCTCACTGAGCCCAGAGCTCTCTGCTTTGAAGGGTTACCTGTGGAAGAGCTGGCCAGCAGTCCCAGGTATCCTCCTGTCTCTGCCTCCCCTGTGCTGGGGTTACAGCTGCATGGTGCTGTGCCTCTTTTTCATGTGGATTTGGGGGACCTACACTCAGGTTCTCGTGCCTGCTCAGCAAGCCCTCTCCGAACAACCACTTCCCAAGCCCCATCATCAGATAACCATGGAGAACTGCTTAGGGCTGACTGGGGCCTGATCTTCAAGGACACTGGTAGAGTTGTGGAGTTAATGCACACAAGAGTCAAGTTTCAGTAGTGATGAAATGCCCAGGCAGCTGACTGCTGAAGCTCACACTTCTGATGGCAAAGCTTGAAAATAAGGCAGAACATAGTTGATAAACAAATCTGTGAGCTCTCAAGAGGCCAAATATCACCAACAGCCTTTTGCAATTTGTTGGAGTGGGGACAGGCATCTGAAAATTGCTGATATTTACATAGATAAAACACAGTGCTCTAAGGGGATTATACTGTATCCTGGCTAAAAAACAAAACACAACAAAAATGTCCAGTCACCATATTATAAATTTAATTCCTCCAAAATTCTTATTTAGTGTCTTGGAGAAGGAGGACACGATATATAAACATTTTAAAATTCGGCTGCTCTCCAGAAGCCAGACTCCGAGGTACAGAACATCTTCCAGCTGCTGGGGGGATAACGTCCCACGTGAGGCACATTGATGTAACTAAGTGAACCATTAACTCCTTAGGAGCCAATAACGGAAACAGTCAGAGAAACCAGTCTACACAGCACCACAGGTATTTAGGCCGACGGCCACGGTTTGGGTGAGTGCTCTTGACTCTGACTCTGCTGGACGACACCTCAGACCTTACTGTCTATGCTACACACTGTAGACTGTCCAAAAGTTGCTGAAGGTTTGACCTTGAAATTCAAATATAACCCAACACAAACCTTAATTTGTTTTTAATTTTTTCATATATATTTACTTTGTTTTTACCCTTCTCTCTCCCCTTCCAAGCCCCCATTTCCTCTAAAACTCATGATGGTTTCTATAATTATTATTGATCACACACACACACACACACACACACACACACACACACACAAACCTACTCTGTTGACTTAGTATTTCTTTCTTTCTTTTTTCTTTTCTTTTTTCAGTTTATTGCATGAAGGAGTTACACTAGCCCAGATGATTACGTTATACAAACTGTGAGGTTGTTAAACTTGTGACAAGGGGCAGAAGGGAAATTCTACTCATTGCAAGGAAATCCTCACTTAAGCTTCAGAGAGCCACATGCACTTAGAACCCACGAACCTTCAGCTGGTCGTCCTTAGCCGGTCCGATCTCTATCAGGAGCTGGCATGTGTTCTTGCGCTGGTCACCCTGCAGCTGAATTACTTCTCCATATTCTGGATGCTCGGTTACAGGACCACTGCAGACACATTTCTTAAATGCCTTCCCTGGTTGCTTTCTATCATAATCATCAGCGATCCCTTGGACAGTTGTAAGGGTCTTCCTGCCGTTTCTCTGTTGAATTCTTATATGGATATAATCCTCAGTGCCAGCAGGAAGCAGGTCATCACCTTTACCTGCATCAGCAAAGGGGTCGAAAGAGTGGAGGATATGGATATTAGAGATAGGATACGATTCCTTTTCCTCGGTGGAAACGGCCTGCGGAAGGCGGCTGTGGGAGAAGGCGGGCGGGGCTTGGTGTGACCGCATCAGGAAGCAAGGTGGTTTGAGGGGAGGCAGTTGAGTCCTCTGGTGGAGAATCAGTGACTGGGGCTTGGTATTTCTTATGCACACATATGTTTAAAGCTGATCACTCGGTACTGTCAGGGACTCATACCTGAAAACAACTTCCCTATCAGCATCCATTGCTTGTCTGTAGCCCTTCATTTAGAGATGGAACCCTGTGGAATTTTTCCCATTCACACTGGCAAGTCAACTGGTGTTGCCCTTACATAGGTCTTGTTTGGGCTACCATATTGTTGAGATCCCGTGACTGCTGCATCCCTGCCATGCTAGGAGACACGATCTAGCGTTAGGAATCCGGGTTCCCCGACTCTTCCAGTCTTTCCTTTTCTTCTTCGATGATGTCCCCTGAGTCTGAGCTGTAGAGGTTGAGTTCTGGATGTCCCGGTTGGGGCTGAGCCCCAAATGGACACTCATTCTCCGCATTTGTTGTAGATCTTGGCAATAGTTTCTGCTACAGATTAAGTTTCTTTGATGTGGAACGAGGGCTCCTCTTACCCACGGGTGTAAGGATAAGCACTTGGAACATAGTAGAAACTGTACTGATTGAAGGAGATAAAAAGAGTAGCTTCCAACGCAAACTTTAAAGATGATAACGCTGTGTATCTAAACATTCTGAAAGAGATGTGGGTTTCTATTATGTTTCCTTCTTAATTCCCCTGGAGCTGATGTGTATCAACCCCAAGATCATATATTTCGTGCATTAATACATGTACATGCATCTGCATATGTCTGTGGAAGTGAACCTCACATGTGTGCAGTACCCATGGAGGCCAGAAGAGGGCATCAGATTTCCTGGAGCCTTTTCAACCCAACGATTCTTTTAACGTCATAATCATGAGAGCATGAAGACTTGAGAAGGACTAGATCTAGTGGGCTGAATGTGCTAAAGAACACAAAGGTTCAGACGGACAAGACCAGCAGCTTTGGAGACCGGTGAGCTCAGTTGTTAAACACGCGTCGCAGACTAGGTCGCCAGCGGTAGATTTAAGATGTTCTTACCACAGGAAAGACAGCGGTGCGAGCTGAGCGGTTATTAATTGATCCGTTCATTGCATCGTGTATTCGTGTATCAAAACATCACATGGAAGGCAGACAGATGACAGTCAGGCAGACAGACTGATGGCAGATAAAGGAATCGATGTTTCCATAGAGTCACAGATTTTTTGGAGGAAAAAGAAGTTGTTGAAGAAGAATGATTTTTTTTTTTTTTTTTAATTCTGGGATTTCCTCCTTTCCTGCCCTTTCTGGGGTTTCAAACACTTTTCCTTGGTCACAGTCACTGAGAATTCCAAATATTAGACCCAAGTCTCAGGAGAGAGCCAAACCCTGTGGCATTAGAATAGCTTTAACCAGCTCTTTAATCCTTAAAGGTTCTTTGGAGCGTTCACCGTGTGTAGACGGCTTCACCTGGTGCCTGGCCTGCTCTTCTTCCCTCCTCTACTGCTATCTGCTGGTGGTAGAGATGCAATGTCAGAGCCACATCTAGTGTGTGCGCGTGCCTGTGTGTGCACCTCCATCACTTTCTAGCTTGTCCTTTGAGACAGTCTCTGGCTGAACAGAGATTCCACTGAGTGAGCCCCAGGGCTCTTGTCTCCCCAGCACTTCTGAACTCAAGGCTTCTTTTAAACGGGTGTCATGGATCCAGACTCGGGCCCTCATGCCTGTGCCTCAGGCGCATTGCCAACTGAAAAGTCTCTGCAGCCTCTGATTAATTCCACGTCTGAAACAGGACGCTGCAAACGGATTCTCGACCCTGGCTAGGTGTGAGGCTCACACGGGGCATTGCAAATGCTGATGGTGAGTTACCGCTCTAGAGATCTAATTTGTTCTGGTCTGAGGAGGGCCACTGGTGTTCTTTGTGGAAGAATTCTAATATGCAGCATGGCTTGAGACCCCTGACCTCACCAATCAAGTCTCACCAGAACACACAATGTGTTGGTATATATAACTGAGAAAAATCTGCATTCAGTTTTTCTGTATCTACACCAGGGCTCCAATTCATTTCATGCACTTAATACAGTCTATTTCAGCTCTATGTGGTTTTTATGGCTTGAGAAGAATTGAAATCAATTATTTTCTCTGCACGCTTTCAGGGTTTCCTCAGACTAACCAGGAATCCAGCCCAAACTAAGCCAATGTTATTATTTTTATCATGTTTCATATTATATAAACAAATTCTAAAAATAAAATGAGCTATAAAAATTCATAATTCAAAAGGTGGGTTTTCCCTTTAATGTTCTTATAAACTTAGCATTCCTTTGCCATGAGTTCTAACAGTCCCAGAGACCAGAGGCCTGTTTTCTTAGCTGGTGAAATGAAAGGCAATTCATTTGAGATTTGATTGCTGTCCCATCATGAGAAAAACAGAAAATGCTCAAAATAAGAAAATAATATAAGCTTTACACACACAAACACACTCATACACTCACATACACACTCACCTACACTCACACAAACTCACATTCACACACACTCATACACACACACACTCACACACACACATCCCCCACACACTCACTCACACATACTCACACTCACACACACTTACTCATACAACACACACACACACTCACACACACCCCCACAGACACTCACACACCTACTGACACACATACACACTCACTCACTTACCCACACTCACCCAAACTCACACTCACACACACACACTTACACAATACACTCACACTCACACTCACTCACACACATACTCACACACACTCACACACACATTCACACACATATTGTGTGTAAGTCATATGCATTTTCACATACAGTATTACAAATGGGTAGTAAAAGGGTTTGTTTTCTTGGAAGTGAATTTTAAAAGATGGTTAAAGAACATCAATTAAAAGGGGTAAGCATTTATTCAGTTTTACCAAGAGATTTCCCACAAGTCTGTGGGTCAAGAGGCTTACCCTGGCAAATGACAACCAGATGATCATGTGATATGTTTATTCTTGGGATTGTTGGCATGTTTCTTAACCTGTTGATGGATATTTTTTCATCAACAGATGTCCCTGTGAGACTCTGTCTCTGTGGCCTGCTAGAGTCTCTCAGGTTAAGGAAACAGTGCTCTTTATTGAGAAAACAAAATTCAAAACAAACTTCACCAAAAGTCAAAGCAAGTAAGCAGAAGAGGAACCTAATGTTGTTGTCCCCCTTGCTGTGTTTGTTGTGGTGGTGGTGGTAATGGTGGTTGTTATTGTAGCATTTGTTGTTGTTATGGTGGTGGTAGTTGTAGTGGTTGTCATTATTGTGGTATTTGTTGATTTTTGCCTCTTATTTTGAATTTTAAAAATGTTATACACATATACACACACATACATACATACACACACACATACACACATCCACATGCTTGCTAAGAAGTAATGGTTTCGCAGAATTATGTGTGAGGAAGGAGCATTGCTGATTTCTATTGAGAGAACAGAAAAGCCACCTTTTTAAATAATGGAATATAAGCCATTCCTGAGCAGATCGATTGAAGATTTACTGATCTTAAAAAGAATCCCCATAAATACAGCTCTTACAAAAGGGAAGGAATGTATTCTTCAAAAAATTAAAAATGGAACTACCAAATAACGGAGCCATCCGGGGCTGGGCACACAGCCAAGAGAAAGTAAGTCACCATGTCAAGGGGACATCTGCGTGTCCATGTGTACAGCCAAGAGATGGACATACTATGTGTCCGTCCATCAGTTGGTGAATGTGTAAAGAAAATGTGAGGGCTAGAGAGATGGCTCAGTGGCTAAGAGCTCTTAACCGCTGCTCTTTACCAGAGGAACCAGGTTCAATTCCCAGCACTCAAACAAACAAGCAAACAAACAAACAAAACTGTCTGTGAAGAAAATGTGGTATGAAGTTAAATACTTACTCGGCTACACAGAAGAATGAAATTGTGGCAACATGAATGGAACTGGAGACCATTGAGTTAAATGAAGCAAGTAAGACACAGAAAGACAGACGCTGCACTTTCTCGCTCCTGGTGAATCTGCAAGAGCAGATCTCTTGAGAGTAGTCTGGTGATTAGCAGACACTGGGAAGGAGAGGAGGGTGGAGGAGGGGGAGGATAGGAGAGGAGAGAGGAGAGGAAGGAGGGGGAGGGGGAGTGGAGTTTATGAAAGAGTTCCTGGGGACAGCCAGGTAAGAATAGGAAGCTTCTGGGTACTGAGTACTGAACATTTAAATAGCTAGAAGAAAGGGTTTTGAAACATAATAAAACAAAACCAGGAAGAGTTGTTAAATGTTTGAGAGATAAGTGCATTGATGTAAATCTTATACAAGATATACAATGTATCAACCATTACATGGTTCCTAATTAGCATGTACAGCTGTATAAATCTTTGTGTGTCAATTAAAAATCTAAACAGGAGATGGCTCAGTGGTTAAGAGTACTGGCTGCTCTTCCAGAGGTCTTGAATTCAATTCCCAATAACCACATGGTGACTCACAACCATCTGTCATGGGATCTGGCGCCCTCTTCTGGTGTGTCTGAAAAAAGCTACAGTCTACTCATAAAAAAAAAAAAAAAACCTAAACAAAAAGAAATTCAAAGAAGAAGCAGCTTGGGCTCACTTTGTCTTTTTACTCTTGTCACCCGACTTCAGGTCAGAAAGTTCTGTGTGCTCATTTATTTCCATGGCTCAAGCTATGCACTGCAAAACTAGAGAGATGTGGTCTTGAAATAATTTGCAAACACCCCCTCCCTCGTTCAGTCTCTTGGCTTTGTTTGATCTAGAAGATTAAATTATTGTCCTGTGAAATTAGAAATATTGTGATGTTGAGCTTAACCAATCATTCAGGGCAGAGCTAGGGAGGGATGACGTGGCTTAAATTTTTCTGTTCAAATTGTTTTGCACATGGAAGGAAATCATTTTAATGCCCTCTGATACTGAAGAGTAAACACCTGGTACACGATTCCTGATTGGTGGTGGTATCAAGCAAAAAATGTATCATTTAAATGCACCGGCGCACCTGGGTTCTATTTAAGACTAAGCAGGATTACTCACAGAGACCCAGTGTACTGAATTTAAGTATCACCAAATTGTCTGAGAGGGAGAGCTAAATTTGGAGAGCAGAATTAAAGCTCAGAGTGAGGGGGTGACGTAGAGAACCTGCCTGCATGTACAGTGAGTCACCCAGGGGGACTGGACTGGGTCTAGATGTTAGCTTGCTGGTCACCAATATCTTATTAGGTTGAACTCACTGGCGACATTACCTTCTCTGTCATTCTTTTTGTAAATGTCACCCTCTGAAAAATTTCCCCAATGTCTTGCCTTTTCTAAGCAATGCACTTTAATTATTCGAAATGTTAAATTCCAGAGCGGCTGACAGCCGAAAGACGTTGCTAGGGAATGTCTAATCCATTCCAATTACCTTGCAGACATGAAGTAGAATTATGAAGTGAAAAATATTTGGGACCTTCATAAGAGTTACACATATGGGACTGCTATTTCTCGGGACAAAAAAAACCAAGTTAGTCAAGAGATTGCATTTGTCAGAAAATGAAAGCCAAGATAATTCCGGCAAAAGCACACTCTAGAGTTCAGGAACAACAGCAAACTCTCAGGAGGTTATGATGTCTGTTAAATGCGTTCAGACTCTTTTGTTTGCTTTTGTGGTCTGGTGTCATTTAGTTCAGGCTAGCCTCAAACTTGCTATGTAGCTAAGGCCGGCCTTGAATCCCTTGTTTTGGGATTATGGGCACAAGCCACCACGCCCTGCACATTTGAACTTTATGGGTAATTTAAATGCCTGCATTTAACCCAGGGTACACTAGATTTTCCAATTACGTTTTAAGACAATGATATGCTAAGCAGTATGCATATTGTTGAAGAATTATTTTCAACTCAGAAGGCCGCTCAATTAAAAATTCACTAAAAATTTAGCAGAGAACATACTCTTGTGCAGAAATATGGAAAACAGATCTGTCGTAATTCCTGTGCCTGTGTTGATGATTACCGACCTAAGTGCTCCGTGAGAGCAGAAAGCTTGCTCCTTCCATCCACTGCTGATTGCTCTGCTGTTCCGTCTAGTACAGGGGGCAGCAGGCATTGGAAACAGGCTGGAGTGAAGAGCTTTCCTCAGATATCCCAAGTCAGCAAACCCAAAGCTATAAAGACTTTATCCTGAATAAGTCTGAGTGTTTAGAGCTTCGATTTTATTTCCAGCTTCAGGTACAGGTTGGGCATCAATTTGGAAGTCTGAAAGGGACTTTTCGATGTCTTTTTTATTTGCATTTGTATCACATGTGCACACACACACCTGTGTGTGTGAGTTCAGTGTAGGTACTGGGTACCAAACTCGGATCCTCTTCAAGAGCAGCAAGCATCCTAATCCACAAAGCCATCACTCCAAGCCCCTAGGAAGGGATTTTAGTTTTGATGCTCATTGATTAGTGATTTCAAACCTTCAGACTGCCAGAACTGACAATATTCAGAAGGGTGGTGTTTTCCGTATGTCTTCAGCGTGGCTTGTATATAGCTGGTATGTACATTTGCAGGGGAGCCGACAACTTAAGTTTCTATTTTTCTGGAACGATGGGCATCTGGACAAGGAAAGACATAAGGACTGAATAGATCGACATACTGTTACTCAGTCCTGTTGCGCTGATTAAGTTTGGTTTGATTTCTGGACCCGAGGGGAAAATAGTTAGCATATGGAAAATTTCTGGGCAATGCCTTCCAGCCTCCAGGCATTTTCAAATAAAACACTGCATAATTTCTCATGTAGTTTTAAGCTTGTTTCATGTGTGCTCTATCAAGAAACTATGGCTGCTAAGCATTTTAATACCAAGACCCTTCAAGGACCATATAGGGTGATGGTTATTAGCTAAACTTGCACCATTCTGGTACCCACAGGGCTGAATTCTCACAGGAAGGCAGCAGAGAGAGGCAGCCAGGGGGAGGAAACCAGTGCAGGGAATATACTTCCAGATTCCTCAACACTCCTTCCTCAAACACACTTTTCAGATCTGACTTTCAACTCTTCCTTTCCAAGTAGGGCTCTCCATATCTAGAGCCTGGGGGTCAGAATTTCCCTGTTTAAGAAGATGTGGAAGTGTAAGCTGAATTAACCCTTTCCTCCCCAACTGGCTTCTCGGTCATGATGTTTTGTGCAGGAATAGAAACCCTGACTGAGACAACCACTGACAGAGTAACACCAAAGCCTCTCTCCTAAAACTTTTTGATAGGATAGCAGATGACATTGTATTATTATCAAAAGGGCTTAAAGAGATTGGCAAAGGAATAAAAATCTGAGAGAAAGAAACAGGGTGGGGGGTATTAATAAGTAAAAGAGGAAGTGAATCCAAAATAGCGGCAGAATTTGGAACTGTGGGAATGAAATTAAAATAAAATTTCACCATAAAGCAAAACAAACAAACAAACTAAAACCATCTTTTCCCAAAGACCCTGGAAAGCACTTTTTCAGAAACATGACTGGAATGTGCTCTCTCCTGGCTTCCATTTGTCTGTTGAATTAAGGAAACAGACCTCACTAATCAGTCAAAATCCGTCTTCTTCTTCTTTCCCGTGTGTCACAATAGGTAGATTGTTAATTGTAGGAGTTTTTCCATATTAGCCCAGAAAGAGGAAGAAAAGATAAACTTACAAGGGGGAAGTAAAGGAGGCTCTGGAAACCACCTTGATTTTATGCTGGTATCAGAGTAAAACAAAGAAAGTGTGACCTCTACTGAGGATGCCCAAATGAAGAACCCTGGTGGCTTTCCAAAAAAGACCCAGGGACAGGAGCCAGATGTGTTTTTCTGGGGGCTGAGGGGGGAGGGGCGGCGGGTGGAGATGGGACGTAGCTTTTCAAGCTTGGGGGTGAGTAGCCTTAAGATACTCCCTGTCATGGCTCAGTTAGCCCTGCTTGCTTTTGTGGCCTTCAGAGGACCCTTAGGTCAGTTGCCCGCAACAATGTCATCTGGCTTGCAACTTTCTTTAACAATGTAATTTCTTAGTTGCTTAGTTGAAGCAACTAAGTGTCAGGTCAGTGAGACCCTCAAAGGCTAAGTCACCAAGCAGTGCGTGAAGTCTGGAGACAATGCGGGAGCTCTGACCTCTCTCTGACCTCTCTCTGACCTCTCTCTGACCTCTCTCTGACCTCTCTCTGACCACTCTCTGACCTCTCTCTGACCTCTCTCTGACCACTCTCTGACCTCTCTCTGACCTCTCTCTGACCTCTCTCTGACCTCTCTCTGACCTCTCTCGTTTTTCTCTCCTATAAAATGGTGCTGATATTACTCACCTTGAAAGGGATGAGAAGATGAAAGGAAATGAAATTTTTCTTCTAGTCCAGCAGATGCTTACACAGACCCCCACCAGCCTCCTATACTTAGAGGTGCTGAGCCTCATCTGTCTGTGGCTTGAACCCAACAGAAGACCTTCCTGTTGAACCTGTGCACCAAGCACTTCCTGTGCATGACACAGCACTGTGGGATTGTGGCGTCCAACTTCAGCTTCATAGACAACTATCATTATTCTTAGCCATACTTCAAGAGCCTTCAATTTAAAAAGTGTCCCTAAAATGTGGCTTTCCAAATCATAAAGGCTCTACAGATTTGCTCGGGGTAACAGAGTTTACCCTCCGTGTCCAATGGCTCCACATCTGTGCAACTACAGATTGAAAATATTTTTTGGGAAAAAACTATGTCTGTGTTAAACACATGCACTTTTTAAATATGTCATTATTCTCTAACAAAACAGTGTAAGTATTCATACAGCACTGACATTGAATTTAGTATTATAGTGACCCAGAGGAGATCCAAAACATATGCGTGTGGGCTATATGCAAATGCCGCATTGTTCTATAAAAGGGACTTGCGTGTCTTGGATTTGGGTGTTTCCGGGGACTCCTGGACCAATTCCACAGGGAGGAGAGGCATAGAAACATAGATGGGCGATTTGCTCTGCCTGGATGGGGAAGCGTGACGTGTGAGCTGGACTCGTGAGCTCGGTGTTTGCCAAATAAATTAATTCTGAATTTAAAATGTCCTCAGCATGGCAGTGATGTTCCCGTCACTTCTCCTTTGATGTCTGATGCAGAGAGTTCTAGAGTTCTCTGTCGCCTATATTCTTAAACCTAGCAAGCTGGGAGAGAGGGATTGCAGGAAAGAGGATGTAAGTACGCACACTTTTTTGGCAATTGTGAGTAAGGTGTGAATCTCTAACAGCCAACGTGAGCTCTACTAAGGAGGCCTCATCCTCTGACTAATGGTGACATCAGTAGCAGGTCTGTGTATACAGCACAGCAACTATAGATCCCATCAAATGTTCACAACACTAATAAATCCCCAGCCTCGCTCCAGCAGGGCTTATGTAAGCTGGGAGGGATTTGGCAGAGTCCCTCGCAGTTTCACACACTTTGTTTGGAAGTGTAAGATATTAATTACAGACAAAACTGGATGGCATCACCCATCCGCGTGACAGCATCATGCCAACCATCTGCGGCGGTGGAGACCAGTTTCTTCCTGAAGCTCCCCCGTCCTTGCCTCAGAGTCTCCACCTTCCACTTAGCTCATGCCAGGGTTTCTGGTTTCTTAGGGCGAGCTCTGAGATCTTCTAAACAGTGTTAACTGGGTGGTTAAGACAGTAGAACTAAAAGATTGCTTATGAGAATTGATTAGCAAGTTGCCTTCCCTTGGGACCCAGGAAAATCCTAGTGGTCTGAACTGTGCAAAGCTGAAGTCACTGGCCTCTCAGCGGCCTCTAGAGCAGGGGTTCTCAGCCTGTTGGGACCTTTTAGGAGGTCACATAAGAAATATCGTGCATAGCAGATATTTACATTAGAATTCATAACAGTGACAAGATCACAGATATGAAATAGCAATGACAATAATTCTATGGCTGGGGTCACCACAGCATAAAAAACTATAATGAACCGTCACAGCATTAGGAAGGTTGGGAACCATTGCTACAGAGGACCATGTCTGAGGAGACACCTTGGAACAGCAGAGCTTTATCTCAAGTCATCTGTGCCCAGATCTGGAGGAGTGGAGGGACACGTTATCTCAGGAACTTCTTTTGTGGTTTTTCTACTTTCTCTGTGATGTAGCTCTGTGCATCCTGCTTTCTAGACTTGGAGGAGCTGTGGTTTGAATTCTACCTCTGCTATGCTCTCCCCATCCATAGCCTTAAGTAAGTTAGGATTTCACATCTCTGTGCTTCAGGGGTAATCAGTCTTGACATCATAAAATGGGTGAAGGGTTCTGTACAGTGTACGTATGATTAGTGCCCCGCATGCATGCATAGTGTCCTACATGCATGGATAGTGCCTCGCATGCATGGATAGTGCCCTACATACATGGATAGTGTCCTGCATGCATGGATAGTGCCCCGCATGCATGGATAGTGCCTTACATGCATGGATAGTGTCCTACATGCATGGGTAGTGTCCTACATGCATGGATAGTGCTCTGCGTGCATGGATAGTGCCCCGCGTGCATGGATAGTGTCCTACATGCATGGATAATGCCCTGCATGCATGGATAGTGCCCTACATGCATGGATAGTGTCCTGCATGCATGGACAGTGCCCTACATGCATGGATAGTACCCCACGTGCATGGATAGTGCCCCATGTGCATGGATAGTGCCCCACGTGCATGGATAGTGCCCCACGTGCATGGATAGTGCCCCGCGTGCATGGATAGTGCCCCGCGTGCATGGATAGTGTCCTGCATGCATGGATAGTGCTCTGCGTGCATGGATAGTGCCCCGCGTGCATGGATAGTGTCCTGCACACTGAGGGCACCCAGCAGCATGAGTTCTGATTGCCACCTGTTGATCATGGCCTTCTTCCTTTCTAGAATCTAGTGTGTTGTTTTCTAATTATTCTTGGAGTAGTTTTATCCCCAGTCTTATTTCCGGTGCTCCCATCTATCACATAAGAGACAAGAGGCCAAGATCAAATACACAACAATAATAGTACTCTGCCACCATCTAGGCAACTGAGCCCCAATTCAGCACCCCAGAACACCCCACCCCAAATTAAACATGGATAAAATAAATACATTAAAAACCTCTCACACTGTGCACTGCAGATTCTTGGCATATTCGCAGATGTAACAAGCCCCAAGATCTGCTTTATAAACCCACCCTTAAACAGAGAAGCGCTAAGAATGTCAGAAAAATGTTAAATTTGGGAACAATGGTTATCATAATCTAAGAACTAGACTTAGACTCTGATGGTTCTCAAGTGACAATGACATTGGAGCTGACTGTGGTAGGAGCAGTGTCCCATGCTACCAGACAGAAAAACTGGTAAGTCTTTCTGTTCAGAACTCCCGGTTGATCTCATAATTGAGACCGACAGAAGTTCAGACTAGCTACCTACCAGGTTCCTGTTCTGGAGCACATGACCACGACACCCCACTAAGAGGACTGTGACAACCAGTCAGCATAAAAACCTACATTTAGAGGGGCTGGAAGAGAGCCTTCTACAGGAGACTTGGGTGCAGCTCTGTATGGTGAACCATTCCCCCCAATTCCAGCCCGTTGGTCCTTGATGAAGGACCACGCTAATGAGGTATCTAGATGGAACTGAGTCTTTAGCCAATGAACTTCTCTTCCTAGGCACCTCTTCCTGCAAAAATATATTTAATTTCTGGTTTACCCTGAGCAAGAGGTATGCATCCTCATCTCCCATGAATAAAAGTTTGGACATCTGGTCCTTCAACAACTGGTCCTTCATCAAGGACCGACTGGGAGGGGCCTGGGCTGGCTTGCCACATAGAGCTGCGCCTAAGTCTCCATAGAAGACTCTCATCCAGCCCCTCCATGCTCCTGGCACTCCCTGGAAGCTCAGCCACATCCTCCCCTCCTCCCAGGCCCAGGCCTATAGGGTTTATTGAGCTTAACTTGGCCTGTAGGCTCCTGTTCCTAATACCTCGGAAGTCCCTAGCGGATGGTGTCTGGGTGCACAGGAGTCTGAGAACCAAGACATTCGTCCTCTCACCCCCTCATCAACTTCCGACCCGCACCTTTCTCACCCTGAGAAACATGGGCTGGGACCCCATCTTAGACTGTGTTTCAAATACTCAGCCCTCCGGCATCCCATCATGGAGACAGAAACACAGGACACAGGACACACCTTGGTCAGCAATTCGCTGCCGAGTTGTACACCCTGTGACTTCCTGTTTTCCTAACAGCTCCTAAGTGTGCTGCCAGAAACTTTTTAATTGTTGAGAAAACAAGTTACATGGACAAGTCCCATAGCTTGGTTTTCAAATTGATTATATGATTCCAGAAAGAAGCAAGATAAAACAAAGCCAACGTTACCAGAGTTATGGATGTGAACATTTTATTTGAAAACACTCTCAAAACTGAATAATGTTTATGAATGATCACTTAACACAAGTTGTAGTGATGGTTTTGTTTTTTTTTTTTTCCTTTAACATGTGTTTTATCAAGCACCGTATTTATGGACTGGGAGTATGGTGGTGAATAAGATGTAATTGTTCTCCTCTTGGGACGTACGATAGGGAAAGTCTGTCTAGTAGACCCTTCTATGAAGAGGGAAAAAGTTTGTTTCTGTGCATTCAACACTATTACCAGTTCCCATAGAAGGTTATCAAATACTCCATGTGTGACCAACATGGTTAAAATGGAATTTTACATTTATTTAATTTTGATCTAACCTAAATAAAGCCAAATAGCACATGTGGCTGGTGGTGATCATATCAGGCAGATCAGTCCCAGGGTCAAGCATTGGGAATGTAAGGTTTGCCAGAACCATCTAGTCAGAGTGATTCAGAGAAGGGTCCCAAGGTCCTATGATTATTAGACAAAGATTTCATTAACTCAGACATTTTAAAGAGCTTTCTCACTGAAACACACGTGTTGCTCAGCCACAAATCCGACATCAGCAAAGAAGGCTGATTTGATCCAGCCAAGTCTGAAAGCCCTGAGGCCTGTTTACTGCTGAATATTCTTCTCATCATCCCAAAGGAGAGTCATTTGGCACAGCCCTGAAGTGGGGGAGAGGGGGATGGTGGCAGAGTCACTATGACTCCCTCACATCTTCATTCCTTGCTGGACACGTGTGTATACAGTACACACAAACATACAACTGTGTGGTAAGTGGTAACCTGCTTTCCACACAGGAAAGGATGCAGAAATGCCAACAGCTTTGAGTGTGATTACATGTACTTGGGCCCGCACATTCATTCTCTCTCTTACCAGATGTTCTTTGGAATTCATTTTGAATGGTTTGCATCCCCAGCAGGGAAAACCAAATGGAAACCTCCAGATACCCTTGAGGTATGTTTGGAGGATGTGGGGAGGTGGTACTCCAACATCCTACTGCAGGCTGTGAAGTGGGGAAGGTTGAGGAGCTGGGGGTCCAGCATGGAGTTTGGGGGTGGAGGTATATTATAGTAAGTCTTTCCACATTTCTGAGCTCTGGCTTCTTCCTCAGCCAGACTAAGGAGCCACATCAACTCAGGCTTCTCCTAGTTTCCTTTCTGTTTCTCTGATAAAAACACTTTGACTAACAGCAATTTAGGGGAGCAAATGGTTTGTTTTGGCATGCCGACCACAATCTATCACTGGGGAAACTCTGGGAAAACTACTGTTTTCTAGTTCACTCACAAGCTCATACTTTCTTACATAGCCCAGGACCACCTACCTAGGGAATGGTGCTGCCCACAGTGGGCAGGGACTCCTACACCAATGAGCAATTAAGACAAAGACAATCTCTAAGGGCATACTCACAAACCAATCTATGCCCTGAGATTCTGTTCTCATGTGACTCTAATCTATGCCAAGTTGACAGTTAAAGCTAACTAGAAAAAGGCCAAAGATGAGACAGCCAAGCATGCCTCCAAGGCGTTCTTATTTTCTCCTTACTGTTTATGTGGATCCAAGACAGGGCTATGTTTCCTAGCGATGACTGAACCAGGCTCTTGCCAGCATCCACGAGGTTACATACCTGGAAAGTGTCAATATGGATATCAGTGAAAAAGATCACAGATGGGGTGTTCACCGCGGATGTGTCCATGGGTAGCAAAGAGTATGGGAATGGTGTGGTTCATTTTGGTGAAATTGTACGGCACAAGACACAACCTTTGCCAGGACAAGCCTGTGTAACGGTCTTTCATCAGGTTCTTAGGTTGTACTCTCATCTTGATGACAGATAAAGACAAAAATCTCCATTCCCAGGTCTGGCATTGTCCTGTGGTTACAGAGGAAGTGAGGATAGTCTCTGAGGAACAGCACAGAGAACAGTGAAGTGGTGGTTGGTCCTGTCAATCAGGAAGTAACCCTCCAGGCCCGGGTTGTGTTGCACTCCACAGAGGAGGAAGCAAGGGGAGAAGCAGAGCTGTTTTCCTCAGAACCAGCTCCCACTTGGAGGTGGGTGGGGCTCCCTGTTGGAGGTGGGTGGGGCTCCCTGTTGGAGGTGGGTGGGGCTCCCAGTTGGAGGTGGGTGGGGCTCCCTGTTGGAGGTGGGTGGGGCTCCCAGTTGGAGGTGGGTGGGGCTCCCTGTTGGAGGTGGGTGGGGCTCCCTGTTGGAGGTGGGTGGGGCTCCCTGTTGGAGGTGGGTGGGGCTCCCTGTTGGAGGTGGGTGGGGCTCCCTGTTGGAGGTGGGTGGGGCTCCCTGTTGGAGGTGGGTGGGGCTCCCTGTTGGAGGTGGGTGGGTCTCCCTGTTGGAGGTGGCACATCATCCTCTGCCTCCTTCAGCACTGTTGAAAACTTGATCCTCCTCAAGAAGAGCAAGTTCTAAACCTGCCTCTCCACTGAGGCCCTGGGATGATTCATCAAGGAACTGTGTTCCTTTGGGACACATCCCTTGGGAGTGTATTAAGATGCAGATTCCAGACTCCTACACGAGTGCTGCCATATTGGAATTTTGGGTTTGGAGTCTGCCCTGCAATTTCATTTTGAAAGCAAACATTTTGAATAGGAGAAGCACCCAGAGTGTGATCCTCACAACAAGACCTTCTCACTCCATGGCAGGAAGGAAGTTCTGGGGTTGGGGGAGGGTGGCAGGCTGACAGCGTGCTAGGATGACCAGCAGTCATGTTTATGTGGATGGTCAGCCCTTGAGGGCACACAGAGAACAGAACCCGTAAATCCATCCCCACAGTTGGTTTCAAGCAGTTTTACCTTGATGCTTATTGATTTTCTGACTGAAGTGGCTTGATTTATTATTTATGAGATTGGAAGTAGTCATACATGCACATTATTTGTTTTCCACGTTTTATATCCATATACACATTTTACACTGGCAATAATCTAGATAGCAGAAAATAAGCCGAGTTCAACGTCTCCTCTGTGCCAAAGGTCTTTACTAATCTAAACCCACACACAAGGCAAAGGTCAGGGAATTTTCTTTCTAAGGCTGGTATCAGATTTGTGGCTCTGACCCCGGACTGCTCGGAACTCGGAGTCATGACGACTGAGTATCAGGATCTTTCAAAACCCCCATTTCTTTTCCCGTGAGGACAGCCTGCTAAGATGCATTTTCTAAATCCCTCTTCGAACCAGCGGTCCCCAGCGGTCCCCAAGACGATTAGTGTTCAGCCCACTGTTCCTTTTTCCTGATTACTAACAGGCCTTTGACTCATTTGGCTTTGCAGAATTGATTTGGCAACAAACCAATCAATTAAGAGTGTCCAAACATAGTTTCCTATCTATTTTTAGAGCAATCACATTTTGGCTGGATAGAGCTCCGACCTTCCTCAGCTTCCCAAATAGTTAGTGTGTCTTTAGGAGAGCAGGTATACTGGGTGAGACTGAGGCCACTTGGCCTGCCTGATGGCTCCTGGGTTGCTCAGCTGCAAGTGTCTGGGAGGCCTGCTATAGACTTTCAGTCTTGGCATCCCTGAAATGATATGGCTGACGAACAGCCAGTTGTGTGGACTGTGACCTCAGGATCACGCAGCTATTGATTAGACCAGGGATTTCCTGATATGGTGTGTGCAGTGTTTGGGGCAGAGTTTCAGATATGAAGCCCTCCTGTTTTGACTCTCTACTCCTTAATTGTTATTTCATGAGACGTTCCCAATGCAAAAGCCAAAGAGGGCCAGTGACCATCCCTCTGCTAAGTGGGGATGAGAAGGATCTCGCCGCACAGTGGCGAGAGAAGGAGAGTCTTGCCTCCAGTTGCAGGGCCGTGCCTGGCCCGGGGCTCCGTCCTTCCGTGTCCGGGTGTCCAGGGCCAGCAGCAGCCTACTCCCCAGTAGCTTCCTCTGGGCTCTTTTTGATGGCAGGACTCCTCTTTGGTGTCCTCTTCAGTCCTGGCAAATCCTGCTGGACAGACCCAGCCAGCTGGCGGTGTAAGGAGCACGCACAGGGGGAAGCGTGGAGCTTCTCTGAGTTAGGGATCCGGCCAATGGAGAGTTTCACTTTCTAAGAGAAACCGTGGGAAATAGTTACGTGACCGAAGATTATCTTTAGGCTCCCTGACTCTACAGCAATCATCCTTCCTACCCCTCGCATTAGCTCTCGAAGGAAATCCTATGATGCGCTCCGACAAGCCTAAGGCAGCCGCAAATGATCCACTCATTCAAGTAGAGCTCGGACTTTCATTTGCTGACATCAGCTGGCCTAAGCCCCTAGGCTTAAAAGTGGCGATGGCCCGCAGTACTGGCTAGTATTGCTATCGAGACACAAGGTAGAGTTGTTTTGGAAGAGGAAACCTGAATTAGAAAATGTCCCCATAGATTGGCCTACGGATAAGTCTGTGATACTTTTTTTTTTTGAGTTGGTAACTGATGTGAAAAAGCCCAGCTCACTGTGAGTAGTGCCAACCCAGGGAAAATGGCCCTGGTGCCACAGGAAAGCAGACCGAGTTAACCACTAAGAGCCTTTTGCCAACAGCACTCCTCCATGGCCTACGCGTCATTTCTTGCACTAACTTCCTTCGGTGATTGGCTATGGTGAGGAGGTATAAGAGAAATTAACCCTTTGTTCCCAAAATTGCTTTTGGCCATGGTGTTTTCTGATAGGAATCGAAGTCTAAGCCACAGAGATAAACCTAGTTCCTCCAAGAACTCAAAGGGGCTCTGGAACCCTGTGCATACAAAGGAGACCGACGTATGAGAAAAGCCAGACAAAAGCAGAAAGAACACACGCCATCTTTTCTGCCTCCTAAATGTTGTCACGCTTTCTTCTCCCTGTCACTAGCCTGTCCCTCCACCTCCCTAAGACTGCGCTAAGACTCTCAAGCCAAGCTCTGCTCTGCCTCAGAGACTGAAATCTCTAGCCAAGTACCAAATCCTCTGAGAAAGCCTCCTGTCCTCCCTCTAAAGATCTGTCCATTCTCTTACACTTTCTGTTGATGTCTTAAGCACACACCATACTCTAAGAAGTACCTACTGTACTTGTTTTGATTCACTGATCAGTGAGTTACTTAAGTACAAGCTGAGGCCACTTTTATAGCCTTAGAACAAATACACCATCCAGGATAGCATACTTGGAGGTTCAGTAAATGATGAGGAAATGAATGAATGAATGAATGAATGAATGAATGAATCCTTGCTCTGCTCCTCACTTTAGAGAGACATTAAATGTAGAGAAAATGGTGCCCGTCCAAAGGTCTCTGGGCTAGAAATCAAAGTGGACTAAGAAGGGATGAACACCGTGGAGACTGAACTAGCCGGTGAGACCGTGTAATACACATACTATGTTGAATTTTAGTAATAACTCCATGCAGAAGGCACTGTGGTGTCAGACTGTATGGAACACATGCTCCCTGCTAGAAACACAGCAAGTGTGTCACGGCGTGCTATACCGCTTGATTCTCCAACAGCAGAACAACTTTACAGATTTTACAGAAAACCAAGGAACAGACTGTCTAAAGGGGGATACAGCCCGAGACTCCACCTGAGGCCCTGATCTTGTCCCTCCTGTCACCGGGTTGATCTGGCCAGCGCTGAACCATGGGACTCACCTCCTTCTGAATACATCGGGTAAGAAACAAGGACACCTCCTCCAGACTTTGTGGCTTCAGGTCATTCACGGCCAGGACATGATCCCCATGGTAGAATAAGCATCCTAGTCGGGGAGGGCCTTCCCAGCGAGCCACACTGCAGGGGGAGCACAGCATCCAAGAGGGAGTCAAGCAGAGCTCATTGGAGGAGCGGGGAGGAGCCGTGCTCACCCTGAGCTCACTCTGAGCTGGGTCAGCTGAGTTGTCCCACAGAGAAGTTGTCTCCTTTCTCTGTCTGACTGACTTCTTTCCCTTTTCAACCCCCCTCAATCTTTCTCTCCCTCCCCCTCCCTCCCTCTCTGCCCCCCACTCAAGCCCTGCTCCAAGTAAAGCACCCTTTCCTGACCAGTCCCTTGTTTTGCTTGTAGTTAATCGCTCCTGTCTCAGGACTTGCAATTATGCACAGTGGGAACACTTTAATTGTAGTTTTGAATAAGATGTACTTTTTCTACTTACTTATGCATGTGGCTATCCCTTTTGCCTGGCTTTGTGACCCTGGGAATACAGATCTACCCTTTTTGTTTCCTTAGCTGGTGTTTAAAAATTTATAACTCCATAGTTCTAAGGAAAACAGGATGCTCAATAAATGTCTGACAGAGGGGAGCACACAGCACCCCGCAATTACTATCTAGTAGTAAATCATGAACGGGCAATCTGTGAGCTTGGCCGTAGACAAGTCTTAGATTGCAAAAAATCTGGAAAATGAAAAGTTGTGACATTGTGGCACAGTCTTTACATTAAAGAATTATCTTGTAAAACTCCAGTCTTCCAGGGCTGGAGAGATGGCTCAGTGACTAAGCACTGGCTTCTCTTTCAGAGGACCCCCCCAGGGGGTTCAGTTCCCAGCATCCACTGTCTGGAACTGGAGTTGTAGGGGGTCCATGGCACAGGCACACACGTGGTGAGCATATCTGTGCATGCGGGCAAAATAGCCATACACATAAAATAAACAAATATTTTTGATCTTCCACTGAAATGAATTTGACAGGCTTATTTATTTGGAGATGCGAGGAAAGAGTCTCACTATGTAGTTAAAGCTGGCCTTGAACCCTCTATGAAGCTCAGGTCGGCCTTGAACTCTTCATCTAAAGAACTAAGATTACTGGCCTGTGTCAACATGCTCAGCCACCGTCTACAAGGATATCAAATCAGAAATATAGCAATTATGCTTTTAAAAAAATGTCTGCCACACAGACCTGTGTTGAATGTTTTGGAGTAGAGGTTCTCACTGGGGTATGGGATTTGCAGAGCCTTCTTTTAGACCCTATTAACTTCGCTCTCTTTTCGTTCCTTAAATATTCATTCTGCCTTGCCTGGGGAAGGCATGCTTGATATCCACAGTCCTGTGGATCAAAACATTCTGGCTGCTGGGCTTTTTGGTCCCTTAAATGTATGGCCGAAAAAGTTGACCTTGTATAGAACAGTATGCCTTTGCCTCCAGGTCCCCTCTGTGGCGACACTGTAGTCTGGTCCAACATCATTTTTTGTCAAATGTGGTGTTTCAGAATATGGGTCCCCCACCCTTGACTCCTGTCATTCGCGGCCCCCACCTACCATATCCGTCCCGCTGCTTCTACCAGAGCCAGATAGTCGATGACATCCCGAGGAGAAAGGAACATGTCCAGAGTCTCCACTTGACTCTCATTCGGCATATTGCTGAGACAGACAAACATCTGTGTAAGTCACTTCAAACAGCCACTTGTCCCTGGCTGAACTATCCTTTCAGAGTACTCTTTTGGGCTTCTGTTTCTGAGAAAACATTTTCCAGCTAAACCTTGTCAGGACCATATGAAGGAAGAAATACTGAATTTAGGGCCCTGAATGTCATTCTTCATATCCTGACCTGCCCATCTTGGGATGTGGTGGTGGGTGGCAGACCATGAGGAAGGAGTGAAACTGGACCACGTGGGTTTATTGCCATGTCTATCAGGTTCGTTTGTGTATTTGTCTTCCGGAAATTATTCTGTACAGAAGGACGTGTAAAGTAGCTAAGATTACAACTATCTCATCGAGGACCTACTCGGAACCTCAGGAGACTTGCCAGCCCATGGGATGTTAAGGAGAAAGGCTGGAAATGCACTAGACAGTTCAGCCTGGGCCAGGTGCTAAGGCTCAAAAGACTGGCCAAGGGGGATATGTCACCATAGTTGGAAATGCCACCCTCCACCCCAGGGACCACTCCTTTCCCCTCTATCAGTCACTGCCTGTGTTCACAACATCAGTGACACTGAAGCCTGTTAGGTTCTTAGCTGACTTAGAGGAACTATCTTGAAATTTGAATATGAATTCTTTAAGGCATCTGCCTCGCTCTCAGGGCCCACAGAGTTTTAGAAACTGGAGCTTTACTTGAGTAATATAGACAATTTCACAACAGTTAGGGAGGCGGACCCCTTTTGGTCATCTGTGGTTTGTGCTTCCGAATCAGCGGGTGAAAGACACGGGTTGCTTCCTGTGCCGTGTTCTTGGAGGGGAGGCCCCAGCTCTGACGTCTCGGGAGAGACCTGGAATTCGGCGTGGCAGTCGGCTGGTGCGGAGGTTGGTTCTTCAGGGAGACTGGAATATAAGAAAGTAGATAAGGCCCTCTGCTTAAACCTCTGCAGTTTTTCTCTGTATCCATCAAATACAAACATCCAACAGGCATTAACAGCCATGTGAGA
This sequence comes from Micromys minutus, assembly GCF_963924665.1. Classification (NCBI taxonomy): domain Eukaryota; kingdom Metazoa; phylum Chordata; class Mammalia; order Rodentia; family Muridae; genus Micromys; species Micromys minutus. Next base: position 4,425,873 of record NC_137971.1, read on the forward strand.
ATTCACAGTCCTGAAGTCTACGCAAGCATCTGAACCCCAGCATGGACAGAACCTAACACGCTCTAAAAGTTCTAAAAGTGGAAGTGGAATCAGAATGACTATTTACAGGGTCAGGAGGACACAGGGAGAGGGACATGATATCCAGAAGACTTCTGCAGACAGAGAAGTCCTGAGGCTGTCCCAAGTGCCCTCTGTGGGTGGAGAAACCTCATCTTCTTTTAAGTCAGCAGAAATCTGGAATGTTCAGTGACAGAATGATGCTGAAAATGGAGAACTCCACACCATCAGACTCTCCTTCACGAACAAAGCAATCTCAAACCATGGTTTGCATAAGATTATTGTCAAGTACATATACTGATATCTATGTATATATGTACATATGAAAATATGAAGCATGTGTATATTTCATGCTTAGATGAGTTCTATTCCTCAAGAGATATAATTATAAATATGCAGATATTCCAAAAACTAAAACAAACAAAAACCACAAAAACCTGAATCCCAAAACAGTTATGATCCTATGCATTTCAAATGAAAGATACCCAACCTGTATAAATCAATTAATAGTATGTGTGAGGACTGGAGAGATGGCTCAGCAGTTAAGAACACTGACTGCTCTTCCAGAGGTCCTGAGTTTAAATCTCAGCAACCACATGGTGGCTCACAACCATCTGTAATGAAATCTGATGCCCTCTTCTGGTATGTCTGAAGACAGCTACAGTGTGCTTATAATAAATAAATAAATAAATCCTTAAAAAATAGTGTGTGATGAAACAGTCCTTGGTGATGTTTTGCAGCAATTTGTCAACAGTTAAACAAATGAACTGGGGGTCAGAGTGGGTGAAGTGTTTGCCATGTAAGCAGTTGGACCTCACCAGAGTCGACGTAAGCCAGGGCATGGTTGTGTGCCTCTGAAATCCCGGTGCTTCTGTGGCAAGATGGGATGCGGAGAATCCTGGAAAGCCTATGGGCCAGCTTACGTGGCATGTCCAGTGGAAACAAGAGGCCCTGACTTAAGCAAAGCAGACGGTGAGGGCAGCATCCAAGGTGCCCTCTGACCTTCACATGTGCTTTATGTCGTATGTGTACATCTCTCTCTCTCTCTCTCTCTCTCTCACACACACACACACACACACATACACCTCACATACAATTCACCTATATAAATATACACACACACCCTCACGCGAAGGAACTGGTGTGGTGGAGATTGTTCCACTAAAGCAGGTTAGCTGAAAGCAGTATTTAAGAGGGCCTTTCCACTCACCAGGATCTCATTGATCTCATGGACATGTAATTGCTGTCAGTTCTCTTGAAACCTTGGTCTGGACTACTGGATTCAAGGGAGTCTCCAGAATCATTGGATCCATCAGTATTCTCTAACTGAAGACAAGAGGGACAGATGTAAGGATACAGGTCTGCTGCTGGCCAGGCACCTCCTCACCGCGCCTCACGCTTCTCTGCATCTGGAATAACACATCTTCCATTGCAGGGAGAGGGCTTCTTGAGAGAATACCAGCAGGCCTTGAGCACAGGACACTGAGCCACCAGTGTCTGGCAGATTCGAAGTCTGCCATAGCCCACTCCAGATACACGTATTCTACTGAGCAGTGTAGATTTTCCTTTCTGCTTCATTCTGAGCCATTGGATGCCGTGAACCTTTCCCCTAGAAGGTTGAGTCTATGAGTCCTGGGAGATGACCGGGCCAAAGACTAGACGCAATGGTTGTTCACAAACACTGACATCTCACGTGTGCACTGCCTTCCAGTCAAACCGTCTTCTGCACAGTGGCCTCACCGAAGGCTCTTCCAGACTTCACGTTCACACACTCTTCCCCATCTGAGACGCTATTCTCTTCTCTCGACAGTGAAGACTGTTCAGTCGTCCCTGGTTCTTGAATCACCTCAGCCCTCCTGATGACATTTATACAGTTTCATCTACTTCCCCAGATACCAAACTCCACAGAGCTTGTCCTTACTACACACCTGACGGCTTGGTTGTCCTACAGAAGTGTTTTTTGGGGAAAGAAGTGTTCTATGGTTAAGAAACATTGGGCAACACCTCTGCTACCCACTTGGCTACTTACAGTGCAGGACACCATACCAAGGACTCTGAGGACTTTGCTCGTCAGATAGCTTGTTTAAACCACTTGTGATTTAGCACATCCATGACCACCCTTACTCCTGAATCCACCCTTAAGTGGATGTGTCACTGCCTAGTAGAAAACCTTCAATGTCAGAGATGCTTCAACCCTTTGGCCACCATTTTGTTTTCCTACCATGCCTTCCTCCCACATCCTCTATCCGTGAGTACCACAGATAGGCTTCATGGCCGATGTCCCTAAAAGTCATGTTTCAGCACTTCCCAGCTTAGAAGACCTTTGCTCATACACTGCCCACAGCATCCGGTCAACTTGGAATTCACTTCCTGTCATGGGCTAGCTCTTTTGTACTGTCGATTTTCTACTCTGCCATTCACACACTCTGAACTGTGGCCGACCTAAGCAATTGACCAGACGTGCATGTCAATGGTCTCTGAAGCCTGCTTTGAGTCAAGAGAAAAGAGCAGTCCTGCCCTGTATCCGATGCCTCCCTGTGCGGCATTATCTTTGGTAACTGAGGCTTCAGGCTCTGGAAGCAAGAGGACCAGGCTGAGCACAGTGTGGGGACTAGCACTCAGAAGAATTTCTAGCTAGCAGCAGGCTGTCCTGTATACACCCACACCTGATAACCCAAGGACTCTTTTCCTTTCAGTCAAGAAAACCAGAAAGACTACTACGTTCCAAATTTAACCCGCCAAGTAGTCAAATGTTCTCTTCTTCATAGAACCTTCTCTGATCTTCTGCCTGGAAACCAGCTCCCTCTTCCCACCGCTGTTACAACCCAGACATCGTATAAGCATATGTCTCATGCTATGGTTGGCTCCTGGCTCCTATTCATGTGCCAGCACGGCGAGCCAGCCATCTGCCTCTACCAGCTTTACCTTTGTGCCTCCTGATCTCAGTCTGTTGGCTCAGCAGCATCATGTGACAGAGGCTGGGCACACATGTTGAAGGGATGAGTGCTTAATGGGGCAGGGCAGGTTGGAGTAGGGTGGGGCGGGGCGGGGCAGTTTGTAGCAGGGTGGGGAGGGGCGGGGCAGGTTGGAGTAGGGTTGGGGGCGGGGCAGGGGGCTTACTTCTAAACAGCTTCGAGGAGTGAGATAGTATTCCTCTTCTTCTGTATCTTGAGTGGGTTCTGAGTGGAACTCATGCTCATGATTATGATGAACTTGCCTGAATCTCTGGAGACTTTTTTGTATTAAATGCTGAATAAGGAAGATACAGAAGAAACTAATGAGTTCCTCCCTCCTCCCCTTTTTCTCAGTAGAATTAAACCAATACTTTATAGGAAAAAAATGTGATAGATTAGTTGGGTTGATCAGAGGCTGTGTGAGTGTGACATGCAGAAACCCAGGGGACTTGAACTTACTCTTCATTTTGGGTCCTTCTAATGTGTGACTACATACACATAGCTAATATTTGAATTTTTTTCTCAGCTCTGAAGAATTGCAGTTCTGAAGGAGAAGTTTTCTACCGTGGGTGGGTGGCAGTCTAAGTCATGGAGCTTTGCCATGGTGCCTCTGCCCCCATCTCTTCCCAGTTCTCTCTCTGCAGCTTCTGAGGAAGTAATTACCCGGAGTCACTGAACCTCCTTCTGGCTCAGGATTCCTCTTTTGTGTTTTGTTCACAGCCTTGTCTGTTTCCACAGCAGTGTAATTAGGTAGTGTTGGCTACACGACAGTCTGAATTATACGCTTCCAGGTGACATAGACGCAAGCAATTAATTACTGCCTTCCCTCCCCTAAGTGACTCCAGGTAATCTCCTGATGTAGCTGCTATACATGGTATAGGAATTGTGGAGTGTGACTTAATTATCCCAAGAACAATGCCTGATGGCTGGGGACTTTCCTAAGACCCCCAAATGTTTGCTGGGGATTTTTAGCTCCTTCCCCTTCTGTGTGTGTATGTGAGAAAGACAGACAGACAGACAGACAAGAGACAGAGAGCACCCTGAGTTGTGATGGTTCAACTTTCAGGTTTTGTTATGGTTTTTGTTGTTGTTGTTCTATCTTCTTCTTCTTCTTTTTTTTTCTCTCATAAGGAAGTGCAAAAGCAAGATGCATTCACTAGAAACTGTATTTCAGATTTTGAATGTTAGCCTTGGTGTGGGTCACCAATAAGGGTATGAGAACTTTCTCATGAATCTGTTGGCAGCAATGAGCCTCAGCTCCTCGACAGCCTGGCAGTTAGACTCTAGTGTGCATTGCTAGGCTGTGGTGTTGAATAAGGCAGGAGTGTTAAATGAACTTCAGCTTGCGGTGGTTTGAATATGCTTGGCCATAGGAAGTAGCACTATTAGGAGGTGGGATCTTATTGGAGGAGCCTTTTTTAGAGGAAGTGGGTCACTGTGGAGGCAGGGCTTTGAGGTCTCACAGTCTGACCAGTGTTATACAGAGCCTCTTCCCGGCTTCCCCTTTTGCTGCCTGGATCAAGATGTAGAACTCTTTCAGCTCCTCCAGCACCATGTCTGCCTGCACGTCATATCTGAGAGGAAGGCTGAGTTCATCCCGGCTGCCCTCTGCCTTGCTTGCTTGCCTGTCTGTGACTTGGGTTCACTGGGCAGTCAGCCTAACCTACGTGGTGAGTTCCTGGCCAGTGGGGCAGAGGAACCAATGGCAGGTACTTCTGAGGAACAACTGAGGTTGTCCTCTGACCTTCTCATGCCTGCGCGCGCACACACACACGCGCACACACTCACAGAACGATTCCTTAATAGTTATGCACATATGCCCATTTCTTATTCTACAGGTAGGCTTTAGCACTTTTAGCACTTGCCTAGATGACTTTAGACCTCGTTGAGTTTGGAGGCTCTAGCCCGAGGTTCCTCCACGAAGCTTAGCCAGCAGCCCTTCTTCCCCTCTTTCCACACACAGGGCACAAAAATCCCTTGTGCCCCTTGATCTCCTGCTGTGCTGTTCACACCCTCGGCCACACGGGGTTTCCTCCTGCTCCCCTTCACTCATCCAGTCAGTCTTGCTTCCCGTTCTGTTTATCACCTCCTTTCCCTTGAGTGCAACCTGTCCTGAGGAAGTAGAACAGCCAGCCCACAGCTGGAAGGGGCGTGCCTGCGGCTGGATGGGGCGTGCCTTCCACCGGAAGGGGCGTATCTGTAGGTGGATGGGGCGGGGCTTTCACCGGAAGGGGCGTGCTTGTGTCTGGTAGGGGGCACCTTCCACCGGAAGGGGCGTGCCTGCTGCTGGAAGGCCGCAGGATTGCGCCCTCACCGGTCTACGCTTCATGGGCACTAGAGTTAGTTGGTGGTACCACCTGAGTTCTGGGGAACCAAATCAGGTCTTTGTGTTTACAATGCTGTTCTGAGACCGGGGAATGACTCTGATGGGCAAGGTCAGTGTGAGCTGATAGCCAGGGGGACATTCAGCAGTGGCTGATTCCCTGAGGCAGTGGGGACTATTCAGCAATGGCTGAATCCTGAGATAGAAGGAAGAGAATTCGATTACCACCTCTGGGAGACTGGCCCTCGGTGATGCAAGGCCGATAGCCTCTGGTAAGCTGCAGAGACCCAAGAAAGGACTAGGGTCGGAAATTGGCCTTCTGTCATTCAGGGAAGTCTTCTCCTGCTTAGAAAAAAAGTAGTTTTATAATTAGAGCACAATTGCTCCCCTATTGCTGTCAGTACCCCTTCCACCATGCCACTACCTTAACCTGGACTCGCTGACCCCAGGGCCCCTCCATGGCCTTGACACTGGGCTGTTTATTAGCCAGTGTCTTCACTAAGACAAGGGCTGATCTTGTCGGCGCGACTTCCTCCCACTTCCAAATTTCCGAAGACACTCAGCCTGGCCTTGCCCGGCACCCGGAGTGGCCCCCCAGCCTGTCCTCTCTGTGCTGCCTCCCTTCACACCCTGTCCTCTCTGCTTTCAGGACTGAATCTGCCTTGCTGTCTCTGCGACATTTGCTCCAAGCATGGAACAGCCTGGAAAAATACATCCTTAAATGTACCTACAGCCAAGCTCCCTCTGTGACAGCCTCTGAGAAAGGACTGGGGGAAATTCACAAAACTGCTTAGGAAGTCAGTTAAAACCCTTCAGCTGCTTACCTGACACAGGAGACATTATATTAAAACGCAAGGCAGATGAAAATAATGTTTTATAGATGCCTCCCCTAGACTTAGTCATTCAACGGGAAGCCGGTTATGTACCAGGAATCACAATGGTGGAAAATAGCATACTCTGAGCTGCTCTGAAAAATTGCCACCATTAACGCTCACTTCCCCTACCACAAACAATGACAATCTAATTTAGCCCTCGTACAAAACACAAAAAGTATTTTCTCCTTTTGTTGATCGTAAAAATAATAAGGGCATGTTTCCTTGCTCATTGATTCTTTGTATTAATGGCAGCTGCTGAGGAGAAAGAAAGGGACACTATTGTTTGTAAGGAAAGGGGGCCGTGTTCAGGTGCCCCGAACATCATTAGCTACATAGAGTCACCTCTGCACTCTGATGGGTTGCTTTTACACCCCGGCAATATGGTGTCATGAAGGAGACCCAGTCTTTAATCTTCTCCCTGGGGAGAGGAAGAGAGTTTCAGTTGGCATTGGTAGCTCCCACACTCACTCTGAATCTAGAATGTTCTTTGATTATATTCAGAACAGGCTTTGGGATCAGCTGCCAACGAAATAAAACTCCGTCTCCAAGTAGTTGAAATGGTCCACTCTACCTCAAAAATCTCTGCATCTGCACAGCTGAATCAATTCTGTTGATGCTTCTGGTAGGGGAACTCAGAAAAAGGGGAGGTCAGAAATAGCAGGAAAAACTGAGGGTCCAGAGATCCTGCCAGCCCCAGTCCCTGTACTTTCCAGTCCTCTCTTGCCTGTCTTAGGAAACACATGTTTTAGAAAGAATGTGTTGCTTAGGGTGTTTTGTTTTGTCAACTCTACACAAACTGGGGTCATAGGATGAAGGAGCCCCAATTGAGGAAATTCCTCTATCAGATTGGACTGCAGGCAAGTCTGTGAGAGTGTTTTCTTGATGAAATATTAATGTACTGAGACTCAGTTTATTGTGGGGCATACCAGCCTTGGGCAGGTGAGCCTAGTTGCTATAAGAAAGCTAAGCCAAGATGAGAAAACCAGTGAGCAACCCTGCCTCTGCATAGCTCCTCCTCCGGGTTCACTCCTCAATTCCCTACTTTGACTTCCCTCAGTGACGGACTGTAATAAGGTAAACTAAATAGAGACTTTCCTAAGGAGTAGCTTTTTCTCAGCGTCTGATCACAGCAAATAGAAAAGTAAACAAAGACAGGATGAATTAAGACACTCGCTGTCTTCTTTTTCCTAGTCTTACGTGACAATTTGAAAGAAAACTTTGGGGCTCTGGGTCACGCTAAGGCTTCAGCATCTGTGGCCTCCTCAGCACAGCCTCCTCCCATACCACAATCTCTCCCAGCAGCAGACAAATGGGTGTGAGAATCTACTTGGGCCCTTCTGTTAGCACCAGGCGCCCCTCTTAAAAACTGCAGAAGCCTTCGGGGCGAGCACAGTCTCTCCTGCCCAGTGTGGCTCCTACAGATATTTTTGGCTGAGCTGTTTTTCACAGAAGGCCTTGGATAATGACTACTGTTGGAGATTACTTTGTGACCCTCTCCTCATCTACTTCTGTCCCAGTTCTAGCTCCTGGTCCTCAGATGTCACCTTATTGGGAAAGGGACCCAATGCAGAAGTAACTGGTTGAATTTATAGTTTGATAGAGGTGCCTCCTAAACTACTAAGACTGGCATTTGTCAGGGGGATAGAGGGAAATTTGACTCAGAGATACGTGCATGTGGGGGATGCCATGTGATAGCTAGGGCTTGATTGTCATAGCCAAGGGACCACCAGAAGTTTCCCAAAGAGGCTTGAGATAAAGCCTTTCTTCTGAGGTGTTTTACGGGAGTGTGGTCCTGCCCTCACTGAATTCCTGATTTCAGCCTTCAAAAGAATGATGAGGTTAAAACCTCTGCTGTTTTAAACACTGTTACAACATTCTTAGGCAGCTAATATAATGATTCTTAAAATGATTTTTAAAAGCTTGGGAGATATTTTAGTTGGCACGTCCCAAGCAAAACCTAAGGATCTGAATGTCATCCTTGGCACCCACGGAAATGCCAGGCATGCTGGAGTGTGTCTGCCATTCCGGCTGAGGAGACAGAGACAGGTAGATCCTTGCAGCTTTCTGGTGAGCCAGCCTAGCCTAACCCAAGTCCCAGTAAGGGACCCTGTATCAAAAAAAAACCAAAAAAAAAAAAACAAAAACAAAAAAACAAAAAAAAAAAAAAACATGGTAGATGGCTCCCGAGGAATGACAGCTAAGGTTGTCCTCTGTGCACGTGTGCACATACATGCACACATGTACAACCACCCACACAACTATTTTAGCCTGCCATGCAGACGGCTCTTTGTTTGCAGCCTGTTTAATGTCCGTAGGCTTCTAACGCTTTTGTTAAACACACTGTCAACAAGCTTTCGCCCGCCATCCTGCTTACCTGTCATGGCCAATAAGGAAGTAGTCCCTGTTTACGGTTCTGATGGTTATCACCTCATCCTGGTGGCACTTGAACATCTTCTGCACAGTTTGCATCTTTTCCTGGTTATTTATACCGACTTCTACAGTGGCGCTGCTGAGACGGAGACAAAGTAAGTAAAGCGATAAAGATCGCTACTTAAGATGAAACTAGACTCCTATTTTAAATTAGGAGCGAAGCTGCAGACTTCATTGACCCACATTTTAAAGATTGTCTAATTCACATAATGAATCTCATTTGAATTCTTTCTATTTTAAAAAAATAACTAAGACTCTGGATCTAGTTCATCAGTAATTGAAAATACTCTGTTCAGCTTGCAATTCAATTCAGAGGTTTGTATTTGAGCTAAATTCCTGAGTCCACAAATCACTATATTTTCCAATATTTCTGGTATATGATTTCTGAAGAAAAGACAAAAAATATATTTTTTCATCTAAATAGTTCTTAAACTCCACTTTGGCTCTATGAAGTTGGATTTCAGGAGCTCTCTGTCAGCAAAAAGTTAAGTGAAACCAAGTCCTCAACCAAATGTTTAGGAAATAGAGACCTGCCCCCAACAGCAGCATTGAGAAAACTTTTCACTGCCTTCGCCTACTCCGTTCATTACTTCAGCTCTTTTAGAACCACAAACATCATGGCAGGTCTGAAACACTGTTTCTTTTTTTTTTGGTGGGAGACTCAGGTTTAAGCTTCTGTGGGTCTTATGGTTTGGTGACCGCCTTGGCCTCATTAGCTGATACACAAATTTCCTGGTCTGGATACGCACCCATCAATTTCGATGGAACCCCGATGTTGATGGTCTTTGTAATAGGAAAGACTAAGACCCTTTCCCCGACTCTGGGACAGAATAAAAAGACGCTTTTTCCAGGAGGTCTGAAAAATGAAAGGGTTTTGCAGTTCAGTTAAAGCTCAGAAGAGCAAGGACTCTTCGGGTGCTCATGAGGCTGGTGGGAGGCTACTTACTGCGGAAAAGAAGAGCTGAGGGGGTGGCGACTTAATGAAGTAATCTCGTTTATGGACTTCATTTTCATAATCAAATGTAAATTGTTTGCCTAATAAAAGAAAGTGAAGAGGATTTAGTTTGTTCTCTCATAAATTTCGGGAAAGAACTACCTCCTTTGGAAAACATTGTTTCTCTTCAAATTATTCAGTTATTCAAGAGAACATACACAATAGCTGCTCCCGCCCCACCCTCACCACAAGGACCAAATGAGAGAACAACAGCTGTGGCCACCATTCCCTGAGGTGGGAGCCTCTATAGGCGGGTGTCTCTATAGGTGGGAACATCTATAGGCGGGAGCCTCTATAGGTGGTGCCTCTATAGGTGGTGCCTCTATAGGTGGGAGCCTCTATAGGTGGTGCCTCTATAGGTGAGAGCCTCTATAGGTGGTGCCTCTATAGGTGGGAGCCTCTATAGGTGAGTGTCTCTATAGGCGGTGCCTCTATAGGTGGGAGCCTCTATAGGTGGATGTGTCTATAGGCGGGAGCCTCTATAGGCAGTGCCTCTATAGGCAGGTGTCTCTATAGGCGGTACCTCTATAGGTGGGTGCCTTTAGAGGCAGCTACATTCACTCACGCCTGCCTGGCTCTGTTGCTGCATTTTGGCCCTGGGTCCCTAGGGAAAAAGCAAAGGTTTGTTTCTATCTCCATTACTGGAGTAAGAAACAGGAGGGGTGTTTTCTCTCTGTTGGGGAAACAGGTAGCGTGGCCACGAAGGACAGGAAAGGATGTTCAGAAAAACAGTCTCATGAGCGTGACGGACACAGGGGTCTCAACTGCTGAATTACACAACCCTGATTTCACAGACCCTCACCAGGCTAAAACCGCCTTTCCTGAACCAAAGGGAAGAGAGACCCGCAGCTGTGATGTGAGGGTAAAACAAAGCCCTTCAAGACGGTTTTAACAGCACTGTTTTCCTAAGTGAAAGTTGTCTGCATTTCATTTAGACGATTTGGAAACAACAAAATAATAATCAGTAATAACAACTGTCTTTAATACCACCAATTACAATGAAATGTTTAATAATTAGGAGCTTCTGCCATTTCCACAGCAGGCGTTGTGGCTTTTATTTGTTTAACTGTGTGAATGTGTTTATTGAGCGTGCTCGAACACACACACACACACACACACACACACACTTCTCTTATGAACCAGCATACTGGGACTGTTTATCTACGAATCTGCATGCCACAGAAGATTTAAAAAGATTAGGATGCCCACATAGGGCCAAGAAAAGAGCTTGTTCCCCCGAGCTGTTCTGGAAAAGCTGTAATTCATGGGACATTAGGTGCAGTTGGAGTCCTCACACTAGTTAGCCCTAGATTCCAGGAGTGTGCCAGACTCACCTAACAAATATTACACAAGCAATTTCAGATTTTCAAGAATGAAAAATGTCCAGTACCCAATAAGGTAAAATGTGTAATGTCTGGCTACGACTCAAAGGTGACCAGGCATAGCAAAGAGTCAGAGAAATGGGCGGTGTAATGAAGAGGATAACCGATCAATCAAGATGGAGCTGCTGCAGATGTTAGACGTGTCAGAGATTTACTGTTACTGTCAAAATCTTAGGCGATAAATGAGACAGAAAAGACCCAAGATGAACTTTTAGAGATCAAACAATGGCTTTTGGGGGTAGGGAGGGTTACCCCTGCAGACTCTTAGAGACGGCTGAATACTGTAGAAGAAAATCACAGGGCTGGAGAGAAGGCTCAGCGGTTAGAGCACTGGCTCCTCTTCCAAAGGTCCTGAGTTCAGTCCCCAGCAACCACATGGTGGCTCACAACCATCTGTAATGGGATCAGATGCTCTCTTCTGGTGTGTCTGAAGATGGCTACAGTGTACTCATATAAAGTAAATAAATTTTTAAAAAAAGAGAATTACAGAATACAGGAAGGTGTATCAACAAGAACTATTAAAATAAAGTAAAAACAGACAAACAAACAAAAAGTCCAAAGTGTGAAAGAGCATCCGTACACTGGAGCAGCCTCAACTGGTCCACTATGCAAGGAGCTGTGATGCCTTAAAGGAGGGGAAAAGGCAGAAAAGAATATTCGAACAAATAGTTCAAAAAATTTCACAAAATTAAAACTATAAAGCAAGACCCAAGCAATTTGATGGACCCCATGAAACACAAGATGTAGGGAAAACGCATACTCCTAAGTTCCTCAAAATCAAGATTCTCAAAAACAGAGAGTGGAGAAGAGGCAGCCCCTACCGAACAAAGATCAGCAACAAAGGTGGTTTGCTTCTTTTTAAAACTCTAGTTATGTGTGCAGATGGTCTGTCTGCATACATGTCTGAGCACCGCATGCATGCATGCTTGGTTCCAGAGAGGGCCAGAAGAGGGTATTGTATGCCCTAAAACTGGAGTCACAGATGACTGGGAGCCTTCACATGGGTGCTGTCAATCAAACCCAAGTCCTCTGGAATAGCCAGAGCTCTTTCCTGCTGAGCCATCTCTCCAGCCCCAACTGTTTCAATTCTTGCTGGAAGAATAATCGAGGAAGCGTAGATCATTATCAGCGCTGAAAAAATCCTGCCATTTGAAAGTCTATAAGCAGCAAATGTGGCTTTTAAATATGGAGCAATCTGGAGACATTTTCAGATATGCAAATTCTGAAAAAATTTCACCAACAGGAAGTGTCCACTATCAGAAACTACGCTAAAGGAAACCCTCCAGAATGTACTGGAGGTGCACAGAGCACATATACAGAATCTACAAGGCTAAATGTGCGGTGATTTTTTCATTATTTAAAGCATTCAATAATTCAACCAGCTAAACAAAAATAGCAATGCATTGTTCAAGTTATAATGATGTATGCATAGCAGGAGCTCCAACAGCAGTGTAAATGCTTGGGAAGGAAGCCAAGATCACATCTCAGCAATGAGCCTAGATTATTTGTGAATTAGTATGCCATTACTTGGGGTCAGGCTGTTGTATATTTAAAAATATATAAACCCGGAAGTAATGACTAAAATAATACAGCACAGTGTAATAAGCTAATGACAGATGAAGTAAAATCATAAAAGCAGAAAAGGTGGTGGTGGGGTGGAAGTGAATGGGGCAGGTGGCAGATGGGGCTTGTGGGGCAGGTGTGGGGGGCAGGTGTGGGGGGCAGGTGTGGGTGGGTATGGCAGGTGGGGGGCAGGTGAGGGCAGGTGGGGCAGGTGGGGGCAGGTGTGTGTGGGTGTGGCAGGTGGGGCAGATGGCAGATGAGGCAGGTGACAGAAGGAGCGGGTGGGGCAGGTGGGGGCAGGTGTGGGTGGGTGTGTCAGGTGGGGGCAGGTGGAGCAGGTGACAGAAGGGGCAGGTGGGGCAGGTGGGGGTGGGGCGAGTGGGAGTGGGTACAGGTGCATGGGGCAAAGGCCAAATGAGAAGGACACAGACCAGCAACAGGTTACACTCAAGCCTGAACAGAACAACAGTCACATAAAATAGAAATACTCTGAACACCTGAATTAAAAAGAAGACATTGTCAGCTTGGATAAAATTGCAAGATCCAACTAGATGTTACTTATAAGAAACACATTAAAAGTATAAAAGGCACAGATTTTAAAAAAAAGAAGAAGAAGCATGTCTTAGGAATTCTACTGCTGAGATAAAACACCACAAGGGAAAGCGACTCCAGGAGAGAGGGATCTGTTCTGTTTACTCATCATATATCTGTCTGTCACTGAGGTGAGTCAGGCCAGGATCTCAAAGCAGGAGCCTGAAGGCAGGAAGGGAAGCAGAAGCCATGGAGGGATGCTGCTTACAGGTCTGCTCCTCCTGGCTTGCTCTGCCCCTTTCTTATACAACTCAAGGCTGGACCCTCCCTTGTCAGTCAAGAAAATGCCCCCAAAGGCCAATCTGGTAGGGTCATTCTCTCAATCGAGTTTCCTTCTTCTCAGATGACTCCAGCTTGGGTCATGTAGAAAACAGCAGAGCAGAACAAACAAACAAACAAACAAAGCCTAGGCAGTAGGGTAGACTGTTAATGCTAGTCACAAGAAAGCAGAGAAGCTACAGTACACCATGCAGATCCCAAAGCGAGAAATAGCACCAGGAATTAAAGAAAGCCATTTTATAATAATACAGGACTCAATCCTAGGACAATATAATAATACTAAACATATATGCATGCAGCAGCGGGGTTTCAAAACATGAAGCAAAACCTAATAGAATTACAACAAAAAATAGACATATTCAAAGATTTTTTAAATCTCTTAATAATAGAGAAAAAAAACCCAAGAAAACTAAAAAGGGAAAAATCAGCACGGACTGTAGGCTTGAACACCATCACCAACAGCTTACCCAGCTTGGTGTTTATAGAGAGCATCACAGCCAGCCGGCTGGCCCTGTTCTCCCGTGTTCTCTTTGTGATAGAAACTTCTGTCAACTAGAAAGAGAAGGAAGTTCCTTCAACTAAGATATCCATGTTTTCAGATCTTTAAATGACAAACAGCAGAGATTTATGACCTTTTCTCTAAGCTTGAGAGTAAGAGAGAGTGTTCATGTTTGTCCTGTGCAGAGCAACTGAGCAAAGACAAGAAATGGAGTGCAGATGGCGTGATCCTGGGGGTAGGAAACCTTAAACAGCTTACAGGAAATTATAAGCTAATGGACAAATTCCATGGTGTGTGAAGTTAAAAAACACATCGTTTTTAAAACTGCTATGAAGTAGCAACAGGTAATCCAAAAGTGAAAATAAGAAAGTCTGTGAAGGAGCTGAAAGGGGTTTGCAATCTCATGGGAAGAACAACATTATCAACCAACCAAATCCTCCACAGACCCATGGACTAAAACACCAACCATTGAGCACACATGGAGAGACCCATGGCTCCAGTTGCATATGTAGCAGAGGATAGCAGTGTCTGGCATCAATGTGAGAAGAGACCTTTGGTCCTGTGAAGGCTCATCTTCCCGGTGTACGGGAATGCCAAAGTGCTGAGGTGGAGAGGGTGGTTGGGAGAGGGAGCACCTTCTTGGAAGCAATGGGAGGGGGAGGGGGGAATGAGACAGGGGGAGGGGATAGCATTTGAAATGTAAATACAGAAAATATCTAATAAAAGAATTTTAAAAAAATAAGAAAATCTGTTTTTTTATTATAGCACCTCCTCAAACAAAATCCATAAAAGTAAATTTAACCCAAGTGGTAAAAGCTAGTATCCTGAAAGTTACCATAAGAATTTAAAGACAATATAAAAAAATGGAGATATATCCCATATTCATAGATTGAAAGACAATAGTTCTAATAATGACATAATAGAAATTACTCCAAAGCAATCTGCAGATTTAATGCAAATATTAATCTGAATTCTCTAGCATTTTCCATAAACGGAAAAGCACATTTATATTGTCATATAGATTATTTGATAGCCTTGAATAGCCAAAACAACTCTGAAAAGCAGAGTATTCAGATATCCCTTAAACAAACAAACCCTACTGGGCTGGAGTCATGGTTTATCAGTTAGGCATACTTGCTGCTCTTGCAGAGGGCACAAGTTCAATTCCCAGCACCTCCATGACAGCTCACAAGTGGCTGTCACCCCACTTTCAGGGTTCCAGTCTTCATTTCTGGCCTCACTGTTTACCAGGCATGTATAAGGTGCACGTACATACATGTATAAGGTGCACGTACACACACACATACACACATACACACACACACACACAAACACACTGGTAAAACACTCATACACATAAAAGAAAAATAAATACATATTTAGAAAACAATCTCATAGTGTAAAGACAGATGCACAGACAAAGAATCAAGACAGAAGGGAGAATCCAGAAAGAAATCCACACATCAGTGGCCAAGGCCCTTCTGTGGACAGAGTAAAATGCCCTTAAAAAAAATCCTTCTAGAATCATATGCCCAGACCTTGGGAAATGGAGGCAGGAGAACCAGGAGGTTATCTATTGCTCCATAGCAAAGTTGAGTCCAGCCTGGGCTACATGAAACCCTTCCACCAAGGGAAAAGGGTGAAGAAAGAACCCGGACAAAGAGTACTCATACTTCATGATTTTGTTCATGGAAATGAGCTTTATACTGAGAGAGAGAGAGAGAGAGAGAGAGAGAGAGAGAGAGCAGGTGACAGTTTACAGTATTTACTTATTTAAATTTGACAATATTTCGAATTTAGCCTAAGGCATCATGAATACTAGGCACGAGCTCTGTTCTGGTCTACAGTACCACCCGTAGGATTTCTACCCGAAAAATCCTATCTACAAGTAGAGTTAAACACAGGGGCCTGCTGCTTGTCAAGTCATGCCTCTTAAGATTTCTGAAACATCAAATCCATTTGATAGCAGTGAAACATAGTTCTACAACATGACCCAGTTACTTCTATTCCTAGGTCAATCAGAAGCATACAAAGAAAACACCTGATGACAACTTCTGGGCTCAGCACATACATGTGTGTACATTCACATATGCACATATCCACATGAACATGTAGGTAAGCCACACACACACACACACACACACACACACACACACACACACATTTATATAAATGTTCATATAATCTTTTTATAATAGACAAAGATGGGAGAAGACCAAACGTTTCCAGAAGGTCAATGAATCATCCATCATGACACATCCATATAATGGAAAAGGGAAAGGGCCGGCCCACACCGTATCCGACAACTAGAGAATTGTTCGAGTAGAAGTCAAATGAGAGTGTCCGACTGTTTGCTCACAAAACTCGAGAGCCAGGCATTGGGACAAAAGGAGGAAAGGATTATGACAAAGCATAGCAAAGCTTGAGGTAAGGGAACATTCTCTGTGAGACTGCGGTGAAGCTTGCCCTGGTGAAGGCATCTACTGACACTTATCAGATGGTCCACCTCAGGGAGATGCGCCATACTGCTGAATGCTACAGGCAGTTAAAAATGTGTGGTCATGCCAAGCCCATGTGCAAAGTGCTGCTAGTCATGAGTCAGGGTCTGGTCTCCTCAGTGTCTCTTCTCTCCATCCTACCTTAGGACACTGCCCTGCTCCTCACATCCTGCCTCTGTACCTCTGTATCCAGTGCCAATGCTTCTGACCGGATACTAGAAGTGTATCTGCCCCACCCAGGAGGCTAGTAGGCTCATGAGCCGTAGAAGAGAACCCCCACTCCCTAATTCATAACTGCATTCCAAACCTTGTTCTTAAAACCACAGATAAGAGTAACTCTCTCTTCACCAAAAAGCTTTTCTTTGCAGCAAAGGGAAGGCGGTCCAGAAAACGGCAACTGGATACAATGTAGAAATCAATGGATTGTTGTAATCTCAGCCCCAGTAGATACATCTACAATCTGACTCTTATACCTAGGGCTGAGGAAACAGCCAGGGAGAGTGGGGAGGAAGATTGTAAGAGCCGGAGGACCAGGAAGTCCACAGTGAAACAGTGTCTCCTAGAAGCAGCAGTCTGAATAAGGTCTGAAGGAAGGTAATATCCACTGACAGGCTAATCCTGAAGGGGGAATCACTGAGGGAGAGTTAGCCTCTCACAGGGATGAACCCCTAACTGGTTACCCAGTACCAGGTGACTAGCCCTGAAATTATATTCACATAGACAACAAAAATGGACTCAGCAGGTTGTATGTATGTGTTTCTGCATCTCTCTCTCTGTGTACATACATAATACATGTGTGCATATACGAACACATGTGTTTTTAACAGAAATAATGAAGACAAGGCCGTCAATTTGAGAAAGCAGGGGTTGGAGGGAAGAAATGAAAGCAGGAAGTAATGTGGTTATCTTTTATATTAAAAAAAATACGTAGAAATTTTTAAATCCTCCCAAAACCCTCCACAGAGGAGTGGGGAGATGGTTCAGTTTATGACATAAGTATGAGGATCCAAGCTTGGATCTCCCACACCCACACGAATCCCATGTGTCGCCATGGATCCGTAGCCTCAGCGCTGAGGATGGAGAGGCGGAGAACAGCAGATCTCTGGGGCCCATTGGCCAGTCACAGAACTGAATCACAGGGATGCAGGTTCAGTGGCAGGGTCTGACTTCACAGTAAGGTGGACAATGATTAAGGAAGACTTTCAGCTCTAATCTCTGGATTCCACCTGCCCACGTACATATAGACACACACATCCTTGATTCCACCTGCCCACGTACATATACACACACATCCTTGATTCCACCTGCCCACGTACATATACACACACATCCTTGAGAACACGTATGTACATTGCACATAGGCATTCAGATAAAAGTAAAAACACAAGCTCCGAGCACACCCTAAGATTCCACGTAGATAACCTCTTCCCGGGATTCCCCGGACAGTCTCAGCCTCTCCTTTGGATTCCTCAACACATTGTTCCTATTCCATGGTTACACTCATTGCGTGTGCTGAGCTAAAGTTCTTGATACAGTTACTTGCCTGTGTTTCTCTCCACTTCTCCGTGAGATTAGAAATCCCGTGAGCACAATGACTCTTCTAAAACCAAGAACTTTATACAAAATTAAGGAAATATATTTCAGTCTTTGCTAGGCTGTGATTTACTAAAGGCCTTGTCTTCAAGCCCCAACTGGAAACTACTTAGCCAATGAAAAACCAGGAACCACTAAATTTCTAGAAAGTTCAGCCTTTACAAATGATTAACTGACCCAGACAGCCTCTACTTTCTCTAGACCAAGAGTCACTGTCCCAGAATGGTACCTGTTGTCCCTACACATGGAAACTAATGTCTGCTCCTTGGCAGCTGGAGGACCTGGCTCAGGATTGTTGGTAAACAGCTGTTTCCTTCTGCCACCATGCCCTTAGGTACCTGGGCCCTTTGGAGGTCTGGCTTCCATCTGGCTGGTTCTTCTCATCTGTCAGAAAGAGGAGTTAGGCAACAGTTAGCATCCAGACTTAAATGTCCAAGCTGACTAGCTATGGGACCATCAGGGGTCAGGACAGGAATAGCGATTCTGGTTCCTGCCTTTTCTGTCTTTATCCTGTGTGTGTGGAATCCAGAGGTCGACCTCGGGTATAGTTCCTCAGGTGGCGTTCATCTTGTTTTTTTTTTTTTTTTTTTTTTTTTTTAGGCAGGGTTTCGAATTGGTGTGAGCTCACCTGCTTCCTCTGCCTCTTCTACTGCTCCTGCAAGCCTGCTACCATATCCCACTTTTTAGTGTGGATTCTGTGGAGGGAAGTCAGGTTCTTATGCTCGAACAGCAAATGCTTTACTGACTCAACCAACTCTGCACTAATGTGTTCCTCCACTGTGCCCCAAAGACGAGGGTAGCCATGGTGATGAAGATCATCCAGGGACCCCGTGCTCACCCAATAGGTGATGTGGGGAGAAGCTATGAAGGAGACTGCAAGGGGAGTCCTCGATGTCCCTGCCACATGTGGCTGCAGGAGGAGAGCCCCAGGGAGGCAGGTGACAGCAAAGAGAGATACAAGCAACACAGGGGGCAGAAGATGGTTAAGAAGCAGCTGTGATGAGCCCCTTTCACATCTGGGGCCTTGCTCTCTCCAGAGAGAACTGCATGAGTAAGAACCAGAGACCCCTGTTCTTCAAGTGCCTCTGCTACCTGTATGGGCATTCTCAAGATTTCCTGATGCAGAGGTTCTAGGCTGACCCAAGAGAGATGAATCTGTCTTGTCCTATAACATCTGTCATCCAGGATCATCTAAGACAGTGGCCCTCAGCCTGCCGGTTGAGACCCCCTGGGGTGGGGTGTCACACATCAGATGTTGGCATTGTGATTCATAACAGCAGCAAGAATAGCAATGGAAGTAATTTTATGGTTGGGGGTCACCACATCATGAAGAGCTGTATTAAAGGGTCACAGCACTAGGAAGGTTGAGAACCACTGATCTAGGGGGTTGGGGGGTGGACGTCCACAGGGTGACGGCTGCAGGGCTGATGGGATCTTGAGAACTAGGACTATGTCCATGGCCAACCTCTGCCTTAATTAGTAACACCTCAAAATGGAAGACCTGAAAAAGGAGGCTCCAGCAACCTGGAGCAATTAGAGAAGAGAGGGCTATTGCCTTCCAACTGTCCTGGTGTGAACGCCCTCCTCCTGACCTGTGCCTGGTGTGAACTCTCCCCTCCTGACCTGTGCCTGGTGTGAACTCTCCCCTCCTGACCTGTGCCTTTAATTAGCATCAACCCATTCAGTCCTCTCCCTTGCTGGCTTGTAAGAAGCATGCCAGAGTTATTTGAAGACCGGTGTGAGTTTTTCCAGACTTCTTTTCAATGTGAGAGTGCCCTGGCCTGGAGAAGTAATTAAGAAGGGGTGCTTTTCAGCAGCCCGTTTTGTCTGGCTTCTGCATATGTGAGACTTGGCCATCCATGCATGTAGCATTTAGCCCAGCATGTAATGGTGCAGAAAACCCAGATAAGGCTGTTCTTTGATTTTTTAAAAAAGGATGTTCCTGATAAAATACTTATTTGTTTTTAAGGCCTTTATCGTATGTAAAGGGAGGGATACAATCTTCCTGATAGTACTGGTTTGAGAACATCCTGCTGTTTCCTGGTTTGCATAGAATCCATGCTTAATCCTCCCGCAGCACCCGAGCTCTGACTGGTGCCAAGGAGAGTGTAAGTGTGCCTGACCCTGAGCACGGGAGGCATGTAGGTTCGCGCACTCTGACGGTTGGGTCTCAGAGCTAGCCTGTGATGAAGGGGCTTACTTCACAAATGGAGACCTGCACGCTCGAGAGAAAGCTACGGCGTGGATCTAGCTCCCTAAGCAGACTTGTGGGGCTCCACACAGATGCTCACAGAGACTTCTGCATCATTCTCTTAGTGCACTAAGCCCAGTAAAGTGTGCTCTGGGCGGCAGCTCTGGCCTTACGATGCCCACAAAGGGCTCCAGTGTGGCCTATGGGGACAGCTGTTGTGCCTTCTCCCCACCCACCACACAGGTACAGTGTAGAGCACGCCAGCTTAGTGTGCTAACTGTGGAGTCTGTTTTTAATTTTTTTCCCTATCAGTGAGGAAAGACAGGATCTTGAGTCCAGTCCTGAGTACAGTATCCCTCTATGGTCTACCCGCAGGACTGTGAGTGCTGTGAGCGTCAGTAGAACTCAAGAGACCTCAGCATATAATAGGTGCTTGTTACCAAGAACGCTGGTTACCAGGTCCTCTCTGCCTCACATATTCTATGCTTTGTGGCTCAGTGATAGCTACTAGCATTTATGGTACACATAATTCATCCCAGTGTGCACCGGGAGTTTAAATTATTTTTACGGTTCTGTAACATCCAGCCACAGACAAGGAAACAACCATGAGAAAGATTAAGCAACTAATCTCTGCAGAGTTAAGAATCCAAAACAGGAGCCAAATTCTAACTCGAAAGTCACTTAGGACTGTGTACTTCTGCCCGGTCAACAAAGGAGACTGTGGGGCACGGTGGCACATGGCTTTAATTCCAGCACTTGATGGGTAGAGGCTGGTAATCTCCAAGAGTTGTAGGCCGGCCAGGGCTACCTTGTGAGGCTCTATCTCAAAAACTGACAGACAGACATACAGACAAACAGACAGATGGACAGACAGATAGATAGATGGATGGATAGGTAGATGGCAGACAGACAGACAAGAAACGGAGAATGTGATCTCTTTATAGTGTTCTTGTAGTTCTTGTCACTGGCCTCAAATAAGCAGACAGGCTCTATGCCCTGGCACATCTGTTCAATTTAGCTCTTCAGTCTCAGCCTGGAAGAGCTCACATCTGTTCCGTGGCCTGGTTACTGTCATGCCAGTAGGGAGTTTATAAGTCAGATGCCAAGAGGTCCCATTTCCCTCTGGTTCTACAGCCAGAGAAGATTAGAAAGAAAAAGCCCAAAATAGCAAGACTGCTCAATTGGAAGTTTTCCAGTTTTCCAATTTGCAATTGCTCAGTCGTGAAAAAGCTCCCAGATCACCATAAACTTGGGAATCCAAACCCGTCACAGTCCAGCAGTACTTACTAGGTCACCTGGTAGGTCTCCGACAGGCACAGTTCCTTGGCTCCGGAACTCTGGCTACTCTGCTCTCAGTGTGACTGTGGGGATTAAGTACAGGCTCTGCTTGAAATGTGAACCAGCAGGAAGTGCTCAGTGAGGCTCGGGAAGATTTTACTTTTGTCCCAGGGGGAAGTCCTGAGCTCCCATTCTTCTTGTGACTTGGCACAGAATTACACCTAATGTTCCAGGTACCTGGTTAAAAAAAAAAAAAAAGCAAACAAATTTTAAAAATTCCTGCAAGACTTTGGACCATAGTAACAATGACTCTTATTGAGGACAATGTCCACCGAGCCTTGACCTTCTGCAGTGACTACCACTGAAACAATTCTCTGCTTCCCACCCAGCTCTATCTCACCAACACATCTTCCCTAGGAAGAATTGCTTGGTACCTGACCAGGAAACAAAAACCTGGCTTCTCTAATACACTCATTCCTTCGAGTAGTTTCCTGGAAGATTGGCTAATTTATGCATGATGGAGTAGTTCCATTGTTGTGGGGAGGGGCTGGGATGCTGTCCAGCACAAGGCCTCTTCAAAGCAAGAACTGTACACAGTTGCCATTTCAGTAGTATTGGCCAGCTAAGGGGCCTGCAGGTATTTCTAACTCATATTATAGAGGGTGCATAGAGTGCACGGGAGTTATGTCATCATTACGTCACCTTTAGAGACAAAAGGACGTGGTATTTACTTTAATCTTTGTCACTCTTGCTGAGGTGGCTCAGCTCCTGTCAGCTTTGCCACATATTCATTAACAGTGTAGTCTTTCAGACTTTGGATTTAGTTATTCATCTGCATGATAGGGTGGATAATTCTCCCCACCCCCTCTCGTTTGAAACAAAGTCTCTCTGTTTCCGAGGCTAACCTAGAACTCACCAGGTAGACAAGGCTGGTCTTGAATTCACAGTGTTCCCTGGTCTCAGCCTACTGAGTCCTGGAACTATAGGAGTGTGTCACCATGTTCAGCTTTGGATAGACAATCCTGACTTCACAGACTCTTTCCTAAAGTGTAAGACTTCACTTTCGGGCTGGAGAGATGGCTCAGCCATTAAGAGCACTGACTGCTCTTCCAGAGGTCCTGAGTTCAATTCCCAGCAACCACATGGTGGCTCACAACCATCTATAATAGGATGCTCTCTTCTGAAGTGTCTAAAGACAGCTACAGTGACCTCACCTATAAATAAAATAAAAATAAATCTTAAAAACAAAAAAGACTTCACTTGAAAAGCAGCTGCACCGTGCTGGTTAGCCTTCAGCTAGGGTTCTTTCTCCATTGTTTACTTTTGCACCATAGGGAGGGGCCGACCTTGTTCAGTCTCCTTTTGGCAACTCTGTGGGCTCCAGGTATGTAGAAGTAATCAGTTTGTTCTCCTGCACAGAACTGGCTTTGCTTGTTTTAGGAGAAACCATTTCTTGAAATATATTTCCTGATATAAAGTCAACCTTGGACCTGAAAGCTCTCTGGCTTCACAGCTGGTCTTTGTCCAGATGTTAGAGTCTTCCACAGCTGTGCTGGTCTCCACTGTGAACTGCAGAGCTACTGATAGCCTGTCAAGCCCTAACCAACAGGGAAAGAGGAAATTACATTATGATTTGTATTCCTTTATATCAATAAAACAGATGGGCTGGAGAGATGGCTCAGCAGTTAAGAGCACTGGCTGCTCTTCCAGAGGTCCTGAGTTCAATTCCCAGCAACTACATGGTGGCTCACAACCACCTGTCATGGGATCTGATGCCTTCTTCTAGTGTGTCTGAAGACAGCTACAGTGTACTCATATACATGAAATAAACCTTTAAAAAAAAAACCCTAAAACCAATGAAACAAATGACAGACCCAGAAACCTGCCAGGAGATAGAAGTATGGCTTCTTTTCCTTAATCATCACCAACAGCACGGGCAAGGCTGTCAGTCAAACATCTTTTCAAGTAAACAGCTTCTTTGAAATTCCAGACAACTAACCTGCTAATTACACGACAGACAGGCCTCTGTCTTGAAATTACTCTTTAATTTCCTGTTCCTCCTTCACCAGAACAGAGCTCAGCAGTGTGTACGGCGTGGAAATACCCAGTGTTTACAGGGGCTTTTTTCACTCAGAGTCTCATTTAGTCCCAACAACTCTACAAAGTGAGAATGACCTCTTAATCCCCAAAAGAGGAAACTGCAATTGAGAGACGACATAGTTTGCTAAAGGTCACACAGCTGGGGACAGAGATGAAACTCCAGCCTATGTTGCCTTTGTGGCTAGCAGGTGCTCCTTTGTAGCCTGTCATTTGTGAGATCTAGGTTAGGACCAGTTACTCTGAGCTCTCACCCTGCTCTGCGACTGACTGGTAAGGTTAGCTGGGCAGGTTGCCAGATCAGGGGTCCTCATGGTCTCGTTTCTCTCCTTGTTCAAAGCACCCTCAGTACCCATTCAGGCCACAGTGTGATCCTGCCCTTGGTCCAAAGCCAAAGGCTCACCAGTGTGCAAGCTGACGAGACACATGTGTGCTCACTGACCCAGACACCACAATAAGTAGTGACATCAGCCACACTGTAGGCCATCTTTACTGCATCTCTTTTCTAAAACAAAGAATTAAAAGAGGCAAGACAAGAAAAAGCTCTACACATAGTGTCCTACAGACACTGTAAACACAGAACCGTGCAAAAACTCGTCCCCTGTCCCATTCAGTGACTTCCTAATCACCCTACGTTTGTGAAGACACAATATGAAGTCCTTTCATGACTTTATGAGTCTAGTGACCAAGCTGTGGGCATTATGGGTAAGACTGTTTCTACCTGTACATTTAAAGGAAAAAACAAAGTGGCCCATACCTTATTTGTCAGACCGTGCTGAATGTCTGAGTGAAGTGGTCCAGAGTCACTTGGTGATTTTCTAACACTGGCTTGGTAGCTCTGATTGTTTGGGTCATGGTTGTCAGTCATTGTACCATGTTTTCCAAAAACAGCACCCAAGTCGCAGGGAAGGGATGTATGGGAAATGAACATCCCTGTAAGTCCTTTTCACATCAAGGAGAAACAGTTTTCCTACAGACCCGAGGAAGGTTTCCTGTTGCATCTGATTGGGCTGGTCATGTCACCTTAAGACCAGTCTCTGAACCAAGAGGAAATGGAGTCTCTTTGGCTTAGACCTGTGCTGGTGCTTCCTACTGCCATCTGAACAAAGTCAGGGTTCAGCCAGAGAGGTGGGGAATGGTCTCTGTGCATCAGTCCCGGCCTCTCTAGGAAGGACCACAGAAGCAAAGCCTCTCCCCTTGATTTCTGGACTCTGGCCATCGTGGTCTTTGTCCACGACACCCCCGCTCTCTAGCTTACTCTTCCTAAACTCCTCCCCTGGCTAGCTTTCTACCAATCTTCCCGGTGTCACTCAAGCCCCACTTCCCACGGACCTCTTCTCTTTCAAGAAGAGCCAGAGTCTCGGGACACCATCTGAGCCTACGTAAACTCGGGGGGAAGATTCACTCTTACCATGTTGTACGCATTTGTCTGATCCTGTATTCGACGACTGTTTCATCCTCCACATGACTGCGCACTCCGTTGGCGGTCACCCCACAGCTGGCTGTGTCTAGGGCCTCTCACACTATAATTCTATGACTGCTGGGTGCCAGTCACTGTGTCATGGACACACAAACAATGAAAAACTTGGAGAACTCATCCTTGGGCCAGAGAGGCCAGGAGACCATTAGGTCTAACACCACAATGATAGCGTTCATCTCTACATCCCTTTCCTTCCTCCCTCCGTGGCTAACCCCGGGCCATTGCAATGACCTATGTCTGTGTGACCCTTACAAACTGCTGGCCTCCCTTTGTCACTGCAACTCCATATCTTGGTTCTTCTTCTCATCACCTCATTTCTTCTTTTTTTTTTAAACCTTTAGCTGTCTCATTTATGTGTGATGATACCTTTTTGTAGATTGTATCTCCTTTTTTTTTTTTTTAAAGATTTATTCATTTTACGTATATAAATACACTGTAGCTGTCAGACACACCAGAAGAGGACATCAGACCCCATTACAGATGGTTGTGAGCCACCATGTGGTTGCTGGGATTTGAACTCAGGACCTCTGGAAGAGCAGTTAGTGTTCTTAACTGCTGAGCCATCTCTCCAGCCCCCATCCCCTCACCTCATTTCAACCCGATCATCTATCTCTTTATCCTCTCTGAGGTATCAAAGCTCTTGGCCTTCCTCATTCCTTCGGAGCACCAGTTATGCTAACTGACCTTTTGTAGCTGAAGCTGCCATTTTCTTACCCCTGTAAAAGTTGACGGGCTAGGCTGGACTTTGCACAAGAAAACCACTGAAGGGAGGGACTGGGCAAGCAGCAAACCCTGCTACTGTCCTCCCACTGGCTGGTAACATATATAGTCGCCTGATACCAAAGTCTTTGCTGAGAAAAGGCAATGGCAGCCAGCCAAGCCTTGCTGACAGCCTCTGTGCTTTGTTTCTAGGTTGCTCTCATCTGGTTCTCATCCACAAGGGTCACTTCTCTTTGTCCCTTACACTTACTTCTCTCTTCAGATTCGATCACCACATTTCAGGACTCTCGGAAGTTCTTCAGAAATGTCCTTCTTCTCTCTTTCCCAATGCTAGATCCACCACAGGTCCACTGAGGGTCACTATGGTAAGTGGCAAGGTTTAGGTTTGTCTGATGTGTGGCAATCTTTGGTTCAGGAGCAGAGACAGGGAATTCATGGGGGTGGGGTGACTCCAATCTGGGCTAGTGTTTCCTAGGGAGATGTCACAAAAGGGAAAAAAAAAAGAGGCAAGGAGTTAAGTATACTTACCAAAGAGTGCTCAAATGACCCCAGAATCAAAGGGGATTAAAGAGGGAAGATATAAAGAGATGAATGGATGAATGAAATGGGAATGGGCTCCTTGGGGTGGGAGTCCTGGTGAGGTCAGAGACGGATGGTCCAAGCTGGGTGGATGAGAAGGCAGCTCTTGGAAAGAACGTGCTTGAGAGAATCTTGAAAGTACAGCAGCATGGGGGGTGGGGGAGGAAGGTGGTAGATTGTGTGCAGTGTGCAAGGCCCTGGACTCAGCTTCTACCACTTATCCCCATGGTGGGGGAGGGGAGGAAGGTGGTAGATTGTGTGCAAGGCCGTGGACTCAGCTCCTAGCTCTTATCCCCACAAAGCAGAAGAGCTGCAGGAACTGGGTGGTCCAGGCAAGATCACTGATAATGGGAAGATCATGGGACTGGACTGAGGTGTCTCATCCTCCACGTGGGTGTCCAGATGATGGAACAAAATCCTTCTGAAGCTTCCTAAAAGAGCATTCATTTGTTTGTTCCCTAATAGGGTTGTGGATGAGCCTTGGCTGTAGCCTATAAAGGTTTTAGAGACAGAAAGAAATATAAGGTAACAGTATCCTTCCCCATTAAACACCACACCAACACACTCACATTCACACATACACGTGCACACACACACACACACACACACACACACACGCACACACACATTTTAATATTAGATTCATTTGTGAATGCAAAGACAGAGAGATGCAGAAGACAACTCTTAGACTGACAGAGTGCTAAAGCCATGTTTCTCTTTTGGGTCCACGACAAGAGTAGAGGATGGAGATAGGTGATAAAGGGTGAACCAAAGAGTTCAGACTCAGGAAGCTGCTGTGGTAGTGATGCTAGGAGGTGGGAGGAATGCAGGAGGTGGGAGGGATGCAGGAGGCAGGAGGGATGCAGGAGGCAGGAGGGATGCAGGAGGCAGGAGGGATGCAGGAGGTAGGAGGGATGCAGGAGGTAGGAGGGGTGCAGGAGGTAAGAGGGAGGCAGGAGGCAGGAGGGAGGCAGGAGGCAGGAGGGAGGCAGGAGGCAGGAGGGAGGCAGGAGGGATGCAGGAAGTAGGAGGGATGCAGGAGGCAGGAGGGAGGCAGGAGGCAGGAGGGATGCAGGAAGTAGGAGGGATGCAGGAGGCAGGAGGGAGGCAGGAGGGATGCAAGAAGTAGGAGGGATGCAGGAAGTAGGAGGGATGCAAGAGGCAGGAGGCAGGAGGGATGCAGGAAGTAGGAGGGATGCAGGAAGTAGGAGGGATGCAGGAGGCAGGAGGGAGGCAGGAGGGAGGCAGGAGGGAGGCAGGAGGCAGGAGGGATGCAGGAGGCAGGAGGGATGCAGGAGGCAGGAGGGATGCAGGAAGTAGGAGGGATGCAGGAGGCAGGAGGGAGGCAGGAGGGATGCAGGAGGCTTGAGGGATGTTAGAAGCCTCCTGTTTTGACTCCCTTCCTTTTCCTTGTCCTAACTCTTTTTATATTGTCACTGGTTGACCCTGAGCTGTGGGGTCTTGGTGGACAGTAGAAGGGGTGGGTCACAATACAGAGGAAAGAGAAAGAGAGGAGGAAGCAGCCCGCCACCCCAGCAGTAGTCTCCACACAGAAATGTAGTTTCACCTGCTTGTTACGATGTCCCGGATGTAAAATGACTTCTGGTTCTTCTGAGTCAGGGATGGGATTTTCCTACAGCTCAGGATGTGAGTGGCCCAGTTTATTTGTTTTCAACTTTAAACATAACGAAAGTAGCCATTTTCATTTCTGGGACCCGTGGAAGAGAGAATAGGCTGTATATGAAATTACATAAATCATAAATTTGAGGAGCCAGACAAATCCCCATAAAATAAGATTATATTCCAGTTGGTACTCTGTTCTGTCTTTTTTGTATTGGGAAATGTGTTTTATTTTTTCAATGTTTTAATCTCTGTCACGCTCTGCTCTAGACTACTTTCTGTTGCTGTAATGAACACCATGACCTAAAGCAACTTGAGGGAAGGGTTTACTTTGGTTTAAGGGTCACAGTCTGTCACTGAGGAAGTGGAGACAGGAACTCCAGCAGGAACGGAAGCAGAAACCATGGAGAGCTGCTGCCCCCTCCCTGTCTTGGTGAGAGGCTTAAATTCAGCTACTTTTCTTGTGTAATAGCTCAGGCCCACCTGCCTAGGGACTGTACCCTCCTCTATCAATGCAGCAAGAAAATGCCCCACACACATGCTCACAGGCCAATCTGATGGAGGCAGTTTTGCACTTAAGGGTCCCTCTTCTCAAGTATGTCAGGTTGACAACCAAAATTAGCCATCATAATCTATTTCAGTTGATTATATTTAAAAGGAAGAAATACTTAATTTTAACATTTATTGGTATGGTTGCGTAACAGGCAACGTGGGAAGAGATAAAGAAATTAGGCATATAATTCTTTATTGACGAATATGAGGGATACATGCATAGAAAAAACAAATAAACAAACAACAAAACCAACCCAGTGTGTTTGTCAAGACCTCTGGGCTCAGAGTAGACTCAGGAGAGAGTTACTAAGTGGGTATTTACAGATACGTTAATTGAGTTTCAGGGGCCGGTCAGATATATGATGAAACACCAGGGCCCACTAGCTACAAGCCTTTACCATTTCTAGGTCTGGTAAAATCTGAGAGAGGAGGTTCTGAGGAGATTTGTAGCCATGGAAGAAGTACCACACTGTGGCAGCAGAAGCTCTAGAAAGCTCTAATGTCACTGTCAAGCCATGATCAGAACGGAGAAAGCAGAGATCGGCAGGGGTGGGAAGGATGGGGAGACGTCACTAGATGAGCAGATATGGAAGAGCCAGCGGCAGGACTTCAGTTAGAAGCAGTATTTGGGGAGGAGGTCAGCTATGACCTCTGCCATCAAAATGAGGACAGAGGCGAGAATGAGATTAGACTCCTGGATTCGGTACGACTACATCCTGGTGACTTTAGGAGAACCATTTGTGAAGGGGTGTTGAAATGAGAGTCTGTTTGGAGCGGGCCAATCAGAGGGAAGACTCATCTATCTTCTGAGGGCTATTGCAGGAGGGAAGATGAAGATTCTGGAGGGTCAAATGAAAATTTCTAGAGGGACAATGATCTGGGGGAGGCAAATACTAGAGCTAGTTCAAACCGGATTGAGGGAGCTGGGGTGTTTTTATACATGGTCTCCAGCCAACGTCATCAGTAAGACAGCTATTCACTGGCACAGATAGCTGTTGGCTTTGGAGGGCAGAGGCATCCCCCACACAGAAGCACATCGCTACTGACAGATGGGCAGAGGGCACTGGCTCATATGATTGGCTGTCTTGTCACCATGAACCACACACAGGGCTGCACAAGGAGCTTGGATTGGGCACATGACCAGTCTGCACTGGGTTTTGAGGCTAAGGACATTGGTACAACAGGGGCTTAGTATTAACAACACCCCTTTCTTTGTTGTTCCTAGACCTTACTTGCTCTTCCTCCCTCTCCACCCCGCTTCCTGCTCACACAATAATCTCCCCGGAGAAGCCTTTCCTGCCCATTCTTCCCCAGCCTCCCACCTCACTGTTGATAGATTCTATATCGTATTGATCTTGCTACTCAGTACTTCCTGGTACATGGAATTGTATTAACTGTCAGTGTTCTTGACCCAATACAAAATCTTCAAGGGCTAAGACTATTGTATTTTCTGCTCTTTCCTCAGTAACAGAAGAATTCTCTGTAGATCGTCCAAAGAATCCTTGAAATATACACACACAGATAGGTCACTACATATATGGTCATTTCTTTTCAAGTGTCACGGCTAGTTAAGGACAACTGGTGAATTCTCATGGAACGGTGGTTTGCTGAGAACAAGCTGGGTACATTTTTTATGTAACCACCCACATCTCCTGTCTTTATTCCTGAAAGAGAAATTGGTCTTCGGCCCCCACAAGCCTTGTCAAGATAGGAAAGAAATTAGAAGCTAGCTGCTTGAGTTGAAAGTAAACCTTTCAACACATTAATTTTCAGTCACAAATTGGTCTTTTTTGTACACTCAAGTGAGAGTGAACTTTGCTCCCACTGGGTGTGAGGCTGTAGAAACATAGGCTGATGGATTACAGGATTTCTTACCTTGTGTTTTTAACCTAACCCACCACTTGTAGCTCAGTTCCAAGTCTGCTTTGAACATGGCCATGAGGCTTTGTCTTTGTTTGTATTAGTTGCTTTCCCCATAGCTGACAAAATGCCCAACCAACGCAACTCCAGGCTTTATTCTGGCCATTGGGGTGCAGTTGACCGTGGAGGGGAGGCTTGGGGGCAGGAGCCTTCAGCAGCTGGTCGCATTCTGTCTAGTCAGGAAGCAGAGGCAGATGAAGGGGATCCCTGGCTGTGGAACTGTGATGGTTGTCATAGTAAGGGGTCTGTCCACCTGCCCCCATGAACCTAGTCTACAGAACCCCTTACAGACCCCCTGTCACGTGACTCCTTGGCAGTTCTGGATCTGCTGAGTTGGTCAAGTGTTAGTCACCATACCTACGTTGTTTGACAAGACTAACTTATTTTTTTTAATTAAAATATAATTATGTCATTTTCCTCTTTCCCGTTTCTCCTCACAAACCTTCCCACACTCCCTCATTCCTGCTCATTGTTTGCAATCCCCATAACATTACTAATATGTATATGACTTCGAAGCTGGCCAGTTAGTATTGGAGGACACGTTTTTCTCTCCATTTTTTCCCTCCCACTCTCAGCATCCCTTAGTTGCCTGTGGTTCTTTGTCTGAGGTTAGCCCCACACAAGTTTCCCCTTCCAAGAGGGCTTGTCGCTCATGTTGTTGAGGCTTCATGGGTATAGATTCCTGATGTTCGAGGAGATACAGCTTCTGCCTCTCTGCCTCTCCTCATCTTTCTGCACCTCTTCCTCATGGTCCCCTGAGTCTTAGGTGTAAATCCTACCTACCCTGTAAATAAGAAGAGCTGTTGAAGGGATCTAGTATCTCTCCTCCCATCTCCCTTTATCCAGACTCCCTGGAGGGCAGAGCCTCTTTAGGTTCCAATTTCTATCTAGCCCCTCTCCCCAGGCATCCACCTCCTGGCCCAGCAGATTCCTGAGTGCAGCCCCAAGCTCAGCTGGGAGGAAGTGCTGCTTAGTACCCACACCAGAGAGGCTCCCTGATGACGCTAAGGTGGACAGTTATCACATCAAGTCCCCGCCTTGTGGTCTATAGAAGCCTAACTAGGCATTTTCAACCCCCTCCTAACCACACAAGGATCTGCCTTTTGCTTCATGAGTCAGAATCCTCACAAAAACACCCACCAATGGAAATGAGTCCTTTCTTTCTGGTGCACACCTCCGTGGAGCTTGAAAACCCTTCAAGTTCCCTGGCTCCTCCCAGCATCCCTGAGAGAGACAATGATGGTAGAGCAACGCTCTGTGGTGTTAGCTCCAGGCTACCAGAATCAGCTAAACAAACCCAGAAACAAACCAGTAACAACAGCAGCAACAGCAACAACAAACAAACAAACCAAAAACACACGAAACTCAGATCATGGAAAATTCCACACAATATTCAGTGTGTATTTACCCTAAAATAAAATTTTATCTGAAATTCAGATTTATTTGGTGTTGACTTGTTTGGCAGAAAGTGCTTCCCCAAAGACAATGAAGTTGTTTTGGAAATGAATCTCGCAGTGAAGTTATACATCCACAGGTAAGCACGGATGTCTGTAGGGAAGCAAAGGGGTGCAATGAAATGCTAAGAGGTACATTAGCATCATGAGACAATTATTCATGGCTGAGTGATCCAAAAGCAAGTGGTGCCCATTCTCGGTTGGACATGTGGTCACTGGGTTGGAGTGTAAGACTGTGATAAAAGCCTTTGTGTAAAGCTGCTCATAGATCCTCTTGTGGTAGTTCTTGATTTCAGAAATATGTGCGTGAGACTTCCAGTCCTATGCAGTTGCTGTTTTGACACGTCTCTGATCTGACTTTGACAAAAATGACTCAGTGTTGATTACGACGACTTTCTTCCTAGGCATCTTGCATTGTGCCTGGAAGCTCTATTGGAGGTTTCTCCCACATTTCAGGTAGGTGCTGAATGTCCTGTGCCATCTCCACAGCCTTTCTCTTCTTGCATGGACAATCATTATCCTTAGAAAGTGCCTCCTCTGCATGTCCAAATCTCCCCCGCCCCATGTTCCGTTCTCCACCTCCTTTCCCACAATCCTTTGCGCACCACACATTGCTATATGGCCTGTTGTCAACCACACTGATTGAATGCTTTGGTTCTATGCAGTGTGCTGTGTGCTTCACTTCCTAATCTCATGTACTCTTCACAAGACCCATGGAAAGAGGTCATACACGGAATATTTCTACTCTAAGATGGAGAAGCAGGTTTGGGATAACTACAAGTCCTCTGGGTTATCTGACATGGGAACGGGGCAGTGAGGACTTGAAGCTGAGGTTGTCTGACACCACGACCTTTCCTTGCTTATACACTTAACCAGGTGGGGACACTCACAGCCATGTGACTTTACCAGTCTAGTTTTATACCTTGCTTGCCTTAGCTTCCTGGAGCTCCAGGGCTCTGGAACAACCAGAGTAGACTCTCTCTCCATTCCACGTGGGAGGCATGGAAGATTAAAAGGGTTTTCAATATAGCAATCCTTAAGATGTACATATATCCTTGGAAACCTTATTTTTAACCATGAAAAAGAAAAGTGTCACCACAGAGCTTTTGAAGAAAGGCATTGCAGTCACTGGCAGCATGCTAAACTCTAAATTAACTCAGGCACAGTGTTCTTAAAACACATTGGCTGAAATTGAGGGGTAAGTAATTTATAGTTGATTCCAGATAATAGGACATCACTCTGTAGCAAGAAGCTGTGTCCTCTCTCATATCTTTTTTTGGGGATAAGCTACTTTTGTGTTTTGGTCTGCAGATATTCGTATAATCCACGCGTGCTCAAGAAGAAAGCTGGCGTCTTCACGTCAAGCAAAATCACAACCAGCCGCCCCAAATCAAAAGAATTCATCTCCTTCATCATAGACTTAACAACTGTCAATACTTAACTCAGCCCAGGAGCAGGGTAACCTTCGGGAGCCGAGAGGGTTTTCCCAAGCATCTAAGAATAAGTTCTAAACCCTCAGAAAAACATGATTGAGAATAGTTTGTTTCCTTTCCTACTTAACATTAATCTAATTAATTATGAAAGCCATCTCAGGAAGGAGAAATTCTTTAAAAAAACATATCAGTCATGGGGGCTGAAGAGATGGCCCAGTTATTGACAGTGCACGTGGTTCTTGTACAAGAGTTTGGTTCCCTGAACCCATGTTGGTATCTTCTAACTTACTGAGACTCCAGCTCCAGGGGATCTGACGCCCTCTTCTGGCCTCCTCAGAACCTGCACCCAAGTGCACACATTCTCCTGCTTCATGCAGACAGTTTAAAAAGTTAAACATCAGTATGCATTGTGGAGACGAATGGCCCCTCTTGTCTAGCAGGAACTGCCAAAGGGATTTCTTTCTGGAGAGGCAGTGCACCTGGGCTAATCTGCTGAAGGCTGCTGGTCTGTGTCTGTCTTAGGCTCTTCGTAGTAAATTGCCCTGAGCTTAAAATTCCTGGCAGACTCTCAAAATTCCTGGGCAAGGGCACCCCAGCCCTGAGCGTATTAATTCCCTGAATCCTTTGCCAGTCAGTCTGGGGAGAGGATACTGTGTTGGTTACTTTTCTCATCACCGTAACAACATAGCTGAGAAGCAACTGAAGACAGGAGAGGTTGGCTTGGCTCCCTCTTGCTGTCTAAAGCCATGTGGCAGGAAAGGCAGAGTAGAGCTCACAGCAGTGGGAACACAGAGCAGGTCCTGTTACCCTGGCAGCTCACGAAAGCATGCAGCTAAAGCCAGCGTCTCTTCTTAAATGTTAGCACTTAGTGTCCCTCCTCTGCTCGCTAGACTTCACGTCCCAAAGGTTCCCTCGGAACCAGCACCACTAGCTAGAGTCCAGGCGTTCACATACAAGAGTCTGTGGGCCATCTCGTATCCAAAACACAACCCAACAGACAAATACCAGGTCTCAACACAGCCAACACAGCACTAAATTCATTTCAGTGCCTATAGGAAGTTTGTTGTCCTCAGAGGGCGGGATCAGAACCTCCAGTAAACAGATTCCTGATTTTCATCCCAGACCTTCAGAGCTGTAGTGTAAGTGGTGCAGACTAAGAAACTACTGCATAAACCAGGCCTCTAAGGGTATTCAGACACCCCAAAGCTCGGGATCACTAAAGGAGGAATCTTCTATTTGCCAGTGCTGACCTCCTCCCCCTTCCTGTTCCCTCCATTTTGCTAGAGGCCAGAATGGAAAGTATTTCTGGCATCCTGTCCCTGAGTCTGCGGGCAGATGGGCAGCTCCCTTTTGTACTTAGAGTTGGATACATACAGCTCTCCCAACTAGTTTATGGGGATGACTTGCTAATTTCTTCTGGGGGCAGGCATCATCTCTGGTTGCATTTGAAAGCACCCGACATGACATTGGACAGTGAGTTGTGTTCAGTAAGCACTGACCCCTTCAGTCAGTCATTTAAGGAAGACTTCAATTTAACAGCACAGATCAGAGGCCATGATCGGATCAGAAGTTTGGGGGCAGAAGAAGCCAGAGGACGTTTACGACCAGCAGCAGCAGCATCCTCAGCATCTTCATAGCACCACTGTCGTGGGTGTCACTCTATGGATCTTGGTCAGGGTCTCACTAAATCTCCCACTGACCTCATTCTCTTGCCTCTCCGTATCACCTTTTATACAGATGGTGCAACAGACGGATCACATGAGCCTCCCGTGGTCAGACAGAACAGCTGGAATCAGATCATGAGTCCAACTTAGAGTCCAATTTTATATATTTGTTTGTTTAATTTATATGAGCACACTGTAGCTGTCTTCAGACACACCAGAAGAGGGCATCGGACCCCGTTACAGATGGTTGTGACCACCATGTGGTTGCTGGGATTTGAACTCAGGACCTCTGGAAGAGCAGAGTCCTTAACCATTGAGCCATCTCTCTGGCCCCAGAGTCCAATCTGTAAGCATTTCAAAGCTTCTCCACTAAACATAAAATAAAATAAAATTATAAATATAAATAAATGCTCTGCTGACTGAGATGCATTTTACACAACTGGAGCTAAAACTAGACTTAGACCAAACCCATCTTATGTGTATACATGATATGTTTAGCATTGGCCCCCATATGTCTGAACAAGCCTATGGGGGACAGGGAGTGGCATGCAATGGTTTATATACACTAGCCCCAGGGAGTGGCACTATTACAAGGTGTGGCCTGTAGGAGAAAGTATGTCACTGTGGGGGGTGGGCTTAGAGGCCCTCCTCCTAGCTGCCTGAGGATGCTGAGTCTATTCCTAGGCTTCCTTTGGATGAAGTTGTAGACCTCTCAGCTCCTCCTGCACCATGCCTGCCTGGACGCTGCCATGCTCCCACCCTGATGATACTGAACTTAACCTCTGAACCTGTAAGCCAGCCCAAATTAATTGTTGTCCTTTATAAGACTTGCCTTGGTCATGGTATCTGTTCACAACAGTAAAACTCTAACTATCCTATCATTAACCCTTCCTTCTCCAGCCCCTTCACAACCTCCATGCTCTTTGCTCAGGTTAGACCATCAGAGCTGGAGAAGTCCCTGGACTTGTGTATCTGGAGCCATAACCCTTCTAAATTCACACTCTGTTGCCACCATTTGGCTTTAAATTGGGAGATAAGTTTGCTGAAAGCTGTGGGGGCATAAATATTTGCAAAACCATTATAAACTAAAAGTCATAACACCCCAGGCAGCTCATTGCATTGGACCATGTATTTTCAGATGTTGGTTGATTGAATGCTGTAGAGGGCTCTTCCTGCATGGACCTGTAAGCTAATGAGGTTTCCTTGTCCATATCAGTGGTGAGGTGTCGGCTGGGACTTTCCAAAATATGTCCTTAGCGTGTTTGCATTCATGATTTATGAACCCAAAAGAGCAGCATAACATCTGATCCTGAGCAAGCCCGGAGGCCCATCAAGAAAGCAATCTATGGCCTAAGGGCACAGCAGGGAGGAGAAAGCATCCCTCTCTGGGAGGCCCCAAGGGCAGGATAGGAGGTGAGAATGGAGGAACATGCCCTGGTCTCCATACAACAGTTATTTCCTCTAGTGAGAGCATGCAGTCCAACACCTTTTTACTTAGGAAGACGTCTCACAGCCTGCACATCACATCTGCAGACACTTTGAGATCATGCAAGTGACCCGATCTCAGCCCTCAGCAGATTCTCAGAATGGAGACAGCCATGAACTTAGGTACACAGACCATAGGGGCTGGGGGCTGGGCAGCACTATGGGTTGTGACCTTAAAAGCTCAGATACTGCTTAATTTCCAGATTCACATGCTAATTGTACTTGGAGGTGGGGCCTTAGGGAGGTAAACTAGTGACTTTTCTAGTTGCTCCGGTAACATGCCTGGCAAGCAACTGAAGAAAGTATGAGGGTTGGTTTTGATTGTCAACTTGATACAATCGTTGAGAAGGGCATCTCCATGTGAGGTTGTCATGGTGAGACTGGCTCCTGGATATGACTGTGGAGGGCTATCTTCCACATTTTAATTGGGGGGGGGGGTTAGAATCCTAGAAAAGGGAGTTTTCTGAACTGTGCAAGATTTGGGGAAAGGACCAAGCTAAGAACTAGTATGCATTAAGTCCATGCTTTCTTGACTAATAGAAAGTGACTAGTTTTTTCAAGTTCCCACAGCCTTGACTTCCACACAGTGACAGTCTCTGTCCTGAAATCATGAGCCCCATGAACCTTTCTTTCTTAAGTTGCTTCAGTCTCGGCATTTAATCACAGCAACAGGGAATGAAAGGATTTATCCTAGCTCACGATTTGAGGGTCTATCATGGCATGGAGCCAGAAGCCTGAGGTGAATCCTTCCGTTAACTCAGGAGTCAGCAAGAGGGAGGAATGCTGTTACTCAGCAGCTGTCTCCTCTGTTTCAAGTCTGTCCTGGTGTCCTTCTAGCCAGTGAGGTAACTCCAAATCCAGTTAGGCTGACAACGAGGTTCAGCCACCACAGAAGGCATGTGTCCCCTGTAGCAGGACAGTGCAGAGGACCAACTACATAAGTACGTGATTCTTCAAACCGAGGAGCACACATTTAAAACCAGACCTGTCAAGGAAGTCTGAGGGGATCCAGGAAGTATCCCCGAGATGCTGGGACACTGCTCTTTGCCTTCCTGGCTCATTTCAGCCTTTTGCCATTTCTGCATTTGCAGATCCGACTAAACAACGATTAAACATATGTGGTAAAAACCTGCATCTGTACCAAACATGAACAGATGGTTTTTCTCATCATCTCCCTAAACAATACAGTACTATGACATTTACAGAGCATTCATGTTGTGTCAGATGTTATGAGTAATCTAGAGATGATTTAAAATAGACAGAAGGGAGTGGAGAGGTGGTTCGGCAGGTATGGCACCCAGTCCACAAGCATGTCCAGACTGCCAATGCCCAGCACCCTAGCAAATTCTGGGTGGGGATGATGTTCTGTCTGTGACTCGACTGCCTGAAAGACTGGATAGCTAGTCACTAAATGACCCGTGAATTCCAGGCTCAGCTGAGAGACACTGCCTTTCTGACAGGAAGCTTTTGACACCAGGCCTGCATGTGAACTTGACCACACATGGGTACTAACACATATGAACAGGTGCACATAAATAGACATGCATGCATGCACACCATATATGAATATAGAAAAATGAGAGTATGCAGGAGATTATGCACAGGATTTATCTGGATAAACCCACAGATCCTGGTATCCTGGGAGCAGAAACTAGTTCTGAAAAAAGACGAGCTGCCTCTGGAAACTGAGGACCACCACAGCTACTCACCAGCCATTGTTTTTTGGGAAAGGTCCCAAAAGATGAAAAGCGGGACGGAAGGGTGTGCACCTAGGACACCAACAGGCAACCCTTGGTCATCGGAGAACCTGCGAGCTAATATGGCAGGTTCCAGACCGGACCAGAGGTCAGTGAGAGCCGAGACCTTTTGGGAGACGTCACGCCCTTTCTCGCAGAGGACTTTATCTGCCCAAGGTTTCAAATGACACATGTACAACAAATCCCACCACTTTATCCTGAAATCTGTTTTAAGCAATTCATAAACATAATGGGCTTATGACGGTTTACAGCAATGTGCTCAGGAATAAAGCCGAGGACAATCTGTGAATGTATAAATAGCCGATCCCTTAAATAGGCTGGTGGCACCCTGAGGAAGAGGACCAGGCGGAAAGCCAGATCTGCGTGCACGATGCCCACGGACACCACACAGAACATCGCCTCCCCCGTGTGATGCAATAGTAACCACGCTGCCGGAGCGCCCTTCCTCGCGCGGTGAACACAGCAATCTGTTCCTCCTGCAGGGCACGCTTGGGTTCTCACTACCAATGAGAACTGGGAAGGAATAATCCCCAGGACTGGGTTCTACCACCTCCCAGCAGCTTGCGTCTGCAGGCTAGATATATAGAAGGACAAGGAGTAGCAGACAAAGATGCCTGCTAGAAGCCTGGCAACCAGCGCTTGATCCTTGGTACCCAAATAAGGGCTGAGAGAATCGACCCCACAGAGCTGTCCTCGGACTGTCACATGCACAGTGTGGCATGTGCACAACTCCCACACAAATAATAAATAAGTTAAATAGATGAATAAGCAAAGTGTAACCGCAGATGCATGAATGAACATGGGTGCCACGTGGATAAGATTTCTGGTCTTGACAGGCACGGTCCGTGTGAGTACCCAACGATGAAGATACTTTCCCGGAGGGGCTTAAGGAATACAGACTGCAGGCTGTGTATTCCCGACACCTGAAGTGTTTCAGATTTCAGAACTTTAGTTTGGGATTATTTGGATGGGATTATTTGGATGGATTTCATTGGCTGGGCGTTCTTAATCCAAAATATCTCTAATCTAACACTTCCTGAGTCCATGAACCCATTTGAGTTTGTTTTTTGCTAGGTGCTCAACTTGTAACACCCAAAGGGAGGGGTAGATCCCACCACAGCAGGGAAGGCATGACCATAGGCGCCAGAAGCAGAGAGATCTCAGAAGAGAGAGAGACAGAAAGGGAGGGAGGGGGGCAGAGGAACAGGAGGGAGGGGAGACAGAGTGGGAAATGCGAACAGGAAGTGGGCAACAGTATACCCCTCCAAAGCTGGACCCCTGTGACATACTTCTTTAGCACCAAGTCTCTGTCTCCTAAGGTCCCACAGCCTCCCCCAAACAGCACCACCGACTGGAAACCAAGAGTTTAAATACGTGAATCCTTGGGCCATTTTTTCACTTAGACCACAGCACTTGGAAAAACCAAATTCACTCACTTCCGCTGTTTCTGAGAACCAACTGGCATTTCTGCCTGCAATAAATGGGAGGAGTCTGTGCTAACGCTGGCGTGAGGAAGCCAGTTAAATACCCCTACGTGCACATGGAGGATGTCCTACAGAAAACACAGCAGGATCCGGAGATCCAACCAGATGCAGGCAATACAGATACAGAATTTCCACATAGAAGAGAAGCAGGCTTGGTAGTTGTGTTGCTTAATGAAACGGGGTTCAGGGGTGTCCCCATCTGAGAGTGCCGATCTCCTCTCAGGGTTACATAGCTTTTGATTTGGCATACTCATGAATGCAGCTGCAAATGTAAACTTCCATCTTAGATATGAGGTTTATTTTAATATTTTGTATAAATAGGGTTTTGGTTCACTAAGTAAACCAACAAAATCTAACACCTGGGACCACTGCTTTCCATTTGGCAGAACTTACAGAGCTGATAGCTGGGCCCTCAGGGCTCTGCCAGCAAGGCCACCGTGTCTTTATTTCTACCCTGGGGACCTTTGAAGCCAGCCCACTTTGCTTACAACAGTCTGTGGATTCTGGGAGCTGAGGGTCCCAGAGTGCTTGAGTTATGGTCTCCGATCATCATTTTGGATGGCAAAGACCAGGTCAAGCCCAACAAACTGATCTTAAATGATTCTTTGCGAGAAGTCTACTTTTACACTATTTTTTTTTTCTCAAATTAACAGGAGGTTGTCCATCCCAAACCACTTCACAGGTTGATTGACCCTTTTTATAAAATGCTTCCAGACTTCCAAGTGATTGTGTACTTACTATGTTCTTGCTTCAGAATAAAATTGTTTGTGGTTCCTTTGGTCCTCTTTCTAATTTCTTACTGCCCTGAACAACTTCAAGAAGAGACTGGACTGGACCAGTCAGGAGTCTCTGAAACACATTTTAATCAATAAATAGGAACATCTGCCAAACATTTATTAGGCGGGAAAAACAGGAATGTATAACAAATCCCAAAAGGGAGAAAATCTCCAAAAGAAAGTGCCAAGATCTTTGCCTAAAGCGTCATTTGTAGAACCAGAGGTAACCAAAGATTATTCAGAAAAACAAAACAAAAAAGGAATATTTGAAAGAATTCCAGATGTGTACAAAATACGTTATTCTGTATACAAAGTAAAATTGGTTACCCTTTAGCACCTGTGTGGATGACCCCATGGATCAGTGAAGAATGAATATATTGTAGCACACCAGAGGACATGATCATTTAATTCACATTTTGGGCCAAGTTCACCCCTACCACCACCCCTGCCTTGCTATCTTTTCCTTTGCTCTGCATCACAGGATAGCACGGTCCCCAGGGCCTCCTTAGCAGGCTTCCAGGCACCTTGGGATGGTAAGGCCTGGAGGATATGGGCACAGGCCTGGGGAGGCCTGGGCATGTCTAGGTATCCGACTCAGTTGTCTTGGTTTCCATCTCAGTGGCTTGTCCTGGGTACAGCTCCCATCACCATAGCCCCCCATGGTCCTAGCTTCTAAAAGGTGGTCCTGCCTCAGTTCTTACTGATGACAAGGGAATG
Organism: Micromys minutus; assembly: GCF_963924665.1. Classification (NCBI taxonomy): domain Eukaryota; kingdom Metazoa; phylum Chordata; class Mammalia; order Rodentia; family Muridae; genus Micromys; species Micromys minutus. The sequence continues at coordinate 4,467,118 of NC_137971.1, forward strand.
GAACCCCTCTGACAGTGGCATGTGAGGTAACAGACTCCTGTTTGTCTCTCTCTTAACTACCTGCTTCAGTGGATTCCCACTGAAATACCTAGAATGGCTTGTTTTCTGTATTGGGTCCTATATACTAGAATATTAGCTGTCTTTTCCTCTTACCTACCTGGGAAGGTCTGGTTAAGGCCCTGTCCTAGCCACTGAAAACAAACATTCAAACTACTCAACAGCCACCTTTTCCCAGTGGAGACTGACGAGTGTCTCGGCCGTGTTCTTTCATCAAGAGCTGGAATTCTCTGACCTTCCATTCATCTCATCACTAATATCTTCTCCAACGGTCATGCTCATAGCATGACCTCAAGGAGAGGACAAGAAAAAAAATAGAAACAGGAAATTAACCTTAAAGGAAGAGTGTAAAGTCATCAGATGAACAAAGCTATTAAACAAACAAACAAACAAAAAAAACACCCCTGGGAACCCAGAATATCAGACATCACCAGAGAACTTCCTCCTAGCAGAATCAATATACTTTCCTGAAATTAAATCTCCTTAACATTTCTGGATATTTTGAGAGCCATCGAAACAAGATAAAATAAAAGCCGGGTCCACCGTTGAACAACGGCAGGCTCTCCGCGGAAGGGCGGTCAACGGCTGAAGTACAGCTCCTTCGTGAGCATGGACACCACGCACGGGATCTGCTTCTTCTCGTTGAAGCGCGGGTCTTCAGACTGGGACTCGAAGTGCCTGGCCACCCTGTCGTTCACCCTGGTCAGGATCTGCATGATCTCCAGGTCCCTACCGTGTTCGTTCAGGACAGAGCAGAGAGCCTGCACAAACCAGGAGCCTTTTCCTGGGTTCCTCCATGAGTAATAGCCTTCAGCCGGAGAGGGGGAGGGGAGGGAGGGAGGGAGAGAGAGAGAGAGAGAGAGAGAGAGAGAGAGAGAGAGAGAGAGAGAGATGCATTAACCAACCCTGATAGCTATAGGAAGAAAACACCTGTAGGACTGTATAGCACGGGAATCTGGAGATCATCTCCCTCTCCTCTGCGTCCAAGTACCAACGAGAAGGCGGTGAGAAAAACGCACACCTCAGGTGTGTGAAGAAGCACTCTCTGAAGATGCTCAGGATGCTTTGGGTGTTCCAGCACAGATGACGTCACTTAAGACCAGCGATGGCAGGCTACAGCCAGCCAGAGGACCTGCATCTGGGATACCTGAGATACCTAACAGACCACGAGGTACCTGCAGAGACCCCTAGGGAGGGGAGCATACTCCATCGCTTTGCAGGACCTCACCACCCTTCTGGGGTGAGCGCATCTTTCTGGCCCAGGCCCAGGGAACAGAGTTAGAAAAAAACAGAAGAGATTTTCTGGGTGTGTTTACTGTCAGGAGACACAGAACGAGGGGTGGAGCTTGCTGAAGAGATGCAGAGTCAAGTGTTGCTGGTGGCTTTAGGGGCAGATGCAGGAGAGGCTCCTGATCTAGGATAGCAGGCATTGTTAGGCAAGAGGCGTGCTTCTCATGGGCCATAAAAGATGTCTGGTTAAAAAAGCCGATGTGTGAGTTTGCCTGGATCACCTGACCCAAATGTCTTAAAAGGTCAGGAACACCTCAGCTGACCTAGGCACTGAGGATGAAATGGCTGACACAGAGGAGCAGGTCCCAGGGAACCCAGGGACTTACAACAGCAGCTAGCCATGCGGAGTGCCATTCATTATCTTGGGATAGACATTTTGGGGAAAGGACTGCTTTTGTTTGTGACTTTTAATGGTGGCCTCTGTGCTGTCTGTTGTCTTTGCCTGAGCAGCAAAGCTGAAGACCCCGGGGGCCATTTCACTTGGTTCGATGGCAGCAAGAGCCAACACAAAGCTGTATTCAGTTCCCATGGTAAGCTGCTTCATCCTGCTGGTGGAGGGTGAGAACTGGACCAGCATCTCTGGGTTCAGTCAGCAGTGGCCAACTGTACGCTTCAGTATCCACAGAATTCTTGCCTGCCATGCACACACTAGCAGCCACAAGCCCAAGCCAGGGGCTGATGGGTAGTGAGTCACACAACAATGCACTGTCTGCAGACGGGGTATCCTTCAGCCCAGTGGCCTGACTGCTTGTGCTTGTTGACCTCTGACCTCTAGGGCCCCCGGAAGTAACCCTCGCAGATACCATCCCATGACTCCCCACTTGGAAAGAGATTCCTCGTATTTCTTTATCAGGGCAAACTTCAGGCTGCTTGGCAGCACACACTGCCCACGATAACCGGCTCCTTTGTACAGTCGAGTCTGTGCTGGGCCTTTCTTTGTGCCGTCACATGCTGAGATGTTGACTGAATTGTGCCCCACCCCCCACCCGCAAGTTTACATGTTGAGGTCCTAGTCTCCAGGATGACCACCTTCATGGAGTTAGTGAGGTCAGAGGGGTGGGTCTTTATGAGAAGGCATGTCAGGTCACTTGCTCTGCTTTTTCCCTGTGTTTTCTCTGCCATGTGAGGACAGAGGAAGAAGGCGGCCATTTATTAAGAAGGAAGAGAGTCCTCTTCTGAGACCAGTCAGCCGAGAAACAGATGTCTGTTGGCCCAAGACAACTGACACATCTGGGATCTACTCGGTCTTGTCCAGCAGATGCACTGAGCATTACACCTACTTCAGACTGATGACTGAATTCAGGGGTGACTTTTAAAGAAAGCTTTCTCATTGGCCCCTACAGAGGAGTTTGCCTTCCTCCCTGACTTCCTCCAGGCCTTCTCTGAGCAGCGACAGCTCCATACTGGCTTTAGCCACACTGATATCTGCCAGTGTTTGCACTGCCAAAGAGCAGGAAGACCTTACTTTCTACCCTTACAGGTGACTTTAGCATACTCACAGAGCCTGTCTGTAGAGCCAGCCAGAGCTGTTGTTTTTTGTTTTGTGTTTTCCAAACACACTGACTCACTGACTGGAACTAACACCCGTGTACCACGCCTTTGCCAGTCCTACAGCTGGGGGAATTCTCACTCAACGAGGGGTTTGTGCCCAACAAAGGCAAGGCTTGTACTGAGCAGACTCAGGCACAGGGCTTGGTAAATAACAAGAAACCAACTCCTTCCGGGCACTGCATGGTACCTGCCACGGTCACAGCCTGAAGGCTCCTGCTCTATGATGCAAAGCAGAGTCTAGGCGCTGAAATTTGACCCTCAACACATTTCTGAAGCCCACCCAAGTTCAATTAATTTTTCAGCTGTAAAAGCAACAATGGTTTTCTCCATCACCGACACAATTATTATGAGGATGATGGGAGAGACAGTTTATAATTATTTAACATGACATGATTTTTAGAGTCATGTGTAATTATTGCTTATTGTGAAAGTCTTGCCATTATTGCTAATCTAAGTGAAACAAAGGGGGAGAATTCTGTTTCCTCAGGGAGAGGAGTGGGTTCTGTGGCAGTGGAGTAGTGATCCCCAGGACAGACACACCCAACTCTGGAATCTGTGACATTACTTTTCATGACAAAAAGAACTTTTCAGATGCCTTTAAAATTAGGGAAGAGGGAGAACCGAGTTTTCGGGTTGACAGGGAAGTGACGGAGAGAGCGAAGAAGGGTTTTAATGGGGTGGGGCCACAAGCCAAGAGATCTAGATCTAAGGTGCTGGGAAAAAGGTGCTGGGAAAAAGAGGGAACAGATTTCTCTATGTGCTTCCAACAGAGAGGCTGCCCTCCCTGCTCTTCCCTCTAGACACCAAGACAGTATGTTTGTGTGACTTCAGCCACTCTGTAGGGTGGCCTGGGCATCCGTGATCTGCAACACTTGGTCATGAGTACAGGAAGCTCAGACTTTAGAATGGCTACATAGGTTGTACTGCTTGGACAGTGTGTGTGTTTGTGTGTGTGTGTGTGTGTGTGTGTGTGTGTCTGTGCTTGTGCACAATGGAGCGCAAGGACCTAGGTCCATGTTGGGTGTCTTCCTGAATTGATCTTCACTTTAGTTTTGAGACAGTCTGTCAGTGAATTCGAAGCTTGCCAACCCGAGTCGAGTAGCAGGCCAGCAAGCCTCCTGGGTTCTCCTTTATCTAAACACCCGGTGCTGCGGTTACGGGCACATGAGCCATGTTTGGCTCTTACAAAGACGCCGGGGATTCAGTCTTGGGTCCGAATGCTTGAACTGCAAGCAGCTTACCCACCGAGCCAAGTCCTCTTGGTTGGGCATTTCTAGCAAGGAAATATGATATCTGAAATGCTCCAGAACAGAAACTTTTGAGTGGGATGCCTACACTCAGTTTCACATCTTGAAATGGGTTTGAGTTAGGGGTGCTAAAGACTATATAATTACTGTAGCAACAGGAGGCTGACACAGCCCTCACACCTGCATGATGGTGGAGGAATGTGGGTTGGAAAGGTCTGCAGGCAGTGGACACAGTACCTGGCACTGTGGAATAAGCGAAGAGAAAGTCGGCTTCCACGGGGATCTTGTACCGGGGACTGGCATCGGTGTCGTTGATAGGCCCCGAGTCGGCCTGGATCCCATCGTCCAGCTCCGTCCCTCGGCATGCCTGAAACAGATCAAAGTAGAGATCGAACGGACTGGAAGAGAAGCTGCCTGTGCCGTTCTGCCTGGCACACAGGGAGCTCAGTGACCAGCTGATGGGGAAGATAAGTGCCCGGACCGACCGAGTCAAATTACAAAGCGGAGCCTTACAGAAATGCACAAGTGCCCGTGCCAACCACTTCTGGGCAGGAAGCCCCGGCCCCAGTTTGCACACCACAGGGAAACAACGCGGTTACTTAGCCCACACGCAATCCCACTGGCCTTCAGAAGCACCTGGATGAAGAAGAGCTTGGGTTTCTCTAGCAGGGTTTTGCATCGGTCCCCCCTAAAATGAGCTGTCAGATCCTTTATCGGCGTCACGCCGTCTTTCCCGTAAATGAGATTCTCCTCTCCGTGACTCAGCAGGACACAGGCGAAGCAGGCCGAGTTGCTGTGGTCCTCCTCAGAGGCTGGAAGGAAGCAATCAACACTGAATGTTCAGGGATGGACTCCAGAGCCATGATCGTTTGGGGCCAGGGAGGAGCATGGAATGGGGCCCTTTCAAAGGCCTGGGCTGAGCCACCTCTCTGCAGAGACTATGGACCATCGGTGGAGAATTCTAGAATTTCTCTCAGATGGAACCCAGGAACAACAGCCACTAGAGGACAGTGGGGCACAGAGGAACACAACCATTCTGTGGGCTGGTTCTGTGACAGCGGAGAGGTTAGTTAACCTCCATTCTCTCTCTCTCTATATATAAAGAGGGGGTTGCAGTAACTGTTAAATATATATAAACAAACATAGAACTTGCTATGAAGGCTGGGCTGCTCTCAAACTCAGCCTGCCTCCGCTTCCTGAGTGCTGGGGTTAAAGGTGGGCTCCACCACGCCCAGCAACTGTTGCTGCTTTTTAAGTGAGATATGTAAGAGGCATCGTGCAAGCATTTGTTGAAGAAAAGAAAGTGTTAGGCCATGAGGAATAAGCTGGTCACAAATAAGGGCAAATGGTGTAAGATTTCACTCTGGTGGCACAGAAAACAAGTTCACAAAGGAAAAGAGGTGGGGTGGGGGAGGGGAAAAAGATTAGGAGCTCCGGTCATTTTGGTTATGGAAGACAAAGAATTATAACAAGCTGAGTTTGTTTAACTCCGCTGAACTCTTTAAACTGATTAAGACCATGGCTTTGTATTACATGTAACTTATCACAATAGGAAACTGAATGCGCACAGGCAGGACCCTAAGTCGGCATGCCAAGGACACACATGCACATTCATGTCTATTGTTGTATGAGTCACAGCAGCCAGGGGGCAGAACGGGCTATCAACAGAAACTAGATACAGGAAGTGTGTGCGTTCTGTGTGGCCATGAAGAGAACTGCAATCGTGACATGGTTGGGAAACCGACAACTGGAGATTGTGTGTTAAAGGAAACTGGCTAGTTCAAACACAAAGACCCACTTTCCTCACGTGTGCAGATCCTAGTGTTAGAGGTATGCAAGCGTGCGTGTGTGCTCACGTTGGCTATAGAACTTGAAAGGGTATTGGGGGGGCAGAGACATTGATGGGGGATGGGTGGGACATATATGACACAAAAGAAGGAGGGAACACAGCAGAGAGGGGCAGCGGGACCGTGGAGCAGAGCGGAGGTCGTGAGGACGAAGTACAGTGACACACAGATCTGAAACCCATTACCCTGCATGTTCACAGGAAAAAGCATCCGGATGGCTGTCACTACAGCAATTAGGAGAGGAGTCACGGAGAACACAGCTGACTGGTCTGACGTCAGAAGCCAGAAGAAGACATCTGATCTTCTGGAGCCAGAGTTATAGGTGGTAAGCCATCCAACATGGCTGCTGAGAACCAGACTCAGACCTCTGCAGAGCATTCAGTTCATACTCTTACTCAGTGAGCCATCTCTTGGGCACATAAAATCTTCCTTTATAGATCTGTAGTCAAGGGAAGCTGAAGCCTTCCTGTCTGTAGGTCTCTGTCCAATGAGCAGGTAGGATTCTACTTTCAGGCACTTGCCCCAGGCATGAGTACCCCAGTGGCATCCTTTAGGGCACATCCAACTCTTGGTTCTGGGCAGCCTGTACCACAGGGCAGCTATGGACTCAGGCTCCATACAAAGTGGGAAAATGTGGGTTGATGTCTATATGCAGGTGAGGGGCGGGCACAAGATAAGACAAGGCCTTTGATTGGCTGGTGAAAAAGAAAGGCAGGGGCAGAGTTTTTGAGAGGCAGGAGGGATAGGAAAGAGGGGGAAGAAACTAAGATGAAGGAGGAGAAGGATGAACCAGCCCCGTGTGGCTTTTAATAGCCACAGGTAGCTAAGAATATGGATTATTACAGGAAATTTGTCTTTTCCAGGTGGGCAGTTTATAGCAATGTCAGTTGGCTCTGAGTTTATTATGTGGATGTTTTGTGGGGCAAGAATTTACTGATATAAATCTGATTGATAAATTACAAGCTTCTAGAGTTTTGATTTTATTGGGTTACTGGGAATTGTGACTGTAAAAAGGGGGTGGATGCTGGGAATGTGAGCAGAGTCCAAAAGCCGCAAGAGAGGTGATCTGTACTTGGGGCTGGTATGGCAGCGATCGGCCATGGGAACTAGATGGATGGGCGCTGATGGGGTTATCCATGGAGGCGGAGAAACCACCGGGGACAGAGAGGAGCAGGAGGAAACGTGCTGTGGTGACTTTTCTTTTTAAATATTTACTACTACAAGAAACGCACCTAATTCTTTTAGGATCGACTTTGTAACTTTACGAGGCGCATGGGCACAAGCTGTGCAGGCGTCAATGGACCGTCACTGTGTTCAAAGGTTGGATAGGCCTGGTACACAGCAAACACATCTCTTTGGGAGGTGGGCAAAGCTCTCGGAGTCTGGTCCCTAATTTACTCTCTAGTCTTTCTCTCACCCTGTCCAAAGTCCATCCAAACAATTACAATGTGGTCTGTCCACAGCCAACATTCTAGAGCCTAGACCCCGTCCCACTAGGTGCCTGGGGTGGGACCGACAAGGACAGCTCACCCTTACCTTGTCTAAGCAGATTTTCCATCTTTGCACAGGAGCAGTCATTGTAGACGGTCACGTCAAAACCCAGGCTTCGGAAGCACTTGAAGAGAGCCTCCGCATCTTTGTCTGTCCCATTCCGGACGTCCATACCTGTGGGGGCAAAGCATGGAGTGGGGTGAACAGCGCTGAGAACAGGCTCCAGTCAGGCAGGTGCCGTGTGGGCTGTAGCAACAATCCCTGAAGCAGAAACAACGTCTTTCAGCGTTTAACAGTCCATGTGAGAGCGGAGTCAAACTCCAAAGGACCCATCCTCCACACAAGGTGAGCTTCCTCATGGTCTTGGGATGGCCGGTACTGGCTGCCAATAAAAAGGCCATTTTATCCCAGCAACAGGAAAGAAACTGAGACAGGCTCACACAGTATGTGGCGGGGCCTCAGGCTGAAAATTCTCTGCAGCCCTCTGTCCTGGACATGCAAAGCTGCCGGTGCAGCCGCTCTCTGATGAATGTCTGGCATAGCGTGGGTAAAGTGGGAGGGTCAGGAGAGGTGGCCCGGCCCCGCACCCACCTGTGGCTTTGTCGAAGTTCTTGTTATTTATGATGATGCATTTGCCCATCTTCTCGAAATCCATGCGGTACAGGTAAGTGGGCACTCGGTCCCGGGGCATCCTGACTGGGCGCATAGAGGCACTTTTCTTCTTTTTCCTTGGGTGACAGAAAGTCAGTTAGAGGCTGTGGCAGCAGTCTGGGCAGCTGTGTACTCAGGGAAGCCAGGGTATTTGTGAACTGAAGATCCAAGGTGGACAGATGGTTCTGTGTAACTGTTACGTTTCAATGGAATAAGGCTCAGGGTAAATCTCACTAGAAGTCAGAAAATGGAAATCAGTTGCAATGTGCTGGCCCAGTACACTGCCCTGAGTGGCCGCACTGAGAGGAATGGATGGCTCAGCATCCGCCATGAACTTGTAGTGCTGGTGAGGATCTACTGGGGTATCCACTGTGTAAGGCTGGCAGGACACACCAAGCTTACACAAACACAAACCCCACGGCAGAACCAATGTCTTGGGTCAGGCAAAGGTTCTGACCCAAAAAGACGGGCTACACTGTTCATCATGTCCCAGAGAGGAAATGTCCTGTAGTGCTGTCTACAGTAAGTGGCTGAATAGAGGAATATTCATGTAACAGGGAAAGCAGAGACTGAATGAACCAAGACAGCGTGAAGCCCGTGAGCAAACATCACTAACAGAACACAGCCAAGAGCTGATACAGAAATGAGTGCACAACTTAGGCATCTGCACTGAAAGTCTGGAGAAACCAGAGAAATGCCAACCGTATTTCTTTTTCATTTATTAAAAAAATGTGGTATGTGTGTGTATGTGATGCTTACATGTGTACATGCATGTGTATGAGTGTGCTCAGCGTGTGTACATGTAGATACCATCAACACCAGATGTCTTCTGTATGCTTTTCACCAACACAGGGTCTCTCTAGTAACATGGACGGAGCTTGCAGTTTCAGCTACACGGGCCAGCAAGCCACCTGGATTCAACCAGTGCTTAGACACTGGCTGCTGTGTCTAACTTTTATGTGGGTGCTGGGACCAGAGCTCAGATCCTTAGGCTTGCAAGTAAGCTCTTTACCCACTGAGCCATCTCTCCCACCCCGACATGATTTTATATGGATTACTGATGCTTACAAACATATGTCAGCAAAAATTCCCATGTGTACATACCTTCTCTATAGATGAATATTTTAATGGTGCTTGTATTAATGGGGAGAAGCAGTGATTTTTAAAAGAACATTAACTTTTCCCCATCCCCAAAACAACAACAGTACTATTGAGCAAAGGCATGCAGGGGCTTCGTAGGGCCAGTGTGCACTGCCAAGGCCAAGGCCAAGTTCAGATCTGGCTGGGATGTGACTCTCTGGAGCCATCTTCCTTTACAAACCACCTTGTTTGGACACTGCCATTAATACTGAAATCAGGGCAGGGCTCCCTCACCTCTCAACTTAAGTTGGGGAAGCTGGTGCACAATCCCAGACCTTTGATAAAATGGTCCCTGACCCTGTAACCCTCAACAAAGGCGGCTCGAGACTGGCGTTAGCTGGCATTCTGCTAGGCCTTGGAAAGAGCCAGGATGTGGAGAAAACGAGAGAAACCTCACGGCAGGCGGGAATCTCAGTGCTTCAGCTTCATTTTAGGACACAGTTCCTGTACCTTATAGCTAACTGAAGGCATCCAGGGACTGTGCGGTTGGCAGGATGCCCCACGGGCTGGAGAACACTTTTCAACCCCCAGCTTCTGTGGTGAGAATTCTACGGTGAGGGGCTAGCCAGGTGGCTCAGCGGTGTGACCCGAGTTTCACCCCTGGACTCCAAGTGGTGGAAGGCAAAAACTGACTCTAGAAAGGTGTCCTCTGATCTCTATGCACACACCACGGCATGTGTACGTATGCACGCAATGCGCCCCTCCCCCGACAGGATGGAGGGATCCCCCCCATATATTAAATGCAGTTTTTAAACCCCACAATATCTAGGATGACAGCCATGTCTCAGACACTCCGTAGCTCTTACTTCGTGCAAAACAAAACCAGCAAGCGTCTTTTGCAAGAATAAGGTGCTGGAGAAAATCAAAGGCCTCTGCTTTCCTAAGAACAGAACCTGGATCATTACCTCATCATTTAATAAAATAGTTATGAATTCATTTTGTTTTTAGAAAAAGGGAACAAGACTGGGGAATAAAGACACACATACTTAAACACAATAACACAGGTTACAAAAAGTACCTAAACACTGAGCTGCAGGTGATGTCCAGTTCTAATCCCTGGCAAATATCTCAGAAGGGAGACAGGGACAATTTCCCTTTAAGAGCACTGTGGTTTGGGGCACCTTCTTTTCTGGATTTTTCTCCCTTCCACACCCACCCACTATCCCTTCGGAACGGTGGGGAGAGCTGCCATATTAGTACAAATTAAGTTTCTCAGCTGTCCCCTGGCCACTTAGCAAAGGTCACAGTGTCAGTCTCCCACAAGTGGTTAAATGACAACTTCTGGTGCCCGTGTTTCCACATGTGGCGTGGGAAGTCCAGATAACAGGCTGGCAGAGGGAGTGAGCCAAGCCAGAGGAAGGGTGAGCAAATATGGGTACCATATAAACCGGAGGTCCTATTGCTTCAGTGTTCCCCCAAAAATAATGACCAGGAGGCTGTTCAACTTCGGTTCCCACACCCAAGTCAGATGGCTCACAACCATCTGTAAGTTCTGTTCCCGGGAAACCTGATGCCCTCTTCTGGACTATGCTATCCAGTACACATGTAATCACGTGCAATCACAGAGACATGCATGTATACACACAAATAAAAACAGAAAATTTTAAAGAGTCAGGTCTCAACATGTCTGATCCTGTTCGGAGCTCTTTTCACAGGAAGGCACTGACCGCTCATGAGGCTCTTGGGGCACGGGCAGAGCCATGAGAGCCACAGGGGCTCATGCCTTGTCCATCTGTCCAGCATTCTTGTGCCTCTGTACACAGCAACCCTGACAGCTGGCCACAGCCCAGGTCACACCGTCTCCCAATCTGATGCCTTGTCACCTCCTCATTGGCCTTTAGGTTCTAGATACCCCTTCCTACACTCTTCCTCCGGCAGAGCTTTAAACAATTAAGACCAAACAAAAGCTAAATCCAAGGGTGTTTGCTCCCTGCCCAGAGCTACCCAGCGTGCTTCCGCTGCTGAGAGATGCCAACATCCTGGCCTCCACTACATGCATGGCGGTGCCACATCCTCACCCTGTTCTTCCTCTCAATCATCCCATCATAGACAACCAGGAACTGGTCTAGCCTGTGCTCACCGCAGGCCCTTGCTGTTGCTTTTTGCTTTGCATGGCATCTCATGGTGCCGTAGATCACACACTGCCTTTCTTCGGATCACTGGGAGCCCCCACCCCTTTCACCACCAGTCTGGGTCTTGTCTCTGATTTACAGTGTGCATCGCATGTCACCTGACCTCAACGACAGAGTCACCATCTGTCCTGCTAGAAGGCAAACACATCTTTTTTCCCTCTCTCCCAAACCCTACCTCTGTCTGGATTCGACATCACCATACGTTGTCTAGGCTGGCCCTGAACCCCGGGGCACATCCCAGCACTCACAAACGCCCAGGGCTTGACTAGGCAAGCACCCCATTCACGTTGGGCCAGCTGCGCACTTGAGGTGAGCTGAGGGAGAGGCTCTCACACTCCCCACCCCAGTGCTACATGTCCAAAGGGAACTGATTTCAGAGATGGGAATGTTTCTGAAGTCCTGGTAAGCCAGGGGCGGTTGGTTTTCCCGGGTCTTTCCTCTGTGTTTGAAATCTTGCCACTTGAAAAGGTGTTCAGACAGAGATACTTTCCCTTCATCCCTTCTCTTCTTCCATTTCCAAATTTTAAAAAGATTTATTTATTTATTATATATGAATATACTGTAGCTGTCTTCAGACACCAGAAGAGGGCGTCAGATCTCATGGAGGTTGTGAGCCACCATGTGGTTGCTGGGATTTGAACTCAGGAATTCTGGAAGAGCAGTAAGTGCTCTTAACCACTGAGCTCTCCAGCTCCCATTTCCAATTTTTAATCTTCAGGATATGAGGGCAAAGCAGTTGCCAGGTACGCAGCCATTTTTACCTGGTTTGCAGCCAGCAGGGCCGGCACGTGTCATCAGCTGGCTTAACCTCAAAGGAGGGATTTTTAAAAATTATGTTTATGTGTATGGGTGTTTTTCCTGCATGTGTGTCTGTGCAGCACACATGTGGAGTGCCTCTGGAGGCCACAAGAGGGCATCGGACTCCCTGGAAGTAGAGTTACAGATGGCTGTGAGCTGCCATGTTGTGTGGGCACCAAGACTGAAACCCAGGTCCTCTGGAAGAGCAGCCAGTGCTCTTAACCACTGAGCCCACCGATTCGGCTCTAAAGGGAGAATCTTCAATCACAGTCACACTTTCTGCAAAGAACAACGCTCCCGTGTGGACCAGGTCCAGCAAGAGGGATGAAGCATGGGTCAAAACAGAGGCAGGTATCCACGAGACTAGTATCCTCCCTAGCAATGAGAGGAGAATAAAGAACTCTAGATTGGATTGTTCGTATCTTCACAAGCAGTCTTGAAGATGCTGCTATAGAAAAATCCATAGATTCTGAGGCCACACTGGTGGCTTGAATCCCTGCTCTACCGTGGAGATGTGTGATCTTGGATACAAGTTGCTTCATCTCTTCCTTTGCAAAGAGAACTGAACAGCATCTAGCTCAGAGCTCGTGGACAAATCAGTATTCAGAAGACACAAACTGGTGTGGTATTTGGTTTCAGGTAAGTTGCCATGGTTTTTCACTAAAAGGGTCTCGCTGTGCTGTGGCATCAAGGCAGTGAGGGGAGACACTGTTCACGTTCCTGGTGGCCATCTATGCTCTTCTGTGTGACAGAACACTGGTATGCTGCTCTGAATGGTCATCTTTCTACATGGCCCCATCTTTCACCCCATTCATCTGGAAACACGGCCGCCTGGGGGGTGTCTCTCAGCATCGACACAGGTGAAATTCACTAGTGAAGTTCCTCAGCATGGTCAGAAAACTGGGCATCAGGTCACTTTAATATCACCGTCAAGAGTCTCAGGACAAGCCACTCTGCTGATGTCATCTCTGAGTCCCCCTGTCTTTAATAAACCATCTAGGGATTCCTCCTGTGAGCAGAAGTCCCTGACCTGGGTTCAATCAGAGGTGTTCTTTGTGCCCTAGTCCTAACAGCTGAAAAGGAGCCACGGTTAACTCCCTGGACATCAGCAGCTGTAGCCAAGCAGATTATTAGACAGACAGATATCTCGGGACTTCTGGGAGACCATGCTAATTAATTAGCTCCCTGAAGAAGGCAGCAGGTCCTCAGCAGGAACAGGGGAGGAATAAGAAGCTTTGAAAGATCCAGATTAGCTACCGTCCTGAGTGGGCCATCACCCGTAGAGTCAGGACTGTCTAAATGTGGTTCGTATCCTTGCCCTGGGTACTTGGAGTTTTTTCTATATAGGGACTTACACCATGAGGGCTGCAGTCATATGGACCGGACCCCACATAGTAGTGCTGGGCACATCCCAAAGCTGGGCCAAGGGACAAGAGTCTTTCTCTGAATCTGAAAAAGGCACAGAGAGTCCAAGGGCAACTCGAGGTACTCACAATAAGTGCACAGGTATTTCTTTAATATGAACACGTGCACAGGTATTTCTTTAATATGAACACGTGCACAGGTATTTCTTTAGTTTCCAACTTCACAGTCAGCAGTCATTGCCTCAGGAAGTCTGAGGGACAAAGACAGACACAGTATAAAACTGGCCACTGGCTTTCTTTCGCATATGTGTATGAAGGGTGGGCATGTCCTGCTGCCTTCACCCATGCATGCACACATGCAAGCTACAGGTCTGTCTGCTGCCTTTCTTCATGGCATTCCACACACCTACCTACCCGCCCATCCGCCCACCCATCAACTCACCCACCCAACCACCTATACACCTACCTATACACCTACCTACCCACCCCCACCTTCCACTGAGACCACATCTCTCACTGACCCTGCAGCTTGCCCTTTCAGCTAGGCTGGCTGACCAGCAAGGCCCAAGGATATCTGCCTGTTTCCTCCCCCAGTGCTGCAGTTACCAACATAAGCCAATGGCCCCAGACTGTATATAGGTACAGGAACCTATGCTTGAGCAGCAAGCACTTTACCCACTAAGCCATCTCCCTAGACCCTGACTGAGGATTTCCTAAGCCAGCTTCTGTCATTTTCCATTCTATTAATCACACACACACACACACTCACACACACACACACATCCCTCTTCTTCTCCCTTTGTCAATTTTCTGCTGACAGAGCTAGCTGTTCCTTGGCCCCCTTTTACACACAAGAAGACTTTCTCAGGATACACAGGACTCTTGTTTGGTGGCTGTCATATTTAAGTGCAAAATCCAGGATAAACCAGACTAGTGAATTAAAAGTTCTAAATCCTCTTAAAAGCTTGAGTGTTCCACAATTGGCTGCAGATTAGAAGTAATAATAAATCTGGCCACTATATCACTGTACTTAGGGCCAGACAAGCGAGAGACTGTAACCCACAATGGTGTCCTATAGATAGACCCAAGAAAGACCTGAAGGGTGTGCTGAGACACCAAGGAAGGGGCAAGTCACACTGGGTGGTGGTGGACCATCCTTCCTGAATGGTGGTTTTCCAGGGACACAGCCAAGTACCACTTTCCTCAGAGGCCAGACAGCCACAGATAAAACCAGCATCGGTTACTAGGAAGGAACTGGATTATCCTGGCTTCTCAGGCAGAAAACCATTTCTTGCAGCCTCAGATTTCAGTGTGAGGCCAACTTAGTCATTTCTATGAGTTTAAAGAAGAGGAGGAGGAAGAGGAGGAAAAAGACAGCAAAAACCTGCAGGTTACTTCTATAAAAGGGGCTGCATGAAGGAGCAGCTAACTGTTAACCAGATAACATTATGGAATCCAAAAACTATTCTGCCTACTTGACTAGGGAGTGAGAAACCCCAGAGAGCTCGTGGACTTGTACAATCCACGCCGAGTGCCAGTACGATTTTCCCCATCCCTGGAGTAGATAAATACAGGCTTTATCCTCTTACAGATCCCCTGAGCTGCTTGAAACGTGAATTATGCCTTTCTACATTTGGAGGGGAACAGAAGCACACAAACCTATGCCTATTTATTTTTTGAAGTGCTTGCTTCCCTGAACAGGATTCCCAGTAGCCTGTCCTGCAGACATTCCACAGCACACAGTAACCACAGCAGTGCGCACACAGCTCCCTGCTGCTGCTGCATTTGGAACCGAGGCTCTGGCTTTTGTAGCTGCTTTGTCTAAATATTTTGGGGATGGTTCGGTCACAGTTTGAACATTCCAGCAGAGGGGCTTCCCCCAGAATCTTTTCATACCACAGTGAAGGGTGCTGAACGGGGAGAGCGGAGAGGGAGGTACCTGGTGTCTCCATCTGGTAGCAGTCCCCTCTGCAGGACCAGGCTTCCTCCTGAGACCACCGGGAGTGAGTTGCCTTCTTCTCGGTAGTAGTAAAAACTCAACATGGTTGGCGCTCAGAGGGCGACCGGAGGCTGGCACAGGCAGCAGCCCTGAAGGCCCCGGCCTGAATCAGCAGTGAGCTGCCTGCTGGAGTTTTCCATAGGACATTCAGGCTGGGGCTGGGAAGGTCACACTGGCCTCCTGCTTCCCTGCTGACAGGCAGAAATGACCAGCCTTCACACTGAGGCCCCCACCCCATCCCACGTACAGTGACTGAATGACGAGTATTGGATCCAAAGGGGGAAGGGACGACGGGGTCTGTGTTGGAGGACCAGACTTCCACACACATGCAGCCAGCAGGCCATCTTCGGAAACGAACACTGAGCAGCAAGGGGATGGATGGCTGAACGAACGGCGGCCATCAGTGTCCCCAGAGGAAAGCGTGACTGAGCTCTGGGAAGGGACTAGCAAGCCTGCCTAAGCACGTTCATGCACGAGGACAGTTGGTCCACCCCACTGCCAGTCTGCAATGGGCTGCAAGCAACACAGGTTTCTAAATGAGCAAAAATAGGCAGAGCATTCCTGGGGAATCCACCAGTCTGTCCAGGCTCAAGAGGTTGGCTTTCTTTTAAAGGCAGTCCGGCCAGGGTTAGGACGAACAGACAGGCTCTACAGAGTCCCTTCATCTTCAGAGGAGACCGGTTGCGGGGGTGGGGGTGGGGTTGCTGAAAAGGAACGGTCCAGAGGCCATCATGTTTGTTCTCGGTTTCTACCTTGCAAAGGCAACTGAGAAAAGGCGGACATGGAAGGCGCAGGGGGATTCAGTGAGTGCTGCAGGCACTGAAAGGGGAAGCGGGTGAGGGGTAGTGGCCATGGTGTCCCCTTGGTCACCTGCCATCCTCTGCTGTAAACAAGGCAATCAGCTCTTTACAACCTTCCCACAGTGTGCAAAGACAGTTGCAGGGAGGCCACGGGCAATCAGAGTTAAGGGCGAAGAATGAGTTCCTTTCTCCAAACATGTCTCTCTCCTTCCTTTCTCCTGACCAAAACAGGATGGGGAGACAGGCCAATGACAATAAAAATCATCAAAGGACTTCAGGAACAATCATTCGGGGACACAGCTCCGAGAACTGTCTTCAAAAACAGGCAGGCATGTGTGGATGACTACAGGACCCGGAAGGGCTCACCATCTTTTAGTCCGTGCACACGCATGTGTGTGTGTGTGTGTGTGCCAGTGTGCCACACTATACTTGTGGAGGCCAGAGAACAATTTACAGGGGTCAGTTCTTTCCTTCCACCATATGGGGTTCAGGGCATTAATTCTGGTCCTCTGCTAAGCCCTATCTTTCTCCTACTAGTGACGTTTTAAGTTTCTGTCCCCATGCAGATGTGTTTTGTCCTGGCCCACACCAACTCTCAACAGCGGGATTACTCAGAGGTGGTAGGACCTCCAAGAGCTGACGGCCCAGTTCTTGTGATGCCCAGAGCAGCACTATGTCCTTACGTAGACTGGGCAGATGGATGCCACCATCCAGGATCACAGACCCTGCTCTGTATTAATTACCCTGTCTCAGGCACCGTTAGAGTAATGGAAAACAGACGAAGGTAATTTGAAACCCAATTTCCTTTCCCTTTATGTTTCTTACGATGGATGAACATGAACCTAAGGTTCCTGTGTAAGCACCACGTGCACAGGTGCCTCACACCTTGTGGACTTTGGGACTACGTTTCAGTGATTTGTGGCACTACTCCTGACAGGTGACCTTGGTTCTCTTTACTGGAGGGTCACTGTCAGCCTCACCATAGGAGCTGTCCACACACCATCCCTTAACCGCTCCGTCTGCAGCCCTGGGTGACACTTGCCGTGTGGTTGATGTATGGGTTGGCACATGCTTAATGTAGAGTCAGGCACACGGTGCTCCGAGTTGGGCGACCTACTGGTGATGGTGGGTAATACTCAACCTCACTGACGTCCCTTTCGTTCTTCACTCAGCAATGAGTCTGACAAATCACCTCATAAGGGGTCTTTCTTCCAGAGCCCATCTCTTTCTCATCAGGTTCTTTCGGGAACTTAAGAAGCTGAGCCGCCTTATTAAGTTCTCGATTCAGTGCTTATGAAGAATATGAAGAAATGGAGGTTAAGCTGACCGTGTGGTTTCCAGTCTCTCAACTACTGATCCCACCAAACCTCCACTGGCATTTTTGGGAGACCCGTGAGCGTCCAACCCAGCGGCAAACGTGTATAACTTTCAAATAAAACTGGGATGCAGGCTCCTCGTACTCTAGAGCTCAGCAGAAAGGTTTTTATATTGAAGACTAAATGCTGTGGCTTTAATTTAAAGTTCCCATCTTTTAGGGTGCTCAGTCCTGGCATTTTTTGGTCAGTGGGTGCCTCTGCCTTCACAGGAACATGCTCTAACATGCTTGATTTAGCACATAGTCTTCAGAATGGGGGGGCAGTTTCGCCTCTTCTTTCTTGTCTATTAATTACAAGTACTGTTCCCTCTGAACTCCCCCCCACTCCCCACCCAGTGAAGGCAGCAGCCACCTGATCGTTCTTATAATTACACAAGCAACACATTTTTAAATAGGGAGTTGTTTATATATAACGCAAGCTAGTGGAGAAACCCAGACCACAGGATGGGAAAAGAATTATAACCAAGTGGCATTCGCTAAACGTTCCCCGGGGGACAGAGGCTGGAAGAGCCACGTGACTCTCAAGTCTGCAGAAAGGGGAGTTTTATCAGATTCAGAGAGGCAGCCTTTGTTCCTGTCCTCTGCCTCAGATGGGCCTGGAGACTCTCAGCCAGGCACGTGGGAGGGCCAGAGAAGCCTAGGGGACTGACAACTGGGTGACGTCTGTTCACTGCTCTGCAGTATTTTCCTGAATTCTGACTTGTGTGACCTTCACTCAAGCTTCTGATTTTGCAGGTGACATGTTACAATAAGTATTCCAGGGGTGGGTAGACTGCCCTAAGGTGTGGACCCCAATGGCCCTCAGAGCTCATCCCATGCTCTGTGGTGGCTTACCCACTGTCCAGACAGACCTATCACTGGCCTGGCCTGACCATTTTATCTCGCCTGCCCTCCAGCGCCCCCTGGTGATGCCCTGGAAACTCAAACTCCAGTTCCTCCTCAGGCCTCCCTTCCCCAACCTCTCAGGGCCCCTAGTCATGGGGCTCAGTAGTTACAGTTTATTTTCTGTGGATATGCCCAAGCATTTTACGGAAATTTAACTCACAGCCAAGGCAGAGACTGCATGGCTCAAAGACTGTGGCTGCTGGCCTCCAGATGCAGGGTCACTGTTGCATTCAGAGAGGGCTCCGTTCAGGACCTTGAGGACACCAGGCCTTGTGCTATCAACTGTGATTCATATTTAATGTAAACTCCCTTAGCGATTTCTTCTGGAGCACTTAAGGGATGTACTTCAGGAGTCCTAAAACCATCTTTGGTATTTTTTTCCTATCATGTTTTTTTTTTCTGTGTTTCGTAAATGCCTTTTGATAATCCAAGAGTCAGAGAAACATCTTAATATATGAACTTTAAGGGACTCTTTGGATCATTAAAGGCCAGTGGCACCGAAATAGAATTAAACAATGTGGTTCTGCCATCTAGTGGCCACAACACAAAAGGCCAAGAGGATGTGAAGGCCTTAACTCTGGGGACACTAGGCATTTGGGGGAATGGATGTTTCTCCCAGCATGGATCCTGAGAATTCATCCAGCCTTCCAGGGAAGATGGGTGGGTAATTCGGTTCTCAATTAGGGACAGCTGTGGAGTGCTACTGTGTGCTGCCACTGTCCCACCTGGTGACAATCCTGAGATGAGAAATGGATGGGGAGAGAAGGCACCTGTATGGCTAGGGACATTTGGGGAGCCAGCCACTCTCTTCAGACACCCGCACCCAGCGATGATGGGCTTCCAAATTCCCTGAGACTGTAGGGCAGTGGTGGTGCACACCTTTGACTCCAGCACTCAGGAGGCAGAGGCAGATGGATTTCTGAGTTAAAAACCAGCCTGGAACTACAAAGTGAGTTCAAGGACATCCTGGACTACACAGAGAAACCCTGTCTTGAAAAGCAGACAAAAAATTCCCAAGACTGTTGACAGAGAAGGTAGCAAGGAGTCCCTGTCCCTCTGATCTGTGCACAGATCCAGGCCACAGGACGGTCCCCACAGTTACATTTTAATAAAACAGAGACAGAGACTCGAGTTAAAGAGAAGGGTGGGTGTCAGGACCCCAGGGTACTCTGCTTCAAATACCTCTACCATCCATCCACCCGTCTGTCCATCTGCCCACTTACCATCCATCTGTGGTGACCTGAATGGGAATTACCCCATAATCTCATCTATCTGTTGGAACTGTTTGGGAAGGACTGGGAAGTGCAGCCTTGCTGAAAGGGTGTCACTGCGGGTGGAGCTCAAAGTCCACGTTCCCAGTTAGGCCTCTCTCTGCATCATGGCTGCTGTCAACATGTATGCTTTCCGCTGCTGTTCCAACACCACGTCTGCCTGCTGCGACGGTCACTGTCAGGACCATCTCTGACTTCCCTACACTCTGGAACTGTCAGTCCCAGTCCCAACAAACCTTTTCTTCTATGAGTTGCCCTGGTCAGGGTTTTTCTTCACAGCAGTAAACAGTAGCTAAGGCTCTATCTATCACCTATATATCTATGATTTATTTTCTATCAATTTGCAAGCTACCTTTCCATTGCCTTTCACCTATCACTGACAAACACCCACAGTCTATTGCTGTGTACGAAAATGCTAAATTCTGTACCACAAGGTCCCGGCCTACAAGAGAATTCTCACATTTGCAAGCTTTTGTTGTGCAAACCTTGTTCCTTGATTTAAAATTTAGTTAAATAAAATTGGCTACCAATTGCTGGAGCGATTACAAGTGGGTTTGGGGGGCTGGAGAGATGGCTCAATGGTTAAGAGCACTGACTATTCTTCCAAAGGTCCTGAGTTCAATTCCCAGCAACCACATGGTGGCTCACAACCATCGGTAATGGGATCTGATGCCCTCTTCTGGTGTGTCTGAAGAGAGTGACAGTGATGTGTGTGTGTGTGTGTGTATTAATTACTAAAAAAAAAAAAAAAGTGGGTCTTAAGCAACCTGATTGGGGGTGAACAGAGGAGAGACCAGGAAGAGGAGGAGGAAAAGGGAGAGGAGAGGATGAAGCCCTCCTGTGGGGAGACAGATCATGAGCACATGGCCAGGGGACACAGTAAATATCAGGGGTGCACCGCAGGGGAGGTAGCCGGGCCAGCAGTTAGAGGAATAGATTAAAGGCTACCTCCTCAGTCACTGTCGTACCCAAATAAATAATCATTATCAGAGTCTCAGTTATTTGTAAGCTAGTAAGGGATAAGTTTAAAATAGGTGTACTTACTACGCTCCCTCCCTCCCTTTCATTCCCCATAGCATAACTGTCTCTGAGGATCAGACTCAGCTTCCCTCAAGTTCACTCTCATCAACAGTGCTTTTGTGGCCACACAGAAGTGAAGGCGCAGGCTTGGTACCAAAAGCTGCCTACCAGGCACCTGGCATATGGCCGCCTGTCTCACCCACCTGACCTCTATGTCAGGCACTCCAACTTTTGACCAACTTTATACCTAAAGAGTTCACAATCAGAAGCATGTGGTCCAATCAACTTAAAAGAGTTGCTAAAACAAACCCCCAAACCTCAGTGTTTTAAGTACACTGCTGGGACACTGCTGGGTCACCCTCACAGATGTTCTTAGCCGCACGAGGCTGGAGAGCTGGACATTGTACGCACCTGACCCTGGATGCACACCCCAGCTTGCTACCTCTCGGCTGCAGGCTAGCTCTCTCCAGCAATCAGATGGATGCAGCCTGAGGCAGCTCTGGGGCTCTGGTATTTTCTTTAAAGTTGTGACTGATCCAATTACCTGACCAAATTCCTGAAATGACTTCCTGGTCATAGGACCAATTCCTCCAGCACCTCAGCTTGGCTCCACCTTGCAGTGGTCCCTACCATGACCTTGCTTCCCACCATAGCCCCAAGGCACTCACAGAAGCTAGCACAGGAGTGGTCAGGTTTGAGAGGAGAATGGCAACTGAATGGCAACCGCTTCAAATCCTGGCTAGGCCTCTTTGGCACTGAGGGTTAGGAACAGTGATGAACACCTGTATCCCGGGATCTGGGGGGTTGAGGGAGGAAGAATGGAATCTAGGGGCTAGCCTGAGCTACAAAGTAAGACCATCTCAAAGAACAAAAACAATGGAACTATGACACTTGTTAAAAGAGACTTCCCTGTTCCCTGTCACTCTATAAATACTTAAGACACAAACATAGAAATATAATAAATCATAGGACCTGAAGTATAACTTTAAAGTCAAGGAAACTTTAACAAATTAAAAAATTTTCCCATCTTGAGTTAAAAAAAACATAGCAAAGAGTTTCTGAACTTTTGGGAAGTTACAGATCCTAAGTGCATTTTATTTACATAGATTTCCTTCTGGTAAGAGAACAGTGTTTTATCTAACACCCAGTTCTTGGGAGTCACAGGCCCCTTTATATGCAGTTGTGTCCCCAGGGAGTGGGGAGAGAAACATTTTGACAACGGTAGAAGGTTTCTCACAGAGACCAGTGGACAGTCAAAAGCATGGTGGATCCGAGAAGCTTTGGGCAGTGTCTTGCTGGGGGTGTACTTTGCACTCTGCAGAAAAGCCAACGTACAAAGAGACCCTTGGGCTCAGGTTCAAGATTGCCTTGTGTGGGAAACCACAGTGTCCCCGTGTACACAGGAAACTTTCCGCCTTATGGAAACATAAGGGCTTAATTACAGAAAACAGAGTGCTTATAGAGACAGAGGGGGGTGTTTTATGGGGAGTGTGGTGAGGTGTGGGAAAGGGGGGCCTCTGTGAGCCCATGCTGAGGCATCCCTTCCCTGAGGGACCAGTCACTCAGTATAGCAAAGGATAGAGTTTAGTCAGAAAATGGGTAGGGGAGTCAAGAGGGTAGTAGGGGCACAGAAAAGCAGAGAGAGAGAGACAGACAGACAGACAGAGGGAGAGGAGGGAGGGAGAGAGAGAGAGTGAAGTAGAGAGGTAGAGGCTGGCCATGAGCAAGTGGAGGGGGGGAAGAAATGGGGAGAGAAGGGACAAAGGGGGAAGAGGGTAAGAGTAAGAGAGCAAGAGAGAGAGGAGGGGGCAAGCAGCCCCTTTTATAGTGAGTCAGACACACCTAGCTATTGCCAGGTAACTGTGGGGGTGGCGCTTAGACAAAATGCTATCACAGACTTCACAAATATTTTTTTCTTACTCTCAGCCAGGTGTGGCGGGGCATGCCTCTAATCCTAACACTTCCAGAGGCAAAGCAGATGAATCTAAATTCAAGGTCAGACCGATCTGCAAGTGTCAGGACAGCCAAGGCTAAATAGAAGGATCCTGCTTCAATAAATAAATAAAACTAAATAAAAACAAAAACTAATGAAAACCCTAATAAACCCAGTAAAAGAGAATAATAGAAAGCAAATATATTCTTATTCTCATCCACACACAAAAGTATTCAATAGGGGTAGCTTTAGACTGGCTTGTCTTGGAATGTTTGAAACTGCAAGGCGACTTACTGATGTGAGTCCCATAAAAGAATCTTTAGCTTGGGATTACAACAGAATTTCCAACCATTTCTACTACTGCTGTAAGACACAAATTGAGTCTTATCTATTTGAGAATCTCACAAATGAGACCAGAGATCAGGAATCAATGCAAGAGGTTTATTAGTTCAGTGCACTGGGGTGGCCTACATCCAGTGGAGAGGCAACCCCCCCCCAAAGGCTGTTATGATTTAAATTCATCGGCTAAGCATATTAGCCTTTGAATCTACTGGCTAGCAAGCATGTGACAGGCCATGGAATCAGAGGGTCAGATGACTATCAGTCAGTACATTCTTCGGATTTTCAAGAATGTTACTGCTCCTCCCAAGAACTGTGGGTGGAGAATGAACTTGGCCCAGCCTTGACCTGAGGCGGTGGGTGTAAGGCTGGCGAAAGCCCCTTGGGGCCTTCACATACACACACACACACACACACACACACACACACACACACACACACACACACACACACAGTCCAAGACATGCACTTACTCATAAGTTAAAAGAATTTACTTAAAATAAGTCCTTGTCAGACGTGTAACTTTGCCAGGTGTCAAAGCTGGAGGTGAGTGTGCACTAATGAGACACATGTGCTTGATGATTTTTACTTTGAGGAATCTCCGCTGAACAGGGCAAATACAGGCAGATCCCTGAGGTCAAGGCCAGCCCTGTCTACAGAGAGAAACCCTGTATTAAAAAACAAAACAAAACAAACAACAGCAAAAACAAAACGAAATCTTAGATGAGCATTGGATACTACAGGACCTAAAAGGTCTTCAAATTCCTCAGAGTTGCTGTGTTGATTTTAAAATTCTCAAGGATAACAATACCCTAGTGCAAAGTTGCCCCAGGGTACGTAGGACAGAGAAGGCCCCGAGGGTCTTTCACCAGCCTTACACCCACCGCCTCAGGTCAAGGCTGGGCCAAGTTCCATTCTCCTCCCACAGTTCTTGGGAGGAGCAGGAACATTCTTGAAAAACCACAGAATATACTGACAGTCACCTGACCCTCTGATTCCATGGCCTGTCACATGCTTGTGACGCTTAGTCAATGAATTTAAATCATAACCTTGCTGATGTAACCTGTACCCCTAGAGAGTATAAAAACTGCTTGCAACAGCCTTTTGGAGTTGCCTCTCCTCTAGGCCACCCCAGTGCACTGGATGAATAAACCTCTTGCTTTTGCATCGATCCCCGATCTCTGTCTCATTCATGGGAGCCTCAAATAGATAAGAATCAGTCTGGGTCTTACATATGTAAGTGCATGTGTATACAGGTGACTGTGTGTGTAACTCATTAAGTAGGCTGGACACTGGCCAGTGAGCCCCAGAGACCTGCCTGTCGCCACCTCTCTAGACCCAAGACTGTATGTCCTGACACCCTATCTGGCAAATCCTACCTGCTTTTGTTTACATGGATCTACATTGCATTTACACGGTACCGGCAACAGAAGAGCTCAGGTCTTCATGCTTATATCACAAGCACCTCAAGACTGGGCTGTGTCCCCAGCCTTACATTTCTTGATCACTTACTATTAGTGAGCATTTACTTTTTATATATCTATATAAATATATAAGTATACACACAGCAAGCACATGCATACACAGACACACTCACACACATTAGGAAAATCTCTTGTACCTCTTGTGCAGTGTATAAAAGTAATTTTCCTATTATTATTTCCTGATTCCTGTAAGGACAGAGAGTTGAGTACATGGACTTCGGTACTGTTATTCTTTATGAAGCATCACTGGTCTCAGTATTTTGTAAACTTCCTCTCCATCCCCCTCCTATTAGTTTAGCAGAAGCAGGAGCGGACAGGCAAAACTTCCTGTCAGAGACAGAACTCTGGAAAAGAGAGTAGATATCCCAGCCAGCCAGAGGAAATGGGATTTAAGGAGAGCTAACTAATAGGTCATGTGCCAGAACTTAGGTCAGAATAAATGGGTTAATGAAGTCGTATGAGCTAGATGAAAAGTAGCCTAAGCTCTCACAAATAAATACAAGTCTCTGCATCATTATCTGGGAGCTGGTGGGTCAAGCCAGTACGGCAAAACACACACACACACACACACACACACACACTTGGAGACATAGAAATCCTTGGGCCATGGATGAAAAGACTTTAAGAAGCCCGGACTTAAACAGTCAGGTACCCAAAAAAGGCTGAGAAAATAGACTAACATTTCACAACCTAGGAGAATATGACATGAAATCGTGGTTCATTTTACCAGTACTGTGGGTTCCCCCCTTTCCCACCCTCCCATCTCCACTGTGTAGTTGAGAGAACCATTACTTACACATGCGCTGCAGAGGGCCCAGTCACCCCACAAGGGACAAGTAGGGTTTCCTATTACATATGAGAAGGAGGAAGTTCGTATCTGGGACCCAGTTTTGTACTGTGCCAAATCCAATTAGGCACTGGAAAAACAACTCGAAAAAATCCGTTCATTTAGGATTCCAGATGGAATGGGACCAGCTTAGTGACAAGGTGCCTGTCAGCGCCACTACCCCACCCATTTCCTCGTTGTAGAACTAGAGTCTCAGGACGGTGGAGCAAGCACCAAATCTGGAAACAGAGCTGAGCTCCATGCTCTCCTTCCCTCCCTAGCCCTGCCCCACCTATCTAGTTATAATTGAGAGCGTGGAAACATGAAGACTGTCCTAGGATGCCCAGTGAGACATTTACTTTAGTAAAAATGATTTCGGAGCGCCATTGAGGGAGCCTATGTGTGGGTAACTACTTGACAGGCTGGCTTCATGAAATATATATATATTACATTGTCGTCTGCACGAGCGAATATGCTCTAGGAGCAGCTTGGCGTTCCCGAGGCAGCCCACATGCGCACATCCGTAAACTTGGTGTTCCAGAGGCAGCCCGCATGCGCACATCCGTAAACTTGGCGTTCCCGAGGCAGCCCGCATGCGCACATCCGTAAACTTGGTGTTCCAGAGGCAGCCCGCATGCGCACATCCATAAACTTGGTGTTCCAGAGGCAGCCCGCATGCGCACATCCGTAAACTTGGTGTGCCTGAGGCAGCCCGCATGTGCACATACATAAATCTACTGCAGAGAAGAGTTGCAAACCTTTATACGTACTTCTTTTGCAAACACTCTTGAGTTAAACGTATTTGCTCCGAAGTAAAAGGTAAACAGCCCTGGAAACAACTCCTGGAGAAGTTTTGGTATAGACTTCTGATGACCCTCCTAGAAACTGGGGAAAGGAGGGGTCCCTAAAGGTTGAACAAGAAGCCAAGGCGATTTCAGATTCTTGACTCTGGACGTGAGGAAGCATCTGAGTTGTCACTTTCAGTACAGAACGCAGAAGGAATTCAAGAATTAAACGGCACTACCATTGCAAAGTTCTTCCGTCTCATGAATTTATCCATGACTCTTTGGTGATTCCATGTCTAAAACTGGAGAATAAGCTAAGAGACACTGGTCCCCTTACCCAGCACCGAGAGTATTTCTTCATCATTAGGAACCATTTTTAAAGCCTGCAATTCCTACTTAATCATCCAGATGACTAGCAAGGTAATAATCTAATGACTTATTTATTTGGAGCAATAACGGAAACAGCTTAGTTGAGGATGAATTCCTTGTAGCACTCAGAAAAACTGAACACTCCTTCAAATGCGTGCAAACACAAACATGGCAGTATGGACAGCTGCATGCTTGGGTGAGGAACAGAAGACTTTCCAGTAACTCAGTCTGAGAGAATAAAATACAAAGGGACAAGAGAGGATTGAAAAATATGGCAGTTTAAGGGTAAGAAGTAAGGGGCTGGAGAGATGGCTCAGAGGTTCTGAGTTTAATTCCCAGCAACCACGTGGTGGCTCACAACCATCTGCAATGTATTTGATGACCTCTTCTGGTGTGTCTCACAGCTGCAGTGTACTCATATAAGTTAAAGAAAATAAAAATAAGAAATAAGATAAAAACCTGTCCACAAAAGTGGTTTCTGTACTTTCAATGAAACATGGATGGCTAAAGTCACTTCCTATTTGTACCCATTGAATGTACTTAAAGACAAAGTGCTCAAATGTCACTTCCTTTTCCCATCTTCTGAGAAGTACAGTGCTCCAAAGACTATACAGACTGTTAAACAATTCCTAATTGCATTCCCCAGAACAATGAAAACTGAGCAGTCCTTGGCAATTGTCTCCTCGGGTTGGTCAGCGGCTGACAAGTATTCACATACACTAAATTCCGCCTCAAGACACTCAAAGTCAAACAGCTTTTGTTGTGCAAACCTTGCTCCTCAAGTTAAAGATAGAGTCTGTTAATTGGACAGTAGAGAGAGGGAAGGCGGGACTTCCTGAGAGGGAGAGATGAATTCTGGGAAGAAGGGAGAAGGCCCTTTTACCAGGAGACAGAAGATAAAAGAGTCACATGACTATTGCCCTGGAAGGTAAAGTGGCCTGAGAGGCTGGATGGGGCTAAGTGGTCAGCTTAACCTAGGTGACCTTGTTGAGAGCTACGGCCTAAGCTCTGAAATGTTAAAGGTCTCTGTGTGGTTATTTGGGGCAACTAGCTGGTTAAGGAACCACTGCTGTTGTACTAATTTCCAGCATTAATTAATATATATATATAGAATATTATAAACTGCCACCACATTAATTTCCAGAATTAATATGTAGAGGATTTTAATAATCACTTTCACATTGTCTAAACAGTCATGCCAGCTTGTGCTGTACAAGGGGGCAGTGTCAGAGCATGGCGTTCAGCACTTGAGGGCCACTCGCTCCTCTAAGGTTAGCCTGGCCCAAGTCACCAGGCTGTTCAAAGTGTCCAGAAGTTGGGGCTGTGTTATTTCGAACTCCAGTGAATTATTCCTGAACTCAGGTGACACCCGCTGAAATTCAAGCCTGATGCACTGGGGACTGCTCTCCCGAGTCCTATTTTCGTCTGGGACGGTATGGCCTGCAGCTGTCTTTGGAGGGTTTTGGGGGAAGCCTCGTGAGTCAGCTCTCCCCTTCCCAAGCTCGGCCTGTCCAGGGTTCAGCCATCACGCCCTTGCTGTCTGCGTCAAGTGAGGATAGCTTAGGAAGCTCTGCGGTCCCTTCTTACCCGTGGGGCAGGCACTCAGGACCCCTGATGAGCCCACCAAACTACACGCAACTCCAACCCTATTGTTCTGTACCGGTTGGGGTCTATATGCAGGTGCGGGCAGACACAAGATAAGGCAAAGCCTGTGATGGGGCAGTGAAAAAGAAAGGCAGGGGCAGTTTCTGAGAGACTGGATAGGACAGAGGGAGAAGAAGCCAAGATGGAGGAGGAAGATGCCCCAGACCTGTGTGGCTTTAAGTAGCCACAGGTAGCTATGACTGTCTTATAAGGGATGGATAATTACAGGACATTTGTCTTATCCAGGGGGACAGTTTATAGCGATATCAATTGAGTTTATTGTATGGACGTTTTGTCAGGCGAGAAT
Organism: Micromys minutus; assembly: GCF_963924665.1. Lineage (NCBI taxonomy): Eukaryota > Metazoa > Chordata > Mammalia > Rodentia > Muridae > Micromys > Micromys minutus. The sequence goes on from NC_137971.1 coordinate 4,495,723, forward strand.
TTACCGATACGAATCTGATTGATAAATTACAAGCCTCTAGAGTTTTCATTTTACCCGGTTACTGGGAATTGTGACACTAATCACAGAGCAGTTGCTGGGACTGTGAGCAGAGTCCGGAAGAAGAAAGCCGAGAGATAGGTGGTCTCTACATGGGGCTAGACATGGAGGCAACGAAACTGCTGGGGCCAGAATACCCGGGATTAGAGTTATTATGGTGCCTTTTCCTTTTTTTAAATTGTTTAACATGAGTCCTGTGCCTTTTCCACCATGATGAGGTCACCAGCATAGTGGACAGGCTTGCAGTGTGAGTGACACAGCATCCTAGTTCATCTCCTTTCTTTACAACTTCACAACAGGGGGCTGGAGAGATGGCTCAGCAGTTAAGAGCACTGACTGTTCTTCCAGAGGTCCTGAGTTCAATTCCCAGCAACTACATGATGGCTCACAAATGAGATCTGATGCCCTCTTCTGGTGTGTCTGAAGATAGCTACAGTGTGCTCATATATAATATATAAATCTTAAAAACACTTCAATAGAAGATCCTCTCTTTTTCCCTTTCCGTTTTCGTACAGTGTGTGCGTGCATGCATGTTTACATGTTTACATGGGTTGATAGCAGATGCACACTGGTGTGTGTGTGTTGCAGCCCTAGGCTGATGCCAGGAATTAGCCTCCACAGCTCTTCCGCCTTCTTCAATGGGGCAGAATGTCTCATTCACCTCCAAAGCTCACACTACTGCTAGTCTGGACAGTCAGCTTGCTCTGTGGGTTCCTCTGCCCCAGCCCAGGCGGCTGTAACTAGGAGCGGGCCACCACCCACCTACATGAGTTCTGGGAATTTGAATTCTGGCCGTCATGCTTTTGCACGGTTAGTGAGTAATCACACAGGCATCTCTGAAGGCCCCTGAAAAGTCCACTCTTGCAGGAGAGTTCAACAACACAGGCCTTTGTTTCCTCACTGACTGAGAACCCCCTTAAAGAAAGAACCCTGTGCGCCCTCCTTTGGGCATGGAGGAGCTGCAGCACTGAGAACTGGCGGTTTGGGACATTTTTAAGCAAAATGGCATGACTGGAACACAGTGCTGTCAGAGATGACACATCCCACACGGGACAGCGGCAAAACATCTGTCACACCCTGTGGGATGAGCAGTGTGCCACTTAAAAACCAATGAGTTCTTATTTCTGGAGTCTTCCATTTAACATTTTCAGACCATGGTTGAAGAGTAATTGAAACCTCAGAAGGTGAAGTCATGGATGGGGGCGGGGAATTACCATATAGAGCAGACAGGTGTGCCTGACCCTCGGGAACTGCTTTACGTGTCCAGGATCTAAAAGTAGGTACGAGGGTCCTGCAACCCTCCTCTTCAATTACATTACTTATTTAACTGTGTACATGTGGCGGTCAAAGTTTTCGGGGGAAGTCAGTTCTTTCCAGCATGTGGGTTCAGGGGATAAATTCCGGTCAGCCAACAGGCTTGAAAACTGGGTCAATTGTTGGTCCAGTCGTCTTTTTAAATAGAAATCCCTTTACATGAGAAACGCTGGTACTGTCTGGACACTAGTTTCAGCACAGCCATCCATTGACCAGTCACGAAAATGATAAAACCTTAGTGCCTCGGTTTCCCAAACTGCCAGATGGTATCAATGAGGGACCCCCCCCCTCCGGGATATACATGAATAAATGAATGAAGGTGTCAGATGTATGTGAACTCACGAAAGGTAGGGACCTGAGAACAGGCAGCTCCAACTTCACCCCAGGAGCAAGTTGCACTGGTATCTGCTATTCCTAGGACCTAAACTGCCACTCAGCAGCCATGTTCTTTGCCAACACGTATCAGCACTCCCAGCCTTGCTCTGGTTTCCACTTCTGGGGACTGTCCCTCACACACAGCTGTGAGAAGGAGCCCCACAGCACAGTGCTGCCTGCCTGGACTTCCCTACAACACAAACCACCTTCCTCTGGTCTGGTATGAAGTAGGTCTAAGTGGCTAGAGGGTAATGAGTCCAGCAAAGAAGAGAACTTACCAGAGAATGTTTGAGATGAAGGAGGAGCGGTCCGGCTTAGCGTCAACTCCATCTTCACTGGACGAATCCAACTCTGCCAGCTCCGCTGCCAGCTCCGCTGCGTCCAGCTTCGACGCTTCCAGATCCGGTACTTTCAGCACCAGCTGCGACACATAGTCCTGTTCATCTTCCATCTAGGAGGGAAATCAAACCAGAAAAACAGAGACGCAAAATGGCGTCTTAGCCTTGTGATTGTGTGTGCGCAAGTTCGTGCATGCCACAGGTCCACCATGGGCGTCATTCCCTAGACACCGTCTCCTTATGTCTTCAGCCAGGCTCCCTCACTGGCCTGGATCTCCCCGTTAGGGTAGGCTGGCCGGTCAGTGAGCCCCAAGGACCCAGCAGTGTGAGCCAAGGCTCCTGGCTCTGCATGTGTGTCAGGAACTGAATGTAGGTCTTCACGCTTGAGCAGCACTTCTACAAACTGTGGCCCTCTGCTTTTTAGCATTTTTAGGTGACATAGCTCTTAATGAATTAAATGTAGTAGTTTTGCATATTTAAACTCTGGAGCTGCTGCACCATCAATGTAATGGTGGAATCCAATGCATGTGTGCCAACTACATGACAGCCTCCTTCCAGAGACCAAGTAACCAACATGAAGAAACCAAAGCCCTTGACCTCAGACTTTGCTCCAGCTCCCATGACTTTGTTAAACCTGTGCACAATAAACTGGGCAAGGATCTGTAACAATCAGCCCCCTAGATTCCTGACAGGTCACAGACAATCATACCTAACGTGGCGTCACTTGGTACACGTCAACAACAGCAGTAACTGAGTCACAGAGCTCTCTTCACTGCAGGTGTGTGTGTTTGCGTGTGTATGTACAAATATGATCTTCACTGGGCACAACCTGACCAAGTGGACCGCTGGCAAATGAGCTTCCTGCTCAGGAACTTTCAAGCGGCTTATGGGGAGAGCTCAGCGGTTCAAGGGGGAGTGAGGGTTTGGGTCTGAACCCAGAATGGTGAAACATGCTTGTAACCCAAGTCCAGGTCCCAGACATGTAAATCCCCAAGTTTCACTGACAAGCCAACCTAGCTAAACCAGGAGTTCCAGGGCAGAGTGACACATAGTAGGACAACTCCTGGAGTGACACCTGAGGTTGACCTCTAGTCCGTAGTCACACATACACACATGCACCCATATACACCGTACGCACAGACACACACCTGCAACTGATCCTCACCATATACAACATTCAGTTTTTAACCCGCCTCCTTGGATTTGAAGGCCCTTCACACTCTAGGACAGGTGTCAGGAGACTGGCCCACTTGTCTTTGTGAATAAAGCCTGCTTGTTACTTACTGTCTCTACCTGTTTTCTCTCTGCGAGCAGACACAAACATTCACTACCTGCCTATTTATCCTACTTGGCTCTCATATTCTCTTCTGTTTATTTGGGCTCTGCTAATTGCTTGGCTCCCACAGGACAATGTAAACTCACTGTGGTAGAGGCATCTGGCACACAGAAGGTGCTTATTAAATAAATATTAATTGTGTGGAAGGCTGGCGATGAATACCCCCATGGGAATAGAATCAGCTAAACAAGATACAGCTGGTCCAAGGAGACTCCATATTGGAATCATTGTTCACAAATCAAACCCTCCTTCATGCTCAGTAACCAAAGGCAACTGGCAAGCTTTCTGTGGTCTCAGACCTGAGCACGAGGGTAGAAGGCCTCAGCCTTTGGGGGACAGCATGTGCACACCCATTAGGGCTGGCCTAGGGATGTTTGTACTTGGTTGGGGAACGTTTTATATTCTATAAAACGACTATCCTTCCTTCCGGAATGGAACAATGAATGACATGTAGAATTGGAAATCTGGCCTCTGGACTGTGGCTATAAAGTGCCACTGATATTACCTTCCAGCAGATGACAGAGAGGTGGACAGAGGGGCAGAGAGGAGGGGAGGAGAGGGTGGCTTCTGAGCAGTGGAGAAAGAACCAAGTCAGGAAGAAACCTGCGGCCACATCCGCCGTGGCCAGGAGAACACAGATGGCCACCACGTTTCTCTGCATGTCACAAGCCTCCTTATCACAGTCACCATGTTTCTGGTCAGGACATGGATATTTCAGATCAGGCCCCAAATGTTTCCTACGACAGTACAGAGGAAAAGCAGAGGCAGAGCATGGAAGACACCCGGCAGTTTGTGCTCCGTCGTCATGTACACTTCATCCGTGCAGGATCACCAGCAAGGCACGTGTCCAAGTGTCTTTCAAAATTAACAAGCCAGCGTTTTGTTAAAACCTACCAGAAAATGGTACTACCTTCCATGTGGTCTTAAACCTTGACTCTTTTGCCAAGTTCACTCTTAAGGGTTAAACCTAAGTTCCATAAAACAGAGAACAGGAGAGGAGAGGAGAGAAGGAGAGAGGGAGGGGAGAGAAAGAAAGAGAATATGTCCTTGTGACTCCAGAACAGTTGGTTCCAGCTCTGATCCTGCCCTAGAAACTACAACTCTGGCTACTCCCAACAGACCAGACTTCAACCCGGAAATGTAGGTACCAGCAGACTCCAGCGCCAACAGAAGTGTGCACAGCAGGGAACCTGTGACGGCTCAACTCCCTTCTCCTCTAAGGAGACACAACAGACTACATAGGACATTTTAAGAGCAATTAAGGATTTCTTCATTCTTAAGAACAAAGAGAACGTGTACATCAAAGAACTAACCCCCGGATACCGAAGAAACACCTCCATAGCAAAATTAGTTTAAAAAGAAATGCTCAAGGGGACTGTTCTTCCAGAGGCCAAGAGTTCAAATCCCCGCAACCACATGGTGGCTCACAACCACCTGTAATGAGATCTGATGCCTTCTTCTCGTATGTCTGAGGACAGCTACAGTGCACACATAAAAATAAACAAATCTTTTTAAAAAATGCACAAAAGGTCTGGCACGCCCCTTTCCCCAAAACTCCCCAGCACCCTCCTGCTAGAAGGCACTGGAACCCAAAGTGAGGCCTCCTGGGAAGCTTCCTGTTGCTGATGGGCCCTTGTAGGAAACAATGAGACCCACTTCCTCCTCCTTTTTACTGCAAGCCGTAAAGCAAATACCCTACTGTTGTGACTCAAAGTGAAATGGGCCTCTGAGTGTTGAACTCAGGCTTGCTTGGTCTCCAGCTGGTGGTGCATTGGAAGCTTCTGGAGGTGTGGCCTCCCTGGAGGAAGAGAGGCTTTGGGAGAGCTTCCTGGAAGGGTGCTGTGTACCTGGATCTTCCCCGAAGCCTCTCCCTGCTTTCTGGCTGCCACTAGGAGGGCAACTGTGTTGAATCAACGCCTCGTTGCTATGGTGCTCTGCCACAGGTGGACTGAGACTTCTGAACCAGGAGCCAAAAACCACTCTAAAGCGGTGGTTCTCAAGGAACCCCTTGTGGGTCGCGTATCAAATGTTTACAGTATGATTCATAACAGTGGCAAAATTAAAGTTACGACGTATGGGCAAAATAATTCTATGGTGGAGGGTCACCTAAGGTCACCACGACATGAGGATCTGTACTAAAGGGCTGCAGCGTTAGGAAGGTTGAGAGCCGCTGCTCGAAAGGGAGAAAGAAATCTCTTTAGGTTGCCCTCTCAGATTTTGATCACCTTGAGGAAAAACTGTATGTACCAGGTTGTGCTCCATCACTACAGTTCCCATAGCAACGGGCCCAGGTAATCATGGGCTGGAGGCTCTAAAACAGACCTGTTACTCTTGCTAAATGGATTACCTCAGGTACTTATGCTAACAGAGAGTTGGCACAGGCAGGAAGACAGAAGGAACCCATTTCCTCCCCCACGACCCCCCCCCTATTGACTGCTAGGGGAGGAAGAGTCTGCTCCTTAGGAACAAACACTGACTGCACCTGAAGGCCTCACACCCACACACCAATGGTCAGCCCTAACTGGTGTCAGTGGGAGACCTCTCCAGGTGTCTTCTTCACAATGCCTATACCACCAGATCGGAAGCTTAAAGCAACCTCCTGTTGTCCGGAGGTGAACAACTTTGCTCCACCCTAGACCCTCACTACCAGGACACCCTGCCTCCGTCACCAGACCCCACAGGACCAGGACAAGGAGACCAGAGAAAGAGACGCCGGAAATCAGGAGTCAAAGTCTTAATCCTTCCTGCTCACAGCCTACATCAGCAGCAGTGGGCCTGACTCTTCAATCAGGAAGGCTAAGCACCCAGGAGCTTCCTCAGCCCTGTGCCCTGTGCTGATCCGGTTTGAGTCTTAGAAACATTCAAAGATCTCAGGTAGTGACCAAGTGGGGTGCTTAACCTCAGTGACGTCACACAGCCAGGCGGACGCTTGGTTTTGAGTCCTGGCTTTATCTCCAATCCCTCCGGAAAAGCCATCTCATCTAGGCTCAAGATGCATGAGGGACTTTCCTAGCATGACTCTCTGTACCTGTCCCTTCTTTTCAGGGGCTGCCAAGAGCAGCCATTACAGACACAGCACGTGTCTGCTGTAAAGAGGCATGGAACATCTCCTTTAAATGATGAAAGATGTGTGGCACCTACTGTTATAGTTTGGCTGTAATGGGTCCCCCAGAGGCCAGCCCCCCACATGAGGTGTGGAGATGGGGTCTACTAAGAAGTCACTGGGGCTCTGTTTGTATTAGTTCTCAAGATGTTGCTCAGAAAATAATATGTCCAGCACTCCCTGGCTACCCTTACAAATGTGGCTGCTCCTATCCGCAAGCACTCTGGCCGCTGGGATGCCACCTGCCCTGAGAGACTCCCCAGCCCCATACTGATTGTTGTGGTGTCTGGTTTTTTACTGCCAAGTTCACAGTCTAGAGTCACCTGGGCCCGGGAAACCTCACTCGAGGAAATGCCCAGATCAGATTGGCCCGTGGCTATGGGGAAGTGTCTTGACTGACGGCTGCCTTGGGAGGGCCCAATGCACTGTAGGGATACCAACCACAGGTGGCTGGGTCTGTGTAAGAGTGCTAGTTAGAGTTCCTGCTTCAATTTCCCTCTGTGACAACTTGTGATCTGAAATAGTCAAATGAAAGAAAGCCTTTCCTCTCCATGGCCATGGTCTTTACCCCGCAACAGAAAGCTGACTAGAACAGGTGTGAAGCAGGTCGTACTGAGGGTCTGGAAAGTGCCTGAACTTACATATCCCTAAGGAAACAGGCTGCCTGCTCCCTAGCATGGTGACATCAAACAGACTCACCTCCTGACCAAATACATTCTTCCTTAAGTGAAAAGGTCCTGAGGCCACCACACTACCCGCCAGTGTCACCTGAGGTTCACCCGGTTAGGTAACCAGAGACTTTGCCCATGACCTGCAGGAGGCTGCACAGTGGCAGATTGTAAAGTTCGATCTTAACAGTATGGAGGGGTGGGGGGTGGGGAGCGGGGTGTAAGGTCAGGCTGGCCAAACTCTGGGAACAAACAGCTTGTCAAAAGAAAACCTGGGCCTCGTCAGTAAGCTCAGCTCAAGGGAAAGGCCTGCGAACACCCCGCCCGCACCTCCTAGTAAACTTCTTTTCCCCACAAACCCGAAAGCCCAAGGAGTAAAGCTGAGGTGTCCCCTGGGACCCATACTGCCAAGTGTCGCCTGCCAGCTTTCCCCCATAGCAAGTCATTGTAAGAGTCCCGATGCCAGAGTTCCCGACAAGAAAGAGTAGTTCAAGCACACTTTGCTTTGCTCAAAGACCTGCACAAGTGAGCACAAGTCACCAGGACCGCCCAAGATTCCCATTGAAAGGCCCCGGCGTCGCCTAAGCGCCCCGGCCTGTCTGACAAGGGGAGTCCTTGCGGGTTCAAACAACCACATCTACCGCCCTAAGCCGGCTCTTTCTTCCCCGTTACAAACGAGTGGCACCGGCTGTCGCGAGACCCCGGGCCAGGAGGCCATGGGACGCCATGCCAAGCAAAACCATCGCTGGCTGGGGGGCGTGGAGAGGCCGCCCGGCCTTCTGAGCCACCTCGCCGATCAAGCCGGTTCTGCGAGCCTGCGGGAGGGAGGGGGACCCGGGGCGGGGACGCGCGGGAGGAGGGAGCGCGCGGAAGAAGGGCGGGAAAGCCGCGATGGCGGCCCAAGTTACCGTTCCCACGGCGGCGACCGGCAGCCCACGGCGGTGTGCGTCCTTCCGCCAGGGTCAAGTGCAGCTTTAGGGAAACTGAAAGTAAAAGCCCCGGAGGCCGAGGGGGGAGGAGCGGGCGGGCCGGGCGGGGCGGTGCGTACAGCCCGGGAGAGCCGGGAGCGCGCGCGCCGGAGCCCGCCGCGGGAGATGCTCGCACGGGAACCTCGCGCGGGAAGCCCTCGCCGCCCACGTGCTGCGACCCGCCTCCTGCGAGCTTTGGGCGACCCCTGCGGCAGCCGGAACCGGGCGGGTAGAGCGCTCTCTGCAGAGCTGGCGGGCCGCAGGCTCTGCAAAACTACTCTCCAGAAAAGTGACCCCAGGCAATCCTCTGCAAATCTGTCAGGTGCTCTGAAAATCTGTCCAGACCTCTGTAAACTTGTCCAGAGCGGCCCTGCAAATCGGGGCCAGCCCTCTTGCCTGTTGTGTGCTACATATGCAAATTTCTCTGCGCTCACCCGAGAGAATGCCCAAGATTCTAAAACTGTAAACGTCAAAAGTCCCACACTGAAAGAGCATTCTACAAAACCGTCTATACAGCAGATTGACCAAAACATCTGACTTGCCCTCAACGACTGGGCTCCTGTCTTATCTTTTTCACTTTATTCCTAACGCAACCTGCTTCTGGACCGGATACTGTGCACCAACAGTCGCTTTAGTCTGATGTCTTTCCAGATGTTGTTGTGAAGGGGGACGCTAGGGACCCCAGCTTGCATGGATAATGCACCAAAACCATGCATGTGAGCTCCCTCCTGAGTCAGGCGCTAGGTATGAGGAAGCAGACAGTAAACTAACATGTTAGACGTTCATGTAACCTCCAACACAGACGACAGACACATTTCTGGGCTTCCATATGTAGACGCTTCCAGTTCCTCCCCTCCACCGAGAGTCCTCAGAACACTCGAGAGAGCTAGCTATGTGAGAGAACTGGTTATTGACTACCGGAGATACTTGATTCATAGACCTACAGGACTTCGAAGCAATAAGAGCTATTTTATTTGCTAGTGTGCTTTTCCTTAAAGCCCAGAGTTTTGCCACTATTTCTAAAATCTCAGCCAGTCTGGGCACTTTCTGGATGTCAAGACACCCCAGGCATAATTAAAACGAGCAATTCTTAATATGCCCATCCTCCTTTTTATTTAATGCTGGTGTTGAGGTAAATGTTGGGCTAAGCCATGGCTTACAGTCTGGTGGTTTGCTTTTTAAAATAATTCAACTGACAATTCTTTGAAAAACAAAGAATCCCATTGACACTATAATTTATCTCAGGGTAAACTGTGGCTTTTTCCAGGCTAGTCCTGAAATGTGGAAGGGCCTTTACAACCAATCTCTGCTCATTTGTGGTAAGGAATGGGCTGAGTTGCCCACGTCACAGAGCCAGGGTCCTGTTGCCTAGAGTGACGTCCTATTCACAGGAAGGTGTCACCCATGCAATAGCATATGTGACACCCCAGCACACAGGAATCCATAGCTGACTTAGACGGAGAGGTAGGGTGGTGTGACTGGAAAGCCCTTGTTCGCTCTTGCTTGTGGGGTGTCGTGAGAACCTCCAGTTACTTGCTCCCAGACTGGATTGTTGCAACTCCGACACTTAAACTTCTAGAAGCACAGAAGGAAAGAAACCCACCACAGCCTCCCCTTTATAATATTGACACCTTGAATGCAAGTGATGCTCTCTCCTGAACGTCCCTCTGTGGTGTGGTGATGTCATGGGTTGACCCTGGAACCTTGCAGAAAAGAAACTCCACTAAGTTATACCCCGTTCCCAGCCGCCTGACTGTGCTAAGCTTAAGGTCTATGCTAAGTGTGTGCACGGACTCTTCCTCCTAAGACCTTCACCAGCCTTATCTGTTGGGTGGTTTCCCTAGAGCAGACCTCAGAACCTGTCTTGGCCTTATCTCTCTAGATTTTGTCTTTAGCTTCCTCTGGTAGCCAAGCTGACAATAAGTTCCCATACCTACCTGCAAGGCACACCAGCCCATACCTCACCCCCCAGGGTACCAGAGTGGCACGTCTCCATCTAATACTCCACAAACAGCTCAGACTGCAACTACACAGGACTCCAGTATAGCAATACCCCAAGACTAGCAGAAGTGCCATTGTCTGTACCCACAGACCCAGACCTAAACTCAGGCCTCATGCTGAGATACCAACAGCCTTCTGCTAGTTGAGGAGCACAGGGAGCTCAAGGGCCCAGGGTTCTTTTCCTACAGAAGGAACTCTTGTTGCCTCTCAGCTCCAGATGCATTCTGTCTGCTCTGTGAAAATTTACTCAGGTCCTTTAAGTAGTTTTCCCATGCCAGTGTTAGGACTACACACTGTGTGATTATGTGTGGGGAGCTGAAGGCACGTTCCGTGATGCGAAGTTTTTCTTGTAGTCTCTGTGCTCATTGCATCCCGCAGAAGCAGGGGACACTCAGTGGCAGGTCCCCATAGCCCACCTAGTGGGACAAAGCTCTCCGTTGCCAGTAGCTCCCCTTGGTATCCTCTTAATGTGTTTTCCTAGCGAAGGATCCTCCCCAAGACCTTCTCTGTCTGGTCCCTACAGTATCAGCTGCTGTGGAGTTGTAGAGAAGGAACCTGTACCAAGTTCTACTGCATATCTACTGAGTCTCAGCCATGACCTCTCCATCAAGGTCTGGACCTCAGCCCGAAGGAGTGCAGAGGAGACATGAGACTTTTCTTTGTCCCTGTGATAGCTATTCTTGATTGGCAACTAAGGAAGAACTTCAGCTGAGGGACAAGTGAAGTTGTTAGAATTCTAGCCATAGATCAACTTGATCTCTGGGCATGTCTGGGGCAGGGCAGGGGGGTGTTTTCTGACAACAGATTGATGGAAGAAGACCTAACCCATCAAGGGTGGTCCACCCACAGGCAGAGGGGCCTGAATTGTTATGAAGAGATTGCTGAACAGACGCAGGAAGCAAGGCAGCAAGCAGCAATCCTTCCTGGTGTCTGCTTGAGTTCTTGTCCCCAGGTTCCTGCTTGAGTTCCTGTCCCCAGGTTCCTGCTTGAGTTCCTGTCCCCAGGTTCCTGCTTGAGTTCCTGCCCCCAAGTTCCTGCTTGAGTTCCTGTCCGCAGGTTTCTGCTTCAGTTCCTTTCCCCAGGTTCCTGCTTGAGTTCCTGTCCCCAGGTTCCTGCTTCAGTTCCTGTCCTGCCTTCCTTCCACAATGGGCTGTGACCTGGAAGTGTGAGCCTCATAAACTCAGGGCTCCCCCGTGTTGGTTTGGTCTGCGTTTTAACAGGAAATACACTGGGACGAGCCCCTTCCTTCAGCTCCATGAGCAGGAGTGTGTTGTGACATTCCACACATCTCATCACCGTGTCTACTGTATGTTGTGCAACGGTTGCTCAGGTGCTGAAGCACTAACCGCCAAGCACCTCAGAATCATCTGCATCTGGAGATAATGTCTTTTTAAAAATGTATATTCACTTTTCAACTTTGTGTGTGTGCATGTGCACCCGCACACGTGCACTTGGATGAACACACGTGCAGGTGCCTTTGGAGTCCAGAAGAGTCTGAGGGGTCCCCTGGAGCTGGGGTTATTATAAGGACGTTTGAGCTGTCTGTCAGTGTGAGTGCCAGGAACCAAACTCAGGCCCTCTGCAGGAGCAGTATAAACTCACAACCACCAAGCTGTCTCTCCAAGCCGGGGATCTTTGAAGGCTGTAATCTGGCATAATCTTTGTCCTGGTATGAGGTACAGATTGGGGCCCATGAGAGTACACAGGGAGCAGGTGGCCATGTCAGGTGGAGACACCTTGGGGAAAATTAGCCCTGTCGTTACTCTCATTGTGATGTGCAGCACCCACAGTTGGGAGGAAGTTGATCACACTGTGTCCCCCCCCCCCCCGGGGGGACTTTGTATGACAGCATTAGCTAAATGAAGCATGTCAAATGTGCTCCATCCTTAGCTGACGAAGGTGTGACTCGGAAAGGTTTGAAGGCCCCAGACCCAGGCCCCGGTTTGTGAATTTTTGATGCCTGCATTGTGTCTTCAGTGGAGGGACGGACAGACGGACACTACCAGCTCCAGCACAGTGGAAGCTCGTGGTGAGTTTCGGGTAAAGTCTTTGCTAAGTTCACATCTAGTTTCCTATCTCTAACTTCTGACTTGTAGGGTACCCAGTGTTGGCTCCGCCCATTCAGCCATCTACCCCAGAAGTCTACTTAGCTCCTCGGCTGGTTTACTTTGAAGGTATAGAGTAGTTAGTGGCAGGTGAGAGCTGAGTGGATTCATGCCCCTGTGGGGCATTTCTGAGGTGCATTCTGTAAGTTCCTCAGAGTCCTGAGGAACACTTAGCCTCAGTGTCCACAGCAGCAGTGGTCACAGCACACACCGTTTATTGATTCTCTCCGCCTCGTTCTCCTCAAACCTTCACTCCTGCCAACTAACTCCTAAGTATCCCCACCCCCACCCCACTTCCAGTACCCAAGTTCCTGCTTTACGTTCCAATTCAATGGAAGCCTGAACCAAGACAGATATTAGCCCTTTGCTTGGATAGAGTGGGCAGCCCCATTCAAAGCTGACCAACAGCATTCAGTAGCTGTCCCGATGCTACAAAACGTGGTCACTTGTGCAGTTCCAAAGAGAGATTCCACACCAGGAAATATCACTTCATACACACAGTTATTGAAAATATGCATAAAATTATTTTCTGGCTGTGTATTAGGGTATATATAAAACATGATTGTCATCCTTACATATGACTTGATCACCTAAGATATCTCATAATATATGTAAATATTCCAAACTAAATTATAAGCTGAAACCCGAGCATTTTAGTACTCCCCGAATACTGTCCATCTTCAGCACAGGCTTTGCCTCAGCTTCTGGAGAACCGAGGCTAAGGCCTATATTATTTGAACCACTCTCCGAGGTCAGAGGAAACCCCTGTGCTCTCTGGCTCAGTGGCCTGATATAATCCTGGATCCAAGGGGCTAGAGCTTGGATGGAGAAAGAAAAGCTGAGAGTCGTGGTTTGGGCCAAGTGCCCAACCTATTGTCTTATCTGGTTCCTACAGCTACAGTAACAGCCAAGGTTCAGCTGCTCCTTGGTTGGCTATGGAGAGCAGGCTGGCCAAGGGCATGACACTGTCATCTGGGAAGGACTGCCTGCTGTGTCACACCTTGGTGGAGGGGGATGAGATGGAGCAGGGAGGAGGGGACTCCGGGTCTCCTAGGTGACCTCCATCCACTAGTTGCCACTTAGGCCCTGTCTCCCAGTCCTGTTACACTGGAGATAGAATTTCCAGGGCAAACTTTGGAGGACATGTTTAAAACGTAGTGTCTGTAAGCCAAGGGGGCGTCAGTGTCTGTCCTGTTTACTTCGACACCCTTAGATTGTCCCAATCCTCATTCTGTCAGAAGCTGGAGCAGCCGTAAAGTTGGCCTTTGCTGGGGTTCAAATGCTCATAGCTTTTTCTGGTAAGTGAAAGTGATTCCTTCTCATGGTTTGGGGGCTCCCAGCTAACTCTGGAGTCAGGCTTGAGAACTCCGGAAGACAGTGCAGCACCCCACGTCTGTTCCCATTGCTCAGGCTGGGGACCATCCTGCTACCAGGATGGTGGTTACTCTTAGGGAAGCAGCTGGAGTTCCTGGGGAGCAGGACCAAGAAGGCAGCCTCTGGCCACATCCCAGTCTTTGTTTAGTGAGACACGCCCTAGGCCCACCCCAGTCTCTGTTTTGAGCTTCCTAGCTTCCTGCTCTCTGACTGACTTCTCCCCACACAGCCTTATCACCAGGAAGAAAGGCCCAAGGTCACAAACTGACAGTCTGAGAGAAAAGTACTAACCATAGTCCTGATTAACAGTCTGAATTTTAAAAGGAAATTTCATCTGTAAATCCAGACTTCCGGCTTCCATGGAAAAATGAGAATTTTTGGCAGTGCTGAGAATGTGTTTCCTCTTGGCATCAGTTGGCTGGGGCATGTTTCCCGCTATGGAGGGGACCTTTATGCAGCCGTCTGAGGTCTTACCATTGCCTGGGACTTCAGAGGCAGCCTCTGTAGGTATTTTGGTGTAAGCATTAGGTTTCTGGAGTTAGTTTACTAGCTCTAAAGAGCACCAAGGACAGGCCTTAGTTTAGGACCCTGGAACATGGAGGTTGCAATCTGCATCACAGTGTTACATGACATGATTCTGAGCAGTAGGTTTATTTAATATTTCCAGGTGGCAATCACTGCTGCAAGACTGACCAGGAGGAGGTAGACATGTAAGGCAGTCCTGCTGTGGACAAGTGAGGTGCCATTTTGTAGAGGGTGTCTCAGAAGGTCATAGGTTGCCTGTGAGCAGAGACAGAAGGTCATGGGAACGTTCCCAAAGCCAAGAGATATTTGTCATTAAACTATCTTTGTTAGGACCTCTGGACAAGACAGAAGGCCAAACACCTAGCATTCTTGTTCTTACATATTTTTCAATTCCAGTAAAAGTTAAACACAACTAAGTATCACAATACATGTTTAGTTTTCTTACTGCGAAGTCGATACCATTCAGATTTGGTCTTTATCCTTCCAGGAGAGTGAATCAATTCTCATCTCTCCCCAGTGTCAGATGTCACACTGGGCAAACAGCCACGATGCCTATTTAACATGTCCAAGTGGACCTGGCCACCAGGTTCTCCCAGCTTCCCTTGGTCCCTACCCGTTACAGGGTATGGCTGGTACACCTCATCCCCTATCCCGAATCTCCAGACTGCCCTTTCCCAGAGGTTCTTCCCTATATGATCAAGGCAGTTTGGTTACCTGCCCCCTTTTGTACCTTCAGCCTCTTGGCTGCTGCCCCAAGTTCCCTCTCTCCCTTCCCCCACCCTTATGCATACTTGGTCCGGCTCAATCTGGCCATGTCTACCCCGGACTGCCCCAGATAGCCCGATATCCCTTTTATTTGTGATAATCTTTCTCCTCCACCACACTGGGGAGCAGTCATATTCTTTTATTTTTCCTTTTTATTTCTTTTCTTCATTCACTAATATTCTGGGGACTGGCCTACTGCCTTAGTCAGAGGCGAGTGTTAGTCAGCTTTTCTAATCTGATGTCTACATGGGGGCATGGCTATTCTTTCGGCTCCTTTTCTGGAGTATGACCACAGCTAGTGTTCACCAGGCCTAAGCATCTGACAACACGACCACACACACACACACACACACACACACACACACACAGACACACACACACACACACACACACACACAGACACACACACACACACACACACACACACACACACACACACACAGAGAGAGAGAGAGAGAGAGAGAGAGAGAGAGAGAGAGAGAGAGAGAGAGTAAGAGTTGGTTATCCACATAAACATGATGCCGTCGTGAGTTAACTTTTCTATTTTGAGAAGCATGTCAGCTTGAAATACCTCTACCTTGTCTCAGACGCATGTGTGCTGACGGGGTTGCCAAAAATTGTCACTTGAGTAAGTGGCAGCTTTAAAAGCCAACCAGCTGCAGACTCCAAAGCAGAAAGTCGGCGTAGGAAAGTAGAAGTTGGATTCCGAAGGCTCCAGGCGTCCAGAGGGGTTTCATAGTGGTGGGGTTTTGAAGACAGTAGAGACTCGGCCGGGGGTTCTAGCGGATCTCGCCTGTTGCATCTCCCTGTCTCTCACACTCCAAGATGAACGTGCAGGCCTGCTCTCGGTGTGGCTATGGGGTTTACCCCGCTGAGAAGATCAGCTGCATAGACCAGGTCAGTGGACTCACTCTATGGTCTTTGGGTAGAGTGACAAACGTGGGACTTTTATCGTCTTACGTATAGAGGTATACTGAATAATAAAAGAAAGATGTGTTTTCCCACTTTATTTAAGTTTTGTTCATCCCTATGTCTTCTGTGCTGTTTGGGGGGGGGAGTTTCATCTTAACACATACTCATGTGTAAGTTTAGGAATTTTAACCTTATTTTATCCAAAATCCCCAACCTTTTACCTTAAAGTCTGTGAGCTCCAGGCATGGAGGAAGACAGCTAACTTACAGATCTTTTCTGTGACTTTCAGACATGGCACAAAGCATGTTTTCACTGTGAAGTCTGCAAGATGATGCTTTCTGTTAATAACTTTGTGAGTCACCAGAAAAGGCCGTACTGTCACGCGTAAGTGTCTGGTGCCCTGCTTGCCACAGCATGACTTCTGGTTTTCAACAAGTGGCCAACTGAGGGACCAGTTCCCAGGCTCCGGGCTGGACTCCGAGCAGCGCCTCTCCCAAAGTGCTCGCTCATATCTACTCACAGCAGAGCCCAAGTGGGGTTTTCAGCCATGGCCAATAAATGTCGAATTTCTAGTTAGGGAGAAACCAGGTCTGTCTCTGTAACTGTGTGTCGGACGGTGAGCTCCGCAGAACAGTGGAACAGCCGAAGACAGGCACCCGAGAAAGCTATTTCTCTCGAGTGATGTCAGATTCATCTATTCTGTTGGGAACTTCTCAAGTGACTGTCCTCAGCGAAATGTCCCTCACTGTTACATGTGTTCAGTTTGCATGATTTGAGTCTTTGCGGGCGATTCATTGGGCGCTCAGGAGCCGAGGCCTTGAGTGCTGTGCTCATCCACCGTAAAAAGAGACTGGTATTGTAAGAACCCTTTTCCCCTTCGGATGAGAACGTGGCTAATTTTTATCTGTATTAATTCTGCAGGCACAACCCTAAGAACAACACGTTCACCAGTGTCTACCATGCGCCTTTAAATCTAACATTGAAGAAGTCTGTGGCACCCATGGGTGGGGTAAGTCACTTTTGCCGTTTGAAAGCACCTATAAGGAAAGTCCATGGACTCCGACACCTGTTGGGCTTTAAGTGTTTCTGCCTGTATGCGGACCAATTCACTTCCTCCTCAGACACATGCAAAGTGCTCTTAAAAGATTATTGCTGCGCTCTGTCCTACCTCAACGTTAGAGACCAATTCAAGTTATGTCTGGCCAGCCAGACCATGGTATCGCTTTATCCAATAGGCTTTGCTTACATTAGATCGTTAACACATAAAACAAAATTTACATAGTTGAAAACTATTCCAAAAAAAAAAAAATAGGAAAAGAAAAGAAAGCCCTGGGTATTATTTTGGAATAGAATATTGAAACCCTGCAGTTCACACTCCTTGAACTGAGCGGTGGCTTACGATTACATATAACCTCACGATCCCCCTTTGGGGAGGATAGCTCAGCTATGCTTTGAGGAATGAAGTTTGCTTTGGGAGCGTGGGGCCTTAAATCCAACAGTGAGCTAGCTTCTCTCACCCGCTCAGCTGTTGCCGGAACCGCTGTGTCTATTCACACGATGAGTCACTGGTCCTTCAGCAGGCCTGAGAGAAACTAGGCTCTGGGGTGGAATTAGGCAGATTTCTAAAATTAGGAATTACCCAGCAGGTGGAGGGCTCTCTAGTGATCTCTCTTCACCCCAGAGCCCTTTCCTGGTGTTGCTCCCATTTGCATGGACTCTGGTATCAGGACTGTCCTTAAGGAAGTGTCTCAATGCTTCCGTCCTTGCCCATGACTGTCTCCAGCTGCCGTGACCAGACCTATCCCCCCCGAGTTCTCCGCTTTGTGCTTTCACTTCCCGGTGTGTGTTGCCCTGACTGGAGGTTGTTTACTTCACTCCATCCACACCACAGCCCAAGGGAGCAGAGACTGTTCTTATCCTGTTCTTCTGGAGAGAAGGCCGAGACTCAAAGATGTTGTACAACTCCATCCACACCACTGTGCGCAGATCCAGACCTGTCTGGATGCAGAGTCCATACTACTGGCCCCCTGTGTCACCTGGAAGGTGACAAACTGCAAAAGCCAGAAAGACTGAAACTTCATACATCCAGATGTTTCTGCAGATGTGGACAGGGAGAAGTATTTGCTCTAAGCATCTGTTGGGGTGTATCATACCCTACAAAGGGATCTACACTGCCTGCCATTGCCAGCCTCCCCAGCCTTAGGGCTACCTACTGTTCTAGAAGGCAGTGGATTCATTTCCTTCTAACTGTGTGTGACATAACTGGGCTGGCAGGACATAGCGTAACCTCTCATTGTCTTTTAGACTATAGCCAGCTTCCCAGGAGGCCTGAGTGTGTCTATGTGTTTGCATTTAAGACTATGAGGTGATGTTCGTATGTTTGCACATGGGCAGAGTGCACTTAGCAAGTGTGAATGGCCATGTACGACCACACATAAAGACACATGATATGTGCACTGACTGCTGTATATGTGCATTATATGTGCATACATTCATGTGTATTGTATGTATGCAATATGTATGTGTGTGTGCCTGTGTGCATGTATGGGTGTGTCTGTATGAAATGTGTGTGTATATTTTTGTGAATATGTTTCTGTACATTGATATATTGCAGCATGTACTTTTGTTCATGTAAGTAAAAGTGTGTGCACACATACATATATGCACATATGTATGGTGTATAGAGTGTGTGTGCACATAAAACAGTTGATTATTGGAACCCGTTTCACCTCTTTTTCCATCAGGAAAAGTTGAAATGGCCAATCATGTTCTTTCTAGGCCTTAATTCTTTGAACTAAGGTGTGTAATGAATGAGATTTTCAATATTGCTCCCGCTTCCCTGAGAGACATAGCCAGTTAAAAAAGAGATAAATATATTGTGCATATGCTAAAATCTTTGAAAGGAAAGAAAGGTGGTAGTAACTGGGAATTTTGGTAAGACCTTGAGTGGGGATTCGGCAGAGATCCATGGTTTTCTACTTCACAAATTTCACTCTGGGGGGAAAAATGTACATTAAGCTAGAGCTTCCTGTTCACATTTCTAGAATTTATCTTATCTTTTAAAAGTTACACATTTATTTATGTGTGGGTATGTATGTATATATTTGTACTGTGTGTGTGTGTGTGTGTGTGTGTGAGTGTGTGTGTGTGTGAGAGAGTGTGTGTGTGTGAGTGTGTGTGTGTGAGTGTGTGTGTCTCTGTGTGTGTGTGAGAGAGGGAGTGTGTGTGTGTGAGTGTGTATGTGTGTGAGTGTGTGTGTCTCTCTGTGTGTGTGTGTGTGAGAGAGAGAGAGTGTGTGTGTGTGTGAGTGTGTGTGAGAGTGTGTGTGTGAGTGTGTGTGTGTGAGTGTGTGTGTGTGAGTGTGTGTGTGTGTGAGTGTGTGTGTCTGTGTGTGTGTGTGTGAGTGTATGTGTGTGAGTGTGTGTGTGAGTGTGTGTGTGTGTGAGTGTGTGTGTGTGAGTGTGTGTGTGTAGGTTAGATGACTATTTGTGGAGTCAGTTATCTTCTTTCCCCCTGTGGGTGCTGGGGATTGAACTCAGGTCGTCAGGCTTGGTGGCTTTACTGGCTGAGCCACATTGCTGGAGTAACTCTAGCCTTTTAAATTGCACCACTCAATAGAGCTTTGCACACAGCAGAAGTTCAACATGTCATCCAGCCGGTGGCACCAAGGAAACCAGTGGGACTGATAAGGCGTTGAAAACATTTTCATTGTATACAGATCGACGGCAAAGAAGATGGCGAGCAGTTTAAATCCGTTCTCCACTGGGACATGAAGTCCAAGGCCGGAGCAGGGGCAGCTAGCCAGCTGATGAATGAGGTGAGTGTGTGGAGGGAGAGAGAATGCGAATTACAGGGACGAAGACCAATGATAGCACACCTCTAGAGACAGCCAGCCAGCCTTTCTGTCCACATGTCTTTAGGGGACCCCCATCATCCTTCCTAAGAGCACCTACTGTGCCTGTTTCCTAAGAGCACCTACTGTGCCTGTTCCAGCTCAGCTCCGCTGCCTACTCTCCGACAACCGCAGGGTTTCTGTCCTCAGGAACAGCATCTTCCCCTTGTGGCCAGGGTTGCTCTTCTTCTGTGACACTTCACCTGGCCCCAGTCTCCATGTCTCTGTCCCCTGTATGATCCAGTCTTTGCCGCCTGGCCCTAGGAGGGCCTCCCAGAACGGCTTCCCCTCTCCTGTCATCTCACCCGCAGTCCAGCGTGTCACATCGGTCACACAGTGTCTTGGATGTCCCTGACTTATTCTTCTTGTGGCCTGTCTACTGATGGCCGGTTCCTTAAAATGTCCTTAGCATATTTATTTCTGATTCCATATACAGTATTTAAAACGTCCTTGGCGTGAAAGACTGATGAACAGGGCTTTAACTACTACCTCTGTGCCCACCTTCCTAACGTGCATGACTTTCCTGTGTACTTAGATCCGTCTTCTAACTCTCTGTCTGTAACTGTCACCTGTCTGTCTCTCCACCATTTATCTGTCTCACAATGTTCTGTCCATCGCTAGCATCAAGTACTTACATTTGGGCACAGCTACTCCCTTACTAAAAGGACCTGGGCTGACCTATTTAGCCACCCCTTTTTTTTTCTTAATTTAATTTTTATTTTAAAATTATTATTTTTATGCATATAGATGGTGAATTTGGGTCATGACTGTGTTTGTATTAGCTTGCTCACGAAACTCTTCAAGTCACACTCCTGTTTTCATGATGATGATGATGTGTGTGTAAGAGAGAGACAGACAGACAGACTGACTGACTACTGTTTGATACTAACACGAGTGGGTGGGTAGGAGGTTATTTACTGGAATGTAGACCCCTCATCAGTGTCCACACCACCGAAGAAAATGACATTTCTCACCCAACAACCGCTAATGGCCAGAAGTCCTCCAAGGAAGGTTGTGGCCTCAGAGGCTCTTCCCAATCCGTGGTGTGACATTGTGGGGACCAGTCTTGTGTAGATGGTGACACTGCATGCAGTCCCAGCATTGTCTATTGTGGGGGCCATTTTCTCATCCTTCAGCTTCAAATTCTTCCTCCCCTTCCTGTGATTTTCCCTGAGCTGTGGGGTGGGCGTGGGAGCAGGGGATATAGATGCATTTGGGGCTAGGGATCTACTGTCTTGTATTCTTGGAACTTTGGCAACTTATGAGTCCGTGCCTTAACCTCTGTGTCTCCGACCAACAGCAAGAGGATCACTGATCTGAGGATATAAGCATTAGTGTTCAGTGGCAGGGTCACAACATTTCTATTTAACACAACACCAGTAGGGGACCCTAGGACCTATGATGTCTCTGGCCCCGACATGTTGGCCAGGGTCACAGGTCCAGACCCATGTGTAGCATGAGATCCCTCTCAGATCAAATCAGAAAACAATTTTTACATGCAAAGTAAACTTAACGATAAAACTTGTTAATCCACAGGGCTATTGCGAAGATGAAAGAATAGATAAACGCAAAGATATTAGGATAGTGTCAGGTGCAAAAACATCAGCTACTGATATTTTTATTGATGATTCTATATTAATCTATCTTTGGTTTTTCTCACTGAACAATACGCATTGTTTTCCAAGTCACCTTACATCCTACAGACACCCCAGAGCTATTTCCACATCAGCTTCCCTTTCCAGCTGTTGTGGGTGTGTTCAGGATGCACCACTGTGAGCAGATGTAGCTGTTTTCTTATTGATGGGCAGGTTGTCTATGTTATAAACAATAAGGTTGCAACAAACACTCTTTCCCTCAGTCTCTTTTGGATAAGGAGGGTGTTTCTGAGGAACAGACAACAAGAAATGAGTACATGCCTTAAAATTTCCTTAAAGTACACGCGAGCACACACATATTTTCTAATCATTATTTTCTGTGTTTGCTTTATTCCTGAAGTTTTACAGCAAATATTTTAAAAGGAAAAAAAAAACCTATTTTTTTTTCTTGGCAATCTTCTGAGACAAGTGGCAGGTTTTGAAACTTTTTTCCAGATAGCGCTGACTCACCTCAGACTTGTTGTCTATGGGGACTTCTCCCTGCTCAGTCTTAGTACACCGATGAGCAAGGAGATGTTTGATTGCACTTGGAAGGTTTCCATAACATGGAAAGTCTCAGGGAATTCAATTATTCAAGAGATTAGGTCATTTTCTGCTCTGGGAAGCATGAGTACTTTGGTTGGCTGAGACCCTGAATGGAGGGGCTCCTTGCTTTTAGAGAACAGCTTATTCTGACAGGGACGGGGTCCTCCTGGGAATGGGGCGGGGACTTGAAGGAGGGTGGGATGGGTGGGGGAAGGTGGGATGAACTGTAGGGGTGTGGAGTCAACTATGGGGAGTGTGGGGTGAGCTGGAGGGAGTTTGGGGTGACTGTGGGAGCGTGAGTGTTTCGGGGTGTAGGGTGGACTATGGGGGTGTGGGATGAACAACTAAGCATATGGGGAGTGTGTCTAAATGCATGATCATGCTAGGGAGTGTGTCTAAATGCATGATCATGCTAGGGAGTGTGTCTAAATGCATGATCATGCTAGGGAGTGTGTCTAAATGCATGATCATGCTAGGGAGTGTGTCTAAATGCATGATCATGCTAGGGAGTGTGTCTAAATGCATGATCATGCTAGGGAGTGTGTCTAAATGCATGATCATGCTAAGGAGTGTGTCTAAATGCATGATCATGCTAGGGAGTGTGTCTAAATGCATGATCATGCTAGGGAGTGTGTCTAAATGCATGATCATGCTAGGGAGTGTGTCTAAATGCATGATCATGCTTCCTGCACAGAGAGACTACTGGCCAGGGTATGGGGAAGGGAGCACTTGGTGTCCAGGAGCTCTGCCGGACCCCGAGATCGTAAGGATGGTCGAAGCTCGGCAGTCTCTCGGTGAGGTAAGGGCCTATGGACTACTTACAACTAGTAGGTGACAATTCCTTTAGATAGTCCTTTATTTTTGAGATTTTCGTAAACACCCTGCCCCTTATGAGTCTTGTCACGACGGTGAAAAATGCCTGGCAGAAACAAAGGGGAAGGGTTTATTTGGGCTCCTGGGTGCAGAGGGCCTCCCTTTCATCAAAGTGACTTGCTCGCACAGAGAAACCAGGCTGGGTCTGGAGTAGATGTGACCTCAGTGTCTCACAAGGGGTCAGCCTTTGAAGGTTACATCTACCCCAGGCCCAGCCTGGTTTCTCTGTGAGAGTGCCACATGCTAAGGTAGGGAATAAGTATTCAACACTCGAGCCAGGAAGGTTATAGTCGAGTTTTAACACTGCCCTGTCAGATTCCCATGAGGTCCCAGTCTGTAGACCCCAATACTCAGTGACCTCACCCATCAAAGACACCCTACACATGTGGTGAAGGGTCTTGCAATGGGAAGAACCTAGATTCTTATGGTGGACTCACAAGGTTCTCTCTAGTCAGTAGGTAGGGGCAAGGGGGAGGCTTAGGTGGGAGAGTAATAGGGCTGGGCCAGGCTAGGTTGGCATGGCAGGACTGCCCGAGTGGCAGTGGGGACAGGGAGGAGGGCAGATCTCCTCTTGTTGCTTCAGAAGGAGCCAGTCCCAATGGCCTCCATTAGACTCTTCACCTCCAGGACTGTGAGGGAATGCTTAGGCAGTGTAGGAACAGAGGGCCGCAGAGACCCTGAACTGCAGGCGCTGCCCTCGCTCCTTCGGTACACAGCTCTTCTTTGAAAAACCTACACGGGAAATTACTGTTAGTTTTTTTTTTTTTCCTCTCCTTTCTCTCCCCCCCCACCCCAAATCTGGGTTTCTTTGTGTTCTCCTAGAACTCACTCTGTAGACCAGGCTGGCCTTGAACTCAGAGATCCTCCTGCCGCTGCCTCCTCCCAAGTGCTGGGATTAAAGGCCTGTGCCACCACTGCCCAGCTATGGTTAGCTCTGTAATTTGTTTCACCTTCGAAAACAGAAGGCAATAGAAATATGAGGTCTTGTTTCTCGTTAGAAAAGTAAGGAGGAAAAATAAGACATTTCCCTTCCTGAGCTGTAGAACATTCCCTGGAGCTGAGTTCCAGCCAAGGCTCCTGGATTATGCCTGTGTTATGATATAAGAACACCTGAGAGGATTGTACCAGGCTCTACACAATATGGTGTAAACAGGGGAGGGTCTCAGCCTTTCTCACGTGCCATGTGCAAACTTACCCCAGACATCAGTGTTTTCCTCATGGAGAATGAGTCCAGCATCTCTGGTTTGGTGGCAGTTTCGTGACTTCCTGTCTGTTCTCATGCTGCTGTGGTTCTGACCAGCAGGGGTACGTGGAAGACAGTGAACAGCAGCAAGGTAAGGGGAGCTTCCCCGCCATGATCACCCCTGCCTACCAACGGGCCAAGGCAGCCAACCAGCTAGCCAGCCAGGTGAGAGCCCCCAGGCTCCATTGACGATGCTAACTTTGGATATGAACGCAGCAAGCTCTGCAATTCAGGAAAACAACACGAAATAAATGTTATAGGGCTGTGGAGGAAGTCATGCTTTCCTAACGCTTCGTCCTCTGTGCCTTCATTGGGCCATGTTTACAAGATGTGGAAAGGGGGAAGACCCAGAGACCTTGTGACTTGCCCAGTGGCTAAAGTAAAGGTTTCTCCAGGTTGCTGTCTTTTCTTAGAGCAGATGTGGATTTACCTGGGATTGGCGCAGCTTGTGGGTTAAGGGCTCAGGTTTTAGAGACAGAAACTTAGGATCTGAATCCTGACTCTCTCAAACATTCTCTGTGTAGCTCTTGTCAAATTATTCATGATAAATAATAGTTCCACCCAACGACCAGGGTGTCCACTTCCACAGAGACACAGAGGCCAAGATCAATTCAATAAACTCTTGCTCTTGGTTTAATGGTTCCAGTGCATTGAGGCTGTCCTGCAAGTGGGGCAGAAGTGACCCCAAGGTTTCAAAGTACACATTTTAAATACAGTTCTGAGGGCAGATTTCAGCAACAGCATGGGGTGGTGGCGCCTCACTGGTGGGTCACAGTGACCCTTGGATTCATTGGATAAGGGGCTTTAGGCTGATGATGATGCATATTTGGGACTTTTCCATGAGACCTTGTGGCTGTCAGCCAGTAAATTCAGTGGGTTTTTGTCCTTGTTTTGTTTCTCAGAACTGGGTGTTTTGAAAAAGTCTCAGAGCAGGGGCAACTTGACCTGGACAAGAGCCTCACATTCTTGGGTGTTTTGGAAAGTTCCAGGGAGGGGGCAACTTGTCCCTAGGTGGCCTGGTCAAGAGCCGGTACATTAGCAAAGATAGTGTCTGTTGGTACAGACTTGGAACAAATTTGTTTTACTGCCTGAAGATGTAGCTTCTAGAGCATATAGATCAGGGTTCTCACAGAGACTTGAGGTAGGCATGGCACCACTTTGACTCAGTTTCTCCTTATCAGGTGCAATACAAGAGAGGCCATGATGAGCGAGTCTCCACGTTCACTCCGGTGGCAGACACTCCCGAGCTGCTGCGGGCCAAAGCTGGGGGACAGCTTCAAAATGATGTAAGAAGTGACACAGGAGGTCCCGGGAGACGGTTGAGTGGACATTTGTCACACAAGCATCAGGACCAGAGTTCAGATCCCCACAACCCTTACAAGAACCAGACAAGTGTGCTGTCTTCCCTGCAGTCCCAGAGTTTGGAAGGCAGAGACAGCAGAGCCTGGGGCAAGATGGGTAGGGTAGACTAGCCAGAATCAGAGATCGTCATGTTGCTGGAGAGACCCTGCCTCCGTGCATAAGGAAGATACCAAATGTCAACTTCAGGCCCCTCTGTGTAAGCATATACATATGCAAATGAGCCTACCCAGTGTGTACTCTCCTTCATATAAACACACGCATACACACACATGTGTACCGCACACACACACACACATTCAAATGATTCAGTCTAATGCACGCTGACCCTTAAGACCCCTTTTTGTAGTTGTTATCTGGAGGGGAGGGAAGAAAGAACAGAGGCAGAATCCTGGCCATGCCCAGGTACGAGGAAGAAGTTCCCGAGGTCACAAGACATAAGTCCGCCCTTACAGGACTTGCAAAAACTCTTTAAACAGAAGTCAGTCTGTTGTATTTGAACCAAGCCAGGCTGTCAGATGCAGATGAGAGAGAAACCTCTCCTGCCACTGCAGACCCGAGGGGGTGACTTCTGAAGGGGCCACTACTCCCCTTTTCTCAGCCCACAAGTTCCACATTGTGCTAAGTCAAAGAATCGATTATGGTTCTGAATGGAAAGTTGAAACACAACCCCAGCTTCACAACCCCAACTTCATGCTCAGAAGTAGTTTCCACCTGCCCGGCTGAGATCTGAGGTTTAGATGCCCACTTCTCCCAAACATGACATCAGCTCTTCAGAGAGAGACTAACTGCTCTGCCCAGCCCCACCCCGGCCCACACTAGGTGCAACCCATGGATGTGCCGAACTCCACACTGTGTGTCTTCAGAAGCCAGGCTTCGTGCTGGGTGTTGGGGATGAACAGACAGATGAGTGTGGCCCACCAAGCTGTAGGCTGATCTGTACAGTAAGAACTGCCCAAGGTGATAGGCAGGCCTCACGGAGCTCCCAGAGGAACCCCCTCTCGGATCATCTGTACAACCACAGGAGGTCATTCCGTTTTTCTCTCTTTAATTTTCCAGGAGAGATACATGGAAGACGGTGGGCAGCAGAGGGGGAAAGGCAGTTTTCCTGCTATGATCACACCGGCTTATCAGATAGCCAAAAGAGCCGCTGAACTGGCCAGTGATGTAAGTGCCCGTGGTTGTGTGTTCTTGTTAAGGAGGAAGCAGGAAGTTAACCTGGTTAGAGAGGTCCAACTTCCTGTCTGTTTCTTATATATTTGTCAGAGACAAGTAGTACCTTTTCGTCGTGGTTGTCAATCATTTTCCCCATGACAGTGACTTACTACTTCCGTAGACCTAAGCAGAGACTGAAGAGGCCACAAAGCACCGACTTTTACCTTTGTGGCTCTTACACTGGGACTCACTGAGTTTTTTCTTACTCCCAACAGGTGAGGTACCATCAACAATATCAGAGAGAAATGAAGGGAGTGGTTAGTCCTGTCGGAGCTGAGGGCACGGTGACAAAGGACTCTGTAGACCGACGTGGCCAGGTACGTGACACTTCTGGGAGCTGGTCTTCTCCCAGGCCAGCTGTGACAGCCGTGGACTTGTGATCAGGGTTTGGACTTGGTGCAGGAAATGTACAGAGCTCAGCTCATCTGTTTAGAAAGAAAAACCTGTTCTAATGTGGTATTTTGGCCAGTGAGAAGACATTTCCATCTGTTCGTTAGAAAACTGTTACAAGGAATCCAATTGGTTGAGTGAGGTCATCACTGCCTGAGTGAGGTCATCACTGCCTGGGTGAGGTCATCTCTGCCTGGGTGAGGTCATCACTGCTTGGGTGAGGTCATGACTGTCTGAGTGATGTCATCACTGCCTGGGTGAGGTCATCACTGCCTGGGTGAGGTCATCACTGACAGGACTCAAATATATGTCTTGAGAGCTGGGCAGAGAGCCTAGTAAGTTCAAATCTCCACCATCCATGTTTTTTTTTAAAAAAAAAAATGAAGGAAGGAAGGAAGGAAGGAAGGAAGGAAGGAAGGAAAAACCTGGGCATTGCCATGTGAAACTATAGCTTGGGATTAGGATGGAAACATGGAAAGTGCTAGGGCCTACTCACTGCCAGCCTAGCTCCAGTTTCAATGAAAGACCTTGTCTCAGGGGAATAAGGTGGAGCACGATAGAGCAGGAAGTCATCCTTTGGCCTCTGGACCCATGCACACCTACACATACATGTGCATGTGCATGTGTGTGTGTGTATCTTGAAAAATATTGAGTATTCCTCCAAGTTACAGGAATTAAATTCTTAGGAAGCAACTATTTCACCTAGATTGCTAGACATTGTAGTATACTCTAGAAAGTCTTGTTCTCCATTCCATTTTCCAACAGGACTGTATCAGGTCATGGAGTAGAAAGGTCAAGATAACACACTCTGTGTGACTTATATTCACATTCCTGTGTATTACATGGTATTACAGAGTCATCATGACATAAAGGAAGCACTATTCTTTTATAGTCCCAGGTGAAAATATTGGAAGTGTGTAAATGTGTGTATGTATGTATGTATGTATGTGAGTGTATGTGTATGTTTGAGTGTGAAAGTGTATTGTGTAAGTGTATATATGTGAGTGTATGGCGTGTTTGTGTGACTGTGTGAGTGTATATGTGAGTTTGTGTAGGTGTGTGTGTGAGTGTATTGTATAAGTATATATGTATGTGTGTGAGTGTGTATGTGTGTGTGAGTGCATTTATGTGTGTGTGTGTAACTGTGTGTGTGTTAGTGATACATTCAATGAGGTTAAGTGGTATTTTTCTTAGTTATTTGGCAGCATGCATGAATTATATAGCAAACTGCAGACAATTGATTTCTCCTCTTTAAGAAAGCCAAGTCACCACAGGAGGGCATATGCCCTCGTGACTCTTGGAATGTATTTGAAGATAGGTTTTGAACCCTTTTCGAAGTGTCTGCCTACGCAAGAAATGCTCAGTTTGGAATTTAAAAGGCAGTTTAATTAAAGCACACAGCGAACTATAGGCATCTTGTATTAAACTCAGTGAGATGCACTCTTACTTATCCCATAGTTTAGAAGACACAGAAAAATGCCTAGTAACTGTTTTATTTTATTGTTTTTGAAAAAGCACACACACACACACACACACACACACACACACACACACACACACCCCACCTAGCAGGAGCTAAGTGTGATGATGTTGAGGCAAGAAGGGAAAACACAGTGAGTTCCAATCTAGTCTGGGCGTCATAATGAGATCTTATGTCAACAAACAAACAAAGAAACAAACAAACCAGAACAGAAAACTCTTGCTTTAATACTTAGCAAAAAAAAAAAAAATCTAGTCTGTATTTTCACTATCTAGTTATAACACATGCGTAATTTCATTTGTGCTCACACAGGTTGGGAAACCACAGAGCCCATTAGCAAAAAAATCTTAGAAGCTTCTTTCTCCCCTCCCCCCCACCCTCAAAATACACCTTTTTCACTGATTGTGTTTGACCCAGAACACTCAGGCAGCCAATCAGGAGGGAGAGCTTACTCAATCTTCATTTGGGGAGAGGGTCAAGGGGAAGCCTGGACGCTAAATTTGGCCTGTAGCTGACATGTAATTTGGTAGTGTTCTAGTGGGTTACTAGTCATTAGAGCAAGTTGACTGCCATGTCCAGTCTTGACGATAACAAACTCAAGAATTAAGGTGAGTGTTAGCGCTGTGATTGGCTGTGGAGGGAGCTCGGTCTAGTGTGGCATTTTCCTGTGTCATTTAACTCTGCAGGGTATGAGCAGGAGGGACTGAGGCAGGCAGGCGAGTAACCAGTGAATACCTGTAGTGCCTTAAACATTACACAATTCACCCTTGCTAATGACTACACCCACCAACAAAACAAAACCATACCATGCAAATTTGTTATTTATAACTGAGCGATTCTCCAATAGAAGTCAGTACCTTACAAAAGACTCTCTCTCTCCCTCTCTCCCTCTCTCCCTCCCTCCCTCCCCCTCCCTTCTTTCCTCCCTCCCTCCTATCCCCCTTCTCTTTCAAATGAAGCTACCAAAGCAAAACTAAAGAGCAGAAAACCAAACAGCAAACTTAGATCCTTTTCCTCCTCTGAAATTACCTTTCTCCCCACGCCTCACTCAAACAGTCTGGCAGCCAAGGGAAGAAGCCTGGCTCCTTAGATTTCATCCAAGTATTTTACTTAAGGAAATGTATTTGCTGGAGCCCATCATGGTGCTCTTGTCTCAGAGGAGGCCCCAGGGTGAGTGCTTTGATCCTGGGGCTCTGAAGACTGTGTCCTGCCCAGGGCAGAGTTCAGATGAAGAAGCAGCTGGCTCGGCCCAGGACAGGTCTGGGGTGAAGGACTTGCAGGAGAAGGTGCAACTGTCTCTACTTACTGTGTCCCTTCTTGTTCACGGGATGCTGGTTTTGTGAAAGAAGGATTTTCTTTACTGGAGTTGAAAAGTGGTGACGGGGAAGGAAGGAAAAGATTAAAAAGAGAACAATAACTCTCATCTTTCAAAACGCGGTTACCCTATCGCGGAGACTGATGGCAGCACGGAGCTCCTCATCACAAAACCTGACATCTGGTCACACAGCACACTTTGCTGATGGGGAGCAATATCAGAGATGTCAAATACCCTTCTGCGCACACCCCCCTCTGTGTTTAGCAAAGTATTATTTGAGACTAGTGGACCCTTCCCTGGCATGATTCAAATATGTATTTTCAATAACAGAATGGGGGTGGGGGAGTCTCTTGGCTTATCTGACATAGTGATGATTGATAAGGAGGAGAACATTCATGGTGACAGGTGTACATAGTATGCATGTATGCATGCATGTATGTATGTATGTATGAATGCATGATATAGTGTGTATGTGTATGCATATATGTATGCATGCATGCCTGTATTATGATATAGTGTACATATGTATGTATGATATAGTTTTTGTATGTATGCATGTATGTATGTGTGCGTGCATTATGATGTAGTGTGTGTATGCGTGCATGAAATAGTTTATGTGTGTATAATATAGTGTGTGCATCTATGCACGCATATATGCATGCTATAGAATATGTATGTATGATATGGTGTATGTATGTATACATGTACGTATGATATAATGGTCCAGGCTCCAAGCTCTAGAATCTTATTCACCACATGTACACCTCTGGCAGTCAGTGGAATCTCCAGTGTGGATGAGTTTTGCTGTGATCAGTCTTGGGGGCTATGACTGCTGCCCCCACCCGTGCCAGGAGGGACACACTACTGATCAAGTTTTTGACTGACTCTCAGGTTTACTCAGAAGAGTGTGAGGAACCTAGAGGAAAGGGCAGCTTCCCGGCCATGATCACCCCAGCTTATCAGAACGCCAAGAAGGCCAATGAACTTGCTAGCGATGTAAGTATTGGCAGAGCCACTGAGGGTTTATTATGGGATGCTGACAGCCACATGTGCCGAAAGCTACGCACAGACACATCTCCCAGAGCCAAGCAAGAGCAGACTGCTAGCCTGTGGTGCAAACTCAGTGTCTTATCGATCGGTTCATAGCCTTTGATTGTGTTATCTGTTTGCTTGGAAGTGCAGTTGGACAAGTGTCCTGCTCATTTAGGCCATGTGCAGAAAGTGCGAGCGCTGTGCACGCAGATTAGCTGGGACGAGGCGAGCCTCTGCCAAAATACCACCGCGCCGTCCTGTGAGCTAAAGCTCAGCGAAGGAAGTCCTGTGATTACCAAAATGGGTGTGACCCAGCGAGCGAGAAGTGGTTTTTATTTAAAGAATGTTAGGCCGCTGGCAGTCGGTCCTTGAGAGACGGGCTATAATTAAAGTTGGTAGAGTGCGGTGCGCACCACAGTCCTTAACATGCCAGTTTGGGCTCGGTCTCTGAAGGAAGCCTAGCATTCACTCCACCCTAAGCCCTTCTTTCTGCCACTGTTCAGTGAGTGCCGAGGTAC
The DNA here is from genome assembly GCF_963924665.1 of Micromys minutus. Taxonomy (NCBI): domain Eukaryota; kingdom Metazoa; phylum Chordata; class Mammalia; order Rodentia; family Muridae; genus Micromys; species Micromys minutus. The sequence continues at coordinate 4,527,061 of NC_137971.1, forward strand.
CCGGAACAGCGCCACCTATGCCCTGAGATGGGAAATGCAGGTCTCCTGAGACACTGCAGAAATGGGTGCTGATATTTTGGGCAGAATGCGGTTGGATTTTATTCTCTTTGCCATAGTAGCCTGAGGAACCTGTCTCCTTAATCCAGGCAGTGTTGGAGTGTGCAACGAGTGAGAAGTGTGCGGACATAGCCAGGAAAAGTTTTAGCACAAAAAGAATAAAGTGGCTTCTAGATTTACCGAGAAATTTTAGAAAGCCCCTGGGAACTTCCTTCCTTTAGAGAATCCTCCTGAGCCATTGTTAATGTGGCAGCCACAACTCCAGACACCCCTGGTGTGCTTCTTTCAGATCAAATACAGGCAGGACTTCCATAAGATGAAGGGCGCGGCACATTTCCACTCCCTCGCAGCCCAGGACAACTTGGTTCTCAAGCGAGCTCAGAGTGTGAGCAAGCTTGCGAGTGAGGTGAGTACTGGGGACACCCACACTTCTGTCCTGTCCCCCTCTCTCTCAGATAGTGAATGCAGTGCCTTGTTTAAAAATAATGCAGCTGGGTGTGGCACATATCTATAACCTTATATAGACACTTGCACATACATACAAATACACACATACAACATACACACATACATATGCACATATAAATACATACATAAAAATACATACACACATACATACATACACACATATACACACATACACACAACATACACACATACGCACACACAAATACATATATAGACATATACACATAGATACATATACATACATTCATAATACACATACACAATACATATATACATACATATACACACATATATACACATACACATATACACATACACACATACATATATATACATACACACATACATATATATACATACACACATACATATACACACATACATATATACACATACACACATACATATATACACATACACACATACATATACACACATACATATATACACATACACACATACATATATACACATACACACATACATATATACACATACACACATACATATACACACATACATATATACACATACACACATACATACAACATACACACATACATAATATAACTTGTCAGGTAGAGCAGGAGGATCAGAAGCTCAAGAGCACTCTAGGCTATATAGTGAGCTGGAGGCCAGCCTGTGCTACATGATATCCTGGCTCTAAACAAGTATACAAAATGGAACCATGCAGAATGTCCTCATGTTGCCAGTTTCCAAATAATGCACCAAATAAAGAACCAAACACATGAAATCTTTTCCTGTTGGCTCAAAACTTACTAAATATTCAGAAGTGCCAGGTTTGTAGTTGTTAGAAAGAGCACTCAACTTATAGAGATTTGTTTTTTCTTTAATTCTGCGTGCATGTGAGTGCAGGTGCTCTCAGAGGCCAAAAGAGGGTGCCATATCCCCCTAGAACTAGGATTACAGGCCGGTAAGAGCTGCTCAACTTAGGAACCAAACTCAGGTCCTCTGGAAGAGCTGCAAGCCCTCTTAACCTCTGAGACATCCCTCTTGCCCCTGCGCTCCAACTTTTAAGACCATAAATTGTTATGTTAGTGTGGAATCAACGTCTAGTCTGTTTTAAATGCCATGTGTCCCTTATCACGGGGGTCAGAGTTCAGAGGAGCTGTGTCTACCACCCAAGTTTCCCTTTCCTTCCAGGCTGGCCTAGCTGCTGGAGGGTGCATTGGTTAAACCACCCCATGCTTAAGCCTTTCTGAACCAGGACTAGTTGGCAAGGACATAGGTCCTCGAGCTCTCCGGAGCTCTAGTGTCCCTTCATCGAGGCTCCTGCCGTTTACACCGCTGTTCAGCACTTGGAGACCTTTGGGTGACAACAGAAAAAATTTGTGGCTATGAAAAAAGTATTCTCTGCAGAGATGTAAATGACTTAGAACATTCTGTGACTTCCAACGGCCTTAATCTCAAACCGAGCTGATTGGTGACACTGACTTTTAAATGCTCAGCATCATACTTTCCCAAGCCTCATCATGATAGAGCCTCGGACACTTTGAGGCAGTAAGGTCAGTGCAGAGAGCTTAGACGCTGCATTTTGACAGAGGTCCTAGATGACTCCAGTACTCTAGAGCAGAAGTCAGCACACTGCGGCCTTGATATCAGTTCTAGCTCATGGCCCAAATCTAGCTCAGGGCCTTTTATTTATTTTTTTTAAATGAATAAAGTTGTGTTTGGGGCCCAGCACATTGTCTCTACTTACATACTGATCTCGCCTGTTTCATTAGATTCACACAGAAAATCTGCACTTGACACGGAGACTGTGTGGAGGGGAAAGCCTGGAGCACTTGATCTATTTTGTTATCTATATGATATAGAATATAACAGTGATAATATCGATATATAATTAATATTAACACTTGTTATATCTATAATAACTATATGATCATTCTGTTCGCTCTGGAAGATCACTGCAATCACCGGGCCATCCCTTCTCCATAGGTCTAGAAAAGGAACGTGGAATCTGGGCTGACACACAGATCTCAGGGTCAAAAGTAGAGTCCATTGGGTAGATAGAGGTCGGGGACAGTTCAACCACCCTGGAAGAGTATAGTCACATAGAAAAGGGCCGTGCCTTTTTCTGTGACTATCCGTAACTGAACATAGGAGTATCAAGACACATTTGTAGGGCCTGGGGAGACAGCTCAGGGGTACAGAGCTTACTGCACAAACGCGGGGACCTGAGTCTGGATCCCTAGCATCCAGTTAAAGCCAGAAATGGTGGCACAACCTAGAAGTGCAGCTCTGTGGGCAGGAGTGGGAAGAGCAGAGGCAGCTATGTCCTAGGAATTTGCTCTCCAGCCACTGTGGCTGAAACAGCAGGTTCCAGGGTCAGCAAGAGACCACGCCTCAAAAAAGTAAGGTAGGGAGTAATAAAAAATGAATTCAAGTTGGATGACCTCTGGGCTCTGCATGTGGACTTGTGTGTGTGTATAAATGCACACACAGTCACAGAGACATATGCACACACACAGTTAAAAATTTAAGTCCTTTAGTATATTTCATTTTATGTGGAGGTGCATGTGCCCAAGGGTATGTTTTTGCACCACATGCATGCCCAGAGGTCAGAAGGGGCATTGGATTCCTCCGTGTGGGTGCTAGGAACTGAACCTGGGTTCCCTGCAAGAGCAGTGGGCCCCTAATACTAAGCCATCTTTCCAGCCTCTGCTTTAAAATAAGAATGGATCTCTAGAGTTAAGATTCAAATGCATACATGGTTTTGCACTTTTAACTGTATATCATACTGTTAGCATTAAAGTGGTCCTTGCATACGTTTAAGAGGCATAGCTTTCCCACATTGTTTGATCAATCACTAAAACAATTTGCATTGTATTTCCTTTGACGAGTCATCCCAAGGGCTCTTACTCAATAGGATGAGCCAGCCCTGTCTCTCCTAATGGACACACCATTATCTGCTTTCTGCAATTATGTGCTGACTCAGTCTGTTTGATAACCATAACCTCACATCCCGCACCCAGGCACCCAGGGAACCTGAATACCAGCTTGTTTAAAATTAAAAATGGCCTGCCTAGGAGTTTGCTCCTTTTTGATATTGCTGTATAAATTACCTTTTAAAAAATTTAACAATCAAATTAATATCAGTGAATTCTCACTCCACAAAGCGTCCACACAATAAACTCAGATCCAACTGATGCTGACATCATCTGCCCACCTAGATAAGACAAACTGTCCTGTAATAATCCATCCCTTATAAGATATTCATAGCCACCTGTAAAGCCACCTGGAGATTGATCCTCTTCATCCTCCTTCATCTTGACTTCTGCTTTGTAAAGTATTTCTGTTAAATTTCCTTGATGTGTTCACAGAGTCATGCATGTGGGTCTCTGGTGGAAGGAGTTTCTTAGGTGGACTTGTTTATGTCATGGGCTCTCAGAAGAAGCAGGGCGTGGCTAGAAGTCTGGATGTCACATAAAAACCCAAGACCTTTTACCCCAAGAGCATCCATGCCATTTCTAAAATAGTATTTTTGACACCATTATTGCTATTAACTAAAGCTGTAAAGCAAGCCCAGAACCTCATACTGGGGAGACTCTGTTGTAAGTTACACTCCAACCCCTTGTTTTACAGTTCTTGATCTGTGTGAAGCATTCGAGTACCTGCTGTTGAGAAGGACTGTGTATTTGTAATGTCCAGGGTGAAATAACTTGCTTCATTATTTGTTTTTTATAAAGGAAAACAGCACACACTTGCAGGATTCTCTGCCCTACTTTAAGTCTTGAGTTGTAAGTTTCGTTTAAAAAAAAAGAAAACAAATCCCAGTCAGGCCCTGGGAATGTTTTTAAGAATGGCTTCAGGGTGGTTGTGTTAAGCACCTGGTGTTTGGCATAGGTGGAATACAAGAAGGGTCTGGAGACTAGTAAAGGTCACAGCATCAACTACTGTGAGACACCCCAGTTCAGGAATGTGAGCAAGATCTCCAAATTCACCAGCGATGTGAGTTACTACCTAAGCACGTTTTGTGAGTTGAGCTTCTGCGTCTCCTGAGAGATGAATTTTGTGACTATATTCTTGTGTCTCAGAGAAGCATGGCCTCCCAGGTGCATGGTACATTGGGTTTGGTTAGGAGTGTCTTCTGTGATTAGTGTCTAATCAAATGATGTCACAGTCCCCGAGTTTCCTTGCCTGCCCCTATGTGACTGAGTTCTCAAGGTGGAACTGTGTTTGCATATCCTATCCGTGTGGCTCAGCAGCTGTTCCTGGTGCGGAATCCTAGCATGGGAACCTGACTGCATGCAGCGTTTTCTCACTGTGACTTTGTGCTTCTGAGTTAATATATGATCTCACTTAGCATAGTCAGCTGAAGAGCCAGACAGGATTTCCCCACTTTGCATATGACCAGATGCATGCTAGTCTCACTTACAAGTTTCGGATGCTCTCAGAGAAGGCTTGAAGATATAGTCATTCCTCTTCCATTTTCCTTTATTTGATAAGCAGCATTTGGTACAGGAATCATTTTCCTATTGGTTGCCACAGCGACCAACTTTTACACCATAAAATTTGGCAGAGATCAGATTCTATTCTTTGTGTATAATATGGGGATTGGTTCAAGGCCTCTCGGTAGGCTGTCTTCAGATACCAAGTCTCTTATATAAGGATGGTGTAGTGATGGAGCCTCAGCTTCACACGGACTCCAGGCCTCTCCAGATTACTTCTGATACCTGATGCATCGAGCGTGCTACACACATACCAATGCTGCACTTTCAAAGGAAAAGCAGTAAGAGAAAAACACTGTTCCCTACAGATACAATCGTTTCTTCAAATATCTTCCATCTGTGTATGGTTGAGTTCACAGATGTAGAAGCTAAAGGACTTAAGCAAAGAGGCAGCCAATAGCTTGTAATGACTGGGCTTGAAGACCAGGACCTCACAACCAGGGCTTGTCTGTCGTCGGCTGTCCACCGTCAGCTCCACACTCTCACAGTAAATTTCCACACCGGAAAAGTCTGGCAAATTTAAAAGTAATCATGTAACTCACTAACACACACACACACACACACACACACACACACACACACACACGCACGCACGCGCGCAGTCTGGCTCGGTGCAGTGCTCCCCAGGACATGTGCTCCTGTGTGCATGTCTGCCTGTCTTTTCTTAAGTTCTGGTGCTCTCTGGAAATCTCAGTTGTTTAAAAACAAGTTTATTTTATTTTATTTTATTTTCCAGCAGAGGAATCATGCTTATATTTGGACTTAGACTGTTAAGATAAATAGTTTACCTTTACCTGGTTGGGAACTTTTCATCCAAAGTTTAATGTTTCCTTATAGAATAAATACAAAGAAAACTACCAGAACCAGCTGAGAGGCCACTATGACGGAGTCGGCATGGACAGACGCATGCTCCACGCTCTCAAGGTCGGCAGCCTGGCCAGCAATGTGAGTTGTGTTTAGGCAACAGTGGGAATCAGCTGTCTGTGGTGTGAAGAATTTGGCCAATTACTTCTTTTAAAGAATATTTTTTAATGAAACAGTTGATTTTTATTTTATTTATTTATTTTATGTATAGGAGCACACTGTAGCTGTCTTCAGACACAGCAGAAAAGGGCATCAGATCTTATTACAGATGGTTGTGAGCCACCATGTGGTTGCTGGGAATTGAACTCAGGACCTCTGGAAGAGCAGTCAGTGCTCTTAACCATTGAGCCGTCTCTTTAGCCCGGCCAATTACTTTTAAACCCCCCTTTAGAAATGTGTGTGTTTCCATTTGTAAAGACAGACCCCCGAGGATCTTTAAATGTTGACAAATATAAAGTATTACAAAAGCCTTTCAAACTTTCAGAGGCCCAGCCAGCTCCAGTCAGCGTGCTCTGGCTCGAAGGATCTCTGTCGATGATTCAGGGCAATGTAACACCCCACTTCTGAACGATGCGATAAAATGGACCAGTGAGATTCCTGTTGGAAATACTGCGGGATTTCAGTTTTATGAATGGGAGGTGTCTACGGAGGGGTGGATTTGTTTTCCATTGAAGACATGCTGTGGTCGTGCAATGGTTAGAGTAATGGGTTAGCCAGACATCGGGGCAGCATGAAAACTAGCTCACAGATATGAAAAGACTGAATTTTATTCCTCGGAAATGATGAACACCTATAGCAGACCTATCTCACACTCAAACACCCAAGCGTTGCATTTCCTCTGCCCAAGGACGCTGACCCTGACAGTTACAAAAATTACTAAACTACTCTAAAGTTTTTAAGTTTTCCCCAGAAGCCCTTTCCTTGTATCCCTGTGAGTCCCTGCTGGTTTGAAACAAAAACTAGAGCCTTATAATTAAAAAGGAAGATGAGATAAATGTACCACAGATGGAAGTTGACTGAGTCTGAACTAATTAAGAGTAATTCAAATTAATTAAAGGCAGACGTGTGAACACAATGTAATTTTCTTTAGGGGTTATGAAAGTGAATTAACTTTGCTTCTCATTATGTAGAAATATTTATGTCATTCACAGAAGGGTTAGGGGAGGGTGGGCGCTGATTCCTCTTTTCTTTGGGTTTCAGGTTGCCTACAAGGCTGACTACAAACATGACATTGTGGATTACAACTACCCAGCTACTGCAACTCCATTCTACCAAACAACGGTGAAACTGGCTCCCCTGAAGGATGTGAGTCCCCCCACCCCACCCCCTTCATTTTACGGCTTGCTGTAGAGTGAGGCTTGGGCAGCCAGGTGGGAAGGAAAAAAAATCTCATCAATATATAGGAGATCATAGGGGCTGGGAACAGGGCCTGTCCCTCCTCTGGGAAGTTCATGCACATATGACTAAAAACCCGATTTCTAGATGAAGTTTGGGTGATTCTGCTCTTGTCTTGAAAATCTCCTGTCAGAATCTGGAGAGCTACATCTGCTGGACACATTTCTAGTAATTATTCCATAGCAACGATGTTCTTTAAAAAATGAGAACTTAGTGTGTTCAAGATAGAGTAGGTATAAACTAAGAGCAGATGGTAATGTTAACTATACATTTTCTCAAGGGGCATGTTAACAAACATAGACAGACAGACAGGCAGGGAGGCAGACAGAGACAGATAGATGAATAGCTAGATCCCTCACTTAAAGAAGTGATCCTATATGTGGTTTGGCATCTCAAACAAAATAATACAATTAATTAAAATTATTATTTTGGTATCATAATGTATTTATTATGTGTTCAGTATTAAAATTTTAGAAAATACAGGGGAAAAAGCAAAAAAAAAAAAAAAGCATAAAGAAAAAGGTAAAGTAATTCAATCATTTAAGAATGAGCTGACCTTATAGTTGCCCAGCAAAGGCAATCTCTAGGTTACTAATCACTTGATAGATTACGTAATCCTGCGTGTGCTCCCTGCACGCCCAACGTGCTTTCCTCTAGCTCCCATGGGCTCAGCACACCAGCAGTGACCAGCTGGGTTTTCCTGCTGGTAGACAGGACTTTACGCACTCCCTCATTTTACTGAGAGGAGACGGGATGAGATGGATTGTGCTGGATCTGAAACAGTGTCTAGACCGCTGATGAGTAAGAGCAGGTAAAGGACAGTGTATTGGATGAACCGGGATGTGCAAAGGCGAATGAAGCAGGCAACGAGACCCAGAAGGGACCAAGCTTTGCACTTCTCCTTCCCAAGGACTTTTGTTAGGCTGACTCTTTTGTATCCTAATGAAACCAAAGCATCTTTGTTTTTGGTCCCAAATACTTCATAGGCTACTTAGCAATTAAAAGTAAAGTGGTGAGTGTGTGTTAACAATCGGGCACTTGAGACTGAGCCTAGTAATTAGCACAAGTAAAATGAGATAGATATCTATAGCTTTGCATTTCCGTGGTTACCTTCTGCTCTATCTACTACAGGTGTGTCTGTAGGACTATAGCTCAACGTCTACGCCTGAAACATTGTAGCTAGTTCATGATTAAACTGGACTGCAATAGACTTTGGGTTTAGAGGTCTTCTAAACCGGCAGCACAAGGGCGGTGCCCAGGCTGTTACTTGTTTGCTTTTGCCTGTGGGGAAGAAAAGTCAAAATCACAGTCAGCTCAAAAGGACTGCTGTGTCTGGTGTAGCAGAGTTCAGGGCTGATCTACAAGTGCTTCCTTCCTTCCTTCCTTCCTTCCTCCCTCCCTCCCTTCCTCCCTCCCTCCCTTCCTCCTTCTCTCCCTCCTTCTCTCCCTCCCTCCCTCCCTCCTTCCTCCCTCCCTTCCTTCCTTCCTTCCTTCTCTCCCTCCTTCTCTCCCTCCCTCCCTCCTTCCTTCCTTCCTTCTCTCCCTCCTTCTCTCCCTCCCTCCCTCCCTCCTTCCTTCCTTCCTTCCTTCCCTCCCTCCCTCCCTCCCTCCCTCCCTCCCTCCCTCCCTCCCTCCCTCCCTCCCTACCTTCCTACCTTCATTCCTTCCTTCCTCTTACTGTCTTGGCTCTGGTATGAGTCTGAGCAAATTAGTCCTATTAGCACTCAGGAAGTGGCAAATTCATTCCTTTCTCAGGAGAGTTTGTGGTCTTGCCATCTGGTGGTTAACCTTAAAGGTGGTAAAATAGCCATGAAATTAAATATAGCATGGGTCCTTAATTAGAGGGCATTCCTGTAGATGAGTTTTTATAAACACTAATAGAACAAAAATGAGTCTCTATCTTTAGCATAGAGACTTTCAGAATGTAGATTGAAGCAGTGGCCAAACGTTTGTAAAATTAATCATGGAGGCTGTTAATTATGTCCTGCAGAGAGAAGTAATTGTGCTCAGTGTGACATATTTAGTGCAGAACTATCAGGAAGGAATGTGCTATTTTAAAAATATAGTTTTTTTTTGTGACATTTTATCATGCCTAGTTCTGAATCCTAATAAGACTCTATTATGAGTTGATAATTTTTCCTCTGAATTAATGCATTAGATAGTCACAGCACTCTAATCTCATTAGCAGTTGACATTGAATTGACTTTATATCTCCCGTTTTCCCTATATACTCCAAATGTACAAAGTTTTTTCCCCTTCGTGAATTATTAATGGAAAAGCAGCAATGTGATGGTCTCCAAACCCAACAGAGCAGCCAGCTCTGTGCCTGAAGCTTTGGAGTGTCCACATGTGCTGCTTTAAAGACAAATTTCTCTGTCATTTGTTTGCTCACGGGGGAGATTTCCTGATCTTAATATACAAGGCAGAGAGGGTTCTCCATGGTGAATCCTGTCCATCTGTAAGTAACTGTCCCACGTGCTCCAGGTAAACTGGTCTTACAGAGCACAGACTCAAGCGCTCAGAGGACCACTCTTCAGTCGGTCTGGGATGCCGTTCACGGTTCTCACCTTCACTCACAGAGAGCTTCCGTTAATTCTCCGCCGGATAGGAGTGGGGGGAAGACTTGGACTGAGCGAACCGGAGGCCAGCGGGGCCGAGGTGGCTCTCAAGTTTATTATTATTCAGGTATGAGTGGCTTGGCACTCCGAGCACGGCAGTAATGTTTATACGGACTTACGTGCTAGCTCTTAAAATGGCAGTGTATGTGGAGCAGGCACTTTCTGGGAGTTTGCAGTTGGCAGGGCTGTGTCCTGCCCAGGAGATGTCAGCTGCAGCCTGTCTTCCTGTCCTCTGCCGTTTGCCTTCACTGGGCTCCCTTTTCTGCAGAGACGCCCCGAGCCTTGGATGTACGTCTCGTTCACGGTGGACACGTTCTCCATCCCTCAGCATCTGTGCATTCACAGTTCGCTGCGCTTCCTACCGTTGCTGGGAGACAAGCTCCTCTGATAAAGGAACGGTGCTGTCTGTGGGGATTATAGGACACATATTTAGAAGTCAGCTTGGTATTACGCCGGCTATTAAACTGCCTTCAGTCCTCACCTGGGGCATATAATCTTAGGACCTCCCGGTGAATATTTGACCCTGTTTACAGGAATGGATTCCCTCAAATCCAATCATAGAGTTGCACAAGAATAGGCCTAGCAAAAGTCAGCATGGTGGCAGATGGTTTCGAGGATGGTCTGTCTGTCTGTCTGTCTGTCTGTCTGTCTGTCTCTCTCTCTCTGTTGAACTACTTGCTACTGATAAGTTCAGGGAGACGAGGACCGTTGCCTTCGACTGTGTACTCACCAGAAACCACACAGGAGCCAGCGGATGGGGTTGACCGCTTCCAGGTGGTCCTGGTTAAACTAAGCCGGCCATACAATAAAAGCAAAAGCCATGAATTTGGGAAAGGGTCTGCTGAGGGGGATGGAGGGATTGGCGGGTGTGGGAGGGAGATGTGGGAGGGCAAGGGGAAGAGGGGGATGGAACTTATTATACACAGCATGATGTCGCCAGGTAGCAAAATGATCAGTTAAATACTCTGTAAAAAGGAAATGTTTACAACCAAATTTACAAAGTCCCCTGTCTTGGAGTTGTGTTTTTAGAATTGATAAAGTGCTGTGGAAAATGTTAAAGATTGAGAAATTGTTCAGGGAATGGTCATGTTAAGGCTTGCTAAAACCAGGGTTTCATAGATCTGTTTTGAAACTTGTCAGTCACATGTGTATACATTTTCCGTTAAGATGCGTTAAAACATGTACATGGGATGTGCATGGGATGTACATGGGATGTACACGGGATGGGCAACTAGACTGGGCGATGAACACAAGCACCGGCTCAGAAAATGGCAGTGGTTTTTACCAGGATGTGGATTCATAGCTCGTTTGGTAACGACTGGAAAACAGAGCCGCCGTGTGCTGGCTTGTGAGGCCGTGTGAGCGGCCCCAGCAGAGAGCACTGGGTAGAAAGACTGATGTACTCTGGCATCCCAGATGGGTTTACTGTACTTAGGGAGTCCAGAAGATGGGGAAGCATTCACCAGGGAGCTGCCACTGTCAGCATGGGATACGTAGGCAGTAGAGACTCAACTGGAATGTGGGTGGGCAGGGCTATGTCTCATTTTGCTTGTCCTGCAAGACTTCATGTTTGTTGAAAGAACAGATGAATGCATGAATGAATGAATGAATGAATGAATGAATGAGCAGGTGGTCCAGACGGGTTGGAAGGAGGAGGAGTAGGGATCAGTTTACATCTTAATCTATTCCTTGGATTGTAGGAAAGTGAAATTGTGAAGGTACCATTGGCCAGCCGTGACATCACCCCTTTGCTCTCAGCTGTTCCTCTTGCTGTCCTGAGTAGGATGGAGGGCTTCTTGCTCAGCACAGTAGCCTCCCATGCTTTGTACCCTCAGGCCACAAGCCTGGGCCTTGACGTCTTTTTTCAGGTTCCCTTCCTTCCATTCTGAATCACCGTCAGGGGCCTGAGGGGGGATATGCGGGCTGGATGAAAAGTGTTTCTGTGTACAAATGGCTGGTGACGCTTTACTCCTTCCAGAGTCATTTGCAGTTTCAAAAATGAAATCCGGCAGCCCCAAATAGCTAGAGGTAGGAAAGCTGCTAGGTTGGCGACCCTGGCTCTCCCTCTTCCAAGAAGACGCTGAAAAAAAATGGCAGTCTCTTCGGGGTCTTGGAAAGGTGGGAGAGAGGACCAGGCAGTAGCTGGTGCACAAGTGTGTAGGTGTGGGCACATTAGGACAGCGCTTCAAGGGCCACTGGTGCTTTTTCGAATCTTGCTCAGACACACACATAAGGGCCAGGGCACTGCTCTGGGAGGAGCTCACCCAAGGGCACAAGGCCCTGGGTTTATCCTTGGCATGGCAAGGGGATGACAGATGGGATAAATATGACACTGGTTGGACTTTTGTCTCTCCTTTATTCTCCACAATCCTCTTTTAAAGTACATCCGGGAAAATTACATTATATATGTGTATATACATACGTCTTGAATTTTTGTCAAGAGGCACCTCACTCTTAATTATGTGTACACGTCTAAATGTGTGCGTGTGTTCCTGAGTGCCTGTGGCATCCAATGCCCCCAGAGGCCTCAGCATCAGATGTTCCCAGAGGCCAGGGGCTTCGGATGCTCCTGAGCTGGAGTTATCACCATCTGTGAAACATTTGACTTGGGTATTAGAAGCTAAACTCCGGTCCTCTGCAGCCGTGCGCGGGCTTTCACCACTGGACCATCTCTCCAGCCCCTTGATGGTTTTATTAAATGGTCCTGTGTTCATTCTCACTGGACCTCGCAATGGAATTACTGGGACAGAGGTTTTCTGTGTGTTCTCAGACGCTGTTCCGGATTTCAGGCACTGTTAGCGAAGTCAGTCAGATGTCACTACACTTTTGATGTAGTGACTTGTCCTATTACGTGTGACTTTTCCTCTCTGTGGGTAGGGAAGGTTGGCAATGTGAGGACAGTGCATTTGCTGCAGAGTGAGCTGATCTCTGCCATGCGTGGTTTCTTCGTGGTATCTAAGCTTCTACAGATGAAGCATCTTCGCTCTGTGGGCTTGGTGTGTCTCCTGGTATCCAGTTAGGAGTTTCTCTTCTTTTTCTAATTCTCCGAGAATCACTCCAGCTGAGTAAGGGAGCCGAGACTTCACAGAGATGACGGCGATGGCATTTCCTGTGTCTGCTTTTTGTCCCTCCCCAGGTCAACTACAGGCAGAACATCGACAGATTTAAGTTCAGTTCGGTGACAAACACGCCGCAGATTGTTCAAGCTAAGATCAATGCCCAGCAGCTGAGCCATGTATGTGCGACACCCTGCCCAGCTGGGACTTCGCAATTTCTGTGAGGCCTCTGGACAGCGATCCCCAAGGATTTTACTTTTCCTAATGTGTGACAAGAAACGACACCCCTCCTTTCAAACATTTTATTATAGAAGATGTCAGCGTATACAAAAGCAGCCTACCCTGCCACATTTGTATGCCCTCTGACCTCTACCTTCTCTCTTAGTTTGAAGAAAACCCAAGATACGACCTAGCTTCATCTGTAAACATTTTAGCATGAATCTCTCAAAAGCAAAAAGAACGAAACACGTTTTTACAATTTTGATACTGCACACCAAAAACCTGACAATAATTTCAACTCTTGGCAATGTCCGTGGCCCAGGGTTAAGTTCTGAGCGACAGTCCTGACAGATGACACGATCATCTTACCCGTGTGTCTAGCTCTTTTGTTCACACTAGATTCAAGATGCCCTTTTTTCCAGACGTGCATTTTGTAACCGCACATAATCAATATTATTGCTGGTAATACTGGTGTTTGGTTCCTGGCGAGTGTCTAGCCTACAAGTAGCAAGACACTTAGCACCATAGTAGCTTAAAGAGACTTTGCACACCCACAAACTCGAGTGTGCCCGTGAGTTGCTCCATTTTTCACTTGGTGTCTTTCATCTATTAACTTAAAACTTTCCCCCAAGTTACAGGCTTTCTTGTCCAAGGCCTTTCCCAGGGGCTCCCTCTCTACAAAACTGGAATCAGAGGGATGTGGGGAACAGAATAATCTCCCCAAGGCTCTCCTCCTGTTTTGAACAAACTTTGCAGACCTATTTTAAATCCAACAGGTGAATTACCGAGCTGACTACGAGAGAAACAAGCTGAACTACACGTTGCCCCAGGACGCTCCTCAGCTGCTGAAGGCCAAGACCAATGCGGAACTGTTCAGTGAGGTAAGGGGAAGGTGGGAGAGCTTGGCATGAATGTGGAAAGAAACGCTCAAACAAGCAGGCTCTACTTGCCTCCCAAGGAAGAGTCTCCTAGGGCGTTCATCCCAGTGGGATTTAGAGTTTTGACACCCAGACTCTGGGTATGAATTGTTTATAGCGATGCGGCTCCTGAATGAACATATATGTGGTATGTGAAGACACTTGTGTGTGTGTGTGTGTGTGTTTATGTGAACATGCAGACTTGTCACTATCATCATCGACCCAGTGACTGACTGGTGACTGGTGTGTGCAGAGATTTTTGAGTTCCAAGAATAATCTTGATCTGATCAACAAAGACACACGGAATCACAGGGTGGACTGTGACTAGGCCACTAGTGTGGGTGGGAGTTACGGGGCAGGAAAACGAAAACCAGGGACACGTTGTTTGTACAAGACTGCTCTGTGTTGAGGTGGAGGATACGGTGACGGCGCAGCGCGACGTTAGGGTACCCGCCAGCATTTGTTGCCGCGGGTTTTGATATGAGACAGACCCGATGCAGACGTCATGCTGGATTTTGATCTGTACGACCCTGGGAAATGCCTTCGACTTGCTGAGCCATGGCTTTCGTGAAGATTTAGAGTCTACCAAGCATTCAGGAAGGGACCACACACAGTGGCTGTGACAGGCAGCGTCTATCCCTTGCATCTTGGCAGTGCCACACCGGTTTAGGGTTGGCCTTCATGTTCCACACTCAGCCGCACTTCCAACACCCTGGAGAATGATAATATGCATTTTGCAAATGGTCCACCACAGCTCAGAGAGGTAATGGCCCAAAGTCACATGATCAGGCAGAGAAGGTTCTTTGTCCTGTCCCCTGAGTGGCCTAAGGACCCGTGTTAGCAATTACTGCTACAGTCTTAACAGCAATAGCCAAGACTCTCCTGCCTGCCAACAATGGGAGAAACCAAGTTTGCTTTCAAGAAAAATCCTCTCAACTTCCGGCAGACTGGTGGGTGGCAGTGCCCACTCACCTGTGTTTGTGCTCCTTTGTCAGGTAAAGTACAAAGAAGGCTGGCAGAAGACAAAGGGGAAAGGATTTGAGATGAAGCTGGACTTCATGTCTCTGTTGGCCGCCAAAGCCTCGGGGGAGCTTGCTAGCAGCGTAGGTTCTTCTCGTTAACTCAGAATTATATAAGGAGCCGTTCCAATGTGATGCCAGCCAGCTGCCTGCTGGAAAAATAATGACTGTTAACACTGTAAACATCACAACACTTTAATCTCCTTCTGGGTTTGAAAAAGATGGAGGGGGCAAACCCTCCCTCCCCCTCCTCCCCCCCCCCCCCCCCCCCGCAAGAATTGTTCTCTTTGTGTTTGTTACAGTCAGAGTCCCTTCTATGACAGTTTCTCTCTTGCTCACACTAGACTTTCTTTTTCCCCTCAAGATTAAATACAAAGAAGAATATGAGAAAACAAAGGGCAGAGTCCTGGGAACCACTGCGGACTCCAAGCTTCTGCACTCTCTGCAGGTGGCCAAGATGAGCAGCGAGGTACCTCCTCCCGCCCCAGCTCCTCACTGACAGTTGTGCTTAAAAGTCCCTCCTGGGCCGCCTGTCTGTCTGCTGACTTCCTTCTGCCAGGCTTCTCTCTCTTGGCTTAGCTGAGGAACTTGTACGCTTTCTTTACTTCACCAAAGCACAGTGTTCTTTAAAAGTATGTGAGGTGTACGGCCCCAAGGATGACTGTCTACTGATCAAGGCACATAGGTGTTTGAGTTCCTCTACTTATGCCACAGATATTTGCCGAGCAGTTGCTGTGGGAAAAACACTGCAGCTCACACGTCCCCCCTCACACCCCCTCGCAGAGCTTAGCTCAAATGTGAGCGTGTCTTAGTCCATCTTCCTGTTGCTGACCCAGAATCCCAGAGATGGCGCTCGAGGAAGGAAGAGCTCTGCTTTGTCATATAATTCGGCAGGCTCCGAGGTTCAAGGATGTACAGCTGCATCTAGTTAGGCCTCATGTTGCACAGGATTAAAAAAATGTAAAGGGGGTGAATGTATATACTCGAGAGAACACAAGTGGCTTTGCTTTACATTAATAACAACGTGTTCTCATGATGATGAATACAACTCTAGGACAGGCAAGCAATGATGTGCTCCTCAGGACTCTACCCTCCAAACCAGTTGTACTTGGTACCACCACCACCATCACTAACCCCCCACCACCATCACCACCACCATCACCACCACCACTATCACCATTACCAACACCATCACTACCACCATCACCACCACCATCACCACCACCATCACCATCATCATCATCAGCAGCAGCACCACCACCACCACCACTATCACCATCATCACCACCATCACCATCACCATCAGCAGCAGCAGCAGCACCACCACCACCACCACCATCATCACCACTCCCATCATCATCACCAACATCATCACTGCCACTATCACCACCATTATCACCATGACCACCACTTACTGTTGAGAAATTAAACTTCAACATAACTTTCAGTGGAGACAAATCACATCTAAATCACAGCAAGGAGCTGAGCTGTAAGATCGTACTTTTTTGTGTGACGACGTTCTGGGTGGTTACAACATACTGTTCAAAACATTTGCCAGGCAGATGAGATATCCCGGCTCCAGCCAACTTGAATGTCATTGGTTGGAAATAACTGGGATGTCTGGAGATTAAAGTTTATCATCTAAGAAGGACAATGGTAGGTTGGTCACAGAGACACTGGGAAAGGAGCTTTCTACTGGAAGGGACACCTGTGGTTTTCATTCAAACCTTTCACCCAATGCAAAGCATACGGGACGGTCACACGAGCACTGAGTTCCTGGACTGGCCTTCTTCAGCCACGCCATGGAGCGGTGAAGCTCTGAGCAGCTGAGCAGATTTACCTGGCAGGCCTTTACAAGACCACGGCTTGAGTCATGCATTTAGACACATCATAGACCACGTCTTGTCAAATACATGGTCACAAAGCATAAAGAGAATCGGAGTTAGGCTTTGGTTTAATGGATGAAAAGTTGTTATCTTAGGTATCTGCGATCCAAAGCCCTTGGGTAGGGGAGCAGAGTCAGAGCCTAGGTCTCTCAGTACCTGGGCTCTCTTTCCTCACGTTATACTCATTATAACCAGTGTCACCTCCATCACCACAACTGTAACCAATGTCATGACCACCATCCATCAGTCAGCATCGCTGTTTCCATGGAAACCACCCTTGACATCCACCACCATCACCATCACCCTTGTATTCCCATCCTTAGCGTGTGCTGTTTGCCGGCCAGGGTCCCTATTTGAAGCACATTCCGGCTACCATAGTAATGTTCACCACAACTGTTTCCTTAAGGAAATGAGCCCTAAGGGAGGTGACTTCACTTTCCAGGGGCAGTGGGAATCAGCTGGTTGGAAGTTAGGCTGCTTTGACTCTGTGGTCCAAGCAGAAAGTGTAGGTGGCGCCCTCTCTGGCAACAGCCACTCACAGGATGAAGTTGGGTAAGAGATGGCCTTAGATGATAAGTCGGTAGGGGACAGAACCAGTATGGCTTGGGGCCACTTTCCCAGCAGACAGATGACCTCACCAGGACTGCTTAAATCTCCTTAGAAGCCTGAGAGTTTCTCCGTCCACTCTCACTTAATTCCTGCGAGAACAGCCTTTAACCAACCAGCCCTGGTTTGTCACATTCCAGGTGGAGTATAAGAAAGGGTTTGAGGAGAGTAAAAGCCACTTTCACCTGCCCATGGACATGGTGAACCTCAGGCATGCCAAGAAGGCCCAAGCGCTCGCCAGCGACCTCGACTACAGAAAGAAACTGCATGACTATACAGTGCTGCGTGAAGACATGAGAACTCAGTGGGCCAAGAAAGCCTATGGGCTCCAGAGCGAGGTGAGCGGTCATCAGTTGCCGGCTTGGCCCAGCACCTGCCATTAGACTCGCTCTCAGAGCCATCTGAACCTGTGTGTGAGTTCACTGTGTAGCTCAGAAAAGGGGTAGAGCCGTTCCAGGTCCAGGGAAGACTGGTGTAGAGAAACAGAGAGCCAAGATGGTGGAGACTCAGGATGGGGTGGGGCTTGGAGCCAGTTTGAAAGTCAAGATGTCCTGGAAACACCAAGGTGGACCATGTTCATCTTTGTCGCAGGGCTTTCCCTCCCGAAGGAAGAGCTGCTGAGGACTAGTGGGGAGCAGCTGTCTGGGAGGGTGAATTTGTATTTCCCCATGAACCTGGTTGTGTGTGCATGTGTGTCCGCTTAGAGCTTGGTGACATTTCTCCTGCAGCTGCAGTACAAAGCCGATCTGGCATGGATGAAGGGAGTCGGGTGGTTGACGGAGGGGAGTCTGAACCTGGAGCAGGCGAAGAAGGCCGGACAGCTCATCAGCGAGGTAACTAAGTGTCTGTTCTTGGGCTCCAGGCAGGAGCGCAGGTTTCCTCCAGTGCTCTCCCCCACCTCCAGGGCTTTATTCTGAATTCGAGTCAGAGGGCAAGACATCTCCATGTCTGCAGCAGTAAAGTCTCCGGAGCCAACTCGCCACCCCCTTAAATAGGTTTTTTTCGTTGTATTCTTGACACAAGATCTGCCCGTGGAGCCCTCACAGGCCCTGAACCCCACAGCCTTCTGTTTGTACTTCCTAAGGGCTAGGGTTACAGGCTTGTGCCACCGTGCCCAGCTCCGGGGACATAGTTTTAAGAAAATTATCAATTTATTTTAAGAAGTAGTCTTAAAAAAAAATCAGTTTTAAAAGACGAGGGTTTTTGGTTTTTTTGTGTAGCCTTGGCTGTACTCTTGAATTCCCTCTTTGGCCAGGTTGGCCTTAAACTCAGAGATCCACCAAGTTCTCTTGCCTCTGCCTCCCAAGTTCTAGCACTGAAGTCATGCACCACCACCCCCTGTAAAGAAGTAGTTTTATCTAGAGACTGGCTTAGTGTAGGAAGATCGTGTAAACAGAGCAACTAAAAACCGAAAAAACCACTAAAGATGCTGCAACATCTCCACCATTTGGAACAGGACACTGCAATTCACATCACAACATTTTACATCAGGCACTAAATTGTTGAAAACGTCACATAAAATGACCTTAAGGTTGTAGCTGCCATAATGAATTTAAACCAGGGTCTCATTCCCCAAATATGTCATCATGTGCAAAGACAGACCCCAAACCAACCCAAGGGAGAAGGATCCTCTGAAATCCAAAAAACTTCCCATCCCAAGAAATCAACCTGTGACATCTTCCTTACATGAGTCACAGCCTGGCACTTTCGGTGTCACCACACTCTGGAGACTTGGGCTGGGTCACCGGATACTGTGGAGGCTCTCCTCATGAAAGAGCGAGACGGCCGAGTGAGCAGAGGCCCCTCCAGGCCCCATGCTCTAAACCCGTGCCTCTGTTTACGTCTTGGGGGCTGCTTTGGCAGAGCAGAGGGGGGCTCTGGAAGGATGTCCTGTTTGGAAGAGAAACTGTGTCAGGAACATTAGGATCTTCAAGGGGATTCTCACTTCTGGGCTCGGGAGGTTGAGTTTGCCCATTGCAGAGATGAAAGAGCTGCGTTTACAGACAGATACCAACTCAGTCACTGCTGTAGCTGATGGGTCACTCTGAGTCATGGGGCAGTGTATTGGTCACTGCTGTCCTCTGCACAGATCCTGAGGTTATTCTGTTTTCCTCCATCTTACACACAGGAAATGCAGACGTAAGTCACGGTTCCACTCAGAAGCAGAGCTACTTAGTACTCAGTGCTCAGTACTCAGAGCTCAGGACTCAGTGTTCAGTGCTCAGTACTCAGTTTTCAGTATTCAGTGTTTAGTACTCAGTGTTTAGTGCTCAGTGCTCAGTACTCAGTGCTGAGGACTCAGCACTCAGTATTCAGTGTTTAGTACTCAGTGTTTAGTGCTCAATGCTCAGTACTCAGTGCTCAGGACTCAGCACTCAGTGTTCAGTACTCAGTGTTCAGTGCTCAGTACTCAGTACTTGGCATGAGACTCAGTGACTCCTTGGCAGTACACGTTCTCAAGCATATAGTTTATAATTTATTCTTATTTTCTACCTTACTTACTCTCATAAATACCTTTGGTTTTAAAATGTGTCAGTCAGGGAATCAGTAGAAACAGTCACTCCCTTCTGTGAGATCTACTGAGATCCAGGGAGAACTTGGATCAGGATGCAGTTGGGGAAGGGTCCAGGAAGTTGTCTTTACAGTATCAGAGATGTGGGTGTCTACCTCACTTCCTGTGTTGACCACAGCTTTTTAAGCTCTTTGAAGGGTTTCTTTCTCTCTTAGTGATTTTCTGTGTGCTAGAATATGCTATAATGAACTCTTAGCTCCAAAGTAAGGACTCAGGGTTTGACCGGTGCCTGAGCTATGGAGACTGGGAATGTCCAGCCACAGAAGGGTCACGTGACTTCCCTCAGTTACACGGAAAATGAACTTAAAAGGGACAGGTACCGATACTCAGTTCTTTTTCCATGCTGTCTGGCTCCTTAGTTGGTGGGATGGCGTCTCCACTTTCAGGGCTTGTCTTCCCACTGCGGTTGAACCATCTGGAAGCATACTCTCGGACACACCCAGGGGATATGCCTCCTAGGTTGATTCTACACCCCAGTAGGCTGAAAAATCAAGATTAGGCATGTTGCTTGTGTTGGGGAAGAATGCGATTCCTTCTGTGTTGGAATCTGATGCTTGTACTGAGCCTTTTCGTTTGCCTGTGTTTTCTGTGTAAGAGACGGAAACTTGAGGTCCGATGTCTCTGTCACTGGCTGTCCTTCAGTGGTGTGATACTGCTTCTGCTGAGGGGAGTGGAAGCTCGGCGGCACCACAGCTTCCGCAAGCCGTCCACAGAGGCAACTCTCCCCAGTCATCTTGGCGACTCCAGGGGAAAAGCCGGGGGGATGTAATCTTCAGGAACGATGAGACGTCCCCATGGGGAGACAGAATTAACACACTTGAAAATTTTCCAATAGTTAGTGGCTGTGGGGTGAGGAGACAATGAAAACTGACCTCAGAGAAGCAGAGTGACCTACGACCTCTGACCTTCCACCTGTGACACTGGCGCTCCCTTCGTTAGCTCCTTGTATAGTTGTGGGGACCCCATGTGCCACATGGAAAGAATGAAGCTGAAGCGTCCACCCCACCTCAGAGTGACAAAGCTTCCTTCGTCACTGTTAGCCTTGTGTGACTGAAGGAAGCCGGTGTGGGGTCTGTTTAGTGACGTGCCCAGTCAGGACACTGGAAAAAAAAGGGGGAGGTGCGGTTAGAAACAGCCTCCAGTCCAAGTTCCTTCCACGTCACCTCTCACGTCAGCCCTCGGGGAGGGTGGGGACACCCCCGTGTGCTCATGTGTTGCGGGGTTTGCTGAGGAGCACTGAAGTGTGTATGCAGCCATCAAAACAGGCTTCTGGGAGGCAGAGGCAGGAGGATGCTTACAGGAGTGGAGCAGACAGAAGCTCCAGGCTCAGTGAGGGACCCTGTGTCACAAAAACAGGGGCAGAGTGACCAGGGAAGACACCCAGAACTGACTTTTGGCCTCTTCATAAACATGCACTCATTCATATATGCACACACACACACACACACACACACACGGGGGGGGCACTTTCACTAGAACAGGCTTCGAGGTTCTCTTTTAGGGCCTGCAAGAACACCCTCCCCCCCAAAGAAATGCTTGAGTCATAAAAAGCACACAAGGGTGTGTGTATATGGTGGAAGGGGGCAACTCCATTCTAACACTATGGCACACCTTTTCTTTGGAAATAGAAAAACTACCGGCAGAAGGTTGATGAGTTAAAGTTCACCAGTGTGGCTGACAGCTCCCAGATGGAGCATGCCAAGAAGAGCCAGGAGCTGCAGAATGCGGTGAGTCCTGGGTTGCCCTCTAGCCTGAAGGCTGCTGTGCCAATGGGACCAGGATCCTCTGGGGACAGCAGCAGGTGCTGCCCCCAGGCACAACTCGGGAAACCTTAAGGAGGCTGGACCTGGGTGGGCCCAAGCGTCCAGAAAGTCTGCAGATAAGATACACCCTGCTTCTCCTGTGTCTCCAAAACAGAGCCATTTGATTACTCCTTTGCTGTCAACATTTCTTAGCTGCCCTGTCTTCTCTTTCTTTATTCTTTGTCTTTATCCAAGACTATAATTCAGGATTAACAGAGAATTATATTGGAAGAGGATTTGCTTTTGGCTGGGTGCCAATTGAGTTCTACTAAGGGGGTCGAACAACAAGGTGCCATTTGTATGATGTGCAGGCCGGTGCTCAGCCAGAGCACCCACTAATTGCCTCAGCCTGTCCTTCCTAGCTTTCCTTCCCATCGGGCAAGTAGATGCTGCACCCCCACCCCACCCCACCAGAGCTGTCAGGACATAAGAAAGCCGATGCCTGCAAACAGGATTGGGGGGGGGGGAGGGAGAAAGCAGAGATCTGCTTCCAGGGATAGGCGGTCGGACCTGGTGTCAGCACTTCCCAGTGTATGAAGTGATCACGGATGCAGGAGGGAGTATGCTTCCTACCCAGCCTACTTTGGTGCCCTCTGGGGGTTGGGAGATTTTTGATGCTCATGGAAATGTAGATGACAGTAGATTTTTGAGGCAGACGGCAATTCTAGGGGACGATGGCAAAACAGAAAACCAGAAGGATAGCTGTGTTGGTCTCTGTCCCTGAACATTTTTTCCCATGTTGTCTCTTAATGTCTGGCTTGGTATTACACACACACATATTAATATTTGTATATATGTGTGTGTGTATACATATACATATACATCATATACATACACATACACATACATACACATACACACACACACACACGCACACACACACACACACACACACATATATATATATATATATTTTTTTTTGAGATGGGGTCTTGCTCCATAACTAAGGCTGGTCTTGAACCCTCAGCAGTTTTCCTGCTTCAGCCTTCCCAGTTCTGGGATCACAGGCATAAGCCTGTCATTCGCTTTCATTGATTTTCAATATGTACTTATGAGGTACAGTGTTACAATCTGACACACAGTTACAATGCAGTGATCAAGCCAGGGTAATTAGCATTTCCAGTTTTCAGTGTGACTTCTATGTGTTGGGAAGCTTCATGTCCCCATCTCTCTTAAGGATGTAAAAATAATTGGGGTCCATAGCTAGCCTACACACACATACATACATACATACATGTGATATATGTGTGTGTGCTGTGTGCATATGCACATGTATGTGTGTGCATATATGTATGTATTTGTATACACTTATATATGTATTTATTATGTACATACACATATATGTGCTATATAACAGAAGTACCTCTCAGCAGCTGTACTTTTTACCTGCTGTGCACCCCCCTCTGGTCCTCCTGACTCCTGCCCACTTTCTCGCCTTTGCTTGTTATGTCTACGAGGTCAGCCCTTTGAGTTTCCACAGATGAGTCACATCGTGTAGTCTTTGCCTGTGCCTGGCATATTGCATTAACTTCAATGTCCCTGATTCCATCTGTGTCGCCCCAGTTGTGATGGACAGCCCACCCTGTTCCATCCTCACCCCCTGACCCTCTTCTCTCTGTCAGGTGGCCTACAAGGCAGGAAACAAGCAGTCCGTCCATCAGTACACCATCAGCAAAGACGAGCCTTTCTTCTTACAAGCCCGGGCCAACGCTGCTCAACTCAGCGAGGTACCATGACGGGTGGGCACTGAGGGCTCAAATCCCCTGTGTTTCTGTGGTCACCTGGTCGCCAAAGCCACCAGCTACACTGCAGTGTTTGGTTCAACTGTAATGTATGTGGTGTGGTTTCTGACTTGTGCTTTGAGGAAGAGAAAGACAAACCTCCTAGCAATGGCTGGCAGGGTCTTCAGTTCCTGACTAGATCGTAGTGGGCAGAAGGGCACTTATCCCAAGAGTCAACACTGAGTGGTAGAAGGAGGGAAACCTTGGTCCTCAGTTTGCTACTGTAGACCAGGTCTTTACTCTTGGATGTCCACTAGTAAAATGAAGTTAATACCAGCTCTTCCCCCCTGGGTTGCCATGAGGCTTCGGCTACATGCATGATGTTCTTCAGGAATGTGCACTGTGGTGGCTCCCTGATGTGACAGTGTCCATGGCTGATATCCCATCCTCGTATGCCTATTCTTGACTCTCTATACCCAAGTTTCCCAAGTCTCAGTCATCCTGATCTGGGAATAGGCAAGAAGAAGAAACAGGCTGGGCTGATTTCCACTCTGAAAGGGAGGCCTTTGGGGGCAGTGGTTGGGAATGGAAGGGACAAAGAGCAGCCCTAGGACTGGGGGCTGGAGGAGGGGTGGTTCAGGAGAGAGGCCTCTGAGTCCCGTGGCTGAGCCCTGCTGCTGAGCCCTGTGGCTAAGCCCTGTTGCTGAGCCTTGCTGCTGAGCCCTGTGCTGTTCCACAGAATGTTGTGGCATCTGACATGTTTTTGAGACTTCTGTGATGTACTTAGGGTATGTTTTAAAAGCAATGTGATGTTTAATCCTTGCTTCTTGTGATGGAAGTCAGATATACCAGGAGGCCCTCAGGTAGGACAAAGAGACCTGGCTCTCAGGCTAGGGAAGGATGCCGTTGCTCTTGCTCCTTAGAAAGGTTTTTACAGAGTTCAGAACAGTGGCCAAGAGCCCTTTGAGGGGAGTTCACGGGAGTCATATATTATCTAATGTCCTGCATATCAGACATTTACAATACAATTCCAACAGTAGGAAAATCACAGCCATGAAGTAGCAATGAAAATAATATTAAGGCTGGCGGTCACCAAAGCATGAGGAACTGCATTAAAGGGTCGTAGCATTAGAAAGGTTGAGGACCAATTGTTCTAGAGAAACCCTCTCACTTAAAGATAACCAATGCTCCCCTAAATCTCACCAGACCCTGTACAAGAGCAGCTGGGAAAAGCAGAAGGCTAAAGGGTTTGAGCTGAGACTTGACTCCTTGACATTCCTGACAGCCAAAGCCAAGAGAGACCTGGCTAGTGAGGTGAGTCCCCAGGCTCTGCTGCTGCCTATCTGGGAAGGATCTTTGTCTCCCCGAATCTTGGGGCTGTTATGGGGAATTGGGATCATGGCAAGTTCTTCACGGTGAGGTCATCACTCCTGCGGTTAGGGCTGTCGCTGCACACCAACTGTTCAGCAAGCTGAAACCTCAGTGGCAGGAGTCTTGCAACACCTGCTTGTTCTCAGGTGACTGAGACACACCCTGTTCATGGTTCAGAGAATATGCTCATGGGTTAGACGGACTTCGGATCAGATCCCGTCATGTTTTGGCGTGGTGAGTTAGGCAGATGGTTGAACCTTTTCACACCTCAGTTACTGGCAAACTGGTAGATTGCAAGATTCTGAGGACCTGAGACAGAGTGACGCGCACCTCCTGTCCCATGCAATCTGCCGTTAGGTGGGTGGTAAGTGGGCCAGAGCGGAGAAAAGGCTGTGCTTCCTTCCTTGAGAAAAAGTCGTGTCTGACAAACATAAACAGACAGACTTGAAGGAAGCGGGGTGGGGTGGGGAGAAAGAGCAGGGGGACAGACTATGTATGGCAGCCCATTTCTGTAACCTCAGCATTCTAGAGGCAGAGACAGGAGGATAAAAGTTTTAGGTCTGCTCACTACAGGGATCCGGACTCAGCACCCGCTTCCAAAGATACAACCAACCAAACCAAGACACAATCAACCAAACCAAGACACAACCAAAATAAGACACAATCAACCAAACCAAGACACAACCAAAATAAGACACAATCAACCAAAACAAGCTAAACAACAAGTGCAAAACCAAACACAAAGAACATGAAACAAAAACCAAAAATAAAATGAAACACACGTACCGGTAGGGAGGGGGAGGGGGGAGGGGAAAGGAGGAGGGAGAAGGAGGAGGGAGGAAGGGGAGAAAGAAGAAGGGAGGAAGGGAAGGAGGGAGGGAGAAAGAGAGAGAGAGAGAGAGACTAACTACTTAGTGATGGGGTTGATTTGAAGTCTGCCATATAACATTTTATAACACAATCAGTGGGCGCATGAGCTCCCTTGGCTTATTTTATGTCTGACTCACAGTAAACAGAGTCAGCGTTAACAGTGTCGTTGGGAGAGGAGCGCAGAGTCTCACAGCTCAAGAGTGGCAGTGTTGAACACAGTGCTGCCTGGTTTTATTTTTGTGGTTGCTGTTTAGTTAAAATGTTTCATTGTCCATAATGATTCCAGGTCAGCTCTTGTGGATGACAACACATTACTTAAGAGGGAATTAAGCATAGGGTTAGGAGATGGCTGGTGCTTTTCCAGAGGACTGGAGTTCGGGTCCAGCTCCTATATCAGGTGGCTCTTAACTGCCTGTAAATCTACCTCCAGGACCTCTGAAGTGTTTCACTGCCCTCCCTTGGCACCTTTATATATGTGTGCATATGTACACACACACAGACACACACACAATCTTAAAACACTAGAAGCATGACTTCGAGGTCAAGAGCACAGGGAGGATTCAATCCCTAGCACCGTCATGGCTGCTTACAAACATGTGTAACTCCAGTTCCTGAGGATCTGATGACCTCTTCTGGCCTCTGTGAGCACTGCATGCGTACGATGCATAAACGTCCACGCATGACGAACAGCCATGCACACAAACAAAAAATAATCACGTCTTTAAAAGTGCAGGAGATCAAAGAGAAACCAAGTGAAGGGCATCTCAAGTTGAGAGAGCAGGGATGACGCCTCACAGAGGTGTGGCCTAAGTCTGTAATGACATCCAGCATCCCGTGGTGACGTTTTATTTGCCAGTTTAATGAGAAGCCCCTCTCTGTGCTGACTGTGTCATAGCATTATATGGTAGAATGGTGACTGACTTGGAGTCTTTATGGCAAACAGAACATTATAAGTAGAAAACCCACCAGTTGCTCACTAATAGAATTCGTCTGGATAGACGGCGGTTGTTGACCTCATGCCTGTGATTTGGAGCCCCGGCTCCTTGCGGAGACTGACCTGCGCCCTGCTCTGTGCTTTACACTTAGGTGAAGTACAAGGAGAACTACGAAAGGTCCAGAGGGAAACTCATCGGGGCGAAGGGCGCACAGGGGGACTCGCAGATGAGCCACTCGCTGCAGATGTCTAAGCTGCAGAGTGAGCTGGAGTACAAGAAGGGCTTCGAGGGTACCAGATCTCAGTGCCACGTCTCCCTCGACATGGCTCACCTCGCCCATGCTCGGCAGGCTCAGCACTTAGCCACGGACGTAGGCTACAGGACGGCGTGTCACTGCTTCACGGCCCTGCCCACAGACATGAAGGTGGAGTGGGCCAGGAAGGCCTATAACCTGCAGAGTGATGTAAGCTCAGAGCCTCGGTGTACACAGAACCATGTGTGTGTGAGTGTGTGTGTGTGTGTGTGAGTGTGTGTGTGAGTGTGCGTGTGTGTGTGTGTGTGTGAATGTGTGTGAGAGTGCATGTGTGTGTGTGTGTGTGAATGTGTGTGAGAGTGCATGTGTGTGTATGTTTGTGTGTGAATGTGTGTGAGAGTGCATGTGCATGTGTGTGTGTGTGTGTGTGTGTGTGTGTGTGTGTGTGTAAGAGTGAGGGGAGGGGAGAATACCCCGTATCCCTTCATGGCATGCTTGTTTCAAGATACATAGATGACAGACTACTTTTAGAGAAAGGTGTTCAGAGGAGGTGAGACCTGTCCTCCCGTGTCCCACAGAGCTGGGAGGAAACAGTTGATGCCATGTTGTCCATCCAATAGCTCCTGCTTGGCTCTGTTGTGAGCCACCGCTGTCTTCTCCCCCACATGCCACTTAAACAGCACTGGTACAGATAACAGTGAGGACGCTCTTGTCCCCAGTGAGAGCCAGGTTGACTCAGCACCTCCTGCGTACATACAGTAGTGTTGGGCAAGGCCTAAAGCCACTGTTTAACGTACACCACCGACTAAAATGGGGTTAATTTGTGTATTTGGGGGCCTTACCCACAACTCCTCAGAAACAGGTAAGACAATGGCGTTTGTGACTCCGCTGGCACCAAGCACACATTGGAAATGCTATCGGCCCTTTAAATGGCTTCGCAGTGACAGTGACCTGCCTCTTCCCCTTTTCCCTTTGTCAGAACCAATACAGGGCAGACATGAAGTGGATGAAAGGCAGAAGCTGGGTGGCCACCGGGTCATTAAATGTGGAACAGGCGAAGAAGGCAGGAGAACTCATTAGTGAGGTGAGATTCCCTGACGGTGCGTGGGCTGGGCTGCATTAGGCGTGCAGCATTTCTGTATGAAATTAAAATAATTTCCACTCAAAAGGCAAAGCCACATGAAAGGCCTCCACACCCGGACTAGGGCTGATAATTAGAGAGAACCCACACACCAAACACACACCAGTAGGGGCCCATAGAGCCCTGGCAAAAACAAAGTGAGTGACAAGTGATATTATGTAAAATAGTGACAACCAAAGGGGCTCGATTGCTCCCCACCACTAACCTTTTTAACGGAGTGACCCAGGGGAGATGGTGGAAGATCGGCCTGTGGCTCCCAGGAAGCTCTTAGCTTTGTGCTCATTTCTCCTCTGTTGCCCCGGTATAAACAATTTGTGAACATTCACAATGCTGTCCCACACAGAGTTGTTTCCTTCCTGTGAGAGGGACATGTCCCTCCCACTGTCACATTGTCAGGATGCAGCCACCCTAGTGGACCTGAAGGCGGTTCTGCCTATGAGAACAGCCATTTTCCTGCTCCATGGACAGTTTCCCCCGAGCAGCAGTATTAAAGACTGTGAGGGTCAGGTCCTGCCTCTGAGCTGTTGGCATATTGTCAGCTCCTTCTGGGGAATGGTCGCAGCATCTCTGGCCTCTAGATGTCAGAAGCACTCTCTTTCCGGTGGTAACCTGAAAGGTTGGAGATGTCAGGAGGCAGCAGATGCCCTCTAGGGGGCAGAACGACTGTGGTTTGAAGCCCAGGCTCATTAGAGGCTTGGCACCACCAAACTCCCAAACTCACCCGCTTTGTGCCTGTTGGGAAGGCCTGCCTGTGTCCAGAAGGCAAGTGAGTTTCTTTTGCCTTTAGAGTAGACTGGTCTTTCTGGAACTTTCTGGACAGGGAGGAGCCCTAAGTTTGCATAGTCCTTGAAACTTTAGTTTTGGCAGCAAAGCTCCTCAGATGTTGTTTCAAAGCATGTTTCTTACTAAATGCATAGTCGGTGCAGAATGACAGCCTTGTTGGTTTTGTAACGCCCTTGCCCAGTGTTGCAAGGACCTGCAGTCTGGTTTCCTCAAATATTAGACAAATCTGCTAAACTTACCGTGTAGCACTACTGACCTGATTTTCTACGGCCTTATGCGTCACTCAGAGAACCCCGAGACCTCAGTGGGGTCAGTGGGTCTGTGGTTTTCTGTTTAATTAGAGAAAGTGCCTCAGAGCAGCATGAACACACAAAACTATGGGCGCAAACATTCAAGGATTAGTCATCACAGACTTTTAACACAGGGCCCTCTCATAAAGGGGAATCTTCAGTCTCTCTCTGCTCATTTCCAGATGATTTCTCTGTGCATCTCAGTCTGACACCACGGACTTCCAGGGGGAGTCACTTGCTCCACAGTGACAGACTTTGTCAAAATAGTTTCCTCATTTCGCAGACTTTCTCGAGAAATTTGCTTATGTTCTTAACATCTTTGCTTCAGGCCAGTTATCCAACTTTATGTTAGGCAACATGTATTTTAACAATTTCCCCACAACTCTCTGATGTTTGTAGGCTTCTGTCAAATTGGGCTGCTTAGCTTTCAGAGAGAATATTAGACAGCATGGAAAGAGCCACATGAATATGGGTACGCTCACAGATATATTTATGCAAATACACATGGGTATATGAATTCACAAGCACATGTATACATATCCATGCATTTTTATATACATGTACACTTGCATACATGCATTCATACATATGCATAATACATGTATACATCCATCCACATACATGTACACATGAATTCACATACTTATGTATACATTCATTTACTCATGTATACATTCATTCAAACATGTGTAACTGAATTCACACATGCACACATGTATACATGTATTCATCCACATATACACAAATACATGTATACATGCATTCACATATAAACACAGAAACAGATACAAACACACATGCACGTGCATGCACACGTGAACACACACACACATCTGAGGTGTGACACAGGAGTCATTACAACTATTCTTCTTAGCCCCAGCTAGTAAATATTTTTAGCTTTGCTGATTGCATAGTTTCCATCGCAGCTCACTAGACATGTTTATGGAGGATTTGTCAGTGTGGCTATGCCATAGTAAAGCGTCATTTGCAAAACACAGGTGGGTAGCTGGGATTAACTGCACCTACAACAGCCTAGTAGAGTATACACAAACTCCAGCAGACAAATGAGCAGGTGTTTAGAAAATAACATGACCTCGGGGAAAAATGAACTCCACTGTACCATTAAGATTATAATATCTCAGGCTCTGAAAAATGTGCTTTGATTAAGAGAACATAGAATGAACTGGACCATGATATCCAGAGTTCTTCAGATGGAGACATCTAGACCTTTGCTGGTATTTTCATTTTCTGTTGCTTTTTGTTTTGTTTGGTGTGCACATTCTGTGTCTTTCAAATGGTATGAGGCTCCTTTCAGTGGTAACGGGAGCCTTTTCTATATTGTAATGTCTTTGAGAATTAGCACATACGCTAAATAAAACACAATCTACAGAAAACACACCCTTCGTGTTAAATGCAGGGTTTTGGCTGTGATGACATGTTCTGCGTCCTTTGGGGGAAGAAAAACAGCAAGCTTCAATCGATGAATGTAACCAGGAATGCGCTTTCTTGCCAAACTAAGACGTAAACACCTGTGACACAGTATTTGAAGCCTCTAAAAAGGACGGCTTTGGAAGTGTACACCCTATAGTATTTTACTGGTGTAATCTAATTTGGAGATGTTGTCTTTGCACTGGGTAGCAATACTTTAATGTTAATTGACACAAGGTTATTCTTAAGTTGAAACAAATATTAACCTGAAGGTACCTAAGAAATAAAGATGGAGGAAGCTGAATAATAATTATGTTCACAAATTCACTCTAATCTCAAGCAACCTGTGATTTTCTCTTTCAAATGGCATGAAAGAGCGGCACAAAATTCACAGCTTTGATCTTTCCCTGCTCAACAGAAGAAGTACCGTCAGCATCCAGATGCTTTGAAGTTTACCAGTATTAAAGACACTCCGGAGATGGTCCAGGCCGGGATTAGTTATACCCAAGCAGTGGATGTAAGTGATAATGTACATTATCACTCCGAGAGTGTGCTCTCTTTCCGCGGCATGATTGAAGCCGAAAGGATCTCGGGTCTGCTCCTTCTGTCGTCCTGAGGATGAAGGGACCCTTGTCTTTCATGACGCTCCCCCTGGTGGGGTTCCTTCCTCATTAGGATGCAAACGGGGCGTTCCCATACTCATGTGCCAAGTGGGGCTCTGCATCCCACTGCTGCCTTGGATGCTCTTCCTCTTTGCCTCTGTGTAGCTTGCGGATTTGTGGCCACGAGGCCGTTTTCCCCCTCCTCCTTTTGTTCAAAAATGTTGTTTTCAGAGCTAGAACATGGAGTAAGATTCTGGCTAATTGGAATGAGGCT
Source organism: Micromys minutus (assembly GCF_963924665.1). Lineage (NCBI taxonomy): Eukaryota > Metazoa > Chordata > Mammalia > Rodentia > Muridae > Micromys > Micromys minutus. The sequence continues at coordinate 4,558,680 of NC_137971.1, forward strand.
CAGGGCTCTTTGGGCTCCAAGGGCAGACATTGACATTGTGTTCTCATTTTCCCCAGACTTTCAGAAATGGTTTGAGGCTGATTTGTGGATATGAGCCCGACTTTCAAGCCACTTACCATATTCTGTATATTACTGAAAACCAAGATTTGACCCCGTGTGCAGTTCACTAGAGATTAGATAGAACATTGAGGTCTTATAAAAACTCCCTTAAGCACAGGAATTGGGCTGCTACTCCAGAGCAAAGCCCACAGATCTGTGTGTAAGGTAGGATTGGCTTTGAAATATCTTAAAATATTCAGCATCTGACACACAGAAATATTTACAAATCCTGGGACCAGCTTTCAAAATTCTTTATCTGGCTTTATAAGAAATTCTGGGTGCGTCTTTGTCTACAGGCACCCCAAAAGGGCCTGGGTGCTCTTCAGGCTATGAGATGGCATGCTTTCCAGGCTTTTGGACTTAGGAACCGATTTCTTGTTTACCTGCTCATCAGAGTCAAATTGAATTCTGAGAAACATGGTTGGACAAGAATTTCTTGAGGCAGAAAAACACTTGCTGTGCCCTCATCCGATCCAACTCTAGGGGGCGCTGCTGTGATATGTAGAACCCTGGACACGTCCTATGGGCACTGGGATGGAAACACTTAACTTTGAAAGTTTCTTAGGTAGCTGTGCCAACTCTGTACACTATTGAGCAAACTTGTAAACTGCCCGAAGCTTTCTGTGAGTTCTCGGTAGAGAAAACCGGAACATTCGAGGAGAAAGTTTATTAGGTCAGGAATCCTAAAGGTGGGGGCAGAAGGAAGCTATAGGTGGGCTTGTGACATCCTCTGCAGAATGCCATTTCCTGTGTGCCTTCTTGGTCCCCAGTCCCTATTCCATCACTTGAGGTGACTAGCCAGATGCGTCAAAGGGTGGACAGACCTCATTTTCTCCAGGTGATGCTTGTCCCAGCAGAACTTAAGTGCAGCCTTGGCGGAGGGGAAGATTTCCACCTGTCATGCTCTAAGTTGAAATTTAGAGCTGACGAGAGAATGACAAGAATTTCATTGTACCAGCTGTGAGAGATCTGGCTGGAGGCAGGGTGCCTTGATCAACTCTCTACGATGACATAGCAGCTGCTGAACCCCTGACTCTTGGAGTTCAACATGGCTGCTGGCTTCATAGGGACAGCTCTGGGTGTAATGCAAAGACCTCTCTCCATCCACAGAGACTGTACAGGGAGCAAGGAGAGAACATAAAACACCACTACACTCAGACTGTAGACTTGCCTGAAGTCCTACTGGCCAAGCTGAACGCCATGAACATCAGCGAGGTGAAACTGCTGAAGGCGATGCTGGGCTAGGGACGGGAGGGCAGAGTGTCTTCACGGGCACCATGGTGCCCTGTGCTGGTTCCACAATGGGGTACAGGAGGGGATGGAGTGCCTTCGTGGGCTTCATGGTGTGGGGGTTTATGATGGTTGGGAACAAAGGGGATCCCCACTTGTGTTTGCACTGGGCTCTGTAAGTGACTTACTGTGCTGTGCAAGATGCAAGCTCGCCAGGGAGAACGAGTCAGGAAAAGTTGTCTCCCTCAGTATCAGGGCCCCCATAAAGGAGCCCCAATACAGACATATCTGAATAAAGCTAGTTGTAGCTGGTGGCTGTGCCAAGGACACATCTGGGGACCTCTACTCCTCCCCCTGTCGTTTCTCTAAGAGCCCCTATCCAGTCACTCCTGGCCTGTGCTAGTGGCATTTGGCTATTCTCTATCTTGAATAATGAGCTATTTAGGCACAGTCTTGTGCCTTTTTACTGAGTTTGCTGTGTAGCAAGCTGGAGCTAACTAAGTCTGTCAGATGCAAGCCCTTGTCTTTGAACCCATTCCCTTCTATGGCTTTACCAGCCAAAGGTGGACAGGAGGCAGGAGCTCACTCTAGGATATAATTCATCCTAAGATACAGTGACTTCTAACCCCAGATGGGGCCGTGGGTGGGAGAGGGAATCCCACTAGACCCCTGCAGGGGGGTGGGGAACGCAGACTGTAGGAGCCTCTCAGACCTGTGCCTTTCTCCCTGCCAGACGCGCTATAAGGAGTCTTGGAGCCGGCTTCGGGACGGTGGATACAAGCTGAGGCTGGATGCCCTTCCATTCCAGGCAGCAAAGGCGTCCAGTGAAGTCATAAGTGACGTGAGCGTCCAGTTCTGTGGCAATGGTTAATCCAAACCTGTTTCAGCTTGTTCGCCTCTAACTCTTGCCTTCTTTTGCCCGTGGATTTCACATCCTCTCCTGTCCAAGCTGACTGTGTTAGGGCAATGGGATAATGATCAGTGAGAGAAAGTGCATCTTATACAAAAAATTCCCCAGCCTGGGACACAAAGCCCAGTGCGGGACTGTAAACATGGAACCTGGGCAGATGAAATGCACCTTCACCAAGAGTTTTCACAAAACCAGCCTGTGAGGAGCCCACTAACGATGCCTGCACCGTCCTCCAGCCTGGGCTGCCCGAGCGCTAACGCTTCTGCCATTTCAAATGGAAGCCCTTTAGTCATTGGGAGTCTTGCATATGAAAGAATAGACTTTTCCACGACTCCTGCGTGCTCCCTTTTAACTCTCCCAGTGACTGTCAAAAGAACAAAACATTTTCGCCCAATTCCCACCTCTTCCATTCCGTGTCCCTTGTCCCCGAGCTGTTACTCTCTCCCGCTCTCTCTCCCTTTAGCACAAATACAAAGAAGCATTTGAGAGAATGAAAGGGCAGATGCTTGGCTCCCGGAGCTTGGAAGGTGACCTCAGCCTCGCACATTCAGTACATGCGACCTCACTGCAGAGCGATGTAAGTAGCAGAGGCAGGAGCTGAGGGCCCACCCGACGCTGTTCCTGGAGCAGTCAGCCCAGGGCCCCATCCCTGGGGAAATGGGAGACGCTGCTGCTCCCGACCTGCCGGGTGGAGTTATGAAATCTCCTTCAGGGTTTTAGCTTCTTCCTTCAGAAAACGTACTTGGATTTGTGGACCTCCTAGTTCCTTTTTGGGTTTAGGTGGTCTGTGAGATGTGTTTGGCCTGCAGAGATACTTACTTTCGTAGGCCACAAAGTGAATTACCACAAATGTTTAAATACAAAAATTCTAGAATGTTTGTTAGATGCTAGATTGGGTTCCTGGAGGCTGTATCGAGTTGAAGTTGCTCGATAACAGTTCTTTGTAGATGGGGTATGTATATGTATACACACATACAAACACAGGTGCACACACAGGTACACACACATATACATGTACAGGTACACTTACACATACACATATACATACACAATACACACACACATGCACAGGCACACTCATACATGCACACACTCACACATGCACACACACACAGGCACACACACTCACACACGCATGCACTGCTTTATTCTTATTTGTGCTTATGTAAATATAGGCGCCTGACTTGCTATCACCCTTTGACAATGAATATGATCTTGCGGATCTGGTGCACAGGTGTATGTGCAACCTCCTTGTGCACATGTGCGAGGGGCAGATGTCAGAGGGTGAAAGCTGTGCCCAACATGTTACAGGGGTATAGCCGATGTATTATTTCATTTCATTAGGTCTCCACTAGCTTATTGAGGTCAAGAATGAATGGCTCAGTCTCTTGCCCAGAGTACATGTTCTCTCTCTCTCTCTCTCTCTCTCTCTCTCTCTCTCTCTCTCTCTCTCTCTCTCTCTCTCTCCTCTCTCTCCCCTCTCTCTTCCCCTTGTCCTCCCCTCCCTCCTCACTTCCTTTGTCCCCCTTTCCTCCTCTCCCTCTTCCTCTCTTCTGCCCCAGAGCTTTATCTGTTCTCTTCATTTTTTTTCTCTGCCTCAGTTTCCCTGTTTCCACCCTTGCTTTCCGTCTTGGGTGACTGACCTCTGAGTCATGGTTTAGATGGGAGCTGACCTTGTTCTGAGAGTGAGGACATGATTCACGATGTAAGAGTTGGGAGGTTTGGCCATGTGCTCGGGTTGAGTGTCAGAGGGCAGCTGGCAAGAGGGAGATGTGGTGAGTGTGCACCCCATTTCCGAGGAGGCCCAGGGTGAGAACCACCAGCCTTTACACACCCTTCCCAGGAATGGTGGGGCTGGTGAGTCTGAAATGGGTTCCGCCCTCAGTTTTCAAGATATATGTTGGGCTTGGGGGTGAGACTCTATCCTCAGGGCTCACTTCTCAGACAGCCCTCCCCTGCTGGCTCTCAGATTGACTAGGGATTCATCTAACGCTTGACGAAGCTCTCTACCAAGTGCCGTGATCTGAGAACCCCCGAACTGGAGCAGATATTGGGGGAGGATACACTGGATGGGGCTGACGAGCCTTTTTGACAATGTAAAATGAGGCGACCTAGGAAACTGATCAAGGGGGCGTTGGACATGTCTAGTCAAGGAACCACGGCCCCCTACCAAGGCTGGTGACTTCCAGGGCCAAGAGTTGCAAAGTCATGAGCCAGACTCAAGTGGGCTTATTAGATCTGTGTCTGCAAGGGAGCAACATGCGCCTGTGTCAGCGTCTCCGGCTGATGGGGCAGTTGTGTCGCAGTTGCTCTCCCCGGTGATCCTGTGCAAGCATAGCTTTGAAATGGTGTCCGCTGATCTGTCTGCCCCTCTAGGTAAATTACAAGAAAGACTTTGAACACTCAAAGGCTCACTTCCATCTGCCGCTGGATATGGTAACCTTGGTGCATGCCAAGAAGGCTCAGACCCTGGCCAGCAGCCGGGACTACAGGCATCCGCTCCCCCAACACACATCCTTGGCAGAAGACCTGAGGCTCAGCTGTGCCAAGAAAGCTCACAAGTTACAGAGTGAGGTAAAGTGCCCGGGCCTCTCCCTCAGGACCCTTCTCCTGCCAGCTCAGATCACAAGGCAGTGACCCTCAAGTTCCTGGTGGCTCTTTGTAGCCTTTCTAGGCCAGGCATCCTAAACTTTTTTTTATTTAGCTCAAGAGCTCTCACACTGCCCTAATTCACAATTACGGTGCTCCAGCGAGCATAGCCACCGGTCCTCGAAAGTTCCCGTTGAATTCAAACTGCTGTATTTGGAAACTACCTCATTTAATCCCCACAATATCCCTGCATTAATGGTTCTTACTGTTCAGAAGGGAACTCAATCGGGCAAACTGTACATAGGGATGGCATGAGATACCACATGGGTTTGTGGGTTTTTAGGATCTGCCCTTGGGCTCAGATTGGGTGGAAAACATTCTTATTGGGTTTTTTTTTGGGGGGGGGGATGATGGATCAAGGCTAGTTAGTCAGGCCCTAGAGATTCTCCCAGAATCCCTTGAGAGGTATCTTCACTCCTCTGGTGGCACGCCCAACTCCTGATGCCTGTTCTGCAAGGTAAGGAGGCAGAGGGGAGTTAGGTGTCCTACATTCCTGAAGAAATGAGGGGTGTTTCCTCACAGACAGTGGCATCCCTGGTACCCACCTTCCTCCCCAGCCTGCTAGGTTCACTGGTTCCAGGAATGTGCAGGCAGCAAGTGCTGGGGAGGACGGTGAGAGCCGTGGGGAGGACGGTGAGAGCCGTGGGGAGGACGGTGAGAGCCGTGGGGAGGACGGTGAGAGCCGTGGGGAGGACGGTGAGAGCCGTGGGGAGGATGGTGAGAGCCGTGGGGAGGATGGTGAGAGCCGTGGGGAGGATGGTGAGAGCCGTGGGGAGGATGGTGAGAGCCGTGGGGAGGACGGTGAGAGCCGTGGGGAGGATGGTGAGAGCTGTGGGGAGGATGGTGAGAGCTGTGGGGAGGATGGTGAGAGCCGTGGGGAGGATGGTGAGAGCCGTGGGGAGGATGGTGAGAGCCGTGGGGAGGATGGTGAGAGCTGTGGGGAGGACGGTGAGAGCCGTGGGGAGGACGGTGAGAGCCGTGGGGAGGATGGTGAGAGCTGTGGGGAGGATGGTGAGAGCTGTGGGGAGGATGGTGAGAGCCGTGGGGAGGATGGTGAGAGCCGTGGTTCAGGGTGGGTAAGTGAAGTGTTTAGTGCGCAGATCCGGAATCTGTCACCTGTGGAACGCTGTGCCATGCCCAGCATTTACCGAATGGCGGCGCTAACTATCAGGAGCCGAGCTCAGCTGTAGGGATGAGGAAGCACGCTCAGTGTAGGCCCGGTTGTCAGTTATGCAGAGCCCTGGGGCTTGTCCTGTCCCGTGCCGTGGTAACAGTCGGAGGGCAGCACACCCGGTGCTTTGCTGGCTGAGGGGAGTAAACTCGGGACTCTCTGTCATTCCAAATCACTCAGGCTTAGGGTTAAAAACACGCTTACCCACAGAGGTGCAGACCCGAATGAGTCTTTGCCAACTTATTTTGGATCCATTCATAAGTTCTTCCTTTACCCGTGACTAATTAACACTACCCACTGCTGCTGGCTTTTGTTTGAAAGACTGGTTAAACCATTTGTACATTTGCCCCCAGACACCTCGCTTCCTAGACACAGTACTGTCCAGCATTTAGGTTTTGATAGCTCACATTAAAACCAAACTCCATGTGGCATCTCTGTCACAGCTGCTCACAGACAAGTGACAGCCGAGCGATCTCCTTCTGACCCACGTTTTCCCCTGATAAGCCTTTACTGGGAAGCACGAGCCCCGTTGTTGAGTGGCGTCACATCTGTACAGACAGACCGGGGCTGCCTGGAGTCCTAGCCGTGCGCTTCCAGATGGTGTCCGGACACCCCGGCTTCTCTCGAGTCACTGTTCAGAGTGTGGCTCTTCTGATGTTTATATATTCCTCGTAGAATCTCTACCGTTCGGACTTGAACTTCATGCGCGGCGTTCCCTGCGTCATCCCGGGAACGCTGGAGATTGAAGGAAGGAAGAAAGCCTCTGAGCTCATCAGCGAGGTAACATGGGACTCGGAGGTGACAGTGCTACAGGATGTCTGTGGCAGACGCCCCAGTGGACGTGTGTCCTGCTGCTCAGGCAGCTGGAGGTTGAGTTGTCACCTCTTGTCCTGAGTACTTGTCCTCACAGGAGTTTTCATTCAGACTGGACTCCACCTGAGAAAACTTGGTGGGAACTGGGGAGATGGCTCCCAGCACCCACTTCCATAGCCAGGGACCATATGTTCATCTGCAATCCCAGTTCTGGGTAAGTGGAGGCAGGAGGGTTCCTGCAGCTTGCTGAAGCAGTGAGTCCCAGGTTCAGTGAGAGACTCTCTCTAGAATAAAGTGGGTGGTGATAGAGGAAGACACCCAGCATTGACCTCTGGCATTCCTACACACATGTATGCACATGCACACACACACTGTACACACACGAGCTTGTGCATACACATACTGTACACATGCATACACTCACATGCATACATACAGCGTATACGTATAGAGACACATACTACACACGCTACATACACATTCATACATACTGTACACACACACACACTGCACACACATTTATGCATGTGCACACACATTGTATATACTGTCTACAAATATACATGCACGTTCATACACATACTGTACATACATGTCCATGCACATGTGTATGTGTGTATATATATAGTGCATATATCCACATACTACACATACTTCATAATACAACATATACATACAGACACATATATTACACACATAATGTATGTACACATACATGAATGCAACATGCATTCATACACTTTACAGACACACATGGATACACACATGCATGCAAATGCATACATACACTCTGCAGACACACATGCATACACACACACAAATGCACGTACACGAATATCAAGTCGGCTGATTCATGAGCCTGTAAGATGCACCTCTTCTAGGTCCTTTGAAGGGCAACCCAGTGGTACAGGGGAAAGCAGGAAGGCTTTGAAAACCAACAAATAAGGCATCGACATTCTCAGTCAGCTCTCATCTGCTTTGTGACCTCATCCTAGTTACCTGCCCTTTCTGATCCTCAGCTTCTAAATTAGTCACATGGGGTTATACAGAGCACCCCTGTCCAGCTTTTGCAAGGATTGGCACTGGGTTTCTCGGACAGTGTTTGAGATGGCAGCAGTGTGCTTGCTGGTTAGTTGGTAAAAAGGTAAACAGACTCAGAATGCTAAGCTCTCTAAGTGCATAGGGAGCCTTATTCACCTCACGATGCTCATGGTGGACTCAAGGACCAGGGTGGTGGTGGGGATAGAGGGACAGATGTTCAGGGCAAGCCTGCAAGCTAAGGTGCGTGGATAGTGCCCTGTGAGAGCTCTGGTTCCCTGGGCTCTTGCATTCCAGGAACAGTCTCCACATCAAAGCTAAAGACCCCAGAAAGCCAATGTACGTGGGCCTAAACTTTGTTCTCAGGAGCCGTCCTTCTTGTTTTTTGAGACAGGGTCTTTCCAGGACCCAAAACTTCATAAGTAGTCTAAGCAGGCTGGGTACTGGGCTCCACGGATCTGCATGTCTGCTTCTCTGGTGCTGGGATTACAAATGTGTCACCCCACATAAGTGTGGTTTTGAAGGTGCGCAGTGTGTCATGTGTTCTCAGTGCTGAGAACATCCAGTTTCCTCAAGTGCTGACTGAAAGTATGACTGGTCCAAGTTCACCTGCAGAGGGAGCTGGCCTGCTGGTCTAGCAGGATGCTCTGGCAGCCTGGACAGAAGAAGGCTTAAGTGGGCGTGGTGACATACACGTCCAATTCCACTGTGGAGAAAGACAAAGATTGAGTATCTCTGGCCACCAGGCTGACCAGTCAGCAAAGTCCAGGTCCCATGAGGGACTTAAAAAGAAAATATTTATAGTGTTCCTGGGGAACAATACCCCAAATTATTCTTTGCCATCTACATGCATGTATGCATAGGAACACATGCATGTGCACGCGCATGCTCAGATGCACACACACACACACACACACACACACACACATTAGGACTTACAGCACTGTTTTCTCCCTCACTAAGCTTTCTCTTTCTTTTCTCAGAGTAAATACCGCCAACACCCCGGGTCATTCAAGTACACAGCTGTGACAGACACTCCCAACCTTCTGCATGCCAAGTTCAGCAACCAGATCACCAATGAGGTAAAATCTCCAATGGTTGTTCAAGGATGGCTAGATTTTTTAAAAGAAAAGAAAAAAATGTGTGAATTTTTTGTGACCTGGAGAAAGTCATTTGTACTTATAGGGGGATTTGGAGAGAGGAACATTTTGTACAGAGCCTAAACATCTTTCAGGTGACAAGAGGGCCACTTGGGTATCTGCTTTGGACTCTAGTCTGGTTCCTCTAGACCAGGGTAAGGTTGGAATCTCAGCCTCAATCCACACCCTACAGTGTCTGGACCCAAAGAGCTAAGGACAAGGCCCTCAGCTGACTTGTTTGTACACAGTCAGAAAGCCTTGTCTGTGATCCTATTCTAGGCAGATGGTGGCTAACCAATATAATGTTCATTTGTGGAAGACGTGTGGTTATCCAAACATGGTGTCTGTCTGGGATTTTTCACCTCAACTTCAGTCACTGTCTCCTAGCTCTATTCACCCCAACATTTGCTATTTCCGATAAGAAAGAAAAGGAGGGGAAGGGGTCCCTTCTGTCACAATTATTTTGCCCGCCCTCCTAGCTCTTCTCCTTGCTGGGGTCCTGTCACTGAGCAGACAAATATTATCAGATCATTTTGTTCTTAAGATCCTCCCAGCTCTAGCTTTCAGAAGCTGTGTGGGGATCTGACTGTTTTCCCACTCACCTTCAAATTCAACCCAAGCTTCAGAAGCTGGAAGTGTCAGCTGAAGATAAGGCCCAAAAAGCCAGAGTTCAGCATCGTGCACAGAGAAGCCATCAACTTAAAAATTTTCTTTGCCCCCTCCTGCCTCTTTCCAAACCGTGTGCCGTGGAGAGGCTGTTTTAGGATGGCCTCTGATCCTATAGAATCTGGCAAGATTGACCCGTTTCTGATCACAGGGACCGGTCCTCTAGAGTGGCCCTGCCTCAGCTTGCTCTCAGGTCTTAGGGTCACCTTGTGCTCTATCAGGGGATTGAATTTCAGGACACTTGCCCTTTGTTTATCTTCTTCTGTGTTTGGTAAAGCAGTTCCGTACTCGGTCCTTCCGTTTCAGTTGATGTGACTCAGGCAGGCTCTACTGACAGAAATGTCCCTCAACCCAGGCTGAAGCTGTGCCTGAAGAAGCCGTCCCAGCTGCAGGCCTGGACCCCCACACCACTGTCTTCTCACTACTTGTTTATCATTAGTGAAGTAGTCAGTTAGTCGATTGTTAATGTGTGTAGTGGCTCACTGTTCATCCGTCTGTTTGCTGTCTGCTTATTCACCCATTTCCAATTCGGGCTCAGCGTCTCTACAGAGCAGCCGGCGAGGACGCACGACACCAGTACACGGCGACCCTTGGTCTGCCGGAGTTCATCCGAGCCAAAACCAACGCAGCCAACCTGAGCGAGGTTAGCCCTTCTCCCTGACACTCAAGCTCGCTGGGAAGCTACCTGTGCTGTGTGCTGTGAGCTGCCCAACAGTCACTTCCCTGCTTTGCCCCACATTGCCGATGTTTAGATGCCTGTGTGTGTGTGTGTGTGTGTGTGTGTGTGTGTGCGCGCGTGCGTGCGCGCGCGCGAGTGCGCTCTTGAGCATGCTCAGAGCCTACTGCAGGGCACATGCTAATGAGAATTAGCTGTATGAAGCAGAAAGCGTTTGCTCCTCACAAACGGATTTGAGGACACCACACCCCAAATGAAAGGGCATGAACCCTTTGCTGATTGAGTCATGTATTTTTTTTTTAACATATCCATATGTTCCCACTTTAGGCAAAATACAAGGAGTCTTGGCACAATCTCCGTGCTCAGGGCAACAAGCTGACAATAGACGCGCTCCCCTTCCGGGCTGCGAGGGCCTCTGGACACATAGCCAGTGACGTGAGTAGAGTCCCCTGGCCTCCATCCTGCCTTGTCTGCTAACTCCACGAAAAACGATGTGTGAGGCTGATTTTTTCCCCCCGACTCAAAGGTGTCACCCACAGAATATATTAGTTCTGAATGCGGTCCTTCTGTAAAAGAGGGAGGGAGGGCAGATCACAGGCTAAAAGCAGGCAACGGCCTCTGGCTGAAGGAGCTGGTGATCGGGTCTACATGAGTTGGCCACTCCAGTCTAACTGCAAACAGCAGGCAGTGGTCACCTGAGAGTTACCTGTTCGCAGCATCACCCAGAACAAGCATAAGATGAGATGGAGATCATCTCCCTCTCGGCTTCTCTGTCTCTTTCCTCCACACCACCTACAGCTTTGGGACATGACAGTGACTCTCTTTTCCGCCAACAAATCACAGAAAACTCGGACTTCAAATGGGCAGACCCTGTTTTCTAATGATTTTCCAAATACAAGTGGATGACATGTTAAGATTCTTATTTACCCTGTTTGATAGAAATCCCTGTTGGTCACAGGGTACACCAGGGGAGCAGGGAGCTCCCCAAAGTTCTGAGGATCAGGTTTTAATTAGATAGGAAGGTCCTTCAGCCCGAGGGTGCGGGGGCGGGGGCGGGGGACAATGCTTCAGGCCAACTGCCTGAAGTAGTTCTCACTGCTTAGAACAGGAAGAGGTGACTCCCCTACAAAGCCTGTGATGATGTCGCACACACACGTGGGCACTGTGAGGTGGGCATGCGTGGGTTGGCGACTGCTCAGCTCTCCGTCCCTTGCAGTTTCTCTACAGGCACGAGTTTGTGAAGGAGCGCGGGCAGCTCATCGGGGTACGGAGTGTGAGTGAGGACCCACGGCTGCGGCACTGCCAACGGATGGGCCAGCTGCAGAGTGAGACTCAGTACCGGAAGGAGGCGGCCAGCAGCCAAGCTCAGTGCCACCTGCCCATGGATATGGTGCACCTGGTCCATGCCAGGAAGGCCCAGGCGCTGGCCAGTGACCATGAGTACCGGACACAGTGCCACGAGTTCACCGCACTGCCCGAGGATCTGAAGATGGCCTGGGCCAAGAAAGCTCACGCTCTGCAGAGTGAGGTAGGCGAGACAGTGCCGAGAGGCCCACCACACCTGAGGGTCTTCTTTGGCCTTTGGATTCTCTCCATTGCAAACCTGGCCTGTGTCCTGCAGGTTGGGGTTATTTATTCAACTGATATTTATTGAGCACCTACTATGTGGCCAGCACTCTGCTGGCTTACCTTGTTTTCTGACTCTCTTTAGAAACTTTCTCTCATCTGAATTCCTGCTGTGAGTTTCTTACCTTTCTCCCCTCCCACCATCCCTCCGCCCTTCCCTTCCCATCCCTTCAACTCTTCTCTCCTTCTGGGAGCATGCAGTCAGTCATCAGCAGCAAAAGTAAAACATATCTCCCATGCTTGTGGAACTCTTGTGAAGGGAGATTGATCATGATAGATATGGCAATTATCTTATATCTCAGGTGGAGAAATAACGCTATGTGCTAGGGAGATAAATGGAACATAGAAGTGCTGTGTGTTCATGCATATATGCACATTTTTGAGGCAGGGCCTTTCTCTGTAGCCCAGGATGGCCTCAGATGTGACGTGTTTCTGCCTCAGCTTCTGAAGTGCTGTGATTACAGGTAGTGGCAGCTTATGTGCCATTTACAATGGGACATCCACGTAGTTCTCACTGGAACCGTCCTGACATCTGAATAAAATGGCCTGGAGGAGACGAGGGAAGGGACAGAGGAAGCTGTACAGGTAGAGCAATAAGTTTCAAGGCTAAGCCACAAGCAGGACCTGTTGTAACATGTTTGATGTCAAACAGAAGCAAGCAGGAGTACAGCTAGTGGACAAGCACTTGACAAGCAAGTGTGGGGGGCCCAGAGTCTGGGTCCCCAGAACCCACATAAAAGCCAGATGAGAATTACAGCCACCTGCCATTTCAGCAGAGACGGGGGCTCCAGGACAAGCTGGAGAGCAAACTTCAGGTTCAGTGAGAGACCCCGCCTCAGCCAAGAAAGCAGTGAATGACTGAAGAATGTGGCTGATGCCAACTGCAGGCTCGGACACATATATGCCCACACACATGTGAACACACACATCGCCAACTGCAGGCTCAGACACATACATGCCCACACACAAGTGAACACACACACACCGTGGACACTACATACATGTGAAAATGGGTGAAAGAAGTGAAGGTTCGTGGTTGGGCCGAGAGCATTGGGAGGAGCTGAGATCTAAAGATAACTGGACCGTGTCTCACACTGACTGCTCTCCTTGCTTACAGCTGCTAGGGAGGCTTGCACCCTCTCCCACCCTCTGAACTCTGGCTCTCTTATAGGATCTAAAAACAGTAGCAACAGGTATAGACCCAAAGCTCCCAAAGGAGAAGTCTTTCCCTAATCAAGGGCAGGAGCAGGTAAGGGGAGGGGACGCACCCGTGCTCCATGTCCCCAGAGGAAGGCTCTGCAGTTATATACTTCTGAGTGAACATTCCATTGTACCGGCCATGTGAACCTGCACAGGTCCCTCATCCTTGCCCAGTCTTGGGCCTGGTGACAGTTGTTAAGTGACCATGTGCTGTGGTTGTATAGGACACACAGAGCAGGGCACAGCACCTCCCATCTCTCTGGGCCCTATGCCAACCCTAAGCAAAAGGTGCTCTCACTTTAGACTGTAAGATGTGGGAAGTTGGCTCTTGTCATGTCTTTCCACCATTGGAAGATCTTGGAAGTGTGTTCAGAGCACCTCAAGGCACGTAGAGGACTCATGTCTCAAGCCTACATTTACCAAAGTAGCCAAGTGCCTCCAAGAAGTCCTCCGGGGAGCGAAATTAACTGGGGCTGAGAATCCAGTTTGTAGCTGAGAGTTGGTCTATGTGAAGGGCTTAGACTGAAGCCTGGCCCACAGAAGCCTAGGCTGCTTTCACAGGTTCCCCCCACCAAACCTCAGTTCTGCTCCCCCCCCTCCAGGGCAGTGCCTGCTCTTAGTTCAAGGTATCACAGACATAGAAATGGCTAGGGACTATTATGATAATAACCTCATAGATGAACGATAATTCACCATCACTAATTGCTGAGCCAGCAGCTCTGCCCTTAGCTGCCTGGGTGAACCCCAGTAGTCATTATATTTCCTGGACTCCATCCCAGAATCAGAAAAGGAGCAAAGTTTAATCTGTTCCACGATCTCAGACTTTGGAGAGTCACAGGGAATTTTCTGTTACCAAAAGGATCAGTTTTATCGAGATAAAATAAAAAAGGGAGAAAAAAAAAACCCTAAATGCCACTGGAAGGTATGATTTATGTTACTGTTATTTTTGAAAGGAAAGAAAAAAAGTTTAATATTTAAAAAGAGTCGAGACCATTGTCTCAAAGGAAAGATGGTAGCTGGCAACGGAATATTTACATTTTAAAAACAGGATCAGATTTACAATTCTGAAGGCTACGGCACAACACATGCTGCTCTGGGCACTGGTTTTAGCCTACGGTTGGGTGGATGTTAAGAAGTCTGAACTCCCAGCTCTAATAAACAGTGACCATGTTCTGGATGGTAACTTTATTATAGTCACCATCATCTTCACCCTTCATAGCTAAAGAACACAATACAGGAAGCACAAGCTGAACATGACTTCATCAGTCTTTGTTCTTTTAAAATATTTTTTTATTTGTGTATACACACACACACACACACACACACACAGACACACACACACACACACTATGTGAGTGCAATGCCTGCACAGACCAGAAGAGGGCACCCCATTTCCTGGAACTAGTGTTATGGCCTGTGTGGGTACTGGGCACAAAAGCAGCAACTGTTCTCAACCACCAAGCCAGCCCCCCCCACCCCAACAGAAATTTGTTAGTTGAACTGCTTCTGTGCTTCCCTGACCTGTCCAAAAAGAAAGCATTAAATTGTACCAGAAGATCTGAGACATACTCTGGACTTGGGCTAAATTCATGAGGCCATGATTACTGATGTCATGTGCAAGTTCTGCTTTACTTCCAGGGTCATGACCTGGGGGCATCCACTGTGAACACAAGCCAGTGCCTTCCGTGACCTCTTTGGTCCGTCATGAGTCTGCTGTTCCCTGTTCCTGTGTAAATCTCATACCAGGACTGTAGGACGTCTTGGAGCACGCATGCCCCACCCTTTCCCAGTGTGCTGACCTCAGGTTGACTCGTGGAATACTCCAGGCTTCAGTTCCTCCATGAGAAACAAGAATAGCTGAACCATGGAGAACCGCTACGACTTCCTGGGTCAGGCATTAGTGTAAAGACTCTGCAATCTCATTTAATGTACAGGAACGGGCATCACTCTTACTTTTTCAGGTGCAGATATGATACCATCATCATCAAAGCCATCTGCCTTGGCTCACAAGCTGGCAGGGAAAATGGCTTTCCCAAGGCCATACAGCTAGAAAGAGATAGAGTAAGGCTTCAGACTCTGGTCTCCTGATTCCCGGCTCAGTCTCTCTGGCTTCCGTGGGTGGCTATGTGATGGCCCAGGGCGTCTATATTCCCAACTGCTCCCAGTGTGTCTCCCACCAAGCTCTTAGTATCCGAAGCAGCATTTGATCACTAAAATTGTTCTGTGTGCGAGAACAAAAACCTCTCCTTTACGAGGCAGAACAGACATTTCTTGGGATAGATTCTACATAAACACTGCCTAGGTAGGAAGGGTGCTATTTCATATTCACGCAACGAGCACACGGTTTCATCCAGGCACCTTCGGGAACAATTGTTTGCAAGGTACCCATGCTCACTACCACTCAGGAAAGGAATGTGGTGCTTACAGAATTTGCAAAAGATTGCTCCAAGGTGGGGGTGTTGAGAAAGCTCCACCCATGATCTCTCTAGTGGACCTCCAGGCCTTAGTGTGTGTAAAGGAAAAGAGAGCCTGCCATCTGGGAAAGTCAGATGAGGATGGGTAGTCTGAGCAGGTTTTATTCCTTTCTTAGACTAATCCTCCGAAACTGTCTCTGGATTGCTGCGTCTCCCCTCCTTTCTCCTGCCTTTCATCGTGAAGTCTGGGGTGGGTGTGTTGATTTTAGGGTCTGTGTGGATGGCGGAAGCTGGTCTGGGGGCTGAGATATCAATGGATGATCTGTTTATAGGACTCAAGGCACAGTCAGCTCTTCGGGGAATCCGCATCTTGCTTTCTGTCTTACCTGTAATCGTACTGTTCAGCTGAACAAGAGGCGAGTTGAAAGGGTACTCCGCACTTCATCTCGCTCATGAAAGGAGCAGAGCCCGGCTGTGAAGAGGCCCTGTAGGATCATTCTCCCCAACTTAGAAATTTATCCAATTTTCTCTGTTCTTTATCAGAGTCGAAGGCAAAAGCATTACCGCGGTAGACTGAAAAGACAGGGTATGAAAAGCAATCTTACTGACATGGGTTTTGAAACCTGCTCCCGAGTGTGAGTGATGCCCTCCCCTTCGCCGGTCGGAGAGCAGTGAGGGGTTGACACAGGGGCATTAACCAGCAGACAGTAGATCAGAAGCAGAGCGTCTTTGAGGCCAGCTGTGAGGAGCGCTGTGGATCCTGAAATGAAAAGGAACTAAAGAGGCCGAGAGGCTGATATCTAGAACGGTATTTTGCGTTACAGCGGGGCTTATGTCTAAATTAGAGAAATGCCATCAACTTTGTCTAGGTTCGAATTTCAGATTTCCTTAGAGAGGCTTTTTCTACCTTAAAAAAAAAAAACAACAAAACAAAACAAAACCCACCCAATTTCCATAAAGAGAAGAAAGGCATCGGTGATGGCGTCATCTAGGTGACACAGGAAGGACTCCTAATAAGATTTGACAGTTTAGGACTTGAATCAGAGTCACCTTTGAAATGCTTCCTGTTTATTTTCTCCCAGGAACAGTGTTACTGCCTAACTAACCTTCTAAGCCTTTAAAATAAAAAAAGCCAGTAAGACTTTGCCTGATTTTTCAATATGAGCAAATCGTAATAAGTTATAGCTGGGCGTAAACTGAGACCTGAAGAGATTAAAGGGGCCTCGTTGCTGGTCCATTGTGTTGAAATTTGTTTCAGTTTTTAAATTCATCTTGTAGCTGACTCTGCCACCCTGTGAGGCCACTACACGAAGAACAAAATCTCACTGTTTCCTGTCCCCAGGGACTCTTAACATTTTTTCAGAATAGGGTTGTTTGGCCTGCACATGTGACCAAAACTGGGTTGCCTTTTGGAAAAGTAATTGTCTCAAAGTTGTAACAGTTTCCATCCGGGTCTCAAAACTGTTTGATCCGCCGAAGCTGAGTGTAGATCGTTCTTGGTTGACAGGTGGTAGATTACCTCACTGGCAGAATGAACCCAAATAATCCTTGTTGATCCTCGGCTTTGAGCACGCAGTTCTTTCTTTAAATGCTTCTCCGTGGATGCCATCGCTGCCAGCTTCAAGTCCTGCTGATGGGGCTTCCTGAACCTCTATTGTACGCCTTTATTTGTGAAAAATGCACAAACTCAAAACAGCTGGGCATGGTGTCCAGAGTCTTCTCTCAGTGAAGATGGTGGCCCTCGGGATGATTGCAAAGGCCTTACTTTTCTTTATTGCTATTATTTCAAAACAAAGACCTAACTATTCTTTATTGTTATTATTACAAAGCAAAGGTCTCCCTGAGATACCCTATGGTCCTAGGCATGGTTGTGACAGAAACCCTTGATTTTCTCTCTGCAGTTTCGCTACAAGGCAGACTTGATGGGCATGAAGGGGATGGGGTGGCTGGCTCTGCGATCTCCTCAGATAGAGACTGCAAAGAAGGCCGGAGAGCTCATCAGTGAGGTACCACCTGCCCCACCTTCCTGAGTGACAAGGGTGACCTGAGCATTCCCGTTTTAATAGGCAACCTGTTTACCCAGTAGAGACCAATCCAAGATCGAACCACAGCTGATCGACGCCCAGCATCTTTTCTGGAGTCACTTGTAACCCAAACCTAAAACAATATTTCATTGCCTAGGAGTTGAGAACATTAAACGTATTAGGGGCTTCTTACTAAACACATTCTAGCCAGTTATCATCTAATGCAGCCCCTATATTCCTCGGCAATGTGGGCAATCTGTATCTACCCACTGAGTCTGGTCCAGTGTATGGAAGTACATGGCTCCCATACAGGAATTAAAGTTACATAGGGATAGCAATACCAACTGGTGATGGCCTGGGACCTCTGCCCTAAGTCCCCTTGAGAAAAATAGTGTCGTGTTTGGTTTCCTTACTAACAGAACTTGCTCAAAGAGGGTCTAAACAAGGCTTAGCTAATGCCTAACACTTTCCTTAACAGAACTCCTTTACAGAAAATGCTTACATACATTATATATTTTTATATATAATAAATATTGATTATTTTATTTATCTACATTTCAAATGTTATCCCTCTTCCCAATTTCACCTCTACAACCCCTCCATCCCATCCTTCCTACCCCCTGCTTCTATGAGAGAGCTCCCCCTCCCACTCACTCCTGCTACACCTAGCATTGAGCCTTCACAGGACCAAGGGTCTCCCCTACCCTCAATATATGCAGCTGGAGCCATGGGTTCCCCTCCCCCCATGTATACTCTTTGGTTGGTGGTGTAGTCTCTGGAAGCTCTGGGTGGTCTGGTTGGTTGATAATGTTGTTCTTCCTATGAGGTTGCAAATCCCTTCAGCTCCTTCAGTCCTTCCCCTAACTCCTCCACCGGGGGCCCCGTGCTCAGTCCGATGGTTGGCTGTGAGCATCCACATCTGTATTGGTCAAGCTAAATATCTTTCACATGCTTTTAATCATAGAGGAAAGCTTGGGTCCCTCCCATACTCTGGATTGTCGGGTGCCTATTAATCCAAGTGGCTTGTCTCCTTGTATGCCATTGTCAGTTATACACTGGGTCCCAAGAAACTGGGATTAAAGATGGAAGTCGTATTCAATCATCTCTCACGGGAATCTTTTCTTTTATAGACCAAGTACCGTAAAAAACCAGACAGCATCAAGTTCACTACAGTGGTTGATTCTCCAGACCTCATTCATGCCAGGAAGAGCTATGTGCACTGTAACGAGGTGGGTTTCTCAACCTCACCCACCCTGGCCGTGCAGTGGGGTGCTGTGGCTTGGTGCTAGTTGGAAGTACAAGCTGTCCAGGTGGGCCAGCTGCTAAGTTCTTCTGACCACGTTCTCCTTATCTGAAGAAGGGATGGGGTGGGAGAATGGAGACAGCAACCACTTCATACGGTTGAGCGAATTTAAAGAGGATTAAATAAGAAAAGGCAAATGCAGCTTTAAAAAAGGACCAGGAACCCAGTGACTCCTCAATGAATGCCACTATCATGGTTTGAGTTATAACCATAGTGTCTTAGTCAGGGTTTCTATTCCTACACAAACATCGTGACCAAGAAGCAAGTTGGGGAGGAAAGGGTTTATTCAGCTCACACTTCCACATTGCTGTTCATCACCAAAGAAAGTCAGGACTGGAACTCAAGCAGGTCAGGAAGCAGGAGCTGATGCAGAGGCCATGGAGGGATGTTACTTACTGGCTTGCTTCTCCTGGCTTGCTCAGCCTGCTTTCTTATAGAACCCAGGTCTACCAGCCCAGGGATGGCACCATCCACAATGGGCTGGGCCAGGGATGGCTCCACCCACAATGGGCTGGGCCTCCCTCCTTGATCACTAGTTGAGAAAATGGCTTACAGCTGGATCTTATGGAGGCATTTCCTCAACGGAGGCTCCTTTCTCTGTGATGACTCCAGCTTGTGTCAGGTTGACACTAAACCAGCCAGTACACGTAGTGATCTCTAGTATCACATGTGGGAGCAGATGCATTGTGATTACTGATGTCTGCAATGGAATTGAAAGGCCTCCTGTAACCCGCTAGTGAGAAAGAGAAGAGTTATGTTCAAAGCTCCCGTCTGCCTGTGCTCCCTGTGTACTTTAGCCCTGTCTCCTCCTTCAAGGGACAGGAAGCTGCTTGCGCTTTCTCCTTTGAATTGGTAAGGGATCTTATTCCTCACACAGTTACAGGACAGCCAGAGTCCCCAGTGCTGCCCGGAACAGCTCCCATTTTCAAAGCCTAAGTGGCTCTGGGAATGATCAGAAGTAGGTTGTCTTCTCCTGTAGCGACAGATGGGGTTCACCTGCTTCTCACAGCTGTTGGCAAGGCTCACATGGCTGTAAGAAGGAAAACATTCATTAAATCTAATTAATAAATTAATTAAATTTAAAAATTAAGAAAAATTAATCTTCAAATTTTATCCTTGGGTAAATTATAAAAACCTTAAGTTTTTAAGTATGAATCTGCTTTTTTTATATTACAACAACTCATGTTCCACAACAGGGCTTCAAGGCCGGGGGTTGCCTCTAGTTACCAGTGAACAAATGCATTAGATTGCAGAGCGTCTGAGACAAAGCCGCCCACTTGCAGCCAAGGGACATACACAGGCATGGCCAACGAGGGAGTTATTGGTTTATGGTCCATTTTGGAACAGATCATGTGGATATTTTGACAGGGCTCTCCATCACATGATCCCGGCCACATAAGCACTTTTTCTGCAGCAGAAAGTTCTAGAAGGAGTGTCTTTAAGAGCAGTGATGAATTTCACTTTGTGTAGAAGAGGGGAAAGGTGGGGGAAGGAATCAACAGCTTTTCTCTTGGGCTTTTACTACGGACAGTCGCATCCCAGCCCTGCCTTGACCGTGTTGTCTTCTCCCAGCGCCTGTACAGGTTGGGAGATGCAGACTCCCTGCATAGGTACACCCCAATCCCAGACCACCCGGACTTCACCCGAGCCCGCCTGAACGCCATGCATCTGAGTGACGTGAGTAGCAACACGTGGCACACATGCTGTATGCCCACTTCTGTAACACATCCAGCCCCCAAGTGACTTATTGACTTTTATTTACATCTAAGAAGGGCATAAACGTGAAAAAAGAATCTCTGTACCCAGAGCAGGGTAAACTTCCTGTAACTTCCTTTGATTTTCCTGACTGGGCCTCTGTTTTCTTGTAAACCAGGAAGAGATGAAGCTGAGCTGGATGAGTGTGAGTCTCTCGTCACACTGCCATTCCGGTTCTAGGCTGGGCTTCGAAGGCCTCGGCACGTCCTGGGAAATGGTCAGGGGTGTGGTCCCTGGTGCTGGCAGATGTAGGCACACCTGTTCTGCTAATTTCTTGGGCACCTCTCTTTAGCCATTCAGAGATGTCTGTCAGTGGGGATGGAATGACGCCATCTTACTCTGTAGTTTGAAAAGATGTTCCGGACATAGCCTTTTTTGTGCATGGAACCGCGTCTGCCAACACTCCGGCTTCCCCTGGACGTCTGCCCTTTGCGTGCATAACCAACACGCTGTTTCCTAGACTCGGGGCTTGTTGTTGGCGGGGGTTGCAGGCCCCTGGTTGTAATAGAATAGGCAGCCCCTCAGCCGGCGATGCTGTGATCCCCAGATGACAGGTAAAGAAACGGTGCAATCAAAAGACACCGTCAGGTCGGAATAACACAGGCTGAGTGTGTCGGCCTGGGGCAGCGAGCGGCCTCCTAGGTCCAGCCTTTCTTCCTTGCCTGGCCTGGCCATTGTGTCCTGGGGCTGCGTGTGGATCGACAGCTGCTGCTGTTCACCCCAGAGGTGGCTGCCTTGCAGGGGTTGGAGAGAGGCGCCTTCTAGTTAGCGTGTGTATTAGTTTGTTGAGGTTGTAAAGCCCTGTGGGATCCCACACGGTGAATGCTCTCATGCTTTGTAAATATGAGTTATTACAACCATTTGATGCTTTTGAGGAACGAGCGAGGGATAATTTTAGAAAGCAGCTATGGTGGGCTGGCCTCCATCTGGAGAAGCTGGACCGCCCCCTCTGCAGAGCTGGCTCAGAAGGTCCAGATCATTAATTCCGAAGGACAGGGAGGCCAGGCCTCCACTGGAGTAAGTCTCCAAGGACCTCATCCCAGAGACTGGGAGGAAAGTACTAGTTCATGAGGGTCCCAGCTTAAGGAGCACAGCCACCCCGGACTGGCAAGAGCAGTGTACTTGTTCTCTCAAGTTGTGTGTGTGTGTGGGGGGGGGAGCCTGCAGAGTCCTGGAGCTGAAATTAGCCACCAGGGCTCATGGGGTGTGGAGGACTCGTCAAGCTCTTTTGAAAGAGCACTTCTTCAGGGGCGTGTGGGATGCGCACAATTGAATCCTCTGTGAGGAGGATGTGGGGGCAGAGTGACCTTCCCGAGCAAAGAAAGCCATTGAGATGTGCAAGGCAGCCGAAATAACTCACAATCAAATGACTCTAATGTGTGAGGACGAGGACAAAACTGTGATCAAGAAGAGGGACGCCCAGGGTTCCGAATCAAAGCGGGCGCCTGTCCGCTGAATGCAAAGAGTGTCGGCAGCAAAGCAGAGACCTCAGCGGTGGAGAAAACACCGAAGGACGCCACCATGAGCGAGCAGTGTGGGGGTGGGGGTGGGGGCACGTGGAGAAAGAGAGCTCGCACACTGGGGACACCCCAGATCCAGCCACTGCGTCTACAGGTGTCCCCGAGTTACCAGATACCCCAAGTCACCTGAGGATGGGGTGCACAGGCCGACACAGCTTGTGTTGGACTTGAAGTTGGAGGAATGTCGGGCATCCTTAACTGGCCCTGATCTGAGGCTCTTATTAGGAAAGTACTAGGTTCCCCCCTCATAGAGTGTTTGGGGTTCTTGTCTCTATGTTGGAACAGGAAGCAGCCTGCTAGAAGGATTGTTGGTGGGATGTTGTCTGACTCCTCCTCTTGAATATCTTCGCGTCCTCTCTGCTAAGTTAGGGACCCGGTTCATGGAAACATTTGGCTCTGGCTGTGACCGCAGTGAGGTGGCTCCCATTGCAAGGCTTGGTTCTGTGTTTCGCGTTGTTTGCTGGAGCTGGAGGTCAAGGTGGTGTGGTCAAGGCAGTGGCAGGTGGATGACAAGCTCCGCCCTGCTTGGCCCAGGCATTTCTGCTCCTCTTCCAGTGGGAGGCCCAGAAGAAAAGTGGGCGGAGCACTTTGTGTTTCTTCTGCCTGTCTTCCCTTGTTTGATTCCCCAAGTCTTTGCAGAACAGAGAGCTGGTCCTCCTGACCACCATTTCCAGACAACAGAGGGAGGGCTCTCAAGGGGCCCTCGACCTGCCGCAGCTCTCGGAATGAGCTAGCAACCAAGAGGGTCTGGGGCTGGCACTTTGTCATCCGTGGGGGCTGTGACTCCCCTGCTGCCCCGTTTCTCTAAGGCCGAATAGGGGAGAGCATCCGCTGGGGTCTCCCAAAAACTCCTTTTATGGAGGAATTGCCTTATCTTGGACAGAAATAGCTAGCTACAGGAAGGAAGAGTTCAGTGTCTCCCTAGGGTACGTGGCTGTGTATCAGGCCTAAGAGGGTGTGATTAGAGACACGACAGGGGTGTGGGTCAGCTTGAAAAGGGGGGAAAGATGAAGGAAGAAGATAGAAACTGTGGGTCAGGTACCCTGTTAGGTTCTTGTCAATCCATCTAATTCAGATGAAAGCTCTGACCTCCCTGCACACGGGAGTGCATGAGAGATACACCATGCCTCCCATTAGTGGGGTGAGATATCACAGCTAGACTGAACCCCCAACCTCAGGGAAGTCAGAGGAACAAGAGGTGGCTGAAAGGACCCAGAGAAGAGCACTTCCAATAGTGGGAGCACCACTCAGGTTCTAAAGCTCCAGGTTCTGGGGTCAGGAGCCTCAAAAGTTGAGACAGAGAGGAGCTCTGGACACAGAACGGATGGCGCACGACCTGAGAATAGCATGGTGTAGCAAGCAAGCTAGACCCACAGACCACAACTCCTGAAGAGCAGAAACCCTTCATGGCCAGTCCCATCAATCCTAGAGTCAGGAAATCCCCCAGCCTCAGAAGGGCCATGGACTCAGATATCCCTGGAGCCTGATTTCCTGCTGAGACCAGCTGAGACCAAATGGTGTGCAGGTGTGCAGGTGTGCAGGCACTCCTCACTCAGGTGCTCTTGCTCTCTCCACCAGAAAGTCTACAGGAACGCCTGGGAGCAGAACCGGGCTGGTGGCTATGACTTCAGGCTGGATGCTATCCCATTCCAGACCGCACGGGCATCCAGGGATATCGCCAGTGATGTAAGACTCCAGACCCTGACTGCAGATGACAGGGTTCTCCCTGGTTATCCAAGTGAGCAGAAAGGCACAGGGCAGACTCACGGGCCACCAGATTGCCTTTCTTCACACTAAAATGGAAATAGAATGTATGTTTCCAAGGGGTGAGAACATGGGCCTGGCCATTAGGATTGTAGCCAGAAGTATGGGCTTGGGAAGGGTTTGTTTTGGTTTGGGTTTTTGGCAACTTTTTCAGGAGGGGCGGTATGTATCTGTAGTCCCAGATGTGGTGCTGTGTATCTGTAGCCCCGGATGTGATAGCCTGGCACATGTACTAGCTAACATGAGACTTCCTAACACTGCAGAAGGCCAAGAGTTGTTCTCTGTCTTCCACAAGTACACGGTGACACACGTTCCCCAACTCACACACTCAAATTGATACATGTACACATACACACAAGATAAAATAAGAAGTGTAACCGTGTAAAATGAACTAGATTCTTCACTCTAAGCGATTTGGGAAGCATTAGCCTTGGTCTCTGAATGTAGGGAGGACAGAAGAAAGAATGACTCACTTCCACTCCTGTTGGAGTGGTACTTATAGCACCCATACAGGGTTACAGGTGCATCCTTCCACACCTGAGGATACAGGTGCACACTACACACCTGAGGATACAGGTGCACACTACACACCTGAGGTTACAGGTGCACACTACACACCTGAGGATACAGGTGCACACTACACACCTGAGGATACAGGTGCACACTATACACCTGAGGTTGCAGGTGCACACTACACACCTGAGGATACAGGTGCACACTACACACCTGAGGATACAGGTGCACACTATACACCTGAGGATACAGGTGCACACTACACACCTGAGGATACAGGTGCACACTACACACCTGAGGTTGCAGGTGCACACTACCACATTCTAGGTTACAGGTATACGTACAGGCATCATCAATGGGTGTGGATTACATTTCAGGCCCATATCATTGACCTCTCTCAACACCCTATGGGCTGGAGTTTATTCTCCCGTTTTGTCAGATGTTCAGAGAGGCTCCATAGCTGGTTTGATTCCAAAGCTTATGCCCTTTTCCACTGTTGAGCTTCCTGCTGAAGTCCTGGGGTCCGTCTTCTCTGGGGAAGCTGGCTTTGAAGGGGCATCCCCATCAGCTCTCTCTGCTTCTCTGCCTTGCAGTTCCGGTACAAAGAGGCATTTCTGAGAGACCGGGGCCTACAGATCGGGTATCGTAGCATCAACGATGACCCACGGATGAGGCACTTCCTCCGAGTCGGCAGGCTCCAGAGTGACAACGAGTACAGGAAGGACTTTGCCAAAGGTCGCTCCCAGTTCCACAGCCGCGCTGACCAACCTGCCTTCCTCCAGGCCAAGAGGAGCCAGCAGCTGGCCAGCGACGTGCTCTATAAGCAGCCGCTGCCCCAGCACACCAGTGACCCCGAGCCGCTGGGCCTGAAGCATGCCCAGAAAGCCCATGAGCTACAGAGTGATGTGAGCTGCCTCCACATATGCCCCGTTGCATTCTGGGGGAGCAGGCTGAGAAGGCCAGTGACAGCCATTCCCAATTCTGCCCCACCTGTAGCAAATGCTTCCTCGGGGTTGGGTGGTGGGGCCTTTCCAGTCCCTGTGTTGCCTTTTTAACAGACAAGGAACCCGAGACAGGAGAAGCTAAGCAACCTAAGACCACACGGAAAAATGAGCGGCAGGCTCAGGGTATTTGAGGCGATAGCTCAACTTCTGATTTTTCTTAATTAATTCAGTGGCGCTGGGGATTGAGCTGAGGGCCTTACGCATGCTCATATGTTTACCCACTCAGCAGATGTCCAGTCTGAAAGCTCGGGCCCCTGGTGGCTCTGTTCTGCTATTTCCATGGGGTCTTGGTAATGACATAAGCCAGTTTTAGGCTTTCTCTGAGAAGCAACTGAAGCTCAGAGAGTGGAGGAAAGTTTTCCAAGGGCACAGAACACTTTAAGATAGAAGTGTAAACTTGAGCCAGGTGCCCGCAGGGTCTTGTATTACCCCACTGGAGTTCCCACCGTTTCAATGGGAGGATTTTAGGAGGGAATGCACGGTGGCCAGGCTCATTGTACAGGTCCCCCGTGTGTCACACGATTAGACTTTAATGATGTCAGTGTGGTCCACATCTCCTGGCTGCCTTTTAAATCTCCCTCACTCGGGGGTCAAAGCACCCAATCCTGCTGACTTTCCTCTTGCTTCTTCCTTCTTTCAAGGTCAAGTACAAATCTGACTTGAACCTGACTCGAGGTGTTGGCTGGACCCCTCCTGGCTCCTACAAAGTGGAAATGGCTCGACGGGCTGCAGAACTGGCCAACAGGAGGGGCCCGGGGACCCGGGGGGTGTCTGTGAGTAATGAGCAGCAAGCTGCACCCTGCCTTGCGAGACCACGGGAAATACAAACTCATTGTTGCTTTTCAAAGTTTATTTTTGGCCAAAGGTCAGCTAGTTCTAAAGAATTGTGAAAGGCAGCGGAACAAGGCGCCTAATTCCATGGGTCTGAGATGACCGGGCGGGGGATACATAGGTTAAACTTCCTGCGGGCTACCTCTGAAGTCACGGCCATTAGTTCTGCAGAGGCAAAGCTACCAGGGCGACATCAATCCCGGGCCAGGGCAGCCCAGGCTGTGCTGACTGCTTGCTCGTTACATTGGAGGAAAGGGTCAGGGGCTTGCTGGCTCCAGCAGACTACATTTTGAACCCCACTTTGTTCAGGAGAGAGAGACACCACATCTAAATATGAGAAACGGGCTTTGCTTCTTTCTCATCTTTGCCTTGAGGGTCCTTTTTCTTGGGCAGGGTGGAAGAGAGGACAAAGGAGGGGAGGGGAACGCGTTAGATGTTTGCCTGGCATCTTAGCTCGGCTTGTGGGAGCAGCAAGGGTTTCTGTGTGAACTCAGGGAGGGGGTACTATGTGTGACTTCTGCAGGTGGGGCCAGAGGCAGTGGAGCTTGGAGATCATCAGAGCGGGGGAGTGAACCCCGATGCCTTGGAGATCCTACACATCAACAGGAAGAAGACTCTGCCGATGTGAGCCTCCTTGAGAAAGAAGCCATCTTGAGGCCTGCTTGCCAGAGCCATGCCTCTGTGGCTTCAGTCTGGAGGAGTAGTTAAAAAATGGCACACCCACCCTATTCCCACATCTGCCTTTATTAAAACAGCAACTCTGAAAGCAAACAAAGAGCCTGTGTTTTTGTGGGTTTCTCTGCAGGCTGCATGGAGGACCCTGAGGGTGTGGGCAGGATCAAGGTAACATCCCCTGGTGCTGAGCAAGCAGGAATCTCAGGTCGGCAGGTGCCTATGGTGAAGAATGTCTCTGAATTCTGGGTTTCTAGAAGGCATGCTTTGTGGGACCGTGAAAGGTGGCCTGACTCCCTGGAAGTCAGACAAAACACCTACTGTCCCTTCAGGGTCACAGGGGTTTCTAGCCTTAATTCAACCAGGATCCAGGCTGCTTTCACGGTCCCACAACACTGCCAGAAGCCGGGCAAAGGTAATGTATTTCTTTTTGGTTCTCATGGAGAGAAGGACAAAGTGGGCCTCATAAAATGGGGTAGAGCAAGTCTGAAAGAGCCCAGGCTGGACAGAAATGCCTCTGTCTAGAGCATGGACCCAGGACATCCCTGGATACACAGGAAGCCCCTCTTGTTTGGTGCTGAAGAAGAGGGGCTTCAGGGCTCTGCAGACAGCACCTCAGAGGCCAGCCTCCCTGTGCATGGTGGTTTTGATCCAATCCAAGAACTTGGTGACTTGAGTGTAGACTCCTGGCTTCTTCCCACATTCCTGGCCCCAGCTTACAATCCCATAGACGTAATAAGTTCCATCCTTCTCACAGGTCAGAGGGCCCCCCGAGTCACCCTAAAGGAAGAGCAAAAGGAGTTCAGCCTCGTGAACTAGATTCAGACATACCCCAAACTGCCTGCAGGTGGGAAGGGTGGAGCAAAATCGCCTGCTAGCTACCCTAGACTTCTCTGGAAAGCAGAGAAGGCTCTTCTCAAGCTTCCCATGATGCACAGCTCCAAAGGGAGATAGGATAATCCTAGCTTCAGTTCCTGAATTTGGAAAAGCCTGAAGCCCAGGGCTGCAACCACGGTGCGGTGGGCAAGTAATGCTTCCTGACTCTCACTTCTAGAATTTTCAGTTCCCAGGGTTCCTCAACTTCTTTCAGAAGCTGACCAAGGTGGGTGATGGTTTGTTTGGATGGATCTACCTATAAGGAGTAGGGTAGAGACTTAGAGATATACTATATCTCCAACCTACTGACTGTTGACCAGCAAGCTAAGGCCTTGCTTTTTCAGTGAAGAGCTGTGCTAATCATAGAGGAATTGTGCTCTTGAGAGGAACTGTGGAGATTCTTTCTGAAGTGTGTAGACTAGGGCAGAGAGACGGGCAGAAGGAAAGCAGAGAGGAAGCAGCTTGCTTAGTCACCACAGCTAACAGTGTTTATCATGTACTTTACTCTCCTGGTTATAGCCAATGCCTTATGATCTTACCGTCACATTATAGGTACCTGAAGTTGGTCACATCTTTTCAATGATTAGTCGAGATCTTATAACACAACACAGAATCAGGCTTCAAAACCATGGCTATTGGCTTCCTTTCAGCATAGCCCTTGAGTTATGTAGAAAACCAAGCACACTGTGATCCTGGTGATCCCACTTACCTTCCAAGAGCTTAAGGAAAAACCACACCCACTCACTCGTTCCCATCCTGAGTATGTGGCTATCCATGGGCCCTTGGAGAGGTATAGAGGATCAAAATAGAGCAATGGACTCTGGAGACAGAAACTCCAGTTTCCTAACCCAAATAGACTCTGGGTTGGCTGGTTATTGCTGGATTTGTTGGTAGGGAAGCTCTATCGCAGCACAGGATTGGAATGTGGCTATGCTGAGTTTTCCAGGACGGTTGGGCAGTGTGTAAAGACAAGCAGAAAGCCTAAACAGAGCTGATCCTGGGAGTCTAGGAACAATGTAACCTATGGGGTGTGGGCTTGGATTTGGGGCTATCATACAGGTGATAGATTCACCATGTCCTCTGTGTCCAGGAGCACATTGGAATCTTCAAAGACCTTTGCAGCTGAGGATTTGCTGTTATCGGAGTGGAGCAGGGTAGCAAAGGCGTTGCACACACCTGGGTCTTTCTGATCTCAGTCCTGTCTGCCACTTAGTACTCTGATGCTATTGACATTGATAATGTCCACAAGCCTTTGTAATACACAATGGTGACACCCCCTTTATAGGATGCTGGGAGAGTTAAACAAGACAACACAGCGACATGTGATTACAGTTACGCTGACCCATCTTGGTGTAGGCTCAGATAGATATACCCACTTGTGTCTTCATGCTGAAGCAGGTGGCCTTTTGACCCCAGTTCCCATCCCAAAGCTATCATAGGCCTCTCTGCTCAGCTTGATATTCAGTGATCCTCTACCTCCAAGTACCACATGGAATTTCTGACCTGGCAGGTATCCGATCCAGGCTTCTGAAGGTTCCCTGCACAAATCATACTGTCATCAATTGTATGGTCATACAGTCGGCGGGAGTTGCACAAAGGGTTAGCAATCAGCTTGACTTTAGCATCCAGGAGCTGACGGGACCCTTCCCCTGTGGGGTAAAAAACAGTCACTACCATGAAGACTAGAATGATACCCACTATAGAATTCACCATTAGTAAGAAGCCATCAACTCTCAGTTCAGTGAAAAGGTTTTTTATAGAGGATGGGCAGAGATGTCCCATCTACCAACACAAGAGCCAACTTTTCTGCTTCCATCTCACCCCATTCTTGGATACTTTTAAAGCTGCTCTAATCACAGTGAGACAAACCGTTTGCTCTGTTCTCTGCGTTTTCAACAAACTCTGGAAAGTGGGGATGGTCCATAACCAATTTTCAATGTCTTGTATCTAGCTAACACATAGTAGATTCTCAAGAAATAAATAGGTGAATGCATTCATGGATCGATGAGGACAGAAGGACAGACGGACTCATGAGTATGTACATGGGTGGGCAAATAGCTGAACTGACCTGATACATTAACTTATATGCTTCCTAGAGAGGCTATACCCTTCTTAAAAATGATGAAATTGCTCAAAGCATTGTTGACTTCAAACATATAATCTTAAGGGCTATTTGTGGAAAAATAAAGGTGTTCTAATCTGAGGCCCTATAGGTTTCCCAACTAAGAAATCACCACTCTGAGCAGACCCCATTTAGGAGAACAAAATTGGAAAGGCTTAGACCAACTGCAACAAAGAACTACAAAAAAAAAAAAAAAAAAAAAAAAAAAAAACCCAAAAAACCAAAAAACTTCTGGTTGACCTTGAGTCCAATTAGTCAGAGATTTTCTTTCCCCTGAGCCTCTGGCAAACGTATACATTCTATTTCCCTTTCTTTATGAATCTAAACCTAGTCAAAGTGATTTTCACCCATCCATTATTAAGGATTCTACTAGTAAGAGGCGACATATTTTGAGTATTTGGTAAAAACTTGAAAATACTCTTATGAAGTTCTTTGTATTCAAGATATAATTTTGGTGCACGCAATCCAAGCCCTTGAAGGTAAAAATGACAAACTGAGAAAGTAAAACTGAGCTGCAAGACTTTTTTGCAAGGATGCCTGACACTGAAGAACTGTCCAACGCCAGTAGCTTCCAACATCATTATCTTTGCTCCTGAACACCTGCCTGGCACTGCGCATGCCCACATGTGTAACATGCATCTTCGAGAGGGTGAGTGGTCTTTCCTGGTGTACAGTCAATGCTTGAAAAAGGTCACATGTGTGGAACAGGAGGCCAGGGACCACTGTGGAGATCAGAGGCCTACAGGGCAAGCTCCATGCAAATGGTTACATTTAACTAGAGCCTGAGCAAGGAGGCAGATGCATTCTTTAGTGATGCATTTTGAACGTGTTTCAGAGCAGGAGGGCAGATGCTATCAGTCCCTTATTCTCTGGGTGGTGTAGCTCTCCTGTATGTATAGAAAGCACATGGCAGGCTCACCTGTCTCTGTTACACCCCAGCCAGAGATGTGGCACTCAGTTCCAGAGGGAAAGGGGTCACTGGGCAAACATACAGTCTTCACATATTTGGATTCCAGAGCACAGTGACCACCCACTGGCTTTAACTTGAGCAAAGCTGGATGAGAGACAGAAGGGGTGGGGAGAATTGGGTGTGATGTCATCATTGGTTAGACAATTATTGCCTTCTTGTTGCTTTAGAAAGTGAGTCTGCAAGCCAAATTACTCCTTCCACAATGGTAAAATGTTTTCATCCACATTTTGTGTTTTAAAACTTCCAGAAATGGATAATCCAACACACAAAAAATATCAACAGTCAATAAAACTTATTGAATTCAAAATCATTCTTGACTCACTTTTTAAAAGCAGGCTGTATGGGAGGGGCTATTAATGAAGAAGGAAAAGAGGTGGGAGGGAGGGGGAAGGGAGGGAGCGGACCCCATAAAGTGGACGGGTCAGGGCACAGCACCACAGACCTGAGCACCCAACAGTAGAAAACAGCACTGCCTCTGCACCCAAGCACATAGTAGGTCCCATACAAGTGCACATACACATTGTGTCACAACACATAGTCAGCTGGAAGCTATATAAAAACACCCCCATTTTATGAAACAGAAAACTAAGGGTTGGGAAGATAAACTAAATCCTAGCGATTAAGCCAGAGAGCTGGGGATTCAAGGCTGGGTGCTTCCCATGATATAATATTCTTCACATCTCTTCCCTTCCATTGAAGAGTTTCACCCAGTTATCAACAGTGCTATTGTGATCGTTTGTATTGCTTGGCCCAGGGAGTGGCACTATTAGAAGGTGTGGCCCTGTTGGAGTAGGTGTGTCACTGAAGGCATGGGCTTAAGACACTCATCCTAGCTGCCTGGAAGTCAGGATTTTGCTAGCAGCCTTCAGATGAAGATGTAGAACTCTCACCTCTACCTGCACCATGCCTGCTGGGACACTGCCATGCTCCTGCCTTGATGATAATGAACTGAACCTCTGAAAATGTAAGCCAGCCCCAACTAAATGTTGTCCTTTATAAGACTTGACTTAAGGAGCTTCGTTAGGGCAGTAGGTAGCTCATATAAGACTTGACTTGGTCATGGTCTGTTCACAGCAGTAAAATCCTAACAAAGATACTCTCATCTACTCCAAGACATTATAAGCTTTGAAACAAATGATTTACATTATAGGATCCCCAAGGGATAAAAAGCAAACTTTCCCAGGTAACTTTCTATAATCAAACCCTAGATTCCTATGTGCGGAGAAATCCACCCAGGGTAAGACACAGAGGAGGCCAGGGGATACTTGCCAATGTCATTGTGGGGAATGTCATCTGTTTCCTTATATTGACTGTACTTCAAAATCTTTTGCACTCTGAAGGTCTGCTCATGGAATTCTGTTTTCTTCAGGTCCTGGTCCCCTAGCACAACTTTTAGATGCTTGGCGTCCATGCTACAAGGTAAAATAAGGTTCTCAGCAAACTGCCCTGGGATGTCAAAAACAGGAGCTATGTGATTAGGAAGCTTTGTGATCTTGGTAAAGCGCCTGACCTTTGGCCATAGCATCTTTATCTGCAGTCCTTTGCTTCCTTACAAAACTCTGTTCGGTTTCCAGATAAGACAATGCAAGGGAATCTCTTCATCGGTGGATGGAAAGTACAGGCACACACTCACTTTTCCTAGGAGATCTCGCCTCTCTGGCCCTGGCTAAAAGTCAGCCACTGAAGTCTTGAACAAATCTGCTGTAATTGATGGGTAGGTGCTAATGTTCATGTGTCTAATTTCTCTTGGGGACCACACTAGAATCTGAGAGCATGTGGTAGACTAGATGATGCTCAGGCTGCCTCTCAAGCCAGGGTTCATGAGACCAGCTCTGATCATAAACTTAGAGATCTGGAAGAGGCGATAATTTCTCAGCTCCCAGAAGTCACCAGAGGTGCAGACGAGAATTCCTGACCCAGGAGTTCACTGATGGGCCACTTTGCCCATCCAGGATAGACTCTATAGGCGCAGGAGGAAGACAGACCCAAATTCAGTCTTACTTACTGGCCTTCTTTCCATGAGACATTAGTTAAGACATTAAACTTACCTAAAACCCAAGTCTCTTTTATAAAAAGGAAACAACTATATGTCTTTCCTTCAACATACATACTAAATACTTGCTGCATGGAAAGACCTCTGTAGTGAAGGCATCAGGGTCATCACAATTAACAAAACTGTCCTCTTGTGGTAGTTATCTATATATGGTAAACTTCATGGAACAGCCTTGGTAAGCCATGGTAGCTATACGTAATCCCACTTAAGGCTCTGTTCTTTCCCCTCTCGGCATTTAACTTCAGTCCTGCCTAAAACTTCTTGGGTATCACTTGGTGGGAAGATGTTTGCACCCCAATCACTTTGTTCTCCCTTCCCCATGGATACCTACTCAGTACAGTGGGCTGCAGTGAGCACCCAACAGGGGTGAATCAGGGCACCCCCACAGAAGTGGCCTTGGGGCATGGAGGTGGTCAACGGCAGTGAGGTCTGTAGGGACACCTGCCATGGGTGTTTTCCTGCTGTGCTCTTAAGGCCCCCGTAGATTCGCTTGACTATGCGTTCAGCTATCTCTGTCTTCCCACAGGAGTCGAACCCTGGCAGCTCCATCCCAGGTTCCAGAAGGCTTTCTACTGGGCTAGGAGTGTCTGTGGGGCACATGAAGATAAGTCATACAAGCTGTTCCTTCCGAGGACATAGCTGGAGTCACAACTCTGACCACAAGCTGACCATGTGTCCAGAGCCAAGACCACACACCTTCAAAATGTTGTTTGGTGAGTGCCTGAGACTTGTTGGGTGACTTAGGTAATATAAAGCTGTGGGTTGATGTTAAGGTGATACATGATTGGACAGTGGAGAGGTAGGTGGGAGAGAGGCTGAAGGAACAGAAGAGGAGGCAGGAGTCACAGATTGATGGAGAAGGAGATGGTGGCAGATTCGTATGTTTCTCTTGGCACATCTCTATCTTGATGAGGTTGTCCTGATTATTTTTAAGGGGTTCTATGGGTCTAATTTATCTCTTATCGATGGGCAGTTTAGATCATTGTCCACTGGTTGTAAGATTATTGTGTAGAGGGTTTGTGGATTGAGAATTTAATATATAAACCTGTTTGATAAGTTAATGGATGTGGAGTCACAGTTTTACCAGACTGTGGAGAATGTGAGCCAAGTTCTTGGCTGGTAGAGGCACTGCCAGGGAGAGCGATTTCAGCCTGGCCCACGGCTCCGTGCAGGATCTGATAGCCAAAATTCCAGACTAAAAGAGAGACAGCTGAGAGAGGGCAGTGTGGGGGGACTGCGTGGTAGAGAAAGAGTCCGGATGCCAGCACTAGTGTGTGATAAAAGGTTTCCACTTCTTAATATTCACCACAACATAAAGCAAGTTCATAGAACTGATGTGAAAGACGTTGCTTTTATCTTTGTATTTCAAAGTGCATTATTCCTAGGACGTACAAACATATGCACAAAATTCACACAACCCATCATGG
Source organism: Micromys minutus (assembly GCF_963924665.1). Classification (NCBI taxonomy): domain Eukaryota; kingdom Metazoa; phylum Chordata; class Mammalia; order Rodentia; family Muridae; genus Micromys; species Micromys minutus. The sequence continues at coordinate 4,593,145 of NC_137971.1, forward strand.
GCATGCATACTGTGGCATCGTTAATGCGTGTTTTTGAGCTTTTTTTAAAGTGGACTAGGGAAGGTAGGAGGTTCATTCAGAAACCCGTGGCAAGCAAAGAATGTAAGGGTTATATGACTGTGACCTTGTTTTGTTCCTTGAAGTTGTACAGAGGGAGAGATAGCACCTGATTCAAGAGTTAAGGGGGGAGTTGTCAGAGAAAGGGACACTTGTATCAGCTCTCAAAGAACACTTAAAAACAAGCAAAGGCCGATATGAGAGGGAGCATTACAGTGAGGTACCCATAGAACAGTGCCGCGCATGAGAAACAGAGAGCGAATCCCTTTGGTCAGATCGGCATATGCTTTCAGATGTGGGTGGAGAGGTGGGCCAGTGAAGGTTGTCAGAATGAATGAGAAGCTGGACTTCACACCATAGCTCATCTTGAGAGGCCACAAGGGCCCAGCCAGTGATGGCCATTGTCCACCTGACTCAGCCAGTGACCAACGTCCTACGATGGCCATCATATTCTGACACACACGCAGTGTATGATTCTGAGATTACTGACCAGATCTAACCTAAGATGATAGAAGTGCCCAGGCTAGCCCATTGTCCTAAGGGCCACAGAAGGAGTGATATGGACGTTTGTGAAGTGAGGATCAAGGGACATGTAGGGTGGGAGTGGTGAAGCACCAGGACTGCCTGTCCCCTCCCCAGGCCCTGCAGGTAGCACAGACTCACCAGGCACCGGACAGACTGTGACATCACAGTACTCCCATTTCACCTTCTCCCTGTTCACCTTTACAAAACACCACGGTTTCTGGTCTCCGTCTGGGTTTCTAAAACACAAAATTAAAGTGACCAAACATCAAGGCTCAGAGGCCTTTCCATCATGGAAGCTTTCTGAGTGAGAGGATTCCCAGTTCCCATGGCCCAGGACCGTTCTTCAGTCCATCAGGTTAGCAAACCTTGGCAAACATCATGCTTGCAGATTTTTGGCACAATCTTAACTTCAGGAGAACAGGAAAGTAGTTTCTAATCCTTGTGCTGGACCATGGGAGATATGAGAGAAGCAGGGTTCCTATTCAATGTGCTTAGGAACGTGTCCCAGACAGACAGACATGGTGAGAGATGGTCCCAGCCTCTGAGTCCCAGGCAAAAGAATCCTTTGAGAAGTAGTCAAAGGCTTTCTCCATGAAAACAACTCCACAAGAAGGCAGCTCCCACTGAGCATCGGGAGAACAGCGGTAGGTTGCTGGGTGCAAATAAGACACCCTTCCTCGTGGAGCTGGTGCAAAGGCAGCAAGACACCCTCACTCTCTGTACACAAATCACCCAAGCCATTGACCATGGCTAGACTGAAGGTAGATGGAGAAAACCAGCATTGTCTGGAGACAGAAGACTAGGAAAGTGTAGTCCGTTTGCTCCTCAGCCTCTGTCTTCATGGAAAGTGGGCCTATGTGACTACTTCTGCCTCAGAGTCACACGTAGGCACATGTAGAACCCGTTAGTGAGAAATGAACTACGTTGTACACACGGCCCTGAGACTGGGGGTGGGGCATTGTTGTGTTATCCCAAGTAGGGTGATTCCCTGTTCGGAGAGAAGGCCGCTGACTCGCAATCAGCTTCAGAATCAAGCCACCAAGATGGGAACCTCGGGAAGGCAGTATTTTGTACCTGCAGAAGTTGTGATCTGCGATCCCGTGGGCCTCAGCGTCCTCCATAAACATGTTGTAATTCTCCTGCAAGAGGAGGTGGGAGTTCCAGTAAAGGCACGGGTTCTGGTTGACCGTCTTACTCACTTTGCCTCGGTAAGAGTAGCCGTCACCGACATAGCAGTCATCCGGACCTCGGAGAGAGCAGGCCGCCCATGAGAACTGCCAGCCATGGACTCACTGCCCTCAGTTAGGGTTTGTGGGATATCAGATGGGTCACAGGACTGGGCCTGGTTTCACCGAAAAGCTCCAGAATGTTCCACATTCAACCAGAATTAAAAATATGAAATATTCCAGTTTGAGAAGGCAGGTGCTTACAGAGTGACTAGGGGAGGTGGGAAGGGCCTGGGACCCTCATTTCCTTGGCAGGGAGTTGAATGGGCTCTGTGCTCTGAGGTCGGAAATCTGGAGCAGAGGAGAGCTTGAGACACCTGAACAGAAAGGGGAGGTCTCACTTGTCCCCGGGCCTTTGCAGATGCAGTGGTGGAGACCCATACCTATCTCACAGAATCTCCCCTTATACTGGTCTGGACAGGCGCAGCTAAACCTGGACCTCCGTCTGTGCCGGGAACAGACCCCACCGTTCTGGCAGGGATTTGGTCTGCATGCCGGAAGCACTGTGAAAACAGGGACCCAGAGGGCATGTTAAGAAGAATATCACACCCCCGAATGGTGGCACTCTTCTGGAGTCCCCCTTTCCCAAATGATGGGACACCACAGATCATTGACACCCTGGCAAATGTCACAGAGAGCAAATACCAACACCTATAAAGCAGATGGATGGAGAACATACAGCAGAAATCAAACACAACTCTCTCCAAAATGGGTCTCGGAGTCATTACAGGCTGACCTGGTCCTGTTCAGATTGTCGGCTCTCGGTAGAAACTTGTCTGTGGTCCTTGAGAGCCAGGTGACCACGGATAAGTTAACTTCTCTGAATTTTAGGTTCTTCATTTATGAATTGTCTTTTTTTTCCCCTCTCATAGACAAGAGTAAATCTCTTGGGGTGGCGTACCTACTCATGGAATAGATCAGTGCCTGCTTCCTGGAGGAATCAACTTCCAAGGAGACTGCATGCATGCATGTGTGTGTGCATGTGCATGTGCGTGTACGTGTGCGTGTGTGTGTGTGTGTGTGTGTGTGTGTGTGTGTGTGTAGGAATACAGATTAGTAAATTTTCACTGAGTTCCCCAGGGAGGATCCCTTTTTTCTTGGATGCCACAACAACTTCAGACACAGTTCTGTCCATACCCATACAGTGAGGTGCAGACAGCACAGGCACACGCTAGAGACAACATTCTGCACAGAAGCGTGTCTGCCACTCACCTTTGGAGCAGTCGGGTCCCGTGTAAGGGTATTTGCAGGCACAGCGATAGTAGGGAGGTGTCTGGGTGATGAGGCAATCACCCTGGACACACGGGTTGTCCTTGCACTTGTTTTGGGCTGTATGAGACACACAGAGAAGTGGAGAATGGGGGTGGGACATTACTTGGGGTACATGTGACCCATTTGGCTCAATTTTGGAGGCAGGGCAAGCCACAGTCCTGGAATGGCAAGCTGCTCCAGGACAAGGATTCCCTTTAACCTTGGCTGACTTTTCCCCCATCCTAACATACACTCTGATAGCTGTTCACACCTCCATGTTCACACCCTCATGTTCACACCTCCATGCTCACACCTACACCTTCACATCTCTGCATTCACACCTTCAATAGGCAGTTGTGACTTCTGCCTCTTGTTGCATAATCTGATTTTCCAGTTTCCTCCTGAGGTCAGAGGAGAGGGCGAACTGAAGGCCGTATTCCCACCGATCTCAATGGTCAGTGTTCTCGGCTGTGTCCCAATGATCCCAACCATTTCCTGAAAGACCCCAAGGGTCAAAGTGGAAAGACTAAGTGGGAGGGGCACAAAGGCCAGAGGCCACGGTGAAGCTCTCTGCACTTACCATGTTTTTCCGCCTTCTTTTACCCCAGGAGGTGACCCTCAATTGGACAAACGCCATCTCCTTGCCCATGTCTCTATTCTCACTGTGTTACAGCCCTACAGGAGTTCTAAATGCAGACAGTAGGAGGGTAGTGGGAGAAAGAGCCCAGGAGTCAGGCTGGCTGCTCTAATTTCTGCTCACATCCTAACCAGCTGTGTGGTCGGGGTGGGTCTGTGGTTCCTACGCACCCTGTTCTCAAACTTGGCCTTATATGCCCATCAAATCTGAGGATCACATTCCTCGGCTGAAGTTAGTCTAAAAGCAAATTTCCCAGTTTCTCACCCTCTCTTGACCTCAATATTCGTCTCTGCCGAATGGAACCATGAACCCTGGGTCAGAGTGTTGGGGGCAGGGTACACCCAGAAGCCACCTGTGGCCACACAGAACCTGACACCACCATGCATGGTCACAGCCTGTGAAATTATAACCCCAGGATCGCCTAGGGGTTTCCCATCACCTCTGCATGGAGGCAGGAGGGTGGGCGTCACTGCTAACCCAAGGGACAAAGGATGCAAAGCTGTGCTCACCAGTCTGACACCGGCTCCCCGAGAAGGGAGCTGGACAGTTGCAACTGAAGGTATCCCCTCTAATGATACAGTCCCCGCCGTGTTCACAGGGGTTGGACTGGCATGGATCTAAGACACAAAGGCAGAAGTCAAGGTCAGAGAGGGGGAATCCGAAGAGAAGACCCACTTCTCACCCAACGTCGGCCTCCTGCCCCAAACGGGAGAGCAACAATAGAACTGTTGCTTGGACAAAGGCGAAAACTGTATCATCCTTCGAGATCAAGAGCGACAGCAGTCACATGCCGGGGAGAGGGACGCAGGTGAGTAAGAGGGGAGGCAGGCAGACACAATCCTGACTGTGTCCCTCAGCCCCGCTTTGGACCCGGCTTTCTCATTGAGAAAGTCCCCTTCCTCTTTCGAGTGTTTTTCCCCTCCCACCTCGCCGGGAGTACATTGGGGTCTGTCTCTGATGCTGAAGGCATTTCACAAGCCTGAAGACCTCCCCTACTTCCAGTGCCCAGGGGTGGAGGTCAGGCAGAAGTGTGCAAAGCTAACCCACCCCTCATGAAACACATGCTTTCTGAACATCAGGAAGGAAGAGCAAAGGCAAGAGGGTGACAGAGGATTGACGGCTCAGAGGAAGTGACCCAGTGGCCTTCGTCTTTCTTCAACTCCTTGTTCAGTTAGATTTTGTCATATTTCATCTGTGCCTCTGGCTTTTTCATGGTCGTCTGAATGGATCCTCCCTTGGGGAATTCTTTGTCCTGCTCTCACATGCATTGTTCTTTGGTTCGGGAAGTGGGATCCCGGGGCCTGGCTCCTGTTTTGATGGTCTCTTCTGATGTTCCCCCTGTGCCCTGTATCTTGGCCCTGCCTTCCAGGCCACTTTGCAGTAAGACAGCTTTTAATGCCAGCTGCTAAGTGCTTTCTTTCCATGCCTTCACTTGGCTCAGTCATGTGCCTTTTTTTTTTTGCCTGGATCTAGATTCTTATTTTTCTTTTCTGTCCTATTGGTCAGGCTAAGGAGCCATAAACCAAAGCTAAGTGTGTGACTACATACACACACACACACAACAACAATAAGACCCACACACAACCACACACACCACACTCTCACACACACACAAACACAAATGCAACTACATTCACATATACATATAAACACACAACCACACTTACCTATACATACAACCACATTCACATATACACATGTATACACATACAAATACACTCAAACATATACACACATATATGCATACAACCACACTCACAAATACGGATATATATATATATATACACATACATACACACAAAAACATACAGACAAACACACACAAACAAACATTCATACATCCACACTAACAGCTGTATACAGATTCTGAATAAAAGACTAGGCATGGTAGGAAATATTTATGATCCCAGTGCCCAGGAGGTAGAAGCAGGCAGAACCCTGGGATTCACTGACCGGTCAGTGCAGTTTAATCAGGGTAAGCCCTGGCCAGGGAGAGGTCTTGTCTCAAAACACTGAGGCAGGTGTCCTGAAGCAGTACATCAGAGTTTGCCTGCTGGGCTTTATATGCACACATATATGCACACATGTACACAAGCATCTAAACATGCATACCCCTCCAACACACAGAGACCTACATAAATACACATGCACAAACAGGCATGCACACACAGAGATTATAAATAGCAAAAAGAGAAAGGATGAAGATGGAAAGCCAGAATTGTCAATGCTTGAATGCAAATACTCCAAGCTAAGTTAAATTCTTTTGCACAGTTAGGACACAGCTTGAGGTTGAGGTTGCTCCTCTCTTGACCTCTCTTACTTCACTTGGTACTGGAGGTAGGGAGATGCTTCTAAGCACCTTCCCTATTCTCCGAGTGTAGGACTCAATGGGGGGCAGATCCAGTCTACAAAACTCTTCAATACCCATTTTACCAGCAGCCCAGAGACAAGAGAGAAAGGCCTTTGCACACGTAAGTCCAGCCACGATCCCTCCCTCCAGATCAGCACCCACCGTCATCTTCATAGTACCAGTCAGGGTTCTCGGGGGAGCTTGGCGTGACACTGACGTCTTTGTCTGGGATGGACTGCTCATCGCTGTAGTAATAGTCATCGGGGGTCCAATCTGCAGGGGCAGGAACAGGACAGAAGACACCCTAGTCATTAGGCCTAAGGAAGTTATCCTTGATTTAGGGGACCACCTCTTCCCTGAGAGCTCAATTTCTTTAAGGAGGAATTACATTTCTTTTCAGCTCTCCCCAGCAACACGGGAAGACAGGAGGGTCAGGCTCTGTGATGTTTAATTTTGGAGATGTTATGGTCCAGCGAGGCAGTGCTGGTGCTTGGCATGGCGGTGCCGGGTTAGAAATGGGGGAGATCAAGTCTCAACTTTGCACTATGCCTATTCTCCACGCCTTAAGCTTCTCAGCTCTGAACCGCAGGATGTACCCTGTGGCCTCCAGATCTTCACATATCTTTATAGGGTCACCAGGGCTAGAGCACGAGGTGCAGCCACAGTGAGTGATGTAGTATTTCCCCATGAGACTTCATTCGTCATCTTAGCTTAATGAAGTCCAAGGCACTTGTCACTTTCCCTCTTGGGTTAAGCATCTCTCGGTTGCCACTACAGAGCATTTAACAGCCAATCTTAACTGAGCTCTTACTGGACCTGTGCTAAACGTTTGCAGGTAACTTCGTATTTATCCTCATAAAAACTGGGAAGCTGGGCCAGGGACATAGCTCAGCTGAAAGAATGCCTTTATATGCAGATTCCAGCTCTGCATGAACCGGCTATGGTGGAACACAGTAACCCCAAATCCAGAGTAACCCCAAATGGCTTAGTTTCTTTCAGTGTTCTATGAAATAAAGATACCCTGAAAAATCCACTTAAGGAAGGGAAGGTTTATTTTTGATCACAGGTTAGGGGTACTGTCTCTTATGGTGGGGAAATCAAGGTACCAGGAGGTTGGGTCACTGGTCTCATTGGATTCACAGTCAGGAAGGATAGAGGATGAAGAGACATCCGTGTTCAACTTGTCTTCTCCATTTTAGACAATCTAGGGCTAAAGCCAGCAAATGGTGAATTCTCCTCAATGAACCTAGTCAACACATTCTCTCCTCACATACATGCACAGAGGGAAAATAACCCCCCCCGACAGATGTGCCTGGGGGACATGCCTTCTAGGGGAGTATAGAAGTTGTCATGTTGACAGTTGGCATTACTGTGTCAGAATTTATGAGGTAAAGGCAGAAAGGCATCAGGCGTTCAAGCCATTGTTGGCTCTGGAAAGTGTGAAGCCAGGATGGGATAGATGAGACCCTGTCTCAAAATAACTGAGAAGCTGTATGCTTACTGGGCCTTACATTGTGATATCTGAGGTCCATAGGAAATAGAAATGTGCCCAAGGTCCCATGGCCAATTCACAGCCAGATTTAAATTAAAGTTTGTCTCAGCACAACCACCATGTCTTTCTAGTTCAATAACAATTTTCAATTACTGTCCTAGTCAGGGTTTCTATTTCTACACAAACATCATGACGAAGAAGTAAGTTGGGGAGGAAAGGGTTTATTCAGCTCACACTTCCACATCGCTGTTTATCACCAAAGGAAGTCAGGACTAGAACCCAAGCAGGTCAGGAAGCAGGAGCTGATGCAGAGGCCATGGAGGGATGTTCCTTGCTGGCTTGCTTCCCCTGGCTTGCTCAGCCTGCTTTCTTATAGAACCCAGGACCACCAGCCCAGAGATGGCACCACCCACAATGGGCTGGGCCAGGGATGGCTCCACCCACAGTGGGCTGGGCCCTTCCCCCTTGATCACTAGTTGAGAAAATGCCTTACAGCTGGATCTCATGGAGGCATTTCCCCAACTGAGGCTCCTTTCTCTGTGATAGCTCCAGCTTGTGTCAGGTTGACACAAAACCAGCCAGTACAATTATTTCTTTCTATTGCTTTAAATGGCCCTTTACACACACACACACACACACACACACACACACACACACACACACCATCCCCACTGAGTGTCTAGCCTGCTACTTGCTACTTAACAGCCACCCACATACAGCCCTCTGCTCCTGGATCTTGGTTACCAATGGAGACAGTGCCATGATGCCCACAGATGGAGAATTCAGTTACATGGGACTTGGAGTCAAGCAGCTGTGTGTGCACCTGAACTTGAGTTCTGAGTTACATGGAGTCTTGGAAGATGCTGGAGACTCTGTGGCTGGCGGAGAGAAGTTTGGAACTGGGAGAAGGTGGAGTTCATTTTGCCTTTTTCAGCTGATAAGAGGATGGCAAATTGGCACAGGGAGCTGGGAAGAAGCTCTCCAGAGAGACATATTGTAATGAGGCGGGAGCAAATGCAGATGCTGGACTTGAAAGGCAACCCATCAAGGCAGCGATGGAGGAGCGCTCTCTCCATTCTGATTACCAAGCACAGTGCCTCGTGCATCCTCCCAGTATTCTGTGGAAATAGTCCTTATATCTGTGGCTTCTAAAAAAATCAACATTTGCACCGTGGCTATTTTATATTTTCCATTAAAAGCAGAATCATCTTTTTCTTTCTTTCTTTTTTTTTAAATTTGCCCACATAGGTTCCTTGGCAAAGCTTCACCTAACTTATCAGCACGTCAAGTCAAGACTCTCTTCGCTTGCTCATTATTTTTCTCCGGCTGCTTCTCCCCCACTATGGAAATGTTCCCAGAGGAGGCCACCTTTCCAGGGATGAGGGTCTAGGTTGAAGATAAGACCACAGTCTTCCTGAAGCAATAGACTTTCCTTCCATAAACATAATAAAATAGGAAAGAGGGGAGAAGTTGATGGAAAACTCTTCCTGGTTGGCCACGAAAGATTCCAAACTGACATTTGAAGGAGATAGAGAGTTGATTGCAACATTGATTTATCTCTGTTTCTGCTGCTGGACTCATTTTGTTTTTCTTCTAGGTGTTTACAGATAAGAGGGGACACACAGAGTCCCCTCGATAGTCCCACAAATTGGAGGGCAGACTGGCTAATCTTTACTGTGTTGTTAAGGATTCCCACTCCATGGGAGGCGCTCCATTGGCAAAGTGCTTTCTACACAAGCTTGAGACCTGAGTTCAGATATCTACCACGTATGTACATAAGAAGAACACGGTGGCACATGCCTATAATTCTACTGCCTGACAGGGTGGGTTGGAGATGGGAGATCCTGAAGATCCCAGCTACTCGTCCCGAGATTTGTGTCCAATGAAAGATTCTATTACAAACAAATAAATGGCAAGCGATAGAGAAAGATGCTGGACAATAACTGCAGCCCTCTACATGTGTATATACATACAAACACCAACACATACATGTGTGCTTGTACACACAAGTACTTGCGCACAAACCCACACATATAAAAATCATATGAAACCCAGAGACCTACACACATTCACACACCACCCACAGATATAAAAAAAACAATCGAACACACAGATCTGTTCATGTGAACTTACCACTCACACATTTAAAAAGCACGAAATGGAGAAGATTCAGCAAGTCTGACAGTTAATGAGGGTTCTGGGAGGAGGTGGACTCAGCAAAGGCTTCAGATCTCCAGGGAAGAGGAAGCCATTCTGTTGGGGAGCTGCACAAGCCTCTCCCTTTAGGCAGACCCTACCTCTCCTGTAATGTTGACACTCCATCCCCCTGTATGCATTGAACAGTATACAGCAAACCTACAGTGGATGATATGTTATGCCAGGTGGTGGAAGGCACTGGGGACCACAGAGTGATATAATAAAGTTAGACCAACAAGAATGGAACATGGCCGGGTCCTAGAGGAGCCTCCAGTCTGAACAGCCTTGAGAAAGAAAGCAAGATGAGGAGCCTGAGGGTGGGTGTGGCCACATGGAAGCCTGGTATCTTTGCTTTCAGTGCCGGATATTTGACTTGGTTTGAGCCAATCTAATGACATGGATGCCCCAGTCCTCCAGCTTCCTGCATCTTTTCTCTCTTACAGCAGGACTTCCCAGTTCATTTTAGTGAGGGATGGTTCACAACCCACCCAGCTCTTGGTTCTTTGCTGACTTTGGGACTTGCTCTTAGGTTGACCATGAAACCCCATGTTGTCCTCTCTTCCTTTTCTCCTTCCTTCCTTCCTTCCTTCCTTCCATCCTTCCTTCCTCCACCTCTTGCCTACTTTCCTGGGCCCTCCCAACTCCTGTGGAAATAGTCTGGCCTACTTTGTCACAAGAGTCAACAGCATGCCCAGATGAAGCCTCAGACAGGATAAAGCCCAAACAATAGCAAAATGGGATGACAGACCAACCTCTAGATGGCTGAAGATGCAAGGAAATCCAGCTCAGATCAGCTAGACCTGGCCTAGACCAGAAGGATGCAGATTAAACTGCATCCAAAAAAATTGATATCTAAATACATGCTTATTGATGGACATCTCCAGTTGGGGTTGTATTAACAACAGACACATAAGCTTGACTGACACTGGGTGCTCACGGGATTGGAGGTTAAGATGTGGGCGTTCCTCAGTAGCCTAGTTACCTGCAGAGTATGGGTGTCTTGGCTGGAATATCTTTGTTTTGCTCTGGACCTTAACACATCTGTCTGATTTGTTTCCTGGAATCTTCAAAACAAGGCTGCCTCTGTTCTGTCTTCCCACAGTGCCCAGCACAGAGCCCTGTGTATTGTTGGTGTGTGTGTGACAGATTGATTTTATCTGTGACAGAGCCTCCTTGCCTTCTGATTGGCTCAGCTTGAAGCAGCATGAGGAAGAATACAGGTGAGATTTGTGCTGGAAAAAAATCAGATCTTCTTTGTACAAGTCTATAAAGTTGTTTATTGTTTTCTTAGTAGAAAACAATTACTGTTTTCATTGCCTGATATGAAATCTGGTCTCACTCTGGCAGACTGGAGAAAACTTCTTTGGAGACATAGTTGGTAAAGTGTCTTCCTTGAGGGGAAGGGAACTGGAATTCAACCTTCAGAATCCATATTTTTAAAAGCAGGGGGCTTGGTTACAGACTAATAATCCTAGTGCTGGGATCCCTGGGCCCTACTGGTCAGCCAGCTCAGCCCACTATTGAGATCTATGAGAGACCCATCTCAGAATCCTCAGAAAGTTGTTGGTAAGGTAACTTGGCATGTGTGGCAATGAACACTAATGTGCCTCAAGCACAGCAGGAGGCAAGGACCGACTCCAGAGTTTGTCCTCTGACATCCAGCACTACAACATGTGTGCAATGCATTTATACATATATGGACCTGAGTATATATAATGTCATATGAATACATGTGCAGCACATGCAAAATGAGAGAGAGAGAGAGAGAGAGAGAGAGAGAGAGAGAGAGAGAGAGAGAGAGAGAGAGAGAGAGAGTCTGTCTCAGGAACTATGCCTGAGGTTTTCCTCTGGAATCCACAAACATGTATGCGCACATACAAAGCCTGCTTTGGGTTTACATTCAGATTGCTTGAGACTCCCTCCGAACTGCTGAGAAAGTGTGACCCTCAGAAGCATTTTACATTAGTTAGAAAAAGAAATCCTGTGGCCTTGCTCCTTTTCCGGAGTCTAGCTAAAAATAACCACAAAGAGTGTTGGGGTGTTTTGAGTTAACACATATCATTCTCATGGTAGGTGTAGTGGCTATTCCTGGTTGTCAGCTTGACTATATCTGGGTGCAGGTTGGAAAAAGTGGCCTGCTCAGGAAATCTTCAGCTAGCACATGTCTCTCTCCCCTCCCTGGAACTCCCGTGGTCCACGGTGAGGGCCTCTTGGAAAGCGCTCACAGCTGGTGCTGCGGGAAGTCCACAGCTGCTCTGATAAAGGAGCTTGCCAGATGTGCCGGACGGAGAGAAAATCCCTGGAATGTCATCCTGGGTGGCTTCATCCATCACTGTACCACAGCTGGTTCCTCTGAGGCGCCTTCCCCAAACCCCAGCCCTGTCGGCCTGCCTGTGACATTTCCAGCCCCACTGGCAGGCGACCGCAGCTGAGGGCCTCGCTGGCAGGCATCAGGACAGCTGATGGACGGCACAGCCTGTGGTGCTGGGCAGAGCCAAGCCGGCTTTGAAGATGAGTTTCCGCAGGCCCGGCGGCTCTGTGTCACCTGCTTCGGGGAGATGGGCAGAGCTCTGCTGTTTGATAGCCACCTCCTCTACTACACACTGGGGACCAGGAACCAGGCACCTTCTGCTCCAGCAAGGCCCTTACCATGCACTGGCACCGGTAACAACCAAGGAACCAAGGAAGCGCTTAGCCTGAGGGCTTGAGCCGGGCATCTCTTCAGCACGCTGCTGTCTGAAGGGAGCACGGAGCTGATGAATTTCATCAAACAACGGTCCCGTGTGCCATGGAACCAGACAAGGATATGCCTTAAATCTGACTTTCTCAGTCCACGGCCAGAGGCCAACGGAGCATCCGGAGGTAGGCCCTAGCCAAGGCAGCCTCATTCCTTTGCTCACTGACTCGTTACCTGCATCGTTCTTGTAGGGCTCGGTGTTTTGTGTGCTCAGTCTCACGCTGCTCCCTCTTTCCTAAGTTGTTGTCCAGCTTAAGTCTTTGTCTTAAATGCCTCCAGCGTTGGGGTGCTCACCCCTTCTTCCCAAGAGCCCATCAGCCTGTTCACAGCTCAGATAGTCTAACGTTAGGACAGTCTTCCTGTCTGTAGGTCAAATCTGACGCTGTGCTTTGTAATCTGTTTAACTAAAGACATACGGACACATGGAATGACGGACACATAGAATGAATCCACTCTCTTCTTCAGCCAGTTCATTGCCTAATTCCAGAATGTCACAACCCCCTGTAGATGTCATGTGCAGCATTCTGAAGACACTTAGTAAAGTGCCTTGTGGTGAAGACACTTCTTGAGTTTTTTTTTCTTTTTCATGTGTGTATGTGTGTGTGTGTAGTATGAATGTGTGGTATATTTGTGTGTGTGTGTGTGTGCGTGTGCGCGTGTGTGATATGTTTGTGTGTGTGGTCTGTTTATGTCTGTGTGGTGTGTGGAGTGGTGTGTGTGTAGCATGTCTGTGTGCTATGTGTATGTGTTGCATGTGTGTATGCATGTTTGCACATCTGTGGGCATGAGTGTGTGTGTGCATGGGTTCATGTGGAGGACAGAGTGATATGAAGAATCATTCTTATTTGTTTTTCCACTTTGCCCACTGAGATAATGTCTCTCAATGGAACTCCGAGTTCATTGCTACATTTAGTCTCATCAGCTGCCTGCCCCAGGGATCCCTGTCCCCACCTTCCAAGGTGAGAATGACAGGGTGGCTACCCTGTCCATTCAGTGCTCACATGGGTTCTGGATTCATGCCTCCTGCTTCAAAGCAAGCGCTTTCCCATTGAGCCGTCCTTCTGGCACATAAAGACTCTTCTGGACACTTGAATCCAAGGTTCTTCGGAGCTTCTAGGCCCTGACTCCTTCCTTGCCGCCCCGTAGCATCTACAGCTATGTCTCTCTGTCTTCTGACCTCCCAAGTCCAAGAATCCTTTGTTAATGTCCGAGTGAGGTATTCTTGAGGCTGGAGACATGATGCCCAGTCCTGGCCTCCACTTCTCTCTGAGCTCCTTGCCTGCCAGGAACCTGAGCGGATGCACCTTTCTGCCTTGCTCTGGGGAAAGATGCAGACTCCCTCTAAGATCCATGCTCACCTGGGCCCATGCTTGCCTGGGCACAGGCTTCTATTCTGTCCCAAGAGCATGTGGGGTGGAAGTCTGGGTCATCTGCTCTGAACTGCCACTGTCTATCTGCCCATCCAGAACTCTCTCCTGGAGAATATTGATGGCTGATCAGCATTTGGCTCGTGGTCACCGTCTTTGTTCTAAGTGAGTCCGTGCCACAAGCTCAAATCGCATTCGTCCTCGGCAAGTACAGGTCCTGCTCTGGTCTTTTGATCGTGACCAACCTAGTACCTTACCTGTGGGGACGTCTGACTTTGCTCCCTTGGAATAGTAAGGACTTTCTACCTCAAACTCAGAGCAGGGCAGAGGGTAATACTGCTTGGTCCATTGCGGTTATGGCACTGGGCAGAAGAAACAGAGAGGGTTCAAGGTGACAGGCTGAGTCTGGGAGAGGCAGAGACTGAGAAACAGCCTAGTCCACTGGAATGCCATATCTACTTCGATGCAGTCATGTTGTGGGGTTGTGGTTGTTTGTTGTTGCTTTAAGACAGGGTCTCTTGTAGTCTAGGCTAGCTTCATACCTGCCATGTAGCTAAAGCTAGTCTTGAACTCCTGATCCTCCCACCTCCATCTCCCAAGGGTCAGGATTGCCTGTGTGTTCGCCATTCCCAGTTTTTAGTGCAATGTTAACACCGTGCCAATGCCGTACGGCGTCCACCTCGGGTCTACCTGACTCTCGGTGCTGCATGCCTTGTTATGGACCTGAGACCTCCTGGGGGGGGGGGTTTCTGGACACCCTAAGCCCAACAGTAGTGGAGGTGGTGGTTCTGGTGGGGTAACACTGGAGTATCTCATCAAGGAGCTACCTACCCAGTGTCCTGGCTTCCCTGTGAGGAACTGGGGTTAGTAGGGTAGCCCCTTGCTCAGTCACATTTTTATCTCCTCATTCACTAATGGACAAGGAACCAGTGGCTTCCCTTGTCTGGGCCTCAGTTTCTTTCCCTGTAAAACAGGGTGTTTGGCCACATTCATAGTTTTTCCCTTAGGTGGCTGAGACCGGCAGCTCAGAGCTGTGTGGAATGTCATATGGCTGCGGTGCTGTTTCTGTGATGTCTGAAACCAGCTGAGTCCCAAGATCCCATAAGTGCTCCTATGCTCCAGCTCTTGGATGGTGGGAGCTTGGGGTGATGGCACACTCACCTGGGTCTGGGGGTGCAATGAGGGACATCAGTGAGAGCTGAAAAAGAAAACAACACAGTGAGGGAGTATGTGACTGAGCTGCCAACCTCCCTCAGATGCCCTTGGCCAGAAATCACCATTGCCCAGACACAGGTGCTGGGAGTCTGCTGAGGGAGCAGAGGAAGATATTCTTCCTGTGCATACATCTTGACCCATCCTCTCTGCAGACACATCTCTCTCTCTCTCTCTCTCTCTCTCTCTCTCTCTCTCTCTCTCTCTCTCACACACACACACACACACACACACACCTGTTGGAACATGGTGGCCCTGGGATATGACTCAATATTAACTAGGCAGTTGCTCTGGGATCACGAATGATGTGGTTATGTTATGTTCCCACGGCAACCCCATTAACAGATGAGAACGCTTAGGATTTATGCTCTAGTCTAAGTGATTCTTGGGGTGATCACCCCTGTGGATTGGGAATGAGCAAATACTTAAAGTTCTGCAGAGTTCCCCAGTGTTCCTGGAATAAAACACAAACACCTGTCCTGAGTGCAAGCCTCTTCCCACGCTCCTCCCTGCCCCCAGAGAACAGCTGCCACATCTGGCTTCAGACTGGATCAAACCAGGTTCCTCCCACCCTGAGCCTCTGCACTGACGTTCCCTCAATCTGGAACCTTCTTTCAGGCTCTTGACCAAGTCTCAGAACAGAGGCCCTGCCAGAACAGCACCTCATCATCTCTATTCATTACTTCCGTGTGTGTGTGTGTGTGTGTGTGTGTGTGTGTGTGGTGTGTGCACGCTCACATGCAGGTGGACATGTGTGAGGGTACCCGTGGGCACAGGTGTACATGTACTTGTATGGACACACATGTGGAAGCCAAAGGCTTCATATCATTCCTTAAATGTCCTTTTTTCTTTTTTGTGGGCTTAAAACTGGACAAGTGGGCTTGGTTAGATGGCCAACAGGGTCCAGAGACCTTCCTGTCCTCAGCTCCCAAAGTTTGGACTCCAAGCATACACTACCACAAGACACATTTGTACCCAGATCCTAGGGCTCAAATGCAGATCCCTGTGCCTGCACTGAGCTGTCTGTGATAACTCCCCGCTCAGGCTGTGGTTTTCTGTCGAACCATATTGAGGACTGGGAAGATGTCATAACACAGAGAAAGTGAAAGGACAGGTCTGCATGCAGTGAGGATGTGGCATCATTAAATAGCATCCTTGATAGAAATGCATCCTGGGGGTGGAGCAGGTCCCCATTCTTCTCTCAAGATCACAGGACCTCCACAGAACAGCCCATCTCCACAGAACAGCCCATCTCCACAGAACACCCCATCTCCACACCACTGAGATGACGGTGTCCTAAAAGCAGAAGGATGGGAAGGCTGGCTATTCCAGCTCAGGGTGTGGCCCTGGATTAGGGCATTGTCGAGATCACAGAGAACCTCAATACAGATGTATTAGGTAGTGTCGTGGTGTCTCTGCTGAATTTCCTGAGAGTAAATGGGGGCATTTCGTGTCTGTAGGACAGGGTCTTTAGAGCCGGTTAGGGTGCTGTCTGTCCTCTATTTGGGAAGGACAAGGAAACAAACACCGGATACTCTCGAGGGTGAGCACAAATGTGGGGAAGACAAAGTGGAGGGGGAGGGGCTCCTGGCAGCCCTCTCCCCTTAAGTTGGAATAGTGATAAAATGAAACCCAGGGAGAAAGGGGACGAAAAGGAAAAGGGGAAATTGTTTCCACTATCTGGAGTGTGTGGCTGTTTAATTACCGTGTGGCTTCCCTCCCCCGTTTTTATAGGGAATGGGATGGGGACACATGTTTCACTGGTGGTGAGGAGGGGTTTTCTCAGGCCTGGGGAAATGACAGTTTTATAGGGTGCTGGAAGAATGGCTGGGGGGCCCTGGAGAATGGCCCCACTGTCAGTACGGCCAGGGGCTGCACCTCGGACCTGGTTCTCTGCTTAGCCCCATTTCTCCTCCATTGAACTTTTGGGGGACCCATGGTCTGTGACCCTCTCTGCTAAGGTTTTTCAATTCAAGCTAACTAGGAGCAGTCATGAGGACTGACTATTGCCTGAGCAATGGGCAGGACAAAAGAGATATCTTTTCTGAGCCCGCAGAGAAAAGCCCTGGGTGACGGGCCAGAGTTAGGAACTTCCAAATATATGTGGAGCTCAAGGGACAGCTGATGCTGTTCTGCCTGTAGCCAGCAGGTGGCAGACATGTCCTTTCTAGGCAAGGCCTCTGAAGGAATTTAAACTGGAAATAGGCAGGCTTCCCTGCAGAACCAGCCTGGTCCCCTTGGAATGTCCCCCACCTGGCTGCTATCTGGGTCTCTACAAACCAACCCCAACTGTGTAGAAGCAAGCGGCACACACACCATTTGTCTCCTTCCACGCTGCCATTCTATTCTGATTTTCCTCAGGCGGGAATAATAGAAGAGTCCTTCCTCCTGGGACGTAAGGATCCGAAGATGAGACTCAGTGGAGGAAATGGTGTGGTGAGGGATAGCCAGCGAGCAAGTGAGAAAACAGGGCGCCCTGTTGAATTATGAAGAGCTGGCGGTGAGCCAGGGGTGGTGGTAAAATGTTTCATATACACTGTCTTGACTATTCCCCAAGGCACTTGGCCATTCCAATATGTAATAATCAACGAACACCCAAATCATCAACATAGCCCTGGAATATGAGTGGCCGTCATCCTTCACAGTCCTGATTTCTAGCCACCAGAGAGAGATTGTGTCAGTGCTTGCCCACACTGCTGTAGAAGGCAGAGACTGTCCCCGTTTCGTTGCTCTTGCTGTGGTAAATATGACTAAGAGCCATGTGGGAAAGTTAACTTGTCTCACAGGTTCCCAGTACTGAATATCACTGGAGGGAACAAAGAGGAGCAGAGGCGGTACCCGTGGAGGAACGGGCTTGCTGGCTCCTTCACACACTCATGGTTGGTGGCTTTTTACATCTCCCAGGATCATCTTCCCAAGGGTAGAACCATCTACAGTAAGCTCGGTCTCCCCGCTGCAATCAACAGTCAAGAAAATGCCACACAGACTTGTCCACAGGGCAATCTGTTGGAGGCAATATCTCAGCTGAGGGTCCTTTCTCGTAGGCAACTGTAGCTTGTGTAAAGTTGACAGAAAGTACCCGGCACAGAGAAGATGCAAGAGCTCCTCAATCTCAAGAAGCAGGTTTGGAGTGAGGTGGAAACACCAAGGATCCTGTTAGTGGGACACTTTATCAAAGTTCTATCTAGTAGGGTCTAGTCTTGGGAGGCGGCAGTGACAGTCACATCACCACGGTGGCAGCTGGGGAGAGTGGGAAAGGGTGTCTCAACTAGTCCGCTGTGGTGAACACATCTCAAGAAACATCCTTGTTAGTCATATAGAGTGTAAATTGCCGCCCATTTCTTCTTTGACCTCATTCCTGGTTTCAGTGGGATTTAAACACATACTCACAGCTGACCCATCTTTCCTAAAGGACTGGGAGTAGTCGCCCCTCCAGAGTAGTGAGAATGTGCAGCCATGGATTTAGAATGACCCCTCCAGCTCTGAAGCCTAGATTTCCATCTGGACATGTCCCTTCTCACAGTTATTCTGGCTGGGTGTCACTAGATGGGAAGTTGTGGTTCGGGTGACAGATCTGCCTGTTTCCTGAGACCCGCAGTGCTATTATTTATCCACAGCTGTGCCACCTCATGTTCCTCCCACCGGGATGCACGAGCTTCCTGTTCACACGCATATACACTCAGGTACACGTTCATACACATTTGTGCACACATGCATGCATATATACTCAGGTACATATTTATGCAATACATTTGTGCATACATGCATGGATGTACACATACATATATGAATAGGCATATATGTACACCCAAGTATAAACACATTCGTGCACACTCATATATACACATGCATACATTACACTCAGGTACACACACATGCATGTACACTCATACACACATGCATGCTTATACACTCAGGCACAAGTACATGCATGTATACTCATTCACACATACAGGCACATACATTCATGCATTATACTCAGATATACACACATGCATATACACATATGTATGTATGTACATTCATGTACATACACATTCATGTACACTCACATACACACATGTATGTGCACATATACAAACATGTATGCTTGTACACTCATGTATACAAAAAGCATGTAATTCACACAAATGTGCATATACACACATATACAGGCATAATACATGTATACCCAAGTATACACACATGCATGTACACTCACACATACACATACATGTACACACACAGGCATACATGTACACCCGAGTACACGCACATGCATGTATACTCACAAACACTTATACACATGTACAGATGTACATACAGAAAAGTAATAAAAATAAAATTTAAAAAATAGAAAAGGGAAAGGTAAGTCTGTTTAACAGAACTATTAAGACATCAGTGGAGGCTGTGGCAGAATTTCTGGAGCAGACTCAGCCGTGTCTGAATTCTAATTACGTGCTTGTCTGGCCTGACTGATTCTTCTGCTGCCAGGACCGGACGCTTCCTGGGCTGAAGGGAGGCTGCCAGGAGGAACCAACTTCACCTCTTAGTGGAGGCCTCCACATAAGCAGGGATCCAAAGCCACACTCTAGCCTGACACCTCTGGTTCCACGTCGATCAGACCTGTAGTCTTTGGGCAGAACCTGGTGTGACCACCCGCTGATGTCACCTTGGGTACAAACCTGGAAACTAGATTTGCATAGATGTGTTTGAGTCTGGCTCTCTGACCTGCTGTGGGCACCGTCTTGGATAGGCTACCTTGTCTCTGTAGCTTGCTTTATTATTTATTAGATCGACCGTGGCCCTACCTCATGGGTTTGTCAGAAAGTTCAAACCACAAGAAATATGTGGCAAAAGTCGGTAAATGGCAGTGGCGCTGTTCCGAGACACCAGTATCAACAGTTTATCTCATTGCTGCTATTTTCAAATTGCTTGGTGCACAGCGTGGGAGGGGCGGGCCTGGGAGAGCCCTCTCAGCACAGAGTCCTCCAGGAACTCCTTTGTTGGGTGGATCACAGGCAAGTCACACAGCCCCCCACTCACTGCTTTTCCCTGGGATCTTTGCCAAACCCTAAGCCAGGAAACTTTGTTATATTAATTATGAAGAGAAAACGTGTTTTATTTAAAATCCCGGCTGCTGAGTTTTCTGCCATGCTGTTTCTCTGTGACAGCAGAATTTCTTTTGCATCTGGGAAACCCTAATGCATTTAGAATATAAATATATCCACGCTTACACACACACACACACACACACACACACACACACACGTGACTTCAGCGACCTGATTTCCATAAATGTCATTGTACACTGCAAACCTAATGAGTTGAAGTCCTGCTTGCAATCAGGTTTTTGGGATTGGTTTTGGGGATTTTTCCCCTCTTAAATTTATGAGAAGTTTCAGGGGAATTCAATCTCTTCCCTTTTCCAGAAATCTTTTCTCGATTAGAGAAGAGGGAACCCTCAGGCATGAAAAAGATGCATTCTGGGTGTTGGGGTTTCACCCAAAAGGGGGCTTTCAGATTCTACCCTAGGGCCCACTTGTACTTGAGTGCTGAGACTGGGGACTGGCCCACTCCAAAATGGCATTAATACTTTACCATCTATGATGTGTTCGAGGAAGAATAATGTAAGTCTACCTCTGTCTCTGTACATCAGTCTTTGCTTCCTTCCTTCCTTCCTTCCTTCCTCCCTCCCTCCCTCCCTCCCTCCCTCCCTCCCTCCCTTCCTCCCTCCTTTTCTCTTCCCTCCACCAATTAGGTGATGAAGGATGAGAGGCTGCTCCCGGGCATCCCCTTCGTGGTGCAGTGTGGACAGGAACGTGTGCTCACTGTTACGGGAATATGGAACTTTGATGAAACCTTGGAAATCCCTATCTCTGTTCGAGATGTTCTGCCTCTCAAATGCTGCCTGGCAACTAAGACAAAGAACACGGCTGCCATCCTACCTTCTTCACAACAAACAAAGCTAGGCTGTGAGCAGGATACACTCCAAGCTCCCAGCATGCAATCGACACAGACCATTTCTGTGGTTCAGCACCTAGGAAGATTCCAGAAGCCAAACAGTATGGATTTGTAGTAAATGGAGCACTTTGCCCACACCTCCCTTTTGTGCAGTAATGGAGAAACCAGCATCTTCACAGAAGCAGGACAGGGTTACAAGCATCATTCTCTCATTCTGACCCCGAGGGAGATAGAATTTCACTGTGGTCAAGCCCAGTGAACTCCCTCAAACATTTTAAGAATCACTATTAAAGAGTTTCTAAGGCAGTGCCTGGATTTTGACAGCTGGGTGGTCTTCCTGTCAGGATGAGGGTCAGACAGATTCGTCTCAGGTCTGGTAGAAGAGAGCCTAGCAGCTCTGCTCCGGTCTTATTTCTTTTCTGGAGACCAGGAATAATGTCACACAGCTATGCTGGGGATGGACACTCAAAATGATTTGTAAAATAAGTGTACACAAACCATGCTAGACTAGGCATGAGGGCATATGAAGGCTGCCTGGAGCTCACTGCTGTGTCTCGGGCCAAGGCCAGAGAGATGATTAGGGAAACCTGATGATTTGAGCTTAATCCCCAGAGCCCACAGGGTAGGAGATACCTGATCCTTCCGGGTTGTCCTTTTGTTTACACACACACACACACGCACACACACACACACACCACACACACATACACACACATACATATACATACACACATCACACACACAGACACATACACACAGACACACACATGCATGCATATACATACATGTACATGCACATACACACATACCACACACAGAGATACACACATATACACATACCACATGTGCACACACATACATACACACACACCACACACATATACACATACACATATACACACATACACACATATACACACACATTCACACACATACACACATATACACACATCCACATACATACATATACACACATACACACACACACACACACCACACACACACGCATGCATAATGATGAAGATGACAATAAGTGCTTTGAACAGCCTCTGACGTACTCAGCCCTAGGAATAAGTACGCATGATTCCCGCACACCACTGATGCTAAGACTCCCTTCTGTCAGCTTCAGAGGCACATGGAACCCATTACCGTCTACTCTGCAAATGGCCTCATGCCTCCAGCAAGGATGCGGCTCCTGATACCACAAGCACCCCAGTTCTTGTGCTCAGGGACCCCGGCCTGTCCTCTAAAGGCTTAAGGCTTAACTGTGTCATTTTCTAGCTGTGGGGCTGGAGACCATGTTATCCAGTTCTGTATGTATAAAATAGGAATGGTCAGAGTACCCATGGCTCAGCGCCCATTTGGCAGTGAACCAATCCATAGCAAACTTAGGGGCTAGCGCTTCGAACTGACTCTTCTACATGTTATGAGATCATCATCATCACCATCATCGTCACCATCATCATCACCATCATCACGGACAAGCTGGCCCATGTTGCTTACTATATAGCCAAGAATGGCCTGGAATTCATAATCCTGCCTCAACCTCTTGAGTGCTGACAATTTTTAGCTCAGCCCATCAGGCCGTGACTTTGTCCCTGATGAAGCCCAGAACTCTTCCAAGCATCCATCCATCTTGGCCACTTGGCCCTAGATGCAGCAGGTGAAGAGACTTCCCAACCACCTGTTTGGCACACACCTGGGAAAGCAAACATGCGAAAAAAACTCGAGTCCTCTCTTTGGAATTGACTACGCTCATTGCCCAGAGGCTAACCCTCATATGTTTTTATCCATTATTGACTTACAGTTTCATTGATTACCGTAAAAATTCCCTGGCTCTTAAAAAAAAGAAAGATGTGTGGGAAGGTTGGGGGCTGGGATATTATATTATCCTTTTGTGAACATCATACTCTGTCAACTCCTGCCTACAAACTTCAGGCTCAGTTGTTTTTGGCTGGTGTTCTCTCGGCACCTCTGATAATTTCCACTGCCGTTTTGTACACCTGTGTGAGAGCCGCTCTTTCTTAGGCCCCAGGTGCCCACCAAGAAATTACAAGACTGGATCCCTGTGATTGACAGCTACTATAATTGCAGCCCCCACCCCATAGTTCGGAAAGACAATCTTCTACAGCAAATCACTTGGCAACTGGACCTGGGACGCTGGAAGGTGGCTGAGCTGGTTGAACTGGCTGACAGGTGAGGTGTGACCATTATTTATGGACCCCATATCTTATGGGGAAATACCCTAAAGGGGAAATCCAGTCCAAAAGTGCTTGACCGGATGCAAGAAGTTCACAATGTCTCCCCTCCCCCAGATCTCCCCTGCCTCTCTTCTTCAAAGGGACTGTGCTCTGATTTTTATAGGGGGGTTACATTCATTCTGGGCATTTTCTCTGAGAGCTGACTCTAGGTTGGGGCTTCGCTCCCCTGGAAAGAGTTTGCCTGGCACACATGATAGGAATCTGGGATTTGATCAGCAGCAGCAGCAAGAAAAGCAAAAGCAGAAAGAGATAAGGGTTACGGGAAGACACCAGGTCTGCACCCTTCGTTACCGTGACCTCTACCACAAGAGCAGTTGGCTGTCGGTGAATCCTTGGATGCTCGGAGCAGATTATTGTGGCGATATATTGTCACTGCAGTTATGTGACAAAATCAAGACTGCTCCTGGATCCAAGGCTCAACACTCAAGCCTCGGGCCATGGGCAGCGTGGAGATATCAGGAAGCTCTACTGTGTGTGTAGATGGGCCAGCATCTTTACTACTCGTTCAGTGCAAAGGTCTCAGGCCCCTGGTCAAAGCCCCCTTAGAGTGTTTTTCCCTTTCTGGTGCACCACAAGCTCCCTTGAGCCTTGGCTCATCTTCCCTGTCTTGTCCACTGTGGTCATGGGAAAAAGAAAAGTAAGTATTAACCATGGGACGTCTCTGCAAATAGAAGGCAGCTAAGAAAATCCTTTGGGTTCCTTTCAACCATCAGGGGATCCCCCTGAGGCCAAAGCTCAGGAGTTTTTTTCTTAGTGTCAGCCCCAGATGGCTAGATAATCTGCCCTGTGAGCTAAGGCTGGTTTCTCCTAGGGGCAGAGTATGTAACTTTCCATGACTTCTCAGAGGATTCCCTGAGGTACGTGCCACACTTCACCCATGCCTTAGAGTATTTGTGTGCTCTAGTCACCACTGTGGGGACGAATTCGTGGAGGCTCTGCCACAAGAACTCATGTCCTACACACGTCCTTACAAAACTGCCTGCCCAGAAGTTCCGTGATACGGCCTGTGTAGCTGCTGTGGTTAGGACACACGCAACTTGGCAACACCAGTCTTCCCCAGTATAAGATTTTCCTTGCTTCTAACCCAGATGGTTTGATTTTGCTAAAACCCTCAGTGCCCCTCAACCATAGAAATGTGAGGTGGCCACTTACCCCTATGGCTGACTTCCCCACCAGGGTGATTAGCAGCAGGACACGGAACGCCAACATCCTGACAAACATCTGTGCAGTTGAAGGCCTCTCCGTTCCTTCCCTCTACAGTTTCTCTTCTTGTCTATTCCTTTGGGGGTGGGAGTGGGGGTGGCGATGTCAGTCTCCGGGGATTCCGGAACAAATGAAGAGGGTGCAAATTATTAACTAGGCATCAAATACTGTTTAATGTTTTGCGAACCAACTATCTTGATTAAACAAATGGCAACTTGGGGGTTGGGCAGAGCCAAGGGGTGCCTTGTCTTCTGCAGAAAAAAAGTCTCCAAAGATAGCAGTCAAAATAAAGAACCCCATGGCATGGGGTGGAGGAGGAGCTGGGGGAGGTTCAGTTCAGGTTTGGGTGCATAGGCCACAGGATAAAGGACTCCAGGTAGGGCAAGAAGCTCTGTCACTTCTGAGGTTACTGCTAGATTTCTGATCTTCAAATCTCAACCAGAACTAAGGCATGGCCGGGCCCCTAATAACACCACACTTTACAGTCATGAAAGATAAATTAAAGAAAACCAAACTGCTATTGACAAACATTGATTCTGGGCCTTTTGAAGTGTGGCCCACAGCAGCTTGTTGGCTTCAAAAGTTTCCTTTTAAATCTCATTACATAAGGCTTTTACTTTTAATTATTTTCTCCTTTCGTTTGGAGACTTTTTTCGACCAAGAGGAGAAAAAACAACCATGGTGCTCATTTTTGGGGGGACAATTGGTCCCAGTGTTCCTTACTTGGTAGCACCAGTTGCAGGCAGGCTACAGAGGCAGCGATTACCTGGGAAGGACGGGTTCTTGTTGACTCAATTGATCTCAGCTAAAGCGGATCCCATAGTCTGTCCACAATAATCTATCTATAGGCTCCAAGAATCCTCCCACCTGATTCTTCAATGGAGACTTGGAATGGTGCCAAATGACTCATGGCTGATGCTCACCTCTCACGCCAGCCATCCCGCAGAGCACTCACACTGCTCAGCCAGAGGCTGTTCCTCCCTCTAGAAGCCAGTGAACAGAGTGGCCAACCCTACACAGGCTCTGTCCAGTGCTGGGGCCTGAAGTCAGAGCCACTCACTAGATGGATCTTGCTCTGCAAACTTCACAAAGCCATCATGAGGACAATTTCTCCTCTATCATCAATATCTCTTCTCTCTGCCCCCTTAGATAGAATGTTCGTGAGGCTGAGGGAGAAGCTCCCAAGACAGATGGTCACTCAGTAGATTTATGTGAGGGACAGGAGCAGATGAACAGTCACTTTATGGAAGCAGCAGTTGGGTGTTTCATCTCAAGATGAACAGCCCAGGAATAGACAGTAAAGGCAGCTCCATGCGAAGGGGAATAGGCGGTAGAAACTGATCCATGCGGAGACCAAACTGGCTGGGAAAAAAGCAGAGGCTTTTATGAACTGTTCAGTACAATCGTGTTTGTTCAGAAACCCATTAATAGCCTTACAGGATTCATAGACATCTACTGTGAATGGGTACTGGTAATTTGTGGATGAAGGTGCTGGCCATCAATGTTTGTGTGTGTGTGCGTGTGTGTGTGTGTGTGTGTGTGTGTGTGTGTGATTAAACCGAGCTCATCATTTCAGCCAGACTGGCTGGCCACCAAGTGTGTGGGATCTCCATCTCTCCGTGATGAAGTCACAGGTGTGTGCCGCCATGCCTAGCTTTGATATGTGGGTGCTAGAGATTCAAGTTCGGGACACTTTACCCACCAAACCATACCCCCAGGCTTCGAGCTTCGTTCTGTGGGAGCAGGTTGAGATTGAAAAAGTGAGGCACCTAACTTTAGCTGGTGGTGAGCATAAAAGACGGAGAACTAGTCAGAGGTATGGAAACCACACAGACGAAAGCTTTGAGGAGACTGGGAGGCGGTGGTGGCAGTTCAGTGGGTTGCTAGGGTGTCCTGAGGGTGATGCCTGTGGTTATGAGAGGCTGTGGGAGTCACCCCAGCTTTCTGGGTTTGAAGGTGGAACATCTGCAGGCAATGAGGGGTAAGGTAGACATGCTGACTCACTGATTTGGTGTCTCCATTTTCTCTCCTGTTTTATGTCAGGGAAGAGATTCCTAGAAACCAAACCAAGAACTGCTCTTCCAGTGAGCAGGGCCTATTTGCTGCTTTTCTCAGCAACCTGGACTTGTTTCTCTATCAGACCATCTCTCCACTCTGTTTTAAAAAGTGGAGCAGTTTCCCACTTTTTTGTAATAATGGCAGACCTCCAATACGTTGTCTCTCGTTTCCCCAAATATTATCACGATATTGTAACCTAAAGACACTTTTACACTACACTTTTTAGAGAGAACTCTCTGTAAGAGAATCCTTTTAGCTTCCTACAGCAAAGGGGACCGATTGGCTTACTGTGTAACCTGTGCTTAGCTGGGGAGTTGAAACAGATTTCTCGCTTGGTGCTCTGTGGTGGTTTCAGGTGTCCCCACCGTCTGTGCTCTGAGCATTCTGGCTGTCAGTTTCTCATGAGTTGGGTTACATGGCTCTGAATGGAGCCCTGTCCCGGGCAACAGACTTTGGGAAGCTAGTTTCCACTGAGCTGTTCCTTTGGCTCTCAGGAAAGACACACTCACAGAGTCCTGGCCAGGACGGGTCCTTTCTGATATGCCCAGGCCTCTTGTTAACAGGAGCCACATGTTGTGACTGAATGGGCATGACTTATGTTTACTCTTTGTCTTCAAAGCCCCAGCCTTCTTCCTGTTAGGCCTTCAGTATGGAGAGACAGCAGCCTGAAAAGACAGATGGCAACCTAGGGCAGACAGACAGCAACCTTGGACAACAATCTGCAATCTGGGAGTGACAACAGCCTGGGGAGACAGACAGCAAGCAACCCAAGAGAGATGGCAACCTGGAAGAGGCTCGGCTTAGAATCATAACAGACCTAGGGTCCAGCCTCTTGGCCACACCTACCATGTAGGTTAGGGCTAATCATCTACTTTCTCAGCACTTCAGTTTGCCCACCTGTAAGGTGGAAACAGTTTCTTTTTCATGGCAACTGGGAGGTGTGCAGGGCCAAGGGCTACGTGCTTAGTGAAGGGACTAACAAAAGAGAAGAGCTCTGCAGAACATGTGCCTGTGACACTGAAACGTCCCTGTAAGATGGCCACCTCTTGGGGGAAGGATGGCACCACCCACAAATGGCTGGACCCTCCCCCTCAGTCACCAATTAAGAAAATGCCCTACAGCTGGACCTTATGAAGGCATTTTCTCAATTAGGATCCCTCCTCTCCAAGACAAGTTTTGAATTCCCAGCACACGATGGTGCTTAGGCAGTGGTAGCTGAAGGATGAAAGGCTCTTCTAAACTGGCCATTCTCAGAAGTCCCAGGACACGCCATCAAAAGCTTGAACTGTGAACAAGCCCCACTTTCTACCAAGGTCCTGCTTGGTCTGGCTTCCGCCGACTTCACCAGCCTTGCTTCACGCCCTGACACTTAATTAGTGAGCTCTCCTCCTCACATGTCATGATCCTCCCACTTAGGGCTTGCCGAGAAGCAACCATTGATAAGTATCTGTTGGATAAATAAATAGGTGAGGGGTGGGAGGTAAATAGATGGGTTAGTTGATAGAGACGTGGTCGATGATGATGATGAATGGGTGGGGGTAACTAGGAGGATGAAGGGATGTGTAGATGGACGGGGATAGATGGGTGAGAAATGAATGGGGCTTGTGGCTGTCTGGGCACATGAATGAATGTGGGTGCTTGGTAAATATGTGAATGGATGTACATATGGGTAGATGTATGAATGAGGGTGGAGTGCCGATGGATGGACAGGTAAAGATGAGTGAATGTATACAGGATGGATGGATGAATGTATGTATACAGGGCTTGATAGATGAATGGATGAAGAAATGGGCGGCAGCCATGCTTGATCAGAAGGCAGATGCTCTCTTTTGGCCAAGGTTCATAGTCAAGCTATGAGCTCCAAACTGTGGTGTGCTCCCCTTTGCCACATGGAATGTAGCTCAGAGTCACTGGTGCTTCTGACTTCTACACACCATGAGCTTTGGAGAGAGATGGGAGCCCTGTTGTAGCTAAACCCAGTCTGAAGTGCACACCATAACTCCCTCCCCAGTACTTGGCTGGTCCGTTCACATTGGTGCCATTTCTTTACACTTTTCAGTGGGGGCTTCAGTCTTCCCCTTCACGTTTCCCATTTCCTCTGTTCAGATGGTGTGGAAGGCAGGGAGCAGCTTCTCCCCCTGGCCTGTCCCTTCCTGCCAATCGTTTCTGTGGAGACACAGCCTGCCTGCTTGGATCTGCAACATCACAAAGAGCCATCTCTTGGGCTGTGTGATGCTTCTGGTTCTCAGTGCCATCTTTGATTTATTAAACTTTTTTTTTTTTTAGTAAAATTCGGCATTCATTTAGCACATGGTAAACCATCTCCCTCCCATGAAATAGAAAACCTCAAAGAGAGGGAACTAGAGATTTGGAAGTCTAGACTTCCTGTTTTTCTGAATATAGTGTACCAATATTTTCAAAGCCTCTTCTCTTTGAAGGAAGAGAGACCTCTGAGTCCCTCTCTAAAATGAACTTCTAGACATTTTTCTGGCAATGCTGGCTTCCCAAACATCTGTATGCTGGCTATGTGTTCTGCAAGCAACAGTCTGGGTTGGCATCAGACAGCCAATAAGAAAAAAAAGCCACTGATGTGCTGAGTTACTCTGGGCAAGCTGATTAATCTTTCTGAGTCTGTCTTCAATGTTTTGAGCTTAAATGTGCACAGTTATATTAGCAACAGCTCCTAAAATACAACAGATACTTATTTTGTATTAATTTGTCTTTTTTTTTTCTTCTTTAAATGTTCCTTTTCCTTTGTGGGACTGGAGACTGACTGAACCTGGAAACTTGCCTGTTTTAGGTAAGAGCCCCACCACTGTGTTGTACCCCGGCTCTCTCACCTTTGTTTAGAAACAAGTGTCTCGCCAAGTTGCCAAGGCTGGCCCTGAACTCCCTTTGCAGCCTTGGTTTGGAACCCATGATCCTCTTGACTCAAATTCCCAGGTCATGAGATTATAGGTGTGCCGCCATGCCTGGCTTGTCTAATTGCTCATGGAGATGTGCATTGTTCTCCAAGTGGGCACAGCAGCCAGTGGGAATTTTACAAAACCGAGTCAGGTGGGGTGGAGACAGTGACAGGTGCTCAGACAGGTGTGTGATGCCTCTCATCATTTAAGAGGTCGCTGTGGGCTTGGTATCACTGCGTCCTAAGGAACACCAGAGAACATCTCTGTGGAAAAAATCTGACAGACAGATCCACAGACACTCGTGAAACCTTGCCAAAGTACTTGTCGACTCCAGGAGGAAGGTGTGTGGGAAGAATGGTGGGACACACAGTGACCATCTGGACTGTCTGGTTTTGTGTCAACTTGACACAAGCTGGAGCTATCACAGAGAAAGGAGCCTCCCTTGAGGAAATGCCTCCATGAGATCCAGCTGTAAGGCATTTTCTCAACTAGGGATCCAGGGGGGAGGGCCCAGCCCATTGTGGGTGGGGCCATCCCTGGGCTGGTGATCCTGGGTTCTATACAAAGCAAGCTGAACAAACCAGGGGAAGCAAGCCAGTAAGTGACATCCCTCCATGGCCTCTGCATCAGGTCTTGCCTTCAAGTTCCTGCCCTGTGTGAGTTCCAGTCCTGACATCCTTTGGTGATGAACAGCAATGTGGAAGTGTAAGCTGAATAAACCCTTTCCTCCCCAACTTGCTTCTTGGTCATGATGTTTGTACAGAAATACAAACCCTAAGACAAAACCTGTCATGTCAGACTATGAGTCCTTACCCTCAGCATACACTCCAACCACAGAGCACACGTAAAGTGATACTAGATGTCATGTGGGCGATTATCTTCACCGTGTGTGTATGTGTACACGTGTGCATGCGTCTAGTACAGGCTTTGAGCGTGTGGTTGGAGTAAGAAGCCCCATTTCACTCACAGGAGCCCTCTCTTCTGAGTTTCAGTTTTGTTGTCTATGACTTGGGGGATATTAGGGTGTGTCTTATAGTGTTGCAACTTCGTGGGTTGGAACGAACCAAGTTCAAAGTGCTTGGGTTCATCTATGAACATGAAAGCAGCCTGCCCTCCAATGTCTACAGCAGGATCTTCCATGTTATTCACTATCTCTGGGTCCCTTATCAAGCAAGCCTGAAAACAGAGTGGGATCCAATTTTACTGTCTCAGGATTTCAAAGGACACTTCAAACAAAGGAACAATACTAAAGGTAGACGATGACGAGAAGGAACGGACAGACGCCGCCGCCACAGTCTGTGCAGAATAAAATATGTGGTAAGAAGGCTGGATGGCTGCCCACTGCCTTTACTGCGGACATTCAGGGCTACACGGCCTCCCAACGGCTCAGCTGTGCTTGCAAAATATCCCTTTCTCTAAATGTACCGTGAGAATGCTGGAAAATGTCAGCCTGAGGACTGACAGGAACGCCTCCCTGAGTGGCTCTTGTCTCTGTGCATGCTCTGTGCATGGGGTAAAGCCACTCTCTCTGTAGCAAGAATGAGCAGGGGAGAGGCATAGATCCTAACACCTCTTGCAAGAGACTCCTGTTCTTTCCAGAAGGGACTCACGGTCACCAACGGCATGGTTGGCTCTAGTCAGTCTGTGGCTCTAAAGGGTTTGAGCCTGTGCTTGGCAGGTGGTACAGACCCACGCTTTAGGCTGTCACAACCCTCTATGTGAAACTGAAAACCAGGTCCCTAAATTTGAGAAGACAGGACAGTGTGACTCTGAAAAAAATGTGGTCCATGGGTTGGGGTTAATCTTCTGGGAGCATCTCTGTATCCTGGACCAAGTGAGTGACTTCCTCCAACCCCAGGGATCCCAACTGTAAGCTACAGTTTATTTGGCCCATGGAGACAGTTCTATTATTTGGGGCCAGCGTGGCTTGGGAGGGCAATGCCCTGTGAAAGCAGCCGTCTATTCTTTCCTTGTTCCCCGGACTGCTGCGTATTGATTACGGGTGTGACTGTACTCTGTGCCCTGCAGCCCTTCTGCCGCTGACCGCGTCATCCCTGCTTGTCAAAACGACCTGGCAGTGGGCAGTTTCGTCCTGTGAGTAGCTCTGTCTCTGGAATTTAAGCCGTCCTCTGACCTGCTGACTGAGCTTGCCCTCCGGCAGAGAGGCGGCGTGAAGACGTGCGCCCGTCCAAGTAGCCTCCATTTCTGCCTTCTCAGCCCCACCCCAGCCGCAGGCCTGTGGCCGTGGCCTGGAATATCTATCCTTGGACTTGTACAGCCTCCCTTGTCAGCCTTGGAGCCCTGCTTTCACTGTGGTGGAAGAGCCTAAAGAGGTCTGGTGTCACCGCTGCTTGAAGCTCACCGGTATTGCCACACTGTCCACAGGACAAAGTTCAGTGGGATTAATGTGACACCGGAGGCCCTGCTAATCTGTTGCCCGTAGCTTTCTCTCCCTCCCCAGCTCTCCACGCTCCTCTCAGGCCGACCCCACGCATCTGCTCAGCACGTATCCTCACTAATGCCTCTAATTTCTCCAGTTTGAGGGAGGAACTCTCAATATCTGGACTTAGAGTCCCACACATCTCCTGAAAGGTTTTATCTTCCCTGGATTCAGAGCTAGCTCTCTGCCTGGCATCTTGCCTGTCTGTGGCCCTAGGACCCTGGTGGGACTTAGGGTCTGACACTGTGGTTGGTCAGCGCTTGGTATTGTCGGCTGAAGGTATAAAAATGGACGTATCACTTCATGGGTGTGTGGGAAAACCCAGGTCTCAGAGGGGTGGCTGGGAGAGAAGGAAGGAGAAAGAGAAACAGCGAGGTGGAGCACCTGCCCCTAGAGACCTTGCAGGTGTGGCTGCTGTGTCACATGTGTGTCAGTAGGTGGCAGAGACAGAGAGAAGAGTGTGAGAAGCAAACTCGTAAAGACAGAAGGGACCATGAGCCAGTCCCCCCACCCCCAGGCAGAGGAACAGACTACTGCTGGTAGCTGGCAGGACAGAGAGGCAGCTGGGGAAACCAGTCCATCCTTCACCGTGAATTTAATCCACAGAGACTTGGTAGCAACATGCTTGCCTTAGCATGCATCAAGTCCTGGGTTCAATTCCCAGCCCTATATGACCCTGGTATTGGTGGTACCTGCCTTTATTCTCAGCATATTGGAAGTCCAAGGTCATTCTGTGCTGTATAGGACAGCCTGGGGTACGTGGGACCTTATCTCAGAAAGTGGTAAGAGGAGTCAGGGAGAACTGGTATCAAGCGGCAAGACAGAAACAATGACATTTGTAGATGAACCGCATTGGGCTGCAAGTGCAGGTGGTCACAGAGACAAGCGGATGGGTAGGAAGAGGGAGGCGGAGGCACAGGGTCAGCAGAGGGAGGGTTGTCACAACAATGAACTGCAGGACCGAGGAGGATATGGGGTTAGTGAAGGCCTTTGGTCCATCTAGACAGGCTGTCTTCTGCCTCTTCTCCTGGTCTCAGGGATACCCATCTACTCCTCCTTTGCAGTAAATTAAGCTCAGAATGATAATAAAATTGAGCAGTACAGAGAAGAAACACGTAGGACTTGGGCTCCTGCAGCCTAAGTGGTTATTATGAAGGTGGGGGGGGGGGACAAAGACCACACCCTCGAAGCCCACTTCCATCTCCAGAGAAGGAGAAAGGTAGAACCTAGCTTCCCCAGAGCCCTCACCTTGTTGTCTAGGGATCCAAGGGAGGGGGAAGGGCTCGGGCTGACAGAAGGCTGCACCCCTGTTCTTGCTGTTTCTCATTTTGCCTGTGCCCACTCAGACTTTGCGTGGAGGGGGGGCGATTATTTGAAGGTTTTGTCAGAAACTCATCTGTGTGGACAAAATTCAATATTTTTTATTCCCCCAAAGCTACTATCTCCCTATCTATCTGGGATAATTGATTCTTACTTTTCCTATAGCAGTAGATTGAGTTTGCTGAGGAAGCAATTCTAAATGGTGAATCGCACAGACAGAAATAATCAAAGCTCGAATGATTGTCCTCTGAGATTTCCCTCAGCAGGATTTTCCACCCAAAGGGGTAGACTGATATTCCTGACAGAGAGCACGGCTGGTCCATCCACGGCTCAAGGCCAGAGTCACAGGCTTCTGTTCCAAGTGAGGCTAGCTGGGCTCTGGACACACTGCCTAAGGCATGAGAGGCCTTGGGTGAATCCATGCCCAGTGTTCCGAAGTGCTGCTGAAACAAAATACCTGAGGAAAAACAACTTAGAGGACGTTTTATTCTCAGCTTATAGTTCAAGGCTCAGTCTATGATGCTGGGGAAGTAATGGAGGCAGGATCTTGAAACAGCTAGTCACGCCGAGTTCACAACCAGGAAGCAGAGAGAGACGCACCCGCAGATGCTCATCTTCCTTTTCCTGTTCATGCAGCCTGGGTCTCCTGTGGGATGCTGCTGCTCACACCCCTGTAAGCTGCTCTGTAAACAACCTCACAAACACACTCAGAGGTATGTTCCATGATGCTGAAAGTTCAGTCCAGTTGGCAATGAAGATCGTCACACAAAAGAACGCTCGGGGATTCATCAGAGTGGCTTACAAGCTGTAGTCTAGCTAGTCCAACAATGGCTGTCTACTAATAGAAATTCCGGGGGCTGGAGAGATGGCTCAGTGGTTAAGAGCACTGACTGCTCTTCCAGAGGTCTGGAATTCAATTCCCAGCAACCACATGGTGGCTCACAACCATCTGTAACGAGATCCTATGCCCTCTTCTAGTGCTGTTTGAAGACAGCTACAGTGTACTTGTCTATAATAAATAAATAAACCTTAAAAGAAATGTCCAAAAGGCTGGATCTCCCAGCTGCTCTTATATATGCTAGAGCCCTGAAAAAGTAAGATCTAATGCAGTGGAGGAATGAACTTGCCAGAGAGCCTGACCTTGACAGGTGTGATGTCCTTTATTCTGTGTCTTCCATATAGGCTGCCATCAGAAGGTGTGGTCTAGGTCAAAAGTGGGCCTTCCCACTTCAAAAGATCTGGATTAAAGGTGATCTTCCCACTCTGAATCGTTTAATTAGGAGAATTCCAGCACAGGTGTGCCCCGCTGCTTGGGTTCTAGGTAATCCCAGATGTAGTCATATTGACAACCAAGAATGGCCACCACAACCACCAAGCAAATGTCATAGTCCAAAGTTCTGTCCCTCTAGAGCAGTGGGTCCCCCAGCCTTCCTAATGCTGTCACCATTAATACGGTTCTTCATGCTGTGGTGACCTCTGGCCGTAACATTATTTTCATTGCTACTTATGACTATAATTTTGCTGTTATGAATCGTAATGTAAATATCTGTGTTTTCATCTATCTTAGGTGACCCCTGTGAAAGGATCATTTGGGTCCCCAAAGATGTCTCATCCCACAGGTTGAGAAATGCTGCTTTTGATAGTGGCTCCCTTAACGTTGCTGAGGAAGTGTCTCAAGATGCCACCGCCTTCTCTTGCTCTAGCTTGGGTGACAATAGAGCTGAACAGGTCATTATTAGCTTCCATTTAGCCTAGTCGGTATAGCAGTCCTGGGTGGGTAGAGATCACAGTCCGGGTTGCTTTAGGGACTTCAAAGTCTTTTGTTTTGTGATAGGGACTCATTGTGTAGCCTGGGCTAGCTTCAAACTAGCTAGCCCCCCTGCCTCAGCCTCCAAAGTGCTGGGCTCACAGGTATGGCTTGCCGTTCCTGGCTGCGAAGGCTGGATTTCTTGTGAGAACACTGGTTCTTCACCTGCATCTGCAGGCATGAGATGGGTGACCGGAACTGGAGGAGAAGGTGCACCAGCTCCGTCTTCACGTTCTGCCCGTCTTCTGTGCCACCTTAACCTATGATGGGTCAAATCCCACCCAGTTATGATATCAATGTACTCATCACTGAGAAGTCTGCCCAGGACTATAACATGGCTAACTGGATCCAGAAAGGTGCACAGCAACCTCAATGACCTGAAGGAGCAACTTAAGGTGGCACCCAAGACTGCTGTTCCCAGAGAAGACGGGAGTACCCCTCTCCTTTACTAGCACCAGTCTGACTCCCCAACCGTCCTGGAGTCAAGAAGCTGGCATGTGAGAAAAGCTCTGAATGCTCCATCCTTTGCCCACCGAACGCGGCCTGTCTCCTGAACATTTGCCCCATAGTCATTGGCTTTCCCAGGAGATGAGTTTGGACCTTGGCCTGGTCCACGCAGAGCTCTTCTTTCCTTCTCTCCCAGGACCCTTGTGGAGGGTGGATGGAGACTCTGCTGTTTCCTCTGTTGTACTTATGAACACACAGCCTAGACAGTGTGCGCGCATGCCCAAGTGTGACAGCATCACACACAGCACGTGGCACACAGCTTGCCTTCTCCACTGCAGGCTTGCCTTGCATCACTTTGATGGAGGGAACTGTGCTTCTCAGGTTCTCTAGTCTTCTAGGTGCGTCTGACCACTCATAGGCGACAGAGGTCAGATGACAGGAAGTGTTTGCTAGGAGTCCTTCCTCTTCTTTTGCCTGCTGTATCCACTCTGGATATGTCTGGGTCTCCTCTGTCATCCCAGGGCCTGCTCAGGGCCTGGCGGAATCTGATTGGCTATGGCAAGGACCCTTGCCATTCCCAGATACTGGGTGTCTAATGCTTTATTGCATCATCTCAACAACCAGAGAAGAGGATGCTCTAACCATCAGCCCACTTTGCAGATGAAAATACTGAGTCCAAGAGTGGTGAACTTGTCTGCTACCAGTCGGTGGTATAGCCAGAAAGAGACCCAAGGTCACCAGAGTATCTAAGGCCATGGGTATTTTACAAGGGTGAAAAACCATGGTGGCCTGGCTCAAGGCTCACTTCTGTTAGCCAACTCTGACCCCAACCACCAGGCCCACCCTAGCCCCCAACCATGTAGCCCCCAAAAGCCAGAAGCAGCCCCCCAAATCCACACTAGTCCTTGTGACAGACACTGGAGCTAGGCTGTAGGACTCTCCTGTGGCTTTGATGAGAGCCAGGATCCCATTCGGGCACTTGCAGGAGAAGGCTTGCTTTGAACAGATCACTCAGTATAAAGGGGGAGAGAAAGTGAGGGGGTGGAGGAGGCAGAAAAGGGAGAAGGCGAGAAGAGATGAAGCCCCCCGGTTCCTCAGAACCCAACCCAAGAGTCTCTGATGACCAGCAAAAGGCTTTGAACAACGGAGGGCAGTGTAGAAACCCCACTCTCTGAAAGTGGGGGTGGATCCTGGCAGATATCACATGGGGACCCCTGCTGTGGAGCCTGGGGGACCTCGAATGAGTTCAGGTGATAAAAAAAAATATAAAAGTTAATAGAGAGCTGCCACACTGTCTTCCAATTCCCAGTGGGAATCCTGGGGGCAGGCCGCTGCGTCTTCCTGCCCAGCCAGACTCCACACATCCTGAGAGGTCGCTCAAAGTGAGGGAACAGTCTCTCAGCTTGGATGAAAGAGCCCCCCTGGAAAATGTTCCATGTGGGATCTTGGTTTGGGCGGCGCTCCTGCGATGGCCCTTCCATCTAGCAGGTCTCTGGATGCTTGCTGGCTACAGATGATAGCATCTGAGGCGAGCAGCACAAAAATGGGGTGTCTGAGCCTGTAGTTAGAAAAGAGGGGGCCCTGAGGATGCCCCAGGAAGAGTGCCCTTCAGGATCCAAATCTGGGTCATTGCTACTGTGTTGAAATCATTTGCTGCCTTCTTCCTAATGCGCTTAGCAAAGATAAAAATGCTTTCCTGGGCAAGCAAGTCTGTGTACGCCCACCCCTTGGCTTTTTTATCATTTTATCTGGACCACTTTCCTTTGACTTCGAAACGCCAACTGAGCGACAGACTCCCCAGTTTCTTACCCTCCTGGCTTCCTCTCTGCCAGTGCTCTCTGCACGTGCCTTTCCCCCTCTCTGGGCTTTCCTTCAGTCTGTCCGTCTCTTTTCACGTTCTCTAGCCTCCGCTGCTATATGTCCAGCTCCATCTGGAAGAGCTCCACCTTTTCTCCATCAACATCCCTTTGAGAGATCCTAGAAACACATGGTTACTGGTCATCTATCCCTTCAGTGGCCTCTGAAGCCTCAGACCCAGGATTCGGAGACCTGTCCCTTTATGCACGCTGCGTTCTCAGTGTCCAAGCAGTAAGAGGCCCAGGAGAACTCACTGCTGCTTGGTGCAGGGAAGGAAGTAGAGAAACAGAGCTGGGTGCTCCAAGATGTCGGGAGGCTGAGCATGCCATCAACAACTAGGTGATGGTGGGCCGACGAGGGACCAGGCAAAGCTTTCTCGATTTCTACAGAAGCAGGACCCTCCACAGGATAACACCCTGTGCATATATATGCGGTGGTGCAGGCTGGGTCCGGGACATCAGCTCCACATGCATCTGCCCCACCCGCCACATTTTATCACCTGTCCTGAGGTCACACAGATGAAAACATTTCTGAACTGTGACCAAAGAGCCTAAGGACAGTCACTTGGCTGTCCTTGGTGACCTGTGACCTATGACCTGTCAGTGTGCTTTTGAATAACGTGAGTAGATTATTTAGACATTGTGACCAACCGAGGGGGGCTAAGAGGTGACTTGACTTGGCTCCCTGAAGGAAAGGAGAGGGGCAGAGGACTTCTGAGAGGCTGCTTCTGCCCAGGCCAAAGGTCAGCAGGTAATTGTCAAGTAGACAAGGTAAGAAGTAGATGATCTGAGGATGGCAACCTGGGCACCAGCAAGAAAACCAGAAAATATTAACACAGAAAGGATGTCACCCCTGGGTTTTGAGAGGAGGGTTATTTTCCATCGCAAGTCAGCAGGTGGATATTTAAAAAAAAAAAAGTCATGCTTTTCTATAACCTCAACACAACTTACTTAGTTTATTCTTAGACCAGGGTCTTACTGTGTCACCCTGGCTGGACATAGAGCAAGCCCGGAACTTGCAATATCGACTACACTGGCTTGAAACTCACAGACGCCGGCCTGCTTCCGTCTCCTAAGTTCTGGCGTTCAAGGTGTGTGCCACCATGCCCAACTTGAATTATCCTGTTGTAAAACTCCGTGGTTTGGGTAAAGCTTACAAGGTTGTCATATTTTCTTAGACATGGATTCTTCCGGATGTGAAAGGACATGACATCTATCAGAGACTGGTTAGGTGGACGCTGGTGCTGGGCGCCTTAGCAATCTAGAGAGCTGACTGAGACCTGCTTCTCCAGAGGGCCCTCTCTCGGCTTCACAGGCTCGCCCATGAGCCTCTCCATGCCACTGTCCTCCAGCCTTGCCCCGCACTGAGCTCTGGGAAATACCCTGGGTCTCTTCAATGGTTCATATCCACTGGCGGCTTGACTGCGCTTGACCGCAGACATGCCCCTGAAGGTGTTTCTAGAGAGGTTTAAACAAGGACAGAAGACATCCCAGATGTTGGAAGCTGCCTCTCATGGGCTGGGGCCCTGGACTGAAGAGAGGAAACAAGCCAAACCCCAGCACTTACCTCAGCTTCCTAACTGGGGTGGAATATTACCAGCTGACTCAAGCTCCCACAGTGAGTCCAAATAAACTGTCCTCCACTGATGCAACCCATACAGTCCTGGGCAGGCCTGTCTGGCCGCCATCTTTACTCCACACTGTGGAAGGGAAAAGTATATTAATTATAGAGAAGCCAGATGGCCCTGGTTGGAGCCATTGTGCAGCTGGACAGCAAAACCAAACGGTGTCCTAAAGTTCATATGCAAACTGGGACTTCTCTGTGACAGGAGTGAGAATCAGGACGTTGGCGAAGCCTCAGTGCCCTTCCCTGTGTGTTCTTCTGGGGTCACTGCCATATCTGGTGCCCTTCCTCCTCACTTGGCTCTGGGACTTGATCTTTATCATACCTAACCATCTTTAAACCACAGGAGCGGGTAGCAAGGATCAGGTGTCTTTTCCACCCGCGCCTCTCGGGCTGCCTGCCCTCCCTCTGTTCTGAGGTCACTTGCACTGGCTCTCCAAGCTTCCTGCTAGGGCCCTTCCTGTGCACACAGGGCCTGTTGTATCTCTGCTCCCGACAGCCGGCTCCTCCAGGTTATGTCTGCAGAGGATGAGATCCAGCCTTTCTAGAGATGACCGGAGCCATTGGATTTCTTTTTCTTTGTAAGCTACCAACACATTCAAATGAACGGTGTGCTCTGAGAAGCCCCGAGGCCAGCTGGAAGATGTATCAGTTCCCTTCAGTGGACATCCAGCTGACATATC
Organism: Micromys minutus; assembly: GCF_963924665.1. Lineage (NCBI taxonomy): Eukaryota > Metazoa > Chordata > Mammalia > Rodentia > Muridae > Micromys > Micromys minutus. The sequence goes on from NC_137971.1 coordinate 4,632,743, forward strand.
CCATCCTGTTTTGGACTCTCCGATGCCAACCTTGACTTCCAGCCTAAACTACCTCTTCCAAGAAGGCTAAGGTCCTAGGAATGGAGACTAGGTGGCCTCTTGGTGAGTACTGAGGTCCTTTGTGAGGATCCCCCTGCCTGGGACAGGAAGCAAAGCTGGCCACCCTGACAATATAAAGGCTGGCCTTTATATGGCTTGGTGCAGTGACTTCCTAGGGTGTGCCCCAGGCAGGCAAACAGTCCCCAGGCTGAGAAGAGATGATGTCATGCACCCTCACAGGAAGTTTGGGCATCATTCATGGAAGTCATACTTTTCCCGTCCTTTTCTGGCCCCTCTACCTCTCACCCTCTATTTGTCCTCCACGGGCTGGTCTATGTGTCCTTCGCTGCAGAGCAAAGAACATGGTCTGCAAACCGCTCAATGTTGGGCTTTGCCGAGGGGCTTTCTCTCCTCTCCCACTCTCCTTCCTCAGAACAATAGTCAGCTAGTTTCCGTGTGGGGATTAATCTAACCCAAGTGAGCAAGCTTACTCGCCTGCAAGGAGAATACTCTCAGGTCTGTTGTTTATCTGCCTTCCGCCAACCCTACCCTAATCTTTGGAGCTTAAAAGGCTTAAAACACTTCTTAGGCCAAGAATCATTCTTATAAGGCAACTATTGATGAGCTAAACAGGAATGGTTTCAAAACTTAGTGTGAGAACTTGGTGCTCCAATCCCACTGCTACACACCAGGCAGAAGAGAAAAGGAGTCCTCGAAGGTCTCATCTCCTAAGGTCTGTTTCACCAGAGGGTCACTGTGACCCTTGTCACACCAGCCCAGTGTTCTCCCTATTCATCTGATCCAGTGTGACACCCAAGACATCCTATCAGCTCAGCCCAAGTGCTGAGAGCCACCTTAGCCCTAGAGGAAATGTCCTTCCCCACTGTCCTTCTGCTTACCAGCAACCTACACAGCGGCATCCCTCTGCCCCCACCGCCGCCCCCAAGCCCAGGAGCTGCTTTTGCTGTGTTGTTTCATGTCCTGCTTACAACCCAAGGAGGGAAGTTTCTAGATGAGAAAAATGGAGGTTCAGAGAGGGGAAAGAGCCCGCCCAAGAGCTGTCAGTCATGAGGTATAGTATCAGGATTTAACCTTGAAGCTCTGATTCAACTGCCTTCCCATGGCCTATTCCTAGCTTGGCTATTTCAGCAGATTAGAGGAAAGCAATGGGGGGTGGAGGGGATGGAGAGCAACCATGGGCATAGCGTGAGCTCCTTGACACACCAAGACAAGGACAATCTGTGGGCCATTCCCCAAAGGACCTGATTGTAGCCTCTGTCTGTGTATTAGGAGGAGGCATAGAGACCCGGGACAGGGTGTCCCTGCTGAGATGAACACACATGAGCAATTTACGTCGGGTTTGAGGACTCAGCATGGGGACAGGGTGGAGAAGGTGGGTGACAGAGACAGCTGTCTCTTCTTGGGGACAGTGCAAGCTAAAGACTTGGCAGGGAGTCCTATGCTTTCTCCCACAGGCTGTGGGGAGCACATCTGCCAGGTTGAGGTGATTGTGAGCTCATGTGAATCGGCCCCTGCCTCCTCTCTTGGTGCTGATTTCGGAGGGAAACTGGATAGATATCCACAGGTTCTGAGGATAGAAAGTGGGGCCGCAGGTGGCAGCTTCCCAGATGTTCACTCACGTTTGTTGGGAAAACAGGATGCCTTCTTCCCGGGTTGGCAGCCTCACTCATGTGGAAGGCCAGGCTTGGCATGAATAAGAGTGGAGGTGGAAACCAAGACAGGCTCTGGGACTCACTCATGAGAATCTATGTATCCCCCGGTTCCCAGTTTAGGGGACAGCAAGGCCCCCAGGCTGTCTACTCTCTAAATCAGCTGAGGAATTTGTGACATCTACTCAGGGACCACAGAATACACAGTGGTGTCCCGATAAAATAATAATGGGCAAGTCCTCCTCCCAGAATTCCTACAGGGAAGACTTCCCATCCCCCTAGACAGGGATTAGAGCTAATAAATCAGGACTCAGGATGTAGGATATATACACAGTGCTCGAAGACACACACACACACACACACACACACACACACACGTGCAAGGCTTGTCAGAGAAAGAAAAATCTCTCCTCAGCTTAGGCACCCAGCAGGCACCAACCTGCAGGAAGTGGCCAGCAGGAAGTCCTTGAGACAGGGAAGGAAATAGTCACGGAGAGACTATTCACTCTGGAGACTTAATATGTGAGGGACATGGCTGCCGCTTTTAAGAACCAAGCGGACCTTTTGTCAAACCTTGGGTCTTTACTAGGGTTCCTGGGGCACTTCCTGGGAATTTCTCTCTCTATAGGACTGCCCTTGCACCCTTGAGAATTCTTAGCATTGTCTCCAACTTCTGTTCATTCTGTTCCTCCAAGAACCTGGTTCCTGGTGACCAGAAATAAGCCAGGGCACTGCTGAATATTCTAGCAGGGGAGCTAGGCTAAGCTGTCCCCACACGAGCATCACCAGAAAGACAAAGGTTGAATTCGGTTTGTCTACAGATGCTCCAGTGAGTTCCTGCCTCCCGCCAGTCACGGATAGCGCATGCTCCTGCCAGTCACGGACAGCGCATGCGCCTGGCCTCGTCTGTAACTCTCCTAGTTCTATGCCAGCCAAGTTCGCCTTCCCTCTCTACCCTGGTATACTTGAGAGGCTTCTCATTCCCTAGTTTGCGATGTTCCTTATTTTTCTTTCATCTTGGAACACACACTTCTCCTTTCCTACCATATTCAGGTGCGTTGTTAGACGTTGCCTCCAGACGGAACATTCTGGAGGATCACCACACAAAGGAAAATCTGGGACTTGCAGCGGCCCCCTGCTGGGTTGAGTTGTAGACTCAGTCAACACTGGCCTGGCAGAGGAGACTGCTCAGTGGAGCTGCTTGCAGGTTGTGCAGACTTGGGGGATGCGAACTTTCTGAGTGCTCACCTATGCCAGAGGGGCAGCGGGGGACTTTTTGGTCATGCAGCGGTTCCTGTTCAGTTTCCTGTTAGTAACCTCCCATCCATGTTCCGGAATGTCGCCGACCCCAATAAATTTATCAGTTCGGCTCGATTTGGGTGGACTCTTTCTTTGGCGGCTCATTGCCATGTCTCTCTGTATCTTTGCCCTGCGCCCCTTGTAAACAGAAATAAATACCCTCCTCATGAAAAGTATCACCAAATGAAACTCCTTTGAGGCTCATCTTCTGACCATCCAACTCCACGGACTTGCCACCCCTGCCTTTCCAGCCACTGGCTGCCACGTGTACACGCTTTTGGGTTTCCCCTGAACATAGACCTCTTGGGACAGGCTCAGTCTGATCTGTCTCCAAAGGCATTTGCAAGTGTGGAAGTGCCAAGTGCTGTCACAGGGTGAAGGATGAGAGACCCGCGGAAGATTTTACTACTCACGTGTCCCAGAGGAATGGGCCACCCTTGTCACCAGGGCAGGAGACATGAGTAAGATTGAGAAAAGCCAGGGCCCGTGCCTTTGCTGGCCTGAACAGGAACAGCAGGACACCTTGGGACTGGCTTCAGGGAGAAATCAGGGTGGGGTGTGGGCTCCGTGGGTGGCCCTTCTCCTGGGGTTGGGGGAATGCTGGAAAACTGGGATGTGAACAGTCTCTGTTCACCCCTCAGCACTCCAGTAAGGTCTAAGAGGTATTTGCCAGTGTGGGTCATGAATTCCTGTGTCGTTTCTTCTCCTATAGGCAAGGAGTGAGACTAAAACAGAAATGTCGGTTAACTCAGAAAGGGCACACGTGGAGGAGAGGAGCCCACGGACCCAGATCTGCGTGAGACTAAGCACTTGGCTTGGAGCTGGACTAAATTGGTTCAAATTACTGGAACAAAGTCTTAGCTTAGCCTGTAGCTCTTCCTCAAGCTGCACGTGCAGGGACTACAAAGACCAGCACACCTCGGGGCAGGAACGGGGCTTGGGTTGTACACTGAGTGTACGAGGTGTGGGCTGATCTTGGGAGAGTTAGAATTTCCTCGGAGACCGGAAGAGTCAAAGAAGTTCTGGATGGGGTGTGATACTAATGCCAAAGGGATTCTGGGAGGTGAGGGAGGCGCGGGGGTTAGCCAGGGAGCACTGAGGACCAGGCAGTGCTTGGCCCAGAGAGATAAAGGGAGGCTGGAACACAGGGCTCCTGATCTTCATGTATACCGCTCTGGACGTTCAAAACCCTTGCCCATCCTTCGTGGTATTTAATTCTCACAACACAGTAGGGCAGACATTCTTTCTCAGTGACCAGGAAAGAGAAGCCCGGGGCTTACAGATGGATGTGAAGAACAGCGAGGTGAGGCAGGACCAGACTCTAAGCCAGGCCCTCTGCCTCTAAATTCACTCTGATTTTCAAAGGCCAGGAACGTGATGAAAAACACTTTTGATACCATTGTACTAACAGCGAGCGTTTGTCGTGGGCTCCGATGTGCCAGGCTCTACGCTAAGAGCCTTGAAGTCATCGCTGTCACCATGTCCCTGTGAGGAAGGTCCTCTAATCCTCCACCGTGCTCAGGTGGGGAAGCTGAAGCCCAGAGAGATTAAGACACTTGCCCACGGGGCAGAGCCGTGATTGGAACCAAGATGAATCTGGCTTGAAATCTGTGTGTGTGACCTTTGTAATGTTTTGCCTGTTCCTCAAAGAGGAGGGCTCCGGGGGCCCTTGTCCCCATGACCTGGTGCTGTTTAGAAAGATAGGAAGAAGAAGGACAGCTCTTCAAACCTTCGGCTTAACTGAGCTACGGGCAGCACATGGCTTGCTAAGGGTGGGTAAGGAAGAAGGTTGGCTGAGCGCTGGGTACTGGGTTCACATGCGAGCCACCGGAGCAGGACTTCACACCAGGAGCCTTTCCCCAAGGCCTAGATAGAGTCACCTTGCCACATTGTCTTCCCAGTGGAGTTTATAGTAAACGGGGCTGTGTCAGTTTGGACTTGAAACATCTCCACAGGCTTGTGTTCAGAAAATTCAGCTCCCGGTTTATGGTCCTGTTTTGAAGAATATGGGGCTTTTAAGAGGTGGGGCCTGGCTGCTAGAAAGAGGCATGAGGGGTGGGTCTTTGACAGTTATACTGGCCCCTGGTTCTGGCCTGCATTTTCTACTTCAAGGTCAGCCGCTGTATGAGCAGCTGTCCCGCCTCATGGGCCCACTGCTTTGGACAGAACACCCCTCCTTCCTCCCTGCCAGGATGGACTGAAAGCCCTCAGAAGCTGAGTCTAAATCTTTCCCTTTTTGCTTTAGTCACCTGTTTGGTCCTGATGACAAAGACATTCGTGATAGAGTGCGGAGGGGCTCTGACTTTCCAGGCAGTGGTGTGGGGCAGGGAGCACCTCTGCTGGGTCCCCAGAGACTTCTGTGCCCAAGTGTCCTCAGAAAGTCTGTCCTCTTTTGGTTCTGAGTCCTCAGCTCAGAGCAGGACTCTCAGCACAGCAAACACCCCACACAGGTAGGTGGGGTGAAAGAGCAAGCCCGTGAATGGGCGTGCTCGGATTTCCTCCTACGATTGTCCTATGCCTGGACTAGTCTCAGAGTGATCCAGGCTCAGCAGAGCCTTGGGGTCTGGGGTAGGATCTGTGCGCCATACTTCAAAAGATCCCCCCAGGCTGGAGGTCAGCGTCCTCTCCCTGTACCTACCGTTTCTACCTGAGATCTCTGCTAGGGCTCTCAGAGTACTTCTCAGTCTTTATGGCCGTGGCCGTAAAATGTTCCTCCATCTTTCTGTAGGACAGGTCAGGGGGTAAGGAATGGTGAGTCTGCCACACTTATAGTGTCTTCATCAGAGGAGGGAAAGAGAATATAGTAAGATGTGCTGTTTCCTTCCGGAAGGTACAGAAGGGAACACTGGCAGTTTTGGAAGGGAAGAGGGTGAACACTGGTAAGTTATAATTGTCCCTGCTTTCATTCCAGAGAGAGGCGCTCACCCGAGGAAACTGTGTGGTCTTTGAAAACCCGGCAGTCTTTACTCAACTCTTTCTTTGCAACTTACTAAGTGTAAGTAAGACCTTGGGTAAGGACTGGAGAGACGGCTCAGCAGTTAGGGGCACCGACTGCTTCTCCAAAGGACCCAGGTTCAATTTCCAGCACCTCCATGGCAGCTCACACCTGTCTGCAACTCCAATCCTGTGGGACCAGACACATCGCACAGACATTAAAAATACCTTGGGCGAGTTGGTTAGGGTCTCTGGACCGCAGTGACCGTGCGTGTGTGAAGTGGGGTGACTCTTCATAGATTTCGATGCAGGTAAAACGGGTTCCAGAGTGTAGTACAGTTCCTGATACAGTGGTTGCTCTGCGAATGCTGACCTCACCCTCCCTGGGCATGCTGGCCCTCTTCCAGACGGCTGTCCGAGTACTGAAGGGTAGAAGACAGAGCCCACTGATCCTCCCAGGGGGCTATGAGCTGTGCTCTCTGTGACATCCCTGGGTCCTTTTCTACTTTGTGCTTCCCGGATGGTGTGGAGGGCAGAGATGAAAGTCACTTAGCCTGTTGGCTTACAGCATTGTGTTTCTCTGTCTCCCTGGCAGGAGCAAGGAGCCATGTCAGCCTTGAAAAGACAGATTGGGCGTTTCAAATTGGTTCCTAAAGCAGGTAGGTGATTGGATAAAAAGGCGATTCTAATCCATTCAATTATGTGTCAAGTCCCGCACTCAGCCTGCATATGCATTACTTCGTTTGATTGTCACCCTGGCTCTATGAACTAGAAACTCTATTATCTCTGCTCTATGGATGAGGGACGCGGGGTTCAGAAAGGCTAAGTATCTTGTCCAGGGTCACCCAGCTAGGAAGTGGTAGAGCTGAGGCTCAAACCCAAGTCTGTTTGACCTTCAAGTTCGAGGGACCTTGTCACCCATTAGGAGATGGAGTCTTGGAATAAAGGGGCTGTCACTTTGACCCCGCTTCTGATTGCTTGGGTATTTCAGTTAAATGTGTATGTTCTTTCTTAGCAACGGGGACATGAGGGGTCCTGTGCATGAGACTCTTCAAACCCCAGTACCAAAAAAGTTCCCCCCCCCCGTTTTGTTGGGTGAGGATGTGAAAAGAACACGTGACCCAGATGCGCGGTGTCTTTCCAAGTGAGCAGATTGCAGAGAATGGCTCTTAATTAAGGCCTAACCTTTATCCAGTTCAGCTGCTTCCTGGCTCTGGCCTTCTCTTCCTACTTAGGCTGCTTTGAGGGAAAATGAGGCCGGACTCAGGAAGCATTAACTGCCTCCTCCCTTTCCTCTCCGGCTACAGCGCTGGCTCCAAACTTCTTGCCAGCTGCCCACAGCTGGATGTCCCGAAGCCCTCGAAGGCCAGGGGCTGGAAACAAGGCATCTCCTCTCTCTCCCCAGCCTGCTGTCTGGTGGGGATGTCACGGTCCTTCGGCAGGTGGAGTACAGACAGGAAGAAGCCTCATGTGCGGCCATCTCCCCTTTCCGTTCTGAGGCTCCAAGGGGAAGCAGGTCTTCCTCCCTCACACGGTGGCCCCAGCTCAGTCTCCCAGTCCCCCCACCCCACCCCGGCTGCCACAGAGATCTGTTTCTTAGGCCAGTGACCACACCCTTACCTGCCCAACCGCTGTGTGAGGTTCTCTGTTGCCTCTGACTTCTCCAAAGCTAGCTGTCGAGGGCGCTAGAGCCCAGCCCATCTTTAATTCACTCCCTCTTCCCTTTAGATCTGTCTTTTCACGCACACTTCATCTTACTCCACTGCCTCTGGCTAAAATGCCTTCCTTCTCCCCCAGAACAGCTTTAATCTACCCAGGTGCCATGACCTGGAAAGGTGGTTTCCATTGTCTGACATTTTCCCACTAGGCTCAGTTGTTGTAAGTGCGTAGAGTCCTCTGTGATGTGTACTCTGAAACAGGTACATGGGCCACATGGAAGAGCAGTGATTAGGGATGTATCCCCGAGTATAGGAGGAGGTTATTGATTAGTGATGTCTGCTGCGGTTATAGGAAGGAGATGCTATTGATGAATAATGTCTGCCATGGGTCAAAGAAAGGCAGACTGCTGATTAGTGATGTCTACCATGGATAGAAGAGGGAGAAATGGAAGTATACTTTGTCTGGAGCCGATGGATGTCTGCGTCTTCCTGTAACCTATGACAATGGCTTGTCTCAACTTACCATGGACCACTGCATCAATAAACATCTTGCTTTATTGCCCCTGAGGGGTGAGATCTGACTCCCTTCCGTTCTCTGTCTACACCAGACAGGTAAGGACTTAGCAGAGTTATGGCCAGTTCCTATCCGAGCTCACTGGACGCCAGCAGCACCCTGAAGCCCTGACCCTGTCGTTCCAAAGTCTCATTCATTGACACAACTGTATAGCAGGTTGTCCAGCTGAGCCACACTGGGGATGGGGAGCCATATCCACAGAGTTAAAGCAGCCTTTTGGAGTCAACTAGAGGGTGTGCGCGCGGTGGGACTAGTGTCTGGCTCCAAACAAACTTTGGTAGTTAGATGATGCAAATCTTGGTCTCTTTAAATATACTGGTGGCTGGTGTGGTCCAGAGCCACTTGCTTCGGATGAGACTGCTACGATTATTTTAAAGTCTTTGCAGGGCAGGGGGAAACTTACTATATACTTTTTATATCCTTTCCTGCCACACTGACATCCAGCAGCTCTAATCCACAATCGATGGGGTCTCTGTCATGATGCTTTTAGGGGTGGGGACTATCTATTAGACTTACAGTTTCCCTTATAATTTGGGAATATGGAATGAAGGTCACAGATTCGTATAGAATGTGGAGCCTTGGCTCCAAATAACAGTACTCCAGGGTGTAAAAACAGCGTCTTGGCTTTTAATGAAGTTTCTAACTTACCCAAATGCAGTAGCAATATTTTTCCACAAGAGGGCAGTACAAACAAGGATACCAAATCCAACTCCTAAACCAGGCCTCTTAAAGCAAGGAAAGTTCAGCGGGGAGGGATGTTGTTTCCTTTATTGTGGCTGCTGTCATTAATCTCAGACTACTTGTGCCACAGCAGGCGGATGCAGAGATCTAATGGATAGTTTCCTTGCAACTTCCAGCAGAATGCGGGAACAGGTACTTAGTCATCTCCGGCTTTGTCCGGCCTGTATTTATTGAGCATCTACTATAGAAAAGCTCTGTGCTGTCAGTGAGGGGAAGAGGGTGGACCATGCGGGATATGCAGATTGGCAAATTCTAGTGCATTAATGCAAAGATGTCTGGGAGGCCCAGAGCTTGTCTGAGAGCTGGGAGGGCATCTTGGAGGAGGTAACGTTTGACCTTGCATTGGAGGTCAAAGGTGGGCATCCCAGATAAACAAAACTGGAGAGGAACAACCCTAAGTTTCATATCGGAGAGTGATTATCACAGTGCCCTCCCCTTCTGCTATGATGAACTCAGGGGTCACTGGGGTCCTGAGCTGCGGACCCAGCACGCCTGAGAATCTTGGGGTCCTAAGGGCTTGGGGGAGTGTTTGGGGCACCAGGGCACACGGACTTGGGTTGATCGCCTAGGAAGCTCTTGGGGGAGTCCAGTACTCTCTCTCCCTTTGTTTGTGGCACTCCAGCTGAGGAGGAGAGGCCAGAAACTCCTTGGCAGGACTGCCACCATTCCCTGACCCTCGTCCTTTAGCCTGAGATCTCTGGCGGACCTGAAGGCACAGGGAGAAAACAATGTGCACGAGCATCATGAACACCTGGGGGCGCTAGAGAGCAGCACAGCCCCTGGGGGCGTGTCTCAGAGAGGCGGAAGGAGGACTGGGTAAAGCAAGATGTCTGTGGTCCCAGGAGCAATGTGGATAGAAAGGTCCGGCACTGTCGATCCCCATGATGATCCCCCAGCAACAACAATACAACCCGAAATTCAATTAGCGGAGAACAAGCCATGCCAGGCTTTTCCCAGATAGGAAACGTTTACAACTGTACTTCCTGCCTGGTGTCCTACGGTTCCCATTCTGCAGACGGACACACGGAGGCTCGGAGGCTCGGGGAGTTTAGGGAACTGAGACTGATTACAAAGTACAAGAGGCCGGGCCTGTGACCCCCCCACCGGGGAGAGTCAAGGCTAGCTTGGGCTACAGAGAGAGTTCAGTCTTTGGAGCCCTCAACACACACACACACACACACACACACACACACACACGTGCACACATTCAAGCCAAGATCCGGGCTTATTGTATTTGCTTAATGTTGAAGTTCAGAGTTCTTCCATTTCTATCTGCCTCTATGGACGAGTCAGCCATGGCTGGTCTGGTCTGAACGTTTCCTTTGTGGGGTTTTGCTTGCTTTCCACCGACATCTCAGCTACCTCGAATTAAAGTGACTCTGGGCTAGGAACATGGCTGAGTGGACAAGGACGCTTGCTGATGACCTGAGTCCACACAGTAGGAGAACACCAACTCCTGTACGTCTTTTTCCTACCTCCACACAGGTGCCGTGGCACCTCCCAATCAGCCAATCGATTGACTGATGAATCCATCCATTAACCAACAATAATGTATCTAAAAACTGCATCTAACTTGGAGGCAGAGCCTTAAAATCAGTTGAAGTTTGCAAACTGAGCAACGGCTGAAGTCAACCCTTGCGCTGACAGTGGGGAGCCCAGCCCCGTGTCACTCTGCAGCTCACCAGCCTGCGTGCAGTCTTGTGACATCCTCTTTCCGTGTCTGAAGAGCAGATGCTCCCTGACTCAGAGGATGGAGTTTCCTCTCCTGCCTCCCGAGAAGCAAGCATGGACCATTCTAAGTATTGGTAGAGGCCATGTGGCCCTCCTAACCTGTTTCTCTGAGCCTTGGTGTCCTCAATCTGCAGGACAAATGCCTCTTTCTGCCGCTGTGATAGAATCCTCTGGAAAGGGCTTACCCCTTACAGATCCAGAAGGTATAGGAACTACACTGCAGCCGCGCATGCTCAGTGCTCCTGGCTTTGCAGCCGCGCATGCTCAGTGTTCCTGGCTTTGCAGAGCAGAACACAGACAACAGGAAGTGGGACCCGGCTGTGACACCTCAGAGCTCACCCCCAGAGATGTATTTCGTCCAGCAAAACCACACAGCCTAGTTGTCCCATAACCTCCCCAAAAGGTGCCTCCTGTTGAGACCTGTTCAAGCACAGGTGTTTATGCGGGACATGTCACATTCAAATCACAATGAAGTAACGCTGAGTTACACAAATCTAAGGTGCCCCCAGTTTCTTTCATGTGTCACTGGATAAGATAAACTGCCTCTCAGCTGAGTAGGGAGAGACTGAGGCAGGAGGATCACTGTGAGTCTGAGGTCATCCTGGACTATATATAGTATGAGATCTTCATACACGCATACACACACACACACACACACACAGAGAGAGAGAGAGAGAGAGAGAGAGAGAGAGAGCACTGTCAATTAAACTAATTTCAATGATGAAATGCTACGCATTTTAAGAGTCACACACATTTTGGAGATTTCTCACGTAGTGGATGCTTGTTTGAGAAGTGGTGAGCTGTGGCCCCACGTAACATCTTCAGCATGGTCTCTTGCTTGGAGCCGCTCTGATCGAATTATTCACAGTACCATCTTGCCTGGGGTCCCTGTTGGAATTCCCTCTGCCCTTAGGGGCCCTCTCCCCAAAACCCACTCTCTTCCTGCCCCCCTAGCTCTTGAGAGCAGTTTCTCCCCAGGCAAAAACTTGGACCTAAGTCCTTTCAGAAACAGAGAAAAAAGTACCTTGCAAGATTCTCAGGGAAGATTTGATTCCTCTCTGTTCTCGGTGAGCCTGTCAGACTCCTACCTGGTTCTTTGAAAGTTGGAACATTAGCTGGGTCAGCAGGGAGCCACACACAGCCGAAGTTCTGTGCAGCAGCAAAACTTTCCTTTCTCCCGAGGCATGATGGAGTTCTCTACTCATCTTAGCTCAGCGCTCGCTTGTTCCTGGAATGGAGAGGTCTTTTCGATCGCTCGAGAGACAGACAGGAGCTGCCTGAAGAGGCCAAAGGCAAACTCTCTGCCAAAGGCTTCCACTTCTCTGCAGACCCAGAGCAATGGCCCAGGAGCCCCTGTCACTCACAGCTGGAAACTTATGGAAGACATCGTTTATTGCTGGGAAGAACAGGATTCCCTAGTGAGGGCAGGGTGCCTGCCCCTATTGCATGCACACAGTCAGCCTCTCCATCACCCCAGTCTTACAGCTTTGGCCCTATTGCACACACAGAGTCTCTCTGTTGCCTCAGACTCATAGTTTTGAGCCCCTTTGGCTTCTACCTGGATAGAACTTAGAAGGAGAGAGAGGCAGAGACAACCCAAGACACCCTGAGGAAGGCTCCGGGTTCTGTTAGGATTTGGCCTCTTTTGGAGGCCACGGTCTTGCTCACACAGGCCAAAAAGTCTCCAAAAACCCTGTTCCAGACCCAGGTGACCCCCAGTGGGTATCCTACAGGGGCAGGGTGATCTGAGCACCAGATGAGAAGCCGGCTGCTGCTCTAGAAATGTTTACTGTATCAGATATGGACTGTTCTACACCCACCAATGACGGTTCCCAAGTCAAGCAGCATCCCAGGCAGACACATCTACTGGAGCTCCATTTCTTTAAATTAAAAATGACCGTATTTTGCCGTTTGTCTACCCGTTGGCTGGTCCTCCTTGAGATCCAAGAAGGAAGAAGCAGGGTTGGCTGAGGGGAGGGAGGTAAGATCTCTGCAACTGGGCAGATGCTCCAGCAGCCGAGGGCCCAGCAGAGGGCGTGACAAAGAGGGGGCAGCAAGAACTCAAACCCCAGAGGGACTGAGCTCAGATCCCAGAGAGATGACATGATGGAAAGCTGTCACTCAAAATCAGAGTGTGATGCAGAGTCAAGCACAGCTTCCTCACGGTGCAAGGGTGTTGCCACACAGGTTCAGAGGCCCTCCTGCCTCTCCCGTCCAAATGGTCAGGAAGCTAACTTTTGTGTGTGTCCCACCAAATGTGAACGTTAATAAAATCTCATGCAAAACACCAATCTTTCTGCTCAAAGGGCACCAGTGCAGATGTTCTTCGTGTCGTGTGATTCAGCCTGTGTCTCAAATTATTTCTTTCTAATAGATCTAAAAGGAAAAATGTAATAATTTCAGCTGGGCTTGGCTCATGCCTGTAGTGTCAGCACTCACAGTTTGAAACAAGCGGATTGTCGAGAGTCTGAGGCTAGCCTGACCCAGCCTAAGCCATACAGTGAATTCTGGGCCAAGCCAGTCTGAATCATGATATGAGAGACCTTCAAAAACATTAAACAACTCAAGCAGCTGAGGCAGGGATCGAAAGTTTAAGGCTAACCTGGGCAACTTTACCCATTTAAAAAAAAAGTCTCATTTTAAAAACATGCCAGACGTGATAATTCTTTGGTTAAAGACTTCCATCAGAAGATTATTCTGGAAATCAAATGGAGTAGTGCATATAAATCACTATCCAGGATTTGGAATGTTCTCAGTTCTTCTGTGTCTAACTCCAAACGACTTTCCTGCAACTTTTGGGCTACCAGACAAGATCCAAAGAGCTACCTTTACCCACAGGAAGCTACAGGGAAGCTTCTCGAAGCAGGGACATCCCAACTCCTCCTTCCTGAGTCCAAGCACACAGGGCAAACTCCCTCTCTGCCCATTGCCAGAAGGACCAAGCTTTCTAGAAAGAACGGCCATGTGCTCTCTTTCTCTTCTGCTCGGGGATGTGGTGAACTTTGCTGAGCATGAGCGGAAAATGCTTTCACATCAGCCCTTGATCTGCTAGTCTAGAAGGACAACTCGGCAGTACAAAGGTATTTGTGGGAGCCCGCTCCAGAAAGGCAGTCCCTGTCAACTGTGGGCTAGTAGGCACTCTTTTACATATGTTTTTTTGATGCCGAAAATGTAACGTTTGACTTTCTTCTCTTGTTCTAAAGTGCTATCCAAATAAATAATAATTAGAAGATGTTTGTTTAAGCCTGGAAACATGACCCGAGATTTTTGTTTCTCCTCCGACTTTCAGCACAAAGCTCAGCCATTTAATCCCTGAGCTTTAAAGCACGCTGTCCATTTTATATTTATTTAATCACGTCTTCCTGTGCTGTGAAGCGCCTCTTCCTTGGCACATCTGTAGGCAGGGAGGGTGTTTTATAATCTCACCAAGGCGGGATGGAACCAGCAATGAAGCCATAGCCCTCTGCCTGCTGAATAGTCTCCCCTCCTTATCTGGGTCGCTTTGCTTGAGGGTTCTGAAGGCCACTGTTGTATTAGGGGCCTTGAGCATAAGTGTGGGTGCTCCCCACCCCACAGCACTGGGATGGTGATTATTATAGTTGCTGTTGCTTTAAGGAGAATGTTCACACTGGTACAAGACCCCAGACGGCAGAACCTGGCACTGCACCTCCCCCAACCAGGCCGCGCATGCTGGCTTGCTCTGATCTCCACTCATCTTGGGTCCTTTGTCTCTCCAGTCTTCCTCCGGATACAGCCCTCACTGGCTTTTCTTGGGTCGCTGCTATTCCTGCCTTCCTCTCCTACCTAGGGTCGGCACCAGTCTCTGTCCTGCTTGCCTTCTCAACTTCTGATCCAACCATCAGATCCGGTTTCCCGAAACCCACCTGAGTTTGTCGGTTTCATCTCCGCTTGATCGGCAGAACCAGGACATCTACTCATGAGAGGACGGAACAGAGAAGGAACTTAGAAGAAAGAAAACCACGGGAGAAGAAAGAGGAATGTGTCCGAAGAATGTGAGAGTTTCGCATTTGGTATGTAGGACCAGAGTCCTGATTCCCAGGGAGCTGTGTTAGTTAGCAATCCAGTTGGCTAGATTAAATGCTGAGTAAATTAGTTTAAATGTGCTCAAAGACCTAAAGGAAACCATATACACAAGGACAGAGACAGGGTAGAACAAAATAAGCCATTGGAACGCAGTAAAAATGTGCAAATAAATAAAAAAGCAAACACAAATACTTTAGTTGGAGAAAAAAGGTGAAAAATATGCTCTGCATATCTAACAACATACCTGAGTGAAACAAAAAATCAGAAAAATTAAGAATCAAAATTCAAAGGGGCTGGGAGAAGGCTCAGGCAGTAAGGTGCTCACTGTGCATGTGAGGGTCAGAGTTTGAACTCCAGCACCTGAGTTAAAACAAGCAAACCTGGGGTCCGGAGCTGCAGAGACAGAATCACGACGGTCCTGGAAGCTCACTCACAGTGGGGAGCGTCAAGCTCAGTGAGAGTGAGTTTCAGAAAGATAAAGCCATGGGGAGGCCATCACTGGAGACATGTGATGTTGACTTCTGACTGCTACACTCATGCAAACCCATATGCACACATACATGTGCACACACATGTATACATATCCCCGAAGGAGGCACTAATGGCGGAATCGATATTCAACAACAATCTATTTATTTATCAGTGTCTATGTATCTGTCTATTGATATCTATCTGTCTGTCTGTCTCTCTATCTATCTATCATCTATCTATCTATCATCTATCTATCTATCATCTATCTATCTATCTATTTATCTATCTATCTATCTATCTATCTATCTATCTATCTATCTATCTGTCTATCTGTCTCTCTATCTATCTATCTGTCTGTCTATCTGTCTATCTATCGATACTGATAGTTGTCTCAACCCGCAGGGGGCAGGGGTAACTATGCCAGCACTCCATCATTCCTATATAGGATTGTGTGTGTGTGTGTGTGTGTGTGTGTGTGTGCGCGCGCATGCATGTATACATATATATGTCTATATGTCACATGTATATAACATACATCACAGTGAAATGAGTGTAATTTCTTTCAATTCTTTCATATTAAAAATTACTTTAAAAAGCAAATGGTTCAAAGTGTCCATTTAAAAGGCAGCACAGGACGAGGTGCTGTTTATAAGGAACTCATTTTATGTACAAGAGGCAAATAGGTTGAAGTGTGGAGTGGAAACTACGCCTGGAAAGGTTGGCCAGAGTAACTCCTACCACACTGTGCGACAGCCCTTAAGACAAATGTTGGTAAAGATACTAAAGAGATGACAACACAACCCAAAAGGTCACTCTGGAAAGTGGTCATCGTGGGTAAGTCACACCCCTGAAAGCACAGACCCTCCCAGCGGGAACCATGCAGGGCCCTGTGCACCGAGTGGAAATAAGGATCCAAGCTGACGCCCATCCGGCGCTGACCACTTGACTTTGACAGGCGTTTCAAGACCATTAGAGGAGAGAAGAAC
Organism: Micromys minutus; assembly: GCF_963924665.1. Classification (NCBI taxonomy): domain Eukaryota; kingdom Metazoa; phylum Chordata; class Mammalia; order Rodentia; family Muridae; genus Micromys; species Micromys minutus. The sequence goes on from NC_137971.1 coordinate 4,648,890, forward strand.
GGTGTTCTCAACAAATGGGCGGAGACAGCCGAATTTGCTCCCAGAAAAAAAATATTAGCTGAGGCCCCTGCTTCTTGGTATTTACAAAAGTAACTCAGAGGGACCAAATAACCTTGTATAAAATCTATGGAGTAAAGCATAGGTATGGATTCACTATGCCTTTAATGATTAATGTTTTAAATTCTGTGTATTTGTATATGGGTATGTGCCCATGAGTGCAGTTCCTGCAGAGGCCACAGGAGGGCACTAGACGACTGGAAACTGGACTTGCTGACAGAATTCACTGCTGTCCTCTGCCAGAGCCAGATGTGAGCTACAATGCTGGTTGTCAACAAATGTTATTAATGGAGTAAAAAGACAATCTACAAGCTGAGACAAAAATACTGACATATACCTGATACGGATTCCGTATCCACATTGAAAATGTCTAAAACTCAACACAAAGAGGAATCGATTAATAACAGGCAAAAGACTAGAACCAATGTTTTCCAAGGAAGATACCTAAGAGGTCGAGAAACATGTGTAAGTAAAAACCTCGACTTCAGGTCATTAAAGGAAATGACACCCACACTGCAGTGAAGTATTTTACACCCAGTAGGATGGCCAACGTGAATGTTAATACAACGTGGCAAAGGGAAGGGCTGGCTAGAGCCAGGTTTGGTGGTTTGTGCCTTAATCCTAGCAGCCTGGAAGCTGAGGCGGGAGATTAAGGCCAGCCTGTAAGGATATCTTATCTCAAAAAGCCCAAAATGTCGCTGAGGACAAGAAGCCATTGGAAGTTTTCTGCATTGCTGTGGGAATGTGAATTGTTGGAGCCACTGTGGAAAATGGCTTGGCAGTTCCCCAAGAAGTTAAAAATAGAATTTCTATAGGACCCAGCAACTCTACTTCTAGGTGTATCCTCATGATCATTGGAAACATCTGTTCAGAAAATAAAACCGTACCCAAGTGCTTATAGTGGCATCATTCATAATAGCCCCAAAGTGGAAACAACCCAAATGCCCATCAACTGATAAATGGATAAGCCAGATATGGAAGATCGTACATAGATTGTTCAGCCTCAAAGGGCTCATAGCCTGGTGAACACTACACCATGCCTGCGCCTTGAAAACATTATGCTATGTGAAAAAGCCCAGACAAAAGGCCACATACTGTATGATTCCATTTATATGCAAGGTCAAGAAAAGTCAGATCCATAGAGACAGCGAGATGAGTGTCTGCTGGGGTGAGGGGAGCTGGAATCAGAGCAAATGCTGCGCGGGATGGTTTCCTTTATGAAGGTTGCAGAAGTTTGGCATCCCACACTGATGATGGGGTACGGCACTGTGAGTGCACCAAGCGCCCAGGAGTCAGAGGCAGCTCAAGTCCAGTCTGGGCAACATAGTGAGTTTCAGGCCATCCTAGGCTAAAGCAAAAGACCCCATTCCCCCAAATATCTAAAAGAAAAATTGGGAAAGATGGGTGTTTACGGTCAGCTGTGTCTCTCCTACGCTGCTCATCTGATGATCTAGTCTGTACAAACCCCCAGGGTTCTAGTCTCATCCTGTCCCTGTGACACAACACCCGAGAGCAGCATGGGAGGAAAGGGCTTACCCACTACACTTCCAGGTCACAGCCAACACAAGTCAAGTGTAAACTCTTGAAGCAGACATGAAAGAACGCGTGGCTCGCTTGCTAACACATGCTTTCCTTGTGTTCTTATAAACCCAGGACTATCTGCCCAGTCAATAGCATTGCTCAGTGGACAGGGGCCTTCTTCATCAATTAACAATCAAGACAACCCTGACACCCCGAAAGACAGACATGCTTACAGGCCAATCTGATCTTGGCAACTCCTCAGTCTCGACCTCTCTCTCAGGTGACTCAATTAAGTTGATGGCCAAGGCTAACCACACCTGCCATCCGTTATAGTCAATGTAGTCATAAGGTACAAAAATACATGGAAGAAACATCTAACTCGTAGTGTCTCAGATATTAGGATGTTGCTGCCTGTTCAGCAAGTCATCTGAAGCTAAGGGGTCTCCCCGGGGGGTGGAAAAGAATCAGGTGCTCAGCAGTGAGCAGCACTGCTTTGAAGATTATGTCTTCAGCTGAGGAAAAAGAGAGGAGCGTGTCGCTAGCTCTAGCTTCTTTCATCTGGAAAATGAAAGGCTCCCAAATGTCTCCAGCACTCCAGCAGCTGCATCATGGACCCACACGTAACTTCAGGAATTGTTGAGAGAAGGCGCCCATTTCTAAATACTTATCAGAGGAGGCGGAGAGAGAATTGAAAACACCTTCACAACAGCTACCAAGATGAACAGATATTCTTTGGGACACGGAAGGAAGTAGATTTCCCCTTGATTGAAGGCATTTGTGATTGATTAGTAATGTCTGTTTGGAAGAGTTTTGCGAAAGGCTCCAAAGGACAATACAACACTCAACGCCTTAGTTACCTGATTGTTGCTGCTTTCAGTAGGTATGTAGCATATAGCATCCTGCTATGTATTTATCATCCTGTGACAGGAACAATGACTAACAAAGACTCACACAGTGAGTGTCCACAGTAGATGAATCTGCTATGTGCAGAGAGATCTTCTTCCAGATGGAAGTAGTTATAGAATTCCATAATTTTCCTGCACAAAAACTAAGGACAACGTCTCACATGCTGATTTCTCCTCTTAACACTGCGACATCATGTTTCAACATGGCTTTCATGCTGAGGTACTTGAGAGACATTTGTTCTATTGGTCTTTCTCCACCTTTCAGACATCTCAAGGGACTTCTGGAGTTCTCTGCTCTCTGGCCATGTCTCCATCCCTTCCTTCAGATTCACCTAAAGGTTCTTCCTCTAGGGCTTTGGCTACTCTTTCCCGGATATCTGGGGAGGAGACCAAGAACCCATCTCAGGGATGAGGTGCAAGGAAGAGCCAGATGGCTGTCAGATCTCACTGATGCACCCTGTACCTGTGATGCTTACTGATTTCCTTTCTATAAATGGAATCCTTCTACCCAGTAGAAGTTAGGGCTCCCTGGAAGCCCTTGGTATGGGAAGCAGGCAGCAGAGGGTCGCTACTCACTGATCGTTCATGTTCATTATACTAGAACTTAGGAGTTTTGCTTGGGGTTTGTGAGCCCAAGGTTGTCATTAGGAAAAGTCAAGATCCACCCTACTCTGATCCTCCATTAATATGGCCACTGATCCTGGAGAACATGGGCAATATGTATGTCTGCTTTAAATGCTCAGTTGGGCTTTCAGCAATTGGTCAGGGACCGTGAGCTGAAGTGCATCCTTTCGGTCAAGAGCAAAGCTATAAGGTCTCTGTTGGTCAAAGCTTCTGCAACTAAGGCTGAAGACATGGATTTGATTCCTTGGACCCACAAGGCAGGGGAGAGAACTGACTTGCAAATTGTCCCATGACTTTCACACAGGTACCACAGCTTAATCAATTTAATTACTTAATTAATTAGTTAATTAACTATTGGCAATACCTTAAAGAGTAAATCAGAGGGAAGCTTCTGGAACACAGGGGCTCACAGTCTGGCTAAGGAGCAGATTGTCAGAGTCTACAACAGCCCACTGGGTCCTGGCTGGGTTGATACCTGACTTCCCATGAGCAAAATGTGGTTCGTAATTGGATTTCCCCACAGGGCTGCTGTGAGGTACCGATGAGATCTCAAGTGTGAAGTGTATGAGCAGCTAGCATTCATCGGGCCCTCCATCCTCTCTCCACAGACTCAAGGAACGCAGTGTTGCTGTGGCCCACACCCTCTGGAGGAAGCCACGGAGACTCTGGGTCTGTTCTAGAAGCAAGTTCAATGCTACCCCTGCTCACAGGTGCCCAAGAGAATCTTCCAAACTCCTCAAAGAAACAGCAACCTCCATTAATTTTCCTCGGAGGTGAGGTCATCTGCTTCCTCCCACCCTCTCCTTCCCCGAAGGGTACCCTACTGTTTGATGGCAAGAACACCCCAAAGCCTTGTTGTTCAAACAGGACAATCATTAAATAAAAGTCAACGAGGGAAGTGTTTCCCCCAGGGACTTTTTTCTTGCTTCATCCTGGAAAAGCTCCATCATTAATTAGAGACCAACTGAGTTCACCAAAGTTCATCAATAATTTAGAGACTTTCTTTGAAATATAGGACAAAGACAAGCAGAGCCAATCCATTGTCATAATGACAACTCCAGTGTCACCATCTGAACGTTCTTTATCACCCATATTCTCTGCTCTACCTTCCTTGTCTCTTTTGGGTACCTCTACACTACTGCAACTTGGTAACTGGAAAGTCTGGGGCATTAGAATGACTGAGATGTGTTGGTCAGTTATTGCTACAATGTTTCTAGGTAACAAATGATACAGTGTTGAGATCAATCGACACTCATCTTGTGAGACTGGGGGTGGGTGGGCAGCTGTGCTTTAAATTGTATATTCAGCTCAGGTAGCCTTTGGATTATTTACTCTTTGGGCATGCTCATTTTATGGTGACTGTCAGAACCTTAAGAGGGACAGATAGAAGCTAAAAGCAATCCTTCTCTTAGGCTCAGAGCCAGCACATTCCTGTCTCTGTTACATAGCGAGAGCAAGTCACCTAGTCCAGCCTGTTACTGAAGGTGCAAGGACCCATACTCCATCCACAGGGAATAATGCAAGGGCTAGATGGGGAGGAGACTTCGGGAGTGACGACTAGCGCTCCACAAACCTGGCTTGGAAGTCTGGAGGCCTGGTTGTGAGGTGTTCTAAGACTCAGGGAACAAAGGTTGTTGTATTCTGTCCACTTTGCCTACTGAACCTCAGAACTGTGTTTTTTTTTTTTTTTTTTTTTTTTTTTTTTTTTCTTATGAGTACTTAGATATGGTGGTTTGGATGAAAATGACTCTGTAGGCTCAGGTATTTAAACACTTGACTCTAAATTGATGCTGCTTGGGGAGTTTTAGGTGCTGCAGTTTTGCTGGGGGGGGTTGTCATGGAAGGAAGGAAGGCTTGGGATCTAATAGCCTGCCCTTCCTTCCAGTCTGTCCCATCCCTGCCCCAACTTCATGCTCGGTGGTGAGGATGCGAGATCTCAGCTTTGGGCTTCAGATGTCATGCCTGCCTCCTGCCTGGTCTTTCCACCTTAAAGAATTTTTACCCCTCTGGAACTGTAAACTCATAAAGTTTTTTTTTTTTTCCTATAAGTTGCCTTGGTCATGGTATCTTCTTACCGCAATAAGTAGCTAACATACCAGACAAGGAGAGTGTAGAGAAACCATCCATGTTTGCCCAAAAGTCTAGAACGAATGTCTGCTCAAACTGAGTACTCCGTAGGCATGGGGTCTCTGAGGGTTTTCCTTAGCTAGCCGCCGAAGGCTGGGCCATCCACATCTCTTGTTGTTCTAAAACAGGGCTTCACGTAACCAAAGCTGGCCTGGAATTGGTGCTGTAGCCAAGGATGGTCTGATCTTGTGATCCTCCTGTCTCTACCTCCGGAGGACTTTGATTACTGGTGTGCACCTGTCACTACGCACAGGGTTCATGACTGAACCCAGGGCTTCACGCTTGCTTAATGCATTCTTCCAACTGATTTACACCCCAGTCCTGACCTCTGAAGCAGTCTGAGAAGAGGTCCACCTAGACCGGTCTAGAAATGACTCCAACAGACTTGTTTCTCCTCTTGTGCACCAAGAGTGGACTAGTCACTGGGGCTCGTCTCCCTGGGACTCAACCATGAGAGCTCATCGAGTTCTGGTGCTACTGGACCACAGCTTGCTAAGGGGCCTCTAGTTCACCCACCGTGAGGGAGTGCTTGCATTGGAGCATGGCTGAAATCGACTGATCTTGTCTTCTTGCACAGGGAGACTCATGTGGCTGGGGTTTTAGACCACTAGGCATAAGAGTCCACGTAATGCACTGTACTCCAGTAATTGTAACACAGGAAGTTCAAGTTTGGGGGTGATTGAGAAGGGAGGTGTCTTGGAGAAGGAACTGGAGTAAGATGTGTGGGTAGTTGAGAGAGAACAGAAGCAGAGCCACAGCAGAGGGAAAGAAAGGTCTTGGGGAAGGAATTGGTCAGCCTGACGTGCAGTGGAGTGCCAAGTTGCATGTCATGGGATACAGAGAAGAGCCGGAAACAAGGTCACATCACATGGGGTTACGAGGTCTAAGAACACTGAACTTGGGTTCTGAACTCATTGAACCAAATAAACTTGTCTGCCTCCAAAACATTTGCCCCTTGGACATGAGCTCCTTTGAGTATGTGAAAAACCTATTCTAGACTAGGGCTGTGTGTGGGTGGGTGTGTTACTCAGTGTCATGAGGCCTACAAAGAGTTAATTTCAATCTTCTCTCCTCAACCAGGAAAAAGCTGGGGGCATTTCTGTGTTATTTCTCACTCTTATTTTTAGCCGTTTTCCTAAATTGTTCATTTTTCAAGAAGAAATTCTTCTGTCCCTTTGGAAAGGTGAAGTTGTTTTTTAGCTTTTTATGTTTATCCAAATCCAAATCACCCAGGGCCTTGTCGGACAGACCTGCCATCCTTGGCTTCCAGGTGTAATTAGTGGCCATTGTAACTGTGCCACTTACCAATCGCAGAAGGCTCCTCAGGGAGTCAGGGCTGGGGGACAGGCTATTAACATTATACTTAACAGAGTCCTCTCTTGCTGGGGGTGGGGTGGGGGCACAAGCCCAACTGTCTGCTTGCCCACCTCCAACCCCTTGCAGGTACTTCAGGCCACCGTGAGGAGACAACTCTCACAGATGTGAGCAGAAAACAGGCTATAACAAAACAGAGCCACACACAGGAAAATGGCTGCACCGTTTATGGACGTTGACAAAGAGAAGCAGCCAACGCGCTGTTAGGGGTAAGTGCACTTTACAACCTAGAAACAGAAGAAGAAGAGAAAGACGAAAGGCAGATACTTTCCATCGGTGAAGCTGTGCACAGGGCGGCTGTACTAACAAGCTGTAGCCGGACAGGCCGTCCCTTTCTCCTCTTTTGAGGACCCACAAGGTACTGGTTTACACAGGCGGGCCTCTGCAGGTAATTAACAATGCAAACTCCACAGCACAGGAGCTGTCACCGCTGGGTGATAACCAGCGTCCAGACCTGCCCAGGCTTCTGTTGCCTCCTCCTCTCATTCACATAATGGATGTACATTCTTGCAGACTGGCTCCGGAGAGCACAGAAGCCAACATGCACGTTTAACAGATGGAAAAACCACAGAGATATCACACCCTAGTGAAGAGGTCAGGTCCCTGTGTTCTTGCTGAAGAGTTAGCTCCACTGGGTTATAAGATATCAAGGAATGGTCGACGTCAAGTCCATATCTATAGAAATGGTTAAACATACTGGGATAGGTAGATAGGTAGGTAGGTAGGTAGATAGGTAGGTAGGTAGATAGGTAGGTAGGTAGGTAGGTAGGTGAATAGGTAGGTAGGTAGGTAGGTAGATAGGTAGGTAGGTAGATAGGTTGGTAGGTAGGTAGGTAGGTAGGTAGGTAGATAGGTAGGTAGGTAGGTAGGTAGGTAGGTAGGTAGGTAGATGGGTAGGTAGGTGGGAAGGTAGGTGGGTAGGTAGGTAGGTATATAGGTAGGTAGGTAAGTAGGTAAGTAGATAGGTAGGTAGGTAGGTAGGTAGGTAGGTAGGTAGGTAGGTAGATGGGTAGGTAGGTAGGTGGATAGGTAGATTGGTAGGTAGGTAGGTAGATAGGTAGGTAGGTAGATAGGTATGTAGATAGGTAGGTAGATTGTTTATTTTTGTTTGTTTTGTTTTAATTTGTTTTTGTTTTTTTCTTAGACAGGTTTTCTCTGTGTAGCTCTGGCTGTCCTAGAACTTGCTCCATAGACCAGGATAAACCGTGAGCTCAGAGATCTCCCTGCATCTGCTTCCCGGATGCTGGGGTTAAAGGTGTGTGCCACCCCTGCTTGACTAAGAATCTTAGTTTTTTAACCAAGAACCATTTTGAAAACAGAAACTGGGGATGAACAGCCAAGAGAAAGGTTTAAGTGTTAAAGGGACAAGGTGGGCCAGAACTGATGGCTAGAAAGTGAGCCTGGAGGCTCTTTGAAGGCAAGAAGAGTTCTTGTTTAGCTGATCGGAGAAGCTTCTTGCTGAAGAGAGCCCAGGAAACAAGGATAAGAGATTCTAAAACAACTTAGCAGAATTTCCTGACACTCCTGGGTCTAGGGCTCCCAGAAAGGAGAGGAGCGGAGCTCTGGTTCAGAGGACACCATTACTACTGGAGATCACAGTGGAACCTTAGGTGGCTCAGCAGCCACAGCAAGTACACAAAGGAAACATTAGTAAAAACAAACAAACAAACAAACAAACAAACAAACAAAAACCCTGCAGGTTAGAGCTCCCTGTCCCCAGAAGGCTGAACCAGTGGCTGCCTGGATCCAGAAGTTTCCTACAAATCCTAAGCCTCTAACCCTGGTCACAGTCTGCCCTGTGGAGACAGATGTGCTTCAGAGAGTTTACTGACTGAGTTGCAGTTGGGATTTATTGCCTTCAAACCAAACCAATGCATGCTGCAGTCTTACCCCAGAAGACAGCGTCACTGGGAGGAAGAGCAATCAGACACCTGTCTTCTGGTTTCTACTCTGAACACACATCCTGCTTCACCCCAGGGAAGAGGTTGGAGGTTGCCATCTGGCTCTCCCTGAATCTGTCCCTAAGTGGCTATCTGATTAGAATTCCTCTGCCTTCTGCTTTTCATGTCTATGGAGTCAGAACCCAAAAAGTGAATAGATGGGTCCCAAAGGGCACTTTGACCTTGAGAATCTTGGCTTCCAGGGTGCACATGGAACACGATTCCACTCCATACCTGCAGCTGGGAGGCCCACACTGTGGATGGAGGGTGACTCGGGAGTACAGACCAAACCTCACACGGACCTCTCAAAGAGCACCGATTTCAGATTCACTGAATTAAGGGCCTAGGGGTACCGGGTGGGCAGGGCCAGGGATCTCACTCAGCTCCACAGATGTTTGTCCTAATGAGGCTGATCTGTGCCAAGGAAGACTCAAGCTTTGTAAAACATCTCCTTCCCCTCAGTTGGGGAGGTCCCTTTTTTTTAGCGTATCTCTGGAGCCAAGGTATAAATGGGAACTGGGTCACAGTCGGAGAGAATCTGTAGTTCACACCGTACTGTGCAGGTGGAAGTAGGGGAGACACACACAGCTTCAGGACCTCGGCTTGCAGGGCTCCATCATCTAGTGATGCAGAAAACAGAAGACAAAAGGGAATCGTTGAGAGTTAAGGATTAAGGTTAATGTAGGGCACCTGCATAGGAGGCATGAGCCCCTGAGTTTGGACCTCACTGTTTGGGGGAGTGGGTTGATCAAAATTTCCTAAATGTTCTTCCTTCTCCAGAGCCTGTTACAGAAGTTTGTTTGCATGGCTGGTGAATGGCTCATTGGTAAACACACTTGCCAACAAGCCTAAGAGTCTAAACAGAACCCAAGGAGTGGAAGAGAGAATCCAGGCATGCGTGCACATATACACACATGTACACATACATGTATACGCACACAATACATGTCTGTACACACATGCACACACGTGTGTACATACACATATACATGTATGCACACAGGTAGACACACATGTAGACCCACATACACACATGTAAACACGCACAGACATTGTCAGTGTACTAAGGCTCAGGGATCACGGAGTAGACCCGAAGATTTCTCCTTTTTGTCCCATCCTCAAAAGCAAGGGGAGCCGATCGCTGGCCTCCGTGGAGCCTGAGTCTTCAGCCGCTGTGGTTGCACAGTCCCTCACCCCAGTGCACAATATTGAATAAATATGCCTGGCTCAGCTCCATGAGGGAGTTCTGGAGAGTCACAATTGTTATTTCTAGGAATGCACAGACACCAGCAAAAATTTATTTCCCAAACACATGGCTATTTTGAGAACCAAATCTCCTGTGCTGTAGCAATCAAATGAGGGTCTTTTTAAAGTCTTGCTTTACAATAGAAACCTGTTCTGTCTTCAGCTGCCTTTTGCCTCCAGGAATTCAATAAGAGAGAGATAGAGAGAGAGAGAGAGAGAGAGAGAGAGAGAGAGAGAGAGAGGCAGGGAGGGAGGGAGGGAGGGAGGGAGAGAGAGAGAGGGAGGGAGGGAGGGAGGGAGAGATGGGGTGGGGGGGAGACTATTAGACTTTTCTCTTTCCATCTCTGTTTTAGCGTGACACACGTTCCTGGCCAACTTTCTTGACTCTACACCTTAGTAAATTCCTCCTGACAATAGTTAGTGACAAGCATGTCAGCAACAACAAACTCTGTCATCTATACAGCTTATCAATAATTTAGTCTCTTCCCCTCGTGAGATCCTGTGTGTTTTACAATAATGAAATATATGATTTTAAAAATAAATAATAGGCCGTTGTCAGCCCGATAGTAGCTTCGAGTTATGAATGTGATTGATTGATTGAACATTTGACTTCATCCGTTCCAGCAGGATCAAAGCAAGGCTCTTCCACCCGCCTAAGGCCACTAGCAATTTATTTAGAGACTGTGTTCGTATCCCAGCAGGTAGCAATATTGGACTGAGGTACACAGAAAATCAGCTCTTTGAGGTTTTTTTTTTTTTTTTTCCAAGTCCAAGGGAAGCAACAAATGAGTTTTTTTTCCCTTTTAGTTCATTAAATCATTAACCACTTAATCACTAAAAGCAAGACATTATAAGTGTCCCCTTTAGCTGGAAGCAGAAGGGGGACCACTTTTCTGAGCTCTAGTACTGCAAGGTGGGCTCTTTTGGAACAATGTGACAGTCTGTAATTTTTTATTTATATGGTGCTGTATTTTTTTTTCTTCATCTTAACTAATCAGCTTGGCAACAGCCACAGTGACATTCCAAAGTGGCAGGTGTCTGAATTGCAATGAACCATCTATAGCGCAGCTGAAGTGGGGGGAGGGAGGACGAAACAAAAGAATGGAAGTGATGTTTGGAAAACAAATGTCCCCTCAGTTAGAAAACGGTACAGGAAAGATGCAGAGGAGGTGGAACTCAGCTCCCCCATATCCAGCCAGAGAGGTGCTCCCTCTTTACTTGGCTTATACTGACCACCCCTTGTTTCTAAGCACAGTGTGAAGGTCAAGTTGAGTGTCCATCCCCCACCAGTTTCCTGGAGCTCTTCACATTCCTGTGAACCAGAGGTCTCCCCAAGATTCGGGAGCCATTTGGCATTCTGGTGAGCAGAGCTGGTGGGATGTGGAGACTGGTCTAACCAGAGTTATAAAGGAGACAGGATGTGGGGCCCGAGGACATCGCCCACCCAGGGACAGCCTATTGGAACAAGCACAGGTTACTGTTTCAGTTATTCTGGCAGGGGACTGAAGAAAACACGTCTTCGCCTTCTGGCTCCCCTCGGCCTGCGCCGTCTGACCTCAGGCAAGGCAATTTAATAATCAGCCAAACGCTTTTGACTTCATAGGGCCTTTCATCCCTGGTCTCAAAGCACTTCACAAATTCCAATTCATTAACCTTCACAACCCACCCTGGGGGATGCGGGGTGAATGCGCTGTCCCTGTGGTGGGAGCACTCAGCTAGAAGCAGAGGATACAACCCTTCCTTCAAGGTCACCTGAAAGTTGATCAAGAAACTTGAGAGTCAGTTCACCAGGTGCTGGTGACTCTGGACCCTCAGTTTGCCCTCTCAATCAGATGCCTCTCTTGTTGCTGTATCCAGAATACCCCATGAGAAGTGACTTAATTTTGGGGGGATTTATTTTGGCTTACAGCTCAAAGGGATACAGTCCCCAGTGGAGGAAACAGAGTCAGGGGCTCCACGATGTTAGGAGTGTACAGCTGGAGCCCCTCACTCACATCTTGATGGACTAGAACGTGGACAGGAAATAGACTGAGCTGTAAAACATCAAACTTCATCCCTCTAGTGACTGACTTCCTCCAGCAAGCCTCTATCTCCTGAAATTTACACAACCTTCCAAAACAGCACCACCTGCTGGAGATGCAGTGTTAAACACACAGGCCTATGGGGGACATTTTACATGTGCAGTTGGCCTAGCTTTGTGCCTTTTGTTCTCACACAGAGCAAAGGAGCCTCAAGTACAGAAGGGGCTAGCTGCTGGCTATGAGCAAAGCACTCTCACATGCTGTGTTTCTTTTACTCCCTCCCTGGAGCCTGTGGGTATCTGAGGACTCCCATCTTACAAGGCAGACAAGGCCGGGGGGGCGGGGCTTGAAGATTTTACAACCAAGGCCACTGGAATCATTGCTACTAAAGTTGCTCTACTTTTATGTATTTAAGCAATAGTAACATATAGGTATTCCTGGTTATTTTGAAATACCACCTTGATGAATATTCTGTTCTTCTGAGTCCATGATCAACCCACAAGCTGAGTCTAGGATGAGGTGAAACTGGACCTCCCAGAGCCAAGAAGGCCAGGAGCTTCTCCTGTTTGTAGATGAGACCAGAATGCAATTCTGAAAAGAGAGCCGGGGTGGTGCTGCAGGGGTGGTGGTGCACAGCAGAGGCTGGGTTGGCTGGGGTTCTTTCCACAACGTGGGGGTGTTCAAGTTCCTGTCACCCGGCCAAGCCCCTACTTTCTGGGAATATCCAGGCAATGCTGAGCAGAGTAAGTGCCGGCCCTATCTTTCGCTCTCAGGAAATTATCCTCAGCCCCTTTGTAAGTGCAGCCACCACCTCATCAGTGAGGCCGGGAGAAAGCTTCATTCCTGGGATTTCCCCCGGGACATGTGCTTTCTAGGCCACCATGACACCCCTCCCACCCCCGCCACAGCTCTGGTTTGTAACACAAATGTACATGGTCCTTTCGGATCGCAGGCTCTCATAATGACAAAAACCTGTTCCCACCGCAGTCTGTCCCTTTTCATTTTTTTTTGAAGGTACCAAGCTCCGGTTGTTAAGAAGACCCAGGGCTGGAATATTCCAAAGCAATGTTTCTCGCTTGCTTGACCTCCCAGGTTCTTTTCTCTGCTGTGTTCAATCCATGCTCTCTTTCCATTTGTAGAGACAAAAGAGAAGAAAACATTCCCGGAGCGCTGGCTGCTGTCCCGGAGCACAGAAGAAAACCAGCAAAGCAAACACCAGAGGAGCGAACAACAAAAGAACAAACCCAAATGCAGCTGCTTAATGCAGAGCTGACCCAGCAGGCTGGGCCTCGGCTTCTTCACACACACACACACACACACACACACACACACATACACACACACACACCCCGTCCTAAGTGTTTGGTTCAGGGTTCAGATTCCAGGAGTCAAATCAAGAGCTGGTAAAGGAGTCCCGAGAAACCTCTGGGTGGAAGTTCCTTGCCCATCAATGCGAACCCTGGGTCTCTAAGACCCACCAGAGGGAATGATTTGACTGGGGTCCTCTGGGGAGGAGGATTGGGTGCAGACAGTTTCTCAGGGAGGTGATCCCAGGAAATACAGTGAGAGACTGGAGAACATGGGGTGGGGGGCTGAAAAGCAAAATGGCGGATATGCTAATGAGGTAATGGTCAGGGTAGCATAATCTTTGAAGATCGTCAGGAGGACCACACAGAGCTGACGATCGGGTGGTCGCCATGAAACGCAAGGGATCTGGGGTATTATCTACCAACGTGTGTCCCCATTGGTGAAAGACTGCTTGGGGCCACCACCACTGGTACATCCAGGCTGACTGACCGGAGAACAAGCTCAGACAGGTGACAGGAAGCTGGGGGCTCTCAGGGACTGTTTGGGAGCACATCTAGCTCTTGTTAGCAGTTTCTACTTTCAATTAGTCCACCAGAGCTGCAGTGTTTCGTACCACAGGGTATCTGAGGGCCGGTTCAACGAGCTCCGAGAGCCCCAAAGACACCATATTGCCCATCCTGTTTCCTTCAGTCACATTTACTTGCAGTCTTTGTGCTGGACCCAGAGTCACAAAGATTAGCAAAGACCAAATGTGATTCTCAACTTCAATGTTGGTCTCATTTGCATATTTAGAATAAAGTACCCTGTTTTTCAGGCTGGTCTCAAACTTGCTCTGTAGATGTGTGAGACCTTGAACTTCCGGCCTGTACTGGGGGCTGGGCTGGTCACCACACCTGGCTTATGTGATGCTGGGATGGAACCCAGGGCTTGTTGTGTGTTGGATAATCGCTCTCCCAGGAGAGCCACATCCCAAACCCCACACCATGTCATAGTAATTCTGTTTCCTAAACTTCATAGAAAAAGCAAAGCAAGACAAACCAAAACTGGAAGAACACATACCCAGTTGTTAATAGTGCTTCTGGTTGAATGATAAAAGTTTTTTTGCTTCTTGAATTTCTATTTTGATATAGCTCCTATAATAAAAATATATTCTTCTTAAAAGAAAAAAAAAACCTTTTTTTTTCTTGAAAATAAGAGGGAAAGAAGTCACCTGCCATGCTGACCTCTGCCTTGTCCTGTGTCCGACTTTTATGTGTGCCTAGCATTTGGGGTTCCCTGCTGAGTGTAGAAGCAGATCTATTGCAGAATAATTTGGGGGCACCACTCAAACATGTCTGGGACCTGCAGGTATCAAGAATCTCTTGACAGAATTTGAAGTTCTTAGGATCCCACAAAGAGACCAAAAAAAAAAAAAAAAAAAAAAAAAAAAAAAAAAAAAAAAATTGAAACAGTTTCTTTTTCTTAAATTAAGCCATGAAAACAGGCAGCCTACTGCTACATTGTCTAGGTCAACTACTCAACTCTGACGACATCTTCAATAATCAGTGACTGGTGTCTGCCAGGCCTCTGCTTCTGTTGTCTTCCCATTGGAAGAGTGGCTTCCACATTGGGTGAGTCCCTTGGAAATGGTCTCTCTAATACAGCCTCGAGACTTAGGGATAAAAGATGGTACCTAAACAAGAGTGTTTGCATTAAAGTCTTTTATAACACAGCATAGGTTTTGCTTGGAGAGCCAGAAGTAGGACTGTGTCTGGGCTAGTGGGCTTGTTGGCATAGTTACAGTTGTCAAAGTTAGTCTTAGAGTACTTTCCACAGGGTTAAAAAGGGAAGACATCCTGGAAATGTTCCCCCTGACTTCCCTCAAACCCAGAGTCTCTAAATTATTTCTGATATATGGAAATGTATTAGTTCTTTGGCCTTTTAGTAATACAATACTTGGTGATGGGTCTAAACTCTAGTGGTGTCCAAGTCCAAGGCTGGGGGCTGGGGACAGGGGAAGGACGGTTGCTTAAAGTTCTGCTTCATGGGGGCTGCACAGACCGAGGGAAGGTTAAAAATTCTATGTTCCCGAATGTCTGGCACAGCATCGGAGAATTTAATTCTGATGAAACATGTTTAACAGGAACTTGAAGTGAAGCTTTGCCCCTGGACATAGAATTAAAACTCTTCCTGAGTCAAACCCGGAGAGTCTGGGTCAGTGTTCTAGGAGCAAGGCCCCCATTATGTAACTTAGATAGTTTTAGGTATTACTGCTACCACCAAGACAAGGGTATATCTTAAGATTTACTCTTTTAATCGTGACTTAGTGATTCTGTTATATTTTTAAGTCTATCTTTTTACATGTAAGTGTACTGTGATTAACGACCAGGGTGGGGCCTCTGGAGCTGAGATGCCATTCAGAGGCGTGAATTATCCCATTGCTAGCCTATGGTGTAGGGTAGGAACTTGATGTCAACTACCTTGCTTCAAAGCCCAGGTAGATGATCTTTCTGTGCTCTATGACCTTACCTGTCACATGTTACTCTACCAGAGCTCTGTTCTCTAGATAAGGCGTGAGTATTGATTGCTGTCTTAAAATTAGAGTGAGTGTGACTATCTGCATGAGACTGTCCCACTCTTTGTAGAGAGGGGACATCTGAGGTTCTGCTTGCCCCATCCCCAAATACATGTGTGTAACTCTGCCTCAACCACATGCGATCTTTGCAAGGTGGGTGCTGGTGTATGTAAGAGAAGGAAAACTGGGATTCAGACCTCAGCGACACAGCCCTTGTGATCTGTTCTTCATCATTTTGTAAGGAGGCAGCTGCATTGGAATTGCTACACTTCTGGGAGTAACTGTGATAAAATCCTTGCTTCACCACACTGGGCTGGGAAGAATGGCTTCTTCAGTCTCTGCTTCCCATGCCTGCCCCAGACAAACAATAGGTGTTCTGTTTTTTTACCTGCTATGGCTGTGAGCAGTTAGACTGGACCAGCAAGCAGGAAGCTTGCATATGAGGCAGGAATGAGGAAGAGGAACCGAGGCACCAGGCCAGAGGGCAGTCATGGTCGGCTGAACATTCCTTTCTGTGTTGGGGTCCTGGATTGGTTTGCTAACGTAGGACTCAGGTGAGGACTCAGAGATCCTTTGGGGAGGACTGTGGACTTCAGAAACCAGGCTGCCCTCTCACACATTCCCAAGCATTACACTTCTCCCACAGACCCCACTGCTTACAGCAACACACAGTAGGCACTCATTAAATATGGGTTGAAAAAAAAAATCAATGTATCTGACTGGAGGACAGAGACGACTCGACCCCAGGAGCCACTGAACAAAAACACTGAAGGCTTTGCTTTAGTTGGTGTAGCTTCTTCCTCTCAGAACAAACAGAAGAACCAAAACCAAAACAACAATATAATCAGACAAAGCTCTGCTTCTGAAAGGTACAAACAAACGCATTGGAGTTTTTATTGCAGGAAAAATCAATGGCTCCTCTGCTCACCACTGAGCCTTGGGCGCTGACTTGGAAACGCAGATACCCTCCCAGACCAATGCTCCCCTGAGCCCATGAGCTGAATGCACAAGGTCCAGCCTCCCCAGCTGGCTGACCAGTGGGAAATCATTTCCTTCTCGGAGGGCAGCCATTGCTTCAGGTATTAGCACATATTTGGTACCCCCTCCCTTCCAGTTAAGGTAGCAAGTGGGCATTTAGAAGTGTGGGGGGCGTTGCGGGAGGGGGGAGGAAACTAGGCAACCGTCGGGCTCAAGAGCTCGGAGAGTGAGTTTCAGAATCATGGGAGAACTAAGTAAAGGTAAAGAAATTGGCCCAGAGCTAGCCAGATATTTGTTCAAGCATAGGGTTCTGGGAACCTTTAAAATAACAGATTCCTCTATCTTACCAGACACAAGGCCCTACAACTTCATCTTCACTTGCCCCAGGGATGTTCTGTGATGGTGAAATGGTAGAAATCTATTCTGTTAGGCCCTGGAGATGCTGATACTCAGAACTGCCCCAACCGTCTGCAGCTACCAAAGGATCTTAGAATCGATCTGCAGAGCCCCCTTTGGAGTAGCAAACTGACAGGCTTACAAAAGACATATATTCTCCCAAGAACCTACAGGAGTATCCACATTCACAGAAGTGAAGGGTAGAGTTGTGGTTTTCAGATCTGGGAGAGGGGAAGTGGGAAAATGGGGGTGAAGGCTCGGTTATGCAAAAACAGCTTGTAGAGAGCTCAGTAGTAGAGCACTTGCCTAGTGTGTGCAAGGCCCTGGGTTCAGTCACCAATAAGTGAATAACTATATTACACACTTAAACATCTGGTAAGACTGTTGACTTCACATTGAGTGCTCTTACTACATAAGCTTCTATGAGGGATTGTCTTTTTTAATTCCCTTTACAACCCAATATCAACCCTTCTTCTCTTCCCAGTACCCCTCATGCAAGTCCTCTCTCATTCTCAAAAGAGAAGGGGAAATCCCCTCTGAGTCTCTCTCTCCTCTCCCCACACACCTCCATATCAAGACTCTTCAGGACTAGTTGTATTCTCTGAGGGACTGTTTTTGGTTGATGGTTGATAGGGAAAAGCCTGGCTCATTGTAGGCAGTACCTTCCCTGGGCAGGCGGGTCTACGCTGTGTAATAAAACCAGGAGAGTATGAACCAGCAAGCTGCCTTCCTCCCTGTTTTTCTTTGACTTTCTCAATGACGTACTGTTTCCCCAGAGCGAAAATAAAACATTTCCTCTTCACGTTTCCTTGGTCATGGAGTTTATCACAACAGCAGCAGAAAAGCTAATGGGAGCAACCACAGCATGGACGTATCACTGATCCAAATGCATTAGGGCCAAAGACGATGCTAGAGGTAGCAGGGAGAGAACTGGGAACAGACAAGGAGACACAAGTGAGACCTGGTCTTGGCCGCAGCATCGGTTGGGATGCTCATGGCTATTGTCCTGATCTCCCCGTCTCTGTAACCCCAACTGCTGCTAATTAGTAATCACAATTGGAAAGAAAATAATATTACGTTCATATACATGCATGGGTTTTTCAAATCCCAAATTGGTATGCTGATACTAATTTTTTGGACGCAGAGTCAACCCCAAATTGGTAGTCATGGTGTGATTCTTTGTATTTATTGGCTATCAGCCATGAGAATCATTTTACATGAATATTGCCCAGTGAGATTCACTTGTGTGCTGGCTAGTTTTGTGTGTTAACTTGACACAAACTAGAGTTATCTGCAAGGAGGAAACCTCAATTGAGAAAAATGGCTCCATAAGTTCTGGCTATAACCCATTTTTTTTAAATTAGTGATTGATGGGAGAGGGCCCAGTGCATGGTGGGTAGTACCATCCCTGGGATGGTGGTCCTGGCTTCTATAAGAAGGCAGGCTGAGCAAGCCCTAGGAGCAAGCCAATAAGCAGCACCCCTCCATGGCTTCTGCATCAGCTCCTGCCTCCAGGTTCCTGTACTGTGTGAGTTCCTGTCCTGACTTCCTTTGGTGAAGAGCAGCCATGGGAAGTGGGAACCAAACAAACCCTTTCCGCCCCAACTTGTCTCTTGGTCACAGTGTTTCATTGCAGCCATAGGAATCCTGATTAATATGACTTGTATGTTTCAAATTTTATTTAGTTATTGGAGACTGTAGTTGTTTGTAAATGTTCTGAATGAAAGCATTTTTACCTGTTAAACTGGTTTTGTCCAATATTCACAGCAGCACTCAAACACGAAGATCATTACACTGGCTTCAGGATCACTTACACGGTCAGGATTTCTACGTAATCACCAGTACCTCAGAGACTGTCTTGGTGACTAATACTACCATTGATTATCTAGAAGCATCAGTCACTGACATGTGACACATCAGAGATGACGTCCCAGCCTCTTTCACAGGAAGCTTTAGTCAGGAAAGTTTTCTCAAAGGGGCATCAGTAGAAGTGAGATGGGCTCTTATGGGTTATGTTTGTATGAGGAAGGTGCCTGTCTTCCCTTCTCCTTCTCTTTTCCTCCTGCTTGGTTGGGGTACAAACTAAAGAAAGGTTTGAGGGTGCACCCTGGGGCACATTCCTGCCTCCACGGACCAGGCACAGTGGCACGTGTCTGTAAGCCCCACACAGCAGGCAGCGGGACCAGTTGGCCAAGATCCTCCTTGGCCAACTTCCTCATGCTACATTAGACCCTGATCTTAAAATATGGGCAGAAAAAGGAAGGAAGCAGGAAAGGATAGAAAGATAAAGGGGAAGCCAGCTTCAACACGGTTTCAGAAAGGAGCAAGGTGACATTTGCTCCATAATCATGAAGCTAACACTTCAGAGCACTGTTCATGTTCGGTCAAAGTGAGAAACAGAACCAGGCGAGACATAGTTCTTGCTTTATCACCTTCCTGGGGGAAAAGAGGGAAGGTGTTAGTGAATGTAGCCAGCAAAAGTACAGGCAGGCCTTCCTTCCAGATGAGTATCTCTGTAGAGAGTGATGTTGCTGAAATTGAGGGTTCTCAGTAGCCACCCTGCCTTGTAAGGCTGGGCATGGTCACACTCAGAAGCACCAGGTGGTTGCACCAGGAGAAGTGACCTATACCTTCAGTGATTCTTCAGGAGCACTCCTGGGGGTGGTCCATTTCACAGCCCCGAAGACCTCCCTTTCCCCCAGGATGCACTTCACAGTCTGGCCTCTCCACTTCTGAGACCTGGCTTTCCAAGCCCTAGGGCACAGAGACATGAAGCATACGGGGTCCCCGTTAAGCTCTGAGGCAGAGGACACCCTTTACGAGAGCATCTGTCCAGCTCCCGGGTTTCATATTGGGAGAGCTGACAGCATCCTTTAGCTTCGGCTTTGGAGGGAAAAGGCAAAGGAAGCTGAGCAAACACTGGAATGGAACTTGGCCCCTGACTTACAAGGTAGATTGGATTATTCTCTTTTTTTGACTTTTCTTTTAAAGCAAGTTATTTCAAATGTTTGGCTTTGCTGAAGTCATTAAATATTCTGTAAGAGCCCCTGTCAGGAAGAGGCAATAATTTTCTGTTGAGTAATGGCTGAGGTTTTCCCAATCCATCCACTCATCTACCTGACTGACTGACCCAGCAACTCTGAAAGCCGCTGGTTGCCAAGGGGCTCTGGCCCAAACCTGTCAGGAGCCCCCTTTCACCGGAGGCTTTGTTACCAACCGGAGGCTGAGTATCTGAGAGGCACTTTAAACAGCCAAAAATAGGGAAGGAGAAGTCAGTGCAATTAGCCAAGCCCTTGACAACAGGATCAGAATAAGGAACTAATTATGTGTCCTGGATGCTTCTGCACACCACAGAATCATTGTGCATGTGACATCATCAGGTCACAGGGAGTGCCCCAGAGCATAGAGTTTCCCTGGGGATGCGAGTGAGGCCAGGCAGGTGTTGCCTCAGCAATGTCTGTTGTCTCTTGAGTTCTAGATGGAAGACCTGGGTGCCCAGTGCTGTGTTACCCACCTCTTCTTTCTCTCCACAAACAAGCAACATTCTATGAAATTTGAGAACATGCCCGGGAAATCAGGTCTCTTCCTCGGTCTCCTTTCTAATTAGAAATGGGCAGTGAGCTATGTGGAAGTCAAATGCACCTTCTGGGAGGATGCTCCTTTCTCCCTGTACTACAGCTCCTGCTTAGAAAGTCGGTGTGAAGCATGGGGTTCCAGCAGCTGTCCTGTCTCCATAGGGACACCCTGGGGTTAGTTCACACCCTTAATATCAAAGATCGGAAAGACAGAAAACAGTCATGCAGAGCATGGTCAGAACCGTCCTGCTGCCATGGGATCCCTAACCTATAGGCTTTGTGCTATGTGCTCTACATATTGACACTGTTAGTCTAGAGGTCCTTCTCTTGTGATAGTTTCTATATGCTTGGTCCTGGGAATGGCACTATTGGGAGGTGTGGCCTTGTTGGAGTAGGTGTGTCACTATGGGTGTGGTTTTAAGACCCTCATCCTAGCTGTCTGGAAGTCAGTACTCTCCTAGCAGCCTTCAGATGAAGATGTAGAACTCTCAGCTCCTCCTGCACCATGCCTGCCTGGATGCTGCCATGCTCCCGCCTTGATGATGCCATGCTCCCGCCTTGATGATAATGGACTGAACCTCTGAACCTGTAAACCAGCCCCAGTTAAATGTTGTCCTTATAAGCGCTGCCTTAGTCATGGTGTCATTCACATCAGTAAAACCCTAAGACACTCCCTCTTTGTTATTTACACACATCCTTTCAAGAATCTCTAAAACCTTGAACCACCGACCAAGGCACTGTAACTTCATGCCTCCTAGGCCCACTTCTTGGGTCCAGCTGAAAAGCAGGGAAGCTGAGCTCACATGATCTTGGGCCCAGGCCCAGGTGCTGTGTGTCCCTGGGAACCTCCTATCCCCCCCCCCCTTATGCAATAGACACATCTAACAATGGTCAACTTAAGAAATCACCAGCTTCAACTCAACAATGTCCATGTCTTTCCCAGAATGTGCTTTGTGGCACAGAGGTTTCACTGTCTACCCTGGCTATGCATTATTAGGCTTGGCTTACTCAGCTGAGTCAAGTCCCAGCCCGCCCCCCAGGATTTGAGTGCACCCCAAGGCCAAGCCCAACATGGGGATTCCTTATAAAGAGCTTACCAGGACACCAGTTTGCCCCTCACTACCTGTCTGGCTTTGCACCTGCTCAGACTATGTCCATTTTTTGACATGACAGAAACATGTTAATTACAGAGTAACTATTGAGAAAGACATTAGTGTGAAAAGGCTCCTTAGTTGTATTGCTAGGACAAGAGAGCCCTTGGTGCATTATCAGCGGCAACATTATTACAAACTTAATGATAGACAATCACCACTGGGGATTTGAAGAGGTTAGAATCTCCATGGAAACATACCTGTGGTGCACCCTTGAAGGTGCTTCCAAACAGAAGGCCTGCCATAGGGGAGATCCCCTTCCTGGACTGAACAAAAGGTTAGAAAGAAACAGAGCTGAGCATCTGTGTCCATGACTCTCTGCTTCCTGACTGTGTGTAACTCTCACTGCTCTGACTTCCCTGTCTTGACAGACTGCCCTTAACTGTGAGTTACACTAAACCCTTTCTTCTTTAAGGTCTTTTTCTTTTTTCTTTTTCTTTTTTGAGGGGGAGGTGGGTGGGGCCAGGTGTTTTGTCTCAGCAGTGAGAAGAGAAGCTAATGTATTACTGTAACCACAGCAACAAGTAAACACCCCTCTCCCCTTAGGGTCCCGTGCCAGCTAAGGAATCCAGTTCTGTTTTAGAGGTAACAAGGTCATTTTAAAAAGTGACCTCTTTCCTTTTTTTTTCCTTTTCATTTTTCTAACCTCCAAGTTTCATTTCCCATCTCTTGGTTCAATGGCACCATTGGGTCATAAACAAAGACGATTTCAAACCAAACTCACAACCAAGCATCTTCACTGCCCAGACTGGCTGGTAATTTTCCTTCTGTGGAGTTTACACCCGAAGTTTGGGTTTACCTGCCTGTTTTCTCCCCTAAAACACTCCTTCTGTGGTTTCTTGGGTGTAGTAAGACAGGCAGAAATGTAACAACACGTGTGGGACAAGCGTGTAAGTGTATTGGATTTTATTTGGGGAAATGGGCTTTCGCCTCCACCCAAGATCAACAGAAAAAGACTGTTGAACCACAAGTGGAGAGTTGTTGATATCCCCAAACCACATGCACCTCAAATTAGACACAACAAACCTGGGGAGGGATTTTTAAATCCAAACCATCCACCACCCCTCACTCTAGATTCCTTTTAGTACCAAACAAAAAGGAAACGGAAAGACCAGGAGAAGACAACAGGAAGCCAGAGAGGACGCCTCGGGCTAGAACAGGTGAAAGTTGCATTTGTTAACTCTGGGGCTGAGGAGCTAAGAAAGCTGGAGACACTGGAGAAAGGACCTTGGTCCTGCCCCTTCTTTGTCCCCACCAGGATGAGCTGTCAGGACTAAGGACATGAGTGTCACCAGGATGAGCATCCTCCTGGTCCTGGAGCTCCAAATAACCAATAGAACCATTCGGGATTCAGTCTGTGAGTCCAGCCAGGAGGACACTCGTCCTGCAAATGCCAGGTACGGGGCACACTTGCTCCAGGGCACCTCTAGGACTGAGCCTCTCGTCTCTCCACTACTGCAGACCCAGCAGGAAATAGCCTGCCTGTAAGGAGCACTGTCCCCACAGCCCTACACAGAAGCCTCCTGTTGACCTATAGCTAGAGCTGGCAGTACAGTCCTTTAATTCTGAGGACTCCAGTCACTGAGGCAGGGGCACTGCAAGTTCAAGGCCTGAGCAATTTCATAATACCTTGTTTTAAAAATAAATCTACAAAGACTTCTAAATGGGGCTGGGGGAGTGATAAGGCTCAGTGGTGATTGTAACATATGCAAGGACCTGGGTTCAAGGCCCAGTGTCACAAAAATAAAGATGTTGGTATGGGATTGGACACTTCCTACAAAGCAAACAGATGGGCTGGTGGGCTGGCTGCATCTTTCAGGGTAAACCTGCTGCTCCTGACTGTGGAGAAAGGAGATCTTTTCATCTTTCCTCTGAAGCTCTGTGTTCCAGGAGGGAGGCTTCCAACCCATGGATATGGTCAGTTACTCACCTTGTTTTCTTCCTGCAAAATTAATCTGGCCTATGAACTCCTTGGCTGGCATTGGGAAAAGGTGAGGCTGGAAAGCAAAGCCCAAGCCCAGACCCGAATCTTCAAGGTTGCAGACGCAAAGATTATTATTCTGTGTTGTTAATGTGTTTGGTAATGTTCTAGAATGGTTGAGAATGCTAAAACGGCAAGAATGAACAGTTCTCAGCCACTCTAGGGCATTCAGGGTAGCTTTGGCCAGTGTGGAATGGGCCGGCCACACGGTAGGTGAGGTCAGGTACTAGGGTCTGTGTAAGGGCTGAGTTTGACTCTCTCCCTGTAGCTGTGTTTGAGCTCCAAGCCTCCTCTGGGCTTTGTCCCCTTAGATGTAGACAATAGCTCTGCTGGGCTCTGTGACGAACTAATTCCTGAGGGGAAAGTGACGGACCATGTGCGCAGGAAAGCTGAGTCTTGATGCAGAGATGAGGGAAACAGCATCCCACTAGCAACAGGCCACAGGGCCACCAAGCACCGAATCTCGTGTGGCCATGCCACAAAAGGACCACCTTGCACAGTCTCAAGTTCCAGGCCAGCAGCTATAGCAACCCAGGCAGCCCGTCTCGGGGCTGGTGTCCTCTCCTCTCTGTGCGCCTGCACGGCACAGCCATCTCGGGAATGGCAATGAGAGTAAGGCCAAAAGAACAGCGCCACAAAACAAAAAGCCAGGCACTGCTCCCCAGCCTGTGATCGAGCCCCCGGGGGTTGCCTGCTAATCACCACGGAGGGAGAAGCTCCCGCGCCCACGCCAGCCCCACTGCTCGAGCGCAGACACAGAAGTGCCTCCCCACAAGCATACTGGATCCTCTCGCTTTGTTCCCTAGAGCTCAGACGCAGGGGCTGCTCAGAAAGATCTGGGAGCTCGCAAAGCATTGTGGGTACTGGCATGCAAATGAGGTGCACAACCAAGCGTGTCCCACATTGCTTCAGAGGACTTGAATTTTTTATGGTCTGTATGCGCTTTTTGATGTTTCCATTGTCCCCCAGCATAACTGATATGCATTCCGATTCTGACAACCAGGAGTTGTGGTGGGGTTTTCTTTCTTCTTTTTCTTTTCGAGGAGCTGGTTGCCTATACCTTAAAAAAATTATGTATGTATAATACAAGAAAACAAAATAGCAACAACAACAGTAACAGCAACAAAAATCTACCCCAATATATGGAGGCTACCTCACTTGCAGGAACACAATCCAAAAAGAAGGAAACTGGAGGTAGTGGGCTTGTTTCTTAATGTAATGGTCAGCGGGAAGATTCCTTCCTTATTAACACCACTTTCCCTGTCTGCACGTGCTCTTAGTAAAGTTGGACACATACACACACCCCCACACAGACACCCATAGACACATACACAGACACACACAGACACATAGACACATGCACAGACACACACAGAGACACACAGACACACACAGGCATGTACACACACAGAGACACACACAGACACATAGATACATGCACAGACACACAGACAAATACACAGACACACAGGCATGCACAAACACACATATACAGACACAAATAGACACACAGAGACACATAGATACATGCACAGACACACAGAGAGACATACAGACACATACATAGAGACACATATAGACACACAGAGAGACACACATACACACACACACAGAGCCATGTACATACAAACACATCCACACAGAGACACGTATATACAGGCACACACACCCACACCCTGATGGAGTGAACTTTTATAGTCATTTGTCCTTTCAAGACCCATCACCATGCTGCTAAAACCTCAGGGGCAGAGGTATTTCCGGTTTAGCTGTAGGAAAGATTTGCTGGCCATGTCACCGTCACCAGGCATCTTTGAGGGCTACCAGCTAGTTCCCTGGCTCCCAGTGGCTCCCCAGAAGGGTTCATCTGAGTCTAGACAGCACTTTCCAGGCACCAAGCAGCCCTGTTTCACTTCAACCCTAAGCAAACAAGCAAGCAAGCAAAACCAAAACAACCCAACGAAATCCAGACAAGTTCTATAAAGATTCGGAGAGCTGCCCTTCACCCTCCTCCTGTAGCTAGCTGCCCATCAATGGAGGTGAGTACCCCCAACTTTACCTCATTCCAAGCTAAGCCTCATTCCTCCCCTCCAGCCCTGCTCCTCCGTCTCCATTTGCTTTGGCTGGCTCTAACAAATGAAGGGCAACTGTAAACTCCTGGGGGTCAGTTCTGGCTCCTTCAAATCTAGAGCAGTGGATTCCTTTGCTCTGGCACACGCACTGCTCTACAACCTCTGCCCCTCGTCTTGCTGAAACCTGATGTGGTACCATCTCAGAACTGCCCACTGCTATTGCCAGGGTCAGAAACATCTTTCCCCCATTACTGCTCTCCAACCCAGTTCCCACAGCCTTCCTGGCACACGCTGTGTGTGTGTGTGTGTGTGTGTATCAGGATGAAAGCACACATCATCCATGATTACCAAGCTGCAGACATACTGTGGGTATACTTCCCACACAGCATCCTTGATTACCAAGCTGCAGACATACTGTGGGTATACTTCCTAGGAACAGCTGAGGTGACTGATACCATCACCATCTCAGGGCCACTGAATGCAGGGTTTGAGAGAGCACAGGACTGCCTCAAAGTCCCAGCTAGGTGGCACCCTGCTTCTCTAGAGGCAATACTCAGCTGTCCCCTTTGTCTTCAGACTCCTCTGAGGCCTGCAGGAGAACCCTGTAGGAGCTTTAGGGGTAACCTTGTTTCATCAATGCCCGAGCGCCCACATTATCTTTCCGGTTATGGCTCTTTCTCCATAACCTCCCTTGGATTTAAAAAGGAACCCGACCCTCCCACAGCTAAAACTGCAGGCGGGTGGGAGACAGGTCAGTCAACAGCTTGAAGAAACCAGGTTACCCTTTCTAATTACAAAAGCCTTCAGGGACTTGCTTCACCAAGCCACCCTCAAGACCGCAAGAATTTATGATCCTTCTAAAAATACCCAAATGAGTCTCTGGGAGTCTCTTAGGTAGTCGGAATCTAGTTCCAGAAACCATATAAATACACTTAAATCCTCAGTAAATGGTTTCCACTCTTCTTTTTATGACTGAATAAACTCTAAATATAAATGCTGGCAGCCACCCTCTAATAACGACTTTATATTTAACACATCCAGGAATAAATAGCGGTGCCCTGGGTTCTCGGTATTCACTGTAAACCTCGGGGTCAGACACCTCTCGTTCTGCACTGATGAAAAAAGTAAAGGGGAGCACGAATGTCCTCCCGTCAGCCTCCCAGCTCCCGTGCCTTTCAGCGTGCCCAACCGGAGGCATCTCCTGACTCTGAACGATGCCCAACAGGCTGAGGTTTCGAGTCACAGAGAAGAGGAGTTCGTTAGAGGAAGGCTTTGTGGCAGGGACCACAGCAGGGCTCGGGAAACTTCAACTGGCACTAATTACAGTGAATATAAAAAGAGACAGTGTCCAAACTTCGCATAAAGCTGACCGACCCCCACTTCTGCTCCCTGAATCCCTTTCCCTTTCCCAGATTGTTTAGATTCCAGGCTTGGGGAAGACAAGGATTTCTTTTGACACTTAATAATGTCTGTTGACATGCAACATCCCTGCTAGGTTCTTTATTATTTATTTTATTAAATGATTAAGTTCTGTAACTGATACCTGTTGTCATCAAACACCATAAGAGCCAATCATGCCTCAAGTCATCAATATTGATTGTCCCCTGTAGTGGGGGAGGCTGTCTTCAGTTCAGGGCAGATGGGTTTAATTTTTCAGGGGAACGGTTGAAGTAATGCACCTAGTATAAAATATCAGACCAGCAGGGATCTGCAGACGTGGCATGATTGAGATGTTTAAGTGGCTGAGATGAAGAGGGTGAGAGAGAAAGAGAAGGGGAGGAAGAAGAGGAAGGGAGCGAAGGGCAGGAGAGAGGAAGCTGGGAAGAGGAGGGAGGGTGGAGGTCTTCATAGAGAAGAGACTCAAGTATGGGAGAAGAAAGAGGTCACTCCCCCAAAGCGTACTTACTATCAAAAAGGAAGTGTTATCTGGGTCTGGTGGTGTGGGTCTGTAATGTACACCCCAGAGGCTGAGAGGGAGGTAACTTCTGGAATGCCCCGAGAACAGAGCTCAAAGCCAGCCCCAGTAAATAGTAAGAGTTTGTCTCAAAATGAAACCAAGGTCTGGTATGTTGCTGCACCCCAGCTCTTGGTTGATGGAAGCGGAAATATCTGGAGGGCGAGGGCATCCTCAGTTCCATGAGGATGTCAAAACCAGCCAGAGCTGTGAGAGATCATGTCAAAGATGACCCAGCAAAACCAAACGTTTTAAAGGGGTTAGGTTGAAACTTGGTGATGAGAGATTGCCTAGCATGTGCAAGGCCCAAGATTGCCCACAACAACACACACTCACACTCACATTTACATACGTGCATGCATGCACACACACATATACACATGCACAAATGCGCACACACACTTTATTTCTGCAGATATGCTTCAGGTAAATAACCCGAGAAAAACCATGTTTCTGAAATCACAGACTATTGGAGTGAGCAGAGTAGAGGATTGTTAGTCAGTGTTTGATTCTCTTTCAGGGACCATGGCTTAGGTCCCTGGTACCATAATCTCCTGTGACTCCTGCTCCAGAGGATCTGATGTTCTCTTCTGGCTTCTGTGAGCATCTGCTCCCATAAACCCACCTACAGGTGCAAACATATAGACATATTTTTAAAAAACAGATGCTTAACAAATTAAAAAAGAGGAATCAAAGAGGACGCAGAGACAAGAAAACAAAAAGCACAAGGAAAGAACATGAGAGGGAGCGGAACACATACAGTGTAAGAGACAAAGCACAGTTTGATGCCCACACGTGTAACCTTAGCATTTGCGAGGCTGAAGCAGGAGAATTGCTGTAAACTTGGAGTACCAGGCCAGCAAGAGCAACACAGCAAGGCCTTGTGTCAAAATGTAAAAGGGAGGAGGAAGGGAAGGAAGGAAAAGAGAGGGAGCAAGGGGAGGAGGAGAAGGGGAAGAGGTGGGAGGAGGGAGAGTAGAAGGTGGAGGGAGAGAAAAGGGAAGAGGGAAAGAGAGGGAAGGAGGGGGAGTAAAGGGGGGAAGGAGAAGAGGGGGGTAGGGGAGGAAGGCGAATGTGAAGAGGACAAAGGGAGAAAGGCAGATGAGTAAAATGAAGGAGAGAAAACATGGGAAGGAACCCAGAACTAACAGACAGTGAGGGAGGAGGTTTCTAGAGACTAGGAACATAAGGAAGGGCTGGGTAGGGGAGTCACCTACTGCTGGCAGGGGTGGGCCAGCCAAACAGAGGCAGCCCTGTATTCTGGGGCTCCGTAAGCTTGGGCAGTTCAAGCCAGAGCCAGTCAGGAGTGAGTGCAGCCTTTGGCAACCCCATGACATTTTTCTGCCCTAGAAGTCTGCATCTTTCCTGGCAGGATTCTCAAGAGCTGTCACACTCGACCTCAGGGAAGTCTGTATGAATCTTGTCCTCACTGGGGTATAAATGACTATGGGACCTCCTTCTGAGACCTTTCATTTCTAACCGCACATTCCCAGGCAAGGATCAGCCAGATAGGGTGACACTGGCAACACAATGCTGGTCTCCCTTCCCACAAACAAAGCTATTTTGACTCCTGACATGTTTGGCTAAAAATGTGCTCTGTAGACCCATAGATCCCTTTTTGGAGTAATGATGTAAGAGGTATGACTAGGCTTTGAGACTACAAACCCCAGGTCAAATGTTGGGTCCTCAGGTCCCTGCTTGGGATCCTGGGCCACTAAAGGAACCAGTTAAGGCCTGGGAGGAAGGCCAGGACTGGATGAGGACCCTTGTTTTTTATTTTTAGGGTTCAATGAGACTCTTACAGAGACCTAGGGGTTGATGAGGGGTTGAGAACTCCTGGTGAAATATAAATAGATGCTTTCTAATGGTTGGTCATGCAATTTGGTTCCTAAGATAAGATTAAGAGCCGTCCATGACGTGCATAGGCTTTCCGAGGCAGGGAGGGCACCCAGAGCATGCTAAAAGCCCGGCTGCTTTCTGTCCTCGGAAGACTGGTGATTGGGACCCTAATGTCCCGCGACCAACCTGTGCTGCGTTCTGCAAGCTCCTATCTCGTCTGGACCCCGAAGGACACCAGGGTCTCTCCTGCAGCGCTGCATCCTGGGAGCCCAGTCACATGAAATAACAGCTGGAGGTTCTTTCTCAAGGACCCAGTTACCAACCTGACACCCAGCACCATGAGTCTCCGGAACTGCACCGTGCTGGGGGCTGGCACAGAGCGCACCGGCTGCGCGCATCCTCACCAGCACCTGCTGGTTCCCTTCGGACTCCAGATTATCAACAACCTTCCATTGCCGTTTTCATTCCCATCGGATTTCTCTCACTCTCACCCCGTTGTTGAGAGCTCGGACCTGCACCTCCTGATCTGGAGCCCATTTCTTTGCTGAGCCGGGCAATGTCCATTATCTCTTCCCATTCTGCTCTTGTTTGCTGTGGCTCCAGTGGCCCTGTCTGAACAGATATATTTTTAAATTTTAATGTAATCATCTACCATGTTTGCTTTTGTCCCATGGCTCATGTTTTAGGTGTCCTTACCACCACTGGTCAAAATTATGCTACTTTTACATATTCTTCTAGTTTTCTTTCACATGTAGGAATTTTTATGTGCCGTTTTAAAATACGTTTTAAGTTAGAACCACGACTGCTTTCATCTTCATCATAGGTACTAGTTTCCAGCACGTTCTTCATAACCCGCTCTCTGCCTTTGCTGATCCCAGGGCCTCCTCAGCATGGGTCACGACAGGACTCCAAGCGCCTTTCTGACTCCATTTTTCTACCTGTCTCCTCCCTGGTGTCCCCTATCTCAATGACCACATCCTGTATAGATTCTAAATATCAGAGCAAAGGTTTTTATTTTCTTTGCTTTCTTATTTTTTTTCAAAGATGTAGTCGCTATCTGTATAGATTTATTTTTATTAAGATCCATTAAAATAAAATTTTACTGATTTCAAATATAATTTTAAGAACTAAGATAGAGGGATTTGCTGTCAATATGTTCCTAAAGATGCTCTATGGCTCTATTTGGGTCTCGCTTTATTTCTATGTTTCTCTGATGGAGTCCTGCACGCTTCTCAGTTAATTCCTAGACACTTGCAGTGATGGGGGAAGGGCAGGCGAGTCACAGCTGAGTGCTTTGTGTTTTCTAGTAAGTTGTGGCTGATAATATGTAGTAGAGTCTTTCCTCGACAGGAATTTAATTAATTGATTAATTATATTTAATTTATTTAATTTTTCATATCTTATTGCTTGTCACAGGGCCTCTATAACACTGAATAGATGTGTTGAGAGCTAGCAACTTGTTTTCAATCTTTAAGGTTAAAAAAAAAATACCATTTTTTAAAACCATAGAATATTTTGTAGAAGAGCATTATCACTCTGAGAAAATTCCTGAGTGGAAACATCATAAGAAATTTCTTTTGGTTCATTAATGAGATGAATTACGGTAACTGATTTGGAATGCTAAGTCATCCTTGCATTCCTGAGACCAGCTCATCTGGTCACATGGCTTGTGTCCATGGATGAGATTTAGTAATACTTACATAAGGATGTCAGCATGTTTAAATGTGGATTCTATCCATATTCATTTTTTCTTGTAATCTCTTAACCACTGAGCCATCTGTTGTAAAGAGGAGTTCTGGTATCCATAAACCTTCCTTAGAACACTGTTTTCCCTGCATTCTACACAATTTAGCTTATTGCATATATTCTTAAAAAATATTATATCTTGTTGAGATACACCTCAATACATAACCCTTGACTGCCCAGGAACTCAACTGTGTAGACCAGGTTGACTTTGAACCCACAGAGATATCCCTGTCTCTGCCTTCTGGGAGCTGGAATCAAAGACGTATGTAGCCATGGCCACCATTTTATTGTTTATAACTGTATGTAAAGGGGTATGTGTGTCTGTGTGAGCACTTGTGGAATACAGAAGAAGTCACTGGGGCCCCTGGAGATGAAGTGAAGAGGGACCAAACTCTTGTCTTCTGGGAGAGCAGCAAGTGTCTTAATCACTGATCCTCTTTCTGGCTCCTGCTTGTCTCTCATTGTTTCAATGCTTTCTTTTAAAGCCTTAAACATTCCTATAAAAGATACTTAGAGCCCTTGATACTTAGTTACCTAGTTTCCACTATTTGTTTGTTTCTTTGGTGTTTTCTCCTGCACCCCATCCCCAGTCACAAGTGATGTCTTCCTGCCTCTGTATTTTTGTCCAAAGTTGTTAATTGAATTCTATGCATTGAGAATTTTATGCCGAGTTCTGGGTTTTGCTGGTTTTACAGCTGTGGGCTTGTCCTGCATGTTGATTGATTCTTTTAAGCCTTGTCTTTTATTTGGATGGGTTTAGTGGCATCTTTCCTCCTCTGGGCTAGTAGTTTAGGGCTAGATTGACACAATCTACCTATTGGTCGGAACTCAGGTGTGTCTCGTCCTGAGACCACCCGGGAGTCAGAGGCTTCACAGGTCTCCAGTGCTGTGGCCTCATGGACTTCTGTTCTATACATGCACAGTTCAGTCATCAACAAACACACACGAGCCCTTCTGGTATGTCTCCTTAACCTCCCAGTGCAGCCATGAGCTGACCTCTTTTCTTGATGTTGTATTTCAGAATGTTCCTCCTGGTGGGGAGCTGGGGCTTACTTCTTTTGTTGCTATTTTTTGGGGGAGGACCATAGTCTTCCATTGCCTGCTGTCCATTGGGAAAAATTGCTTTGTATATTGTATCCTGTTTTATTCTTTTGTCTTAAGGTAGCAAGTCTGGTTAAAATGGCACCAACATGGCCACAGTAGAAGTCAGAAATGAAATCTTGTCAGAGGCACATAAATTACTATGGGATATGGTGACATTGCTAACATCTTAGTGTGCATAAAAGCTTTGCAGGACGTTCTGTTGGTTTCACTGCAGATGCGGTTATTATCCTAAGGATACATTTCATTCTTGTTCTTTAAACATCTGCAAGCTGCTCTGTTTCCTCATGTTGGAGATGGGATCGGACACCCTTGCTGGATTATCTTAGAGAGCACAGTTTGTACCCTTGTCGAGTTGGCCCATTTTGGTTGAATCATCTGGGTGTTTTCAAGTTTAATTGTTGCATGAGAATTTTCTATTTAGCATTTATCAAGCTAAAGGAACTTTTAAAAGGAACTTTTTTTCTGACTTAGAAGTAACAATTTGGCACCAAATTTTATTTAAAGTATTCCAAATCCATTGACAGGTACACAGGTTTTCTCCTCAAGGTCATCAGTATGCTAAACTATGTGATAATAGGTTCTCTGCGGTTCAGCCATCTTTGCTTTGAGAAGCACAGGTAGCCTTCTCATTCTGAGTTTCTGCATGTTAGATCCAGTAGGCCAAAATCTTCCTAGGGCATTCTATCTTTCTGTTCTCATGCCGTTATGACTTGTTTTCTGGCCGTAAAGTACGCTAGGCTGCTTTCCTTCTTTCTGATTTCTGAAATGAGCATTAGGTTGGGACTATGTAATTGACAATTTAGTAGAAGTGGGTTCTAAAGCACTCTAATGTGGGGCTCAGTGTGGAAAGCTTCTCCGTCACTGTATCTGTCACCCATTTGATATCCAGAGCCAACGAGCCCGTGCCACCTCTCTGTTGGCCACTCAATAAGTACCTTGTTATCAAATCAGTTGTCACCCTACCACAATGCTGAACTTCAAGTCACCCTCAGTCTACTTAATAACAGCCCCAGAGTTCAAGCCCAGTGCTAGTAGAGCTTCCTCTAAGGGAAAATGTGAAAGTTCTTGACTGACTGAGGACAAGAAAAAACGTGTTGGTCAACACATTAACGATAACCAGAGAGGGCACCAAAATGTGTCAGATGCTACTTCTTGCCCTGTGCCTTCCATCTGCCTGTATCCATAGCTAGAGTTCCGGCTGTGATCTGTCTGCTGTGTGTGTTGTATGTGGTATTGTACCTGAGGCCTAGTGGCTATATATGATGGTTGAATCTACACTGTGTCTGTGTGTGCCTTAATCCCCCCTGCCGTGTGTGTGTGTGTGTGTGTGTGTGTGTGTGTGTGTGTGTGTGTTTGTCCTAACCAAGTGCTTTGTTCTGTCTTTATTGAACCTCACAGAAAACCCGACATGGGATTTCTTTACAGGCATCTTTTACAGTTTTTCAAGGGAAGAAAGAAGTCATTACTGACCCAGCTGGCCCAGAAACACACAGTACTGCAAACAGATGTTATCAAGCAGGTTTATTCCAACCTGTTCATTGCTTTCAGTAAATGATAGCTGTATCCCACACACATGCATTTCTCTGGGCACATAACCCAGAACACATAACCTAAGATTAAAACTATGTATTTAGCTTGGGTAGTAAAAGCTGATTGCATGGGAAGCCCAGGGCATGGTAAGGTTTGTTATATTGTTCTCTTAAATTAGGCAGGTTAAACAGGCAAGTACACTGTAGGATAGCAGGCTGAGTGTATAGTTCTAAATGCTATTAACATGTTCTATTAACTTTGTTGTGAGGACTGCCATAAGCTCAGTCCTTTGGGTTTCAAGAGATATGATCATAAAAATGTATCACTGCAGAAATATCCTATGCTGAGGTATGGAAGAAGAACTCTTCCATCTACACAGAAACTCATAGTTTGTCGACATACCTTAGATTGCAAATGCATAGTGCTTCGAGAAAGTAGAGAAAGCATTGTGTTTGGGGATGGAAGCCATAGAGAGGAAACATGTTCCAATTGCTGACAAAGTGATTCACCAGAAAAAATTGAGCTTGGGTTAGCAAATGATCCCTAGAACGAATGACCACAAGCCATTTACTGCACCCAAGGGATGGCTGCACAGATTTGGGGGTTCATGTGCATGGAACTTTATGCTAAGTATGATTGCAAGTATCCTTTGTGGGTGTTGAAACATGCCCTGTGGACAACGTGGACCTCTCATTCTATTATAAATTCTGTTTTCATTGTTTAAGGCATTATTTATAGCTCCTTCTTAAAAAAAAAACTAAGTTTTTATGAGAGATCTATATGGTTAAAGAATTTCTCAGTCTCTAGAGTCCAGTGATAAATACTCATCCCTGAACAGGAGATAAAATTGCATTGATCTAAGCTCACATGCACGTGTGCTTGGGTCACACACACACACACACACACACACACACACACTCACACAGGAATACACTCACGTAGGAATACACACAAGTAAAACCGGGCAATTATGAATAAAATCAAGGTATTATATCAATGTCAATATCCTAGTTAAGAAGACGTATTACATTCTTACAGGATACTGTCGCTGGGGAATCTAGGCAAAGAGTGCACCGGGTTCTGTGTATTTTCTCTTCTCTTTCCTCTCATCTAGGAAGAGCAGTTCATTTCCTACTTAAGTCACATGCTGGCTTCTGTGTTGCCCGAGATCCCCCTTTCACAAGTGCCCTCCAGCAACAATTAGTCCTGCGTGTAATTTCTGAATCAGATGGTGGCCTTGGGTGAGAACTACAGAAGCAGTTTGGAAGCAGATGTAGCCCGGGGTGAAGTCACCACCTGCTTTTGAGGGAAGTTGGGGGAGGAGAATAGGGAAGCTGGACCCATGTAGGCTATAGCCTGCTGTATAGGCCAGAGCTTTAACCTAGCCGCCCCCCCTCAAAAAAACCCACACACACATGATGTCCGTGAAGAATCAACAGAACCCACAACCATACCATCTATTGAGACCGAAGGGCTGCTGTGAATGTGCTTGAGGTTAAGGATCCAGAGATGGGAATGAGCTGTGACCGCCTAGTGGCTGGGCTTAGGTCCCCCCCCCCAAAAAAAAAGGCTCAGAAGGATTGTCACTGGCACACCATGCCCCAGCTTTGAAGATGTGTTCAGGAGCCACGAACACACATGACCTCAAAAGATGGCAGAGGCTAAGGTCCCAGGCCGATGGCAGAGGCTAAGGTCCCAGGCCGATGGCAGAGGCTAAGGTCCCAGGCCGATGGCAGAGGCTAAGGTCCCAGGCCGATGGCAGAGGCTAAGGTCCCAGGCCGACTAGCATCTTGGTCTGAGGTCAGGAAGGCCCATTTTTTGACCACGAAGTTTAAATCCCCATGTCTTCAGTGTTTGGCCCTGTCGTCTACTAAGCCTGATGCTTTGCTGCTGAACCTGCATGAGCCTCTCCCGAGTGTGTCAGTCTGCAGAATGGGTTTGCGTGTAGTTTTGACCATTCTAAATGCCAGCCCACCCAGACTGGTAAGAGCAGTTCAATGATAAGGCATGCCTTTGCGCCTCTGCACTGTTGTGGCAGTGGGCCCCGGTGCAGGTCTCTTCCCTCCCACACCCCAGAGGACAGTGGCCTTTATTCCAGGCCCCCTTATGAAGCAACCTGCAGCCTCCTTGCTGACTCTGCACATTCAGCCTAAGCTTAGCAGTTGAGAGAACTCTTAGTTCATCTCACAAGCTCTAGTTAAAAGCTCATACAGTGCAAGGATCTCTCCTTTGAGGATTTTGATTGGTTGGTTTATTTGAGATAAGGACTCACTGTATACCCCAGGTTAGCTTGCAACTCAGTATACAAACCATATCGGCCTCAAATTCATGATTCTCCTGCCTCAGTTTCCCTGTGCAGGTGGGAATTTCCAAGGCAGGCTTTCTGGAAACCTTTAAACTCACAGACTCTCTGCTCTTATCCCAGATGTGCCTACTCAGCCATTTTAAGACCTTACAATGATCAATTCATCCAGAGAACATTGTCTGGGGCTGAGATGAAGTTTGGTCAGTTGAGTGTTTACCTAGCATGCACTTCGGAAGGCAGAGGCAAGAGGATCAAGAAGTTCAAGGTCAGCTTTGGCGCCACAGCAAGTTGCAGGCCAGCCTAGGGTGTGTAAGACCTTGTGCAGAAACAAAAATGAAAGAGCATCAGGAAACTTGGGAAATGGGGAGGGTCATCTGGGTTCTTCCTCTGGCTATCCTATCTGTGACATTGACTTGAGTCACAGAATCTTTCTGAGTCTATGTTTTCTCATTTGAAACTTGAAATTGTTGACCCAGGTGATGCCATCTGTAACTAGGTGATGTCATCTGTAACTAGGTGATGTCATCTGTAACTAGGTGATGTCACTTATAACTATAGATGGACATTCTTGTGTATTAATTTTTCCTTCATTTTCTCAATTCCTATTATGCAGGCAAAATTTTATAGTTTCTTTAATCCAATTTTCATAGATAAATCCACTCAATAGTTGTCTCTATACAAATAAGGAAAATGATGTTTTTAGACTAGGATGGCTTAGCCCTGTAAACTGGGATAATTTCCCCTCAGTATTGACTAATTCAAATTCTGTATGCAGAGATGTATATCTATATGTGTGTATGTATATGCGTGCTTGTAAAAATCTAAGTTTTTTAAACCGCTTATTAGGATCACTGTGGAGGATGTAATTCTGTTCTCTACATGGCTGTCAGCATAGACTTGGGGCCCTTGGGTGAATCTAAACCTAGTAATAAAGCTCAGAATTTGTTTTAAGTCATGTAAATACATTTTGGTTCACAAAAAATGGAAAATAAAAACAACTGAACTTGGCTTTTTTGATGAACTTTGTTTTGCTTCCTAAGACACAACTACATACCAGCAATGTGTAGGCCAAGGAATGAACTGTGTGTGGAGTTGGGTGGGTTCAGGGGACTCAGGAATAGGAGGGTCAGGCTTCTCCATGGATGTATCCACAGCCTCCTTCCTTCAGTTGCTGAAGGAGCAGAAAAGTGTCTTCGGACTTTTCTGTGAGCGTTTCTGTGAATATGATTCGCAACGAACCAATTTCATTCTTCTTCTGTCTGATGTGAATACCGACTCTTAGCAAGTCCTGCCCTCCGGGAGCAAATTGTCAAATGAAGTCGAGAGATGGTAGTGACTGTTTCAAAGTCATAGCTGAGAAAGACTAAGCCATGCTTACTAAGCGACAGCTTCCCGGTGCGGGAACACACCCTAACAAACACACTCTTACTCGTTTTTATTTGTGGACGACATTCTCTAAGTCCATCCCATATTGGTAGCGGGAATCATGGTAGTGATAGAGCCAAGTAGGTTGATGAAGCTACCATCATATCAAATAGTCTGGTTTTCAAACAGCCGAGGGAGAGAACTTCAAAGTCTAGCTTCTGGTGCGAAAGGCGCGCAGGTCATTTTTGCCTAAAGTGATTGGCCAAATCTAACCACGAGACTGAACCCAAATATTCTGGGGTGGGCGGAACCATGTCTGGCAAAGGGCACTTGGTCTCATTACTCCTGTCCTCTAGTGCTAGCTGCTTCGTTCTATCTTCTGTAAGGATGCTATGTAACCCACGGCCTGCTTTCCTGAAAGCTCTACATGTGATGTTCTTCCTGGGGATATGGGGGTGGGAGAAACAGAAAACCTATCTAAACTCCAGAGCTAACAGCATGAAGCCCTGGCTCAGCTATACCTGGGCTGCAGACCCTGCCCTGATACTGCGGAGGGGGCTGCCATTTTAGTTGTCCCCTTTTGAACTGTAGGCCCAGAAGTCCTGAGGTTATGTTTCAGGAGAGGTCTCTAATTCTGTATCTAGCATCTGCTTCCCCTTCTGGGAGTCTGCCTAATGCAAGAGGGTTCTCGGACCCTGCTTTTGACCCCAGGGTGGAAACTAAGCAGTTTGATGCCTCCTCTTCCACATTCCCAGTCTCTCTTTTGTGTTAGTTACCTAAGTGTGGTTGTCAGGTTAAATCTGATTATTTTACTGGGTAGGCTAGCAAGTGTTTGGATGAACTGTCCTTTGCCTCTAAGTTCAAATGCTCAGTGCATAGCAGGCCCTCACAGTGCCTAAACTGTGCTTCTCTTTTCTTCCCTTTTCTTTTCCTCCCTCCCACACTCTCTTTTTCCCTCCTTCCTTCCCTTCCTCCTTCCCTCCCTCCTTCTTAATAATATCCACAGCATTTTCCACTCACTTTTTGAAAGTGAAAGCCCAGACTGGCCTCAGACTGGTACCAGGTCTCTTACTCCAGCTGCACTCACACTGGGATTACAGACCACACAACAATGCCCAGCTTTCCCATTTCCTGTTCCTGTCATAATTTATCATCCCGTTCCCAACCCCATCCTTCAGGGACCTGGTCCCTGGGGATCTATAACTTCTAGATGGGGGTGGGAGTCAGGGGAGGGGGGCAGGATTTCCAAGTTCAGTTTTCTACACCTTGATGGTTTTACCCTTTCCGTGGGCAGAGCAGGAGCGGGCGGGCAGAGATACTCATGGCTCAGTTATTGTAATGCAAGTGTGCAACCCTGAGCCATGCAGACAGGTCACCTGTCTAGGCTTTTTTTTATTTAGAATGCTGCAGGCACCCAGAGGTTGAGAAAGGGGGAGCACCCTGATGTTCTGTTGTTATGGTGCAATCTCTGCAGACATGTCAAGCACCGACTCTATCTAGAAACCCAAGAAACCACATGCTGGTCTCCCTCACCAACAGGTCCTATCAGTTCAGATCAATGTTTCAGTATGGTACTATCCAGTTTGTGATCAAAGCTTTCAGAAGTCACGAGGAAGCCTCATGTCTGCTCTGGACTCCTTAAGAGTCTCAAGTCCCCGTCAGGACAGGCTGATCTGTGGGCACATTTGGGTTCTACCACCTACTCCCTGAACTGGGTTCAAGATGTTGCCCTGGATGTAAGGGTCTCTGGTTTCAGGGACTCTCGTTTCGGACTTTGACAGAGCACATGTCAGAAGATTCCTAAGAATCAAGAGAGCTCTCTTGGGCTCTTTTAGAGAAAAAAGTGTAAAAGAATCAAAACTGTATCCGCACAGATCTCTCTCCATCCTGATGATGTTCAGCTGGGAAAAGATGGGAGAGGACAATGAGAGAGATGGAAATCCTGGGTTGGTTTGCTAAAGGATGAAGCTGGGACCTTGCTCTGGCCTGGAGGTGCCACAAGGTGGCAGCATTTCTGAACCTTCTCAATGCGAAGGGGGCCAGCCTGCAGGGCACGGGGTTGCCTTGGCCTGACCTGTCCTCCCTGAGTTAAGAAGCATTAGGAGTCCTAACCAGAACATCTGCTTGAAGGGCTGGATATCCGCGATCTGTGGACAGCTCACTCAATATCAACTTGGTGGCCACTTGGACCTTGGACTGGACTGACTTCAGTGTTGTGAGAAAAATGTTGTTTGGCCAGCAGCTGCATGAGGCTAAAGGACTTTTGGGTGCTTTACGAAGCATACCCTCTATCCTCACAGGTTGGCTCGGTCTGGGCTCTGAGGACTCCATCAGCTGCCTGGCATCAAGGCTAGAAGACCTGCTCTTCCAACCCCCAACCCCAACACCAGTTGCTCACTGCAGTGTAATAGGCAGTTTTGTTAAGAGACTCCTTCTTGGTGTGTAACTTGGATAGCTGACTCACTTGCTCACTTGTAAATAAACATCCTCTTGGCAACTTTGGAGCCAGAGTCTCTGGGGGAAAACAGAGTAAAGCTTTTCCATTATGGAATCTGCATCTAGGATGTGCAACTGGTGGCCAAGTTCATGAGACTGTGGCAAGGGGTCTTGTAGGGTGACGCCAGGGACTCCGGAAGCCTCTATCATTTACTAGCTGAGCCTCTGTGTCTGCTTTCTAAGATGCTGTGTGGGGAATTTGTAGCAATTAAAGAGCCAGTAGGTTATATGAATTTATCATCTGCCAGATGAGAGTGGTTTAGTTTCAATTACAGCTACGCAACCTCCCAACACTAGAGGGCGCTGTTTACATAACTACACCTGCAACCTTTCCCGCTTACATCTCAGTTACCCCGCGATGATGTTACTGAGGGACCGTTGTCGTGAAGATTGAATAAATAAATGAATGAACAAATAATAAAGTGTGTTAATGATGTTGGTGTCCGTCATTACTATTTGATTTAGATGCCTCAATTTTTAGAGCTAAGTAGAAAGGTTGAAACCTGCACTTGGAAGTGGTAACTAGGGTCTCGGGGTGGTCTTCAGAGCATGCATTTGGCTCTGAATACCGACTTTTACCAGAGAAATTCCTTCCTTTTCCTTCTGACTAGAGGACTTGTCAGTGTAGTTGAACATGGTCTGACCGGAGTCCAGCTCTAGATCACAGAAGGAGGAGACTGTGTCTATGTTGGGGGATCTCTGTACAGTGGTACCTACTGACCTGCCCAGGATAATTGACTGGTTAGACTTAAGGCTGAGATCTGAACCTACCCATGTGGCTCAGATCACGGTATCAGCCAACTCAGATTTGAACCACGGCAGCTTCGTATCCTGTGGGAAAACATCCGCTTGTCATTTGATCCCGAGCATGGTGACTCTGGATAGCAGTTAAAGCGGAGGGAGGTTGGTTACCGTTCAGCGTGGGGATGTGTCTACAGGAGACCTGGCTTTGGGCTCTAAGTGACGTGCAGGTGAGTTTGGGCAAGCTTTTTTCATCTCTGGTCTTTGGTTTGGTGTATATAGATCAAAGACGGCCATCACGGTATTTAAGCCTCCCCCTCACTGCAACCACAGACAAGCAGTGAATTCAGAGGAACCAGGTGACCCAAGCCATGTGGCTGGACCTAGTGAGTTTTACTTAAGGTAGTGGAAGTAGAATTGCCCTCTCGCTGCCTGTCTGCAGATGTGGGCCCAGTTCGAGAAATCCACACCGGGTCTTCCCTATTGAGGTTTCCATTCCCATCTCTAACCTGGCCCTCAGCGCACTTCCAAGTTGAGCCTGCATTGCTTCTGTGACTCAGTTCCAGGCTCTTTCCTGATCATTTAAAAAGCTTTTATCACATCTGAAAATGTTTCCCAAATGACAGTGAACTCCTGAGGTGGGGTGTGTGTGTGTGGGGGGGGGACACAGTGTTTTGATGAGTTAAGTGTAAACGAATCAAAACCATATGCGTTAAATTTCCCCTGAAATACTCTGGAGTTGACCATTAAGGACAAATGCTTTGGAACAATGTGGGCTGGGGTGGGATGGGTGGAGAGGGAGGGGGTAGGGAGCTGTGCCAGGGCTTGGAACAACCTCTGTGTCCATTGGCAACTGGTTTATTTATTCCACTGTGTGCATGTCCCCAAAGTCCCAGATGCCCGAACAGACACTCACTTTTTAAAATGGACAAGCTGATAATCTTAAACAGTAACTTAATGAGACCTTGGAGGAAAAGTCCAAGTGAGGAAAGGCATCGTGTTTGGCTGTCTGGCTCTGGGAGTCCATTTGAAACATGGTAGACTTGTTCAAGGTGTTGAACAACTGCTGTGGTTTGGGAATGAAATGTCTCTGTCAAAACTGATGTTGGGATTTAATTGCCACTCTAATGAAGGTGAGAGGTGGTAAGGTCACTGGGGAGGGGGGGACCATGGGAAATCTGCCTCCAGTGAGGGAATTAATGTAATTATTACAAGAGAAGATTAGTTACTATACATAGCTCCCTCTCAGTCCCCTTTTCTTCAGCTCTCTCTCTTGCACCTTCCCTTCAGTTTCTCTGTCATGAGATCTACACTGTAAGTTAAGAAGTTTGAGCCTCAAACAGTGGCTCAAACAACCATCTTTAACTTCATTTCCAGGGGATCCAACACCCTCTTCTGACCTCGCAGGGCACTAGCATGCATGTGGGACATGTGGGTTGATGTAAAGGTGACATACGATTGGACAGGAGAGAGATAGGCAGGGAACAATCAAAAAGCAGAAGTGGAGGGAGGAGTAGAGAGGGGGACTGGAGGGGAATCAAGATGGAGCTGGAGAAGGAGGATCTAGATCCAGGTGGTCGTAATTGGCGATAGGTAGATATGAGTATTTTAAGGGATTCTATAGGTCTTTTTAGCTCATATAGAACGGCAGTTTGTATCTTTGTCCATTGGTTGTAAGCTAATTGTGTAGAGGATTTGTGGAATGAGAATTTAGTATATAAACCTGCTTGATAAGCTCTCAGCTTTGGAGTCATGTTTTTGCCCGGCGGTGGAGGAAAGGAACACACCGGGCGGGCATATTCACCCGGAACAGGAGCAACAGGGTGGGCGGGTGAACCGCCCTGGAATGGAACCGTGTGGAGAGGGTGGCTTGTGGACTGAGTGACAGAGTCCATGAGATCGGCTCCACACTAGAGTGGCCTCCACAGAATGGGACCGCGGGGGCCGATAAAAGGCTTAAGATTTTCTTTTAATGTTTACCACAATAGTACACATACATACACACAGGCAACTCACTCCTCCGCATATAATAAAATGGAGTGATTGTTCCACATGGTACCGTGTTTCCAGCCCCCAGGACTGTGAACTAAGTCACCCTCTTCACAACCAACAAGTGGCCCAGTCTCAGGTATCCCGTCAGATCACCTGTCAGCAGAACTCAGTCACCAGAAGAAAATAAGCGAAAGCACCTTCAAACAAACACTCTGGTCTGTTCACTCACTCACAGGCTGTTTGCTGCCTGCTCAGCCTGTGCTAGACAGTGATGAAGATAAACAGAGGGCGAAGTCCCTGCCCTTGAGTGACCTAACTCCTTAACTTCCTGCTCAAGACCTCGGCATGATGTCATTGGCAGCCACTTCTGAGACAGGGGAGTGTCTCCTTTGCCTTCAGTGCCAGCTTGCTCTGTGCTGAGCCTTTCAGGTCTGTCTGAGACCATTTTCCCAAGATCTTGGTTCAGGCTGTGAACACGGTGTGTTGCGTTTTGAGGTTCAGCTGTTGTTCCCCATCTTCTGATTCCTCCCTCAGGCTGTCCGGATGCTGCTATTCACCAGGCTGGAAGGATGGAGTTCTGCACGATCCCAGTCTGGCTGGGAGTGAATGCCTGGGTTGAGAGGATGGGGGAGGAGAAGACCTTCTCCCAAGATCTTCAATGAAACAGCCTACTGTGCACATTTCTTTATTCAGGGTGGGCTTGTACACATACACTTTATTCTTTATTTGGGGTGAACAAAGTGTTGTATAGTTTGGGGGGAGCGGGTGAGAATATCCAGGATGGGCAAAGGTCATTGGCAGAATGAATGCTAAGGTACTGAGATGCTTCATTAGCATAGGGAGGCATTGCAGGAATCTCAGCAGGGCTAGGATGCCACAAGTAGAGAAGAGAAAGCCCGGCTAGCAAAGGGAGTCTGCCATTTTGCACTGAACTCAGAGCTTTCAGCAGGGTTTCCTGACAGCATGGTAAATTGTCTACTCTTAAACCCCACTGACGAACGACTTCATTGTTATATGCTAGGCTAGCTGGCTAGACTGGCTGACCAGCAGACTCGTGGCTTCTTCTGTCTGCCTTTCCAGAACCAGGATTACATGTGTACATGCTTCCAAACCTGGCTTTTCTCTCTCTCTTCCTGTGTTGTTGTATTGCATGCTACAGCCGATACAGATAAAACAGTTAAACCTTGTGAAGCAGAGACCCATAAAAACTTAGAGATGGAGATGATGGGGACTGACATGTGGAGGGTTGTGTTTTATGGGACATGTTAAGGAGAAGCTTCTGTACAGATTTCGACTTAGTTCTCGTCAATATTCACTGGTTCACAAGAAGTGGCTTGAGAAACCTCAACATAAATGTCTACAAAAAGGAGCAGACTTTCTGGGGTCTGAGGGGATTTGTACTTGGAGACGCTCCAGTCAGCAGAGGTGACATTGAGCATTCTGCAGACAGAACTGTCTCAAGACTGCAGCTGCCAGGGAGCTGCTGAACCACCTTCTTCATGGTGGCGACACTAGAAGAACCCAACATGGCGCTCGGGACAGGCAGGCTGACTTGTCAGTCTGAGTAGGGGGCGGAAGGTCCCGGGTCACACCTGGATTTTCATAGCTGTGATGCTGGAGATCTGAACTCATGCCCTCAGGCTTGCTTGGGGACTGAGACTGGTCTCTAAGGACCATCCCAAAGGCTTGCTGGTTTCTCCTGCCCGATTCTCACTTTCCTATATGGCCTACCTCTAACATAAGAGCACCCTCTTTCCACCCACCTTTTGGGTTGTGCCTCCTGCAGAGCTAAAGGTACCTCTGCCCTTTTCTCCTGTACCAGCCAAGTCTCCGATGCCTGTCCAAAAATATTTCATCACC
The DNA here is from genome assembly GCF_963924665.1 of Micromys minutus. Classification (NCBI taxonomy): domain Eukaryota; kingdom Metazoa; phylum Chordata; class Mammalia; order Rodentia; family Muridae; genus Micromys; species Micromys minutus. The sequence goes on from NC_137971.1 coordinate 4,693,648, forward strand.
TTCCCACTTTCTGGTTCCCTTCACAGAACAGTGCTGGAGAGGTTTGCTGAACTCCCCTCGTGTCTGTGTGTACAATGGGTTGTTGTTTCAGAGATGAAGAATCAGAAGGGGAAGCATGGTGATGAGCTCTGGGGGAGTCATGGAATAAGAGGAATAAGGACAGGTCACTAGAAGAGCACAGGACAGGGCGATTCCCTGAGGCCCTGGGTGTTGGGGTCCAGGTGGTCTGCAGCTCCTTTCTTAGGCACAAATCCTGACAAAGATGGGGCTCCATGGCTTCAGGAAACTGAAGACGAGCTAACATCCAGGAAAAATGTTCTTCAGAACAAACCAAAGCCACAAGGGTCGGGATGCGTGGAAGAAGAACTCAGGTAAAGAGGTCCAGAAGCTGTTTGTTCAAGCTCTGCCTGCAGTGCCGTCTCTTGCAGCTGGACAAACGGTACATCATAATCAGCAATGGGAAAATAAAGTGTTCATTCCTGAAGTTGACCCAGAGTCTTGTCTCTGTCTACCACGCCTATCCCCATGCCCTTCCGGGTCCCCGTGATGATCATGGATGACCAGGCTGAGGCACGGGGCGTAAGCAGGGTTCTACCTGAGCCCGGAAAGATGAGTCCCACCCCTGAAAGAGAGAAAGTGGGTCCACCTCTCAGCAAAGGACCCAGAGATTCAGGCATGCAATGAGTGAGGAATGTGGCCATAGCTGAAGTCAGCATCTCTGGCCTGGAAACGACAGCTGCATGGGTTTTTCAGGAGTATTCTTGAGCTGTAGACAGGAGGAAGCCAGAGACCAGGAGAAAGGGGATGCGGTGGTTACAGCCGGGAAAGGGGCTTGCAGCTACTGTAGAGTTTGCTCCCGTGGGTGTGGGTCAGGCTTGCTCTGTCCATCTTTCTATTCAAGCATCAACTATAGTCCCTGGCACTACTGACTTATCCTATAAACATGCACAAGGCTGGATACTAAACCTGTAGAGAGTACTTCAGGGGACGTCTGTAAGTGCATGGTCTTTCGTTGGGTGTCTCCATCCTGACAGTCAGGTTAGTGAGGTGTGCTTCCTAATTTCACCCTCCGTGGTAGTAAGCAGAACCCAATTTGCATTCTAGATCCTGAAGATCAGGAATTCAGACGGTTGCCCCTGCATGGTGAAGATTCACCTGGCCATTTTACATGGGTGAAGGAACCGAACAGCACATCCATGTGCTGTCCAGGCAGCAGATCCAGGGGAAGGAAATGAAAGTTGTTTCCGAAGAGCTTGTCTAAGTAGCTTCTATTGCTGATGCTGGAGATGATGAGCTAGCCTCCACATTTAACCATGCTGAGTCATTCATGCTGGAGACGATGAGCTAGCCTCCACATTTAACCATGCTGAGTCATTCATGCTGGAGATGATGAGCTAGCCTCCACATTTAACCATACTGAGTCATTCATGTCCTGGTTACACTTGTAGATAGGTAGTTGGTGAGTTTTCTTCAAACAGGTTATCATGCTCCTCCCCCCACTGGAAGGTTCAAGATGGAGAAATTTTAAGCAGAGAGGTGCTTTAGGCATCTGAACACATGATCTCCAGTGGTCAGTGCAGCTTGAGAGGATTCTGGAGTGGCAGCCTGTTGGAGGCAGGGGAGGGTGTCTGGAAGGCAGGTCCGGGATCTGAGAGTTTAAACCCTACCCTGTGTGCCCTCTGCTCCTGCTTGTCGTTACAGCCATGATCTCCCATCTTCCTGTTCGTGCCACGGTACATTCCACTTGCCGCTATGGTCTCACGGTGCTCCGATGTAAACGTAAGCCAAAATAAACTCTAGCTCTTGGTACTTTTGGCTATGATGCTTTATCACAACAGGAAAATAACAAATGGGGAGTAGGGTTTGAAGCAGAGGTTCAAAACTAGAAAGTTCATGTATATGTATGTGTATGCATATATACATAGATACACACACACAACACACACACACACACACACACACACATATGTAAAATATGTTCTACAATATATACCTGGTGAAGGACAATGATCTAGAATGCATTTTATAAGCATCTCTTAGGTTCCACCACCACCAAAATCTCCATATGATCTCAGGAGAAGAATGGGTAAAATATGTTAGCAGACATTTTACACAGAAAAGCACAGCAGATAGTTAACAAGCACATAAAAAGACACGAGTAATGGGTACTACAGAGAGATGTCCATCCTCCATAGGCTTGGGAAGGGCTGGAAAAACTACATTGCTTACTCTCTGCTAGTAGATATAGCACCATCAGTCTAGAAACCAGCTGAGCATTTCCCCCAAGACAAACTGTGTAATCCCCATGGGACCCTGTGATTGCATCCTTTGCAGAAAACATAGCCACATGCAAATGTCCAAGGCAGCTCTACTCCCAGATCCCAAACCTACAGACATTCCAAATGTTCTTCAACATGTTAAATGAACAACTGTCATTAGTTTATGTTATGGGATAACAGAACTCAGCAGAGGGGTGGCCTACTGACGGGCAAAACAATGCAGTTGAGTCTCTTGGGACAACTCATAGGTGCCACAGCTGGTCTCAGTAAGTTACCTGTGATATGACTTCTTTTAAATAGCATTCTAGACATGAAAAACCTGCCTTTCTTTCCATCTATCAATCATCTATCTTCAATCATATATGTCTCTAATATCTATCATCTACCTACCTATCACCTGTCTATCTTCTCTCTCTCCTATCTGTCATCTATGTATCTGTCTATCTATCTTCTATTTATCTACCACCTATCTATCCATGTACCAATTATCTATCCATCTATCTATCTATCTATCTATCTATCTATCTATCTATCTATCTATCTATCACTCATCTATCCATCTACCAATTATCTGTCATTTATTTATCTATCAATATCTATCAATATCTATTTACCTATCATATCTATCTATCATCTATCCATCAATTATCTATTCATTATTTATCTGTCATCTATTCATCTATCAATTATCTATTTACCTATCTATCATATCTACTTATCTATCTTCTATCTATCTGTATATCTTCTATCTATCTATTTATCTCTCTGTCTCTGTCTCTCTCTGTATCTCTCTGTCTCTGTCTCTGTCTCTGTCTCTGTCTCTCTCTCTCTCTCTCTCTCTCTCTTATCTATGAGAAGGAGAACACATTAGCCATTGCCAGGAATTGAGATGGAGAATAAAGACAGTAGGTCCCTGTGGCAATAGCCTGCTCTTGGTCTTGACTGTGGGGTTGGTAACATGAAGCTAGCCATGTGGTGGCATGCATAGAACTGAGCACATACCCTTCACCACAAGGAGGAAATATTAGCCCGGAAAGTAGAGCCAAGAGGTGCAGAAACCAAGAAAAAATAAAATTTTCCCACACTCCAAGTGCCTACTTGACCTTATGGAAAGTCAGAATACACAAAGGGAGTGGTGCCCATGGGGACTCTTCTTGTTTGGGTAGGGGACTAATGAGGTGGTGGTGTGGTAAACATTAAAATTCGATGTTCTGTTGTTATTGGCACTGCAGTCTTACTCCATGGGAGCCACCCCAGTGCTGACAACCAGGCTCTTTCTCTACCACGCAGTCCCCACACTGCCCTCTCTCAACTCTTTCTTTGAGCCTGGAACTTTGGCTACTGGTTCCTGAGCTAAGCACAGGCCACCACTGTAAAACCACTTGCTCTGGCTGCTCCTCTATCAGCCAAGAACTTAAATCACATTCTCCACAGCCCGGTAAAAACATGACTCACAGCCATCAACTTATCAAACAGGTTTATATGTTAAATTCTCAATCCACAATCCTCTACACAATAAGCTTACAACCAGAGGACAAAGATATAAACTGCCCATCTATATGAGATAAATTAGACGCATAGAAGCCCTTAGAAATAATCATGACAACCTCATTAAGCTAGAGATGTGCTGAGAGAAACACACATCTGCCTCTATTTCCTTCTTCATCAATCTCTGACTCCTGCTTCCTCTCTGCTTTTCTAGACCTTTCTCAGCCTACCTCTACTGTTCAGTCATGTATCACCTTAACATAAACCTACAAGGTGGCATGCTGTTTCCTGTATGAAGTAGCCTATATTAACTTTGTGTTCCAGAGACCTTCAGTGTGGGGAACAGAAAAAGCCTCAAGTAAATAAAAATCCTTTTTGAGTGTGTGCTCTCAGCAGAAGCACAGTCATACTGGGTCTTCAATGCCTTAGACCAAAATGGAATGGCAAAGCCTTCATCAGGTGCAAGGACTTCTGCTGGTCCATGTGAGGGTGTGGTCCATGTGATAGTGAGTCCAGAAAATGTCCACTATAGCTTTGTCCCTGGAAATTTACAGTCTGAAGACTTCTCCTTGACTGCTTCTAGCAAACTTAGCTGAGCCTCCCCCTCCACTGTATATCATAAGCCCTGCCCCCTTGAGTTTTTTGTATGTTTCACTTCCCTGTTCACCTGTGTTCAATAAACACAAATGCATTGAACTTCAGGGTTGCTGTGGTCTTCCCAGCAGACAGCCCAGGCCACCCGGTTCCAGCTTCTCTGTGTGTTCCTGTGTTCATTTCATTCCCCTGTTCCCTTCATTTGGTGAAGTTCCTGGAGCTGTACAGGAAATGACACTGTGGATGAGACCAGGTGACATAGATTCCCAATGAGAGGAGGGGTTGTGAAGAAAGCACATCAGATCTACAGAACCATCTTCATTTCCCCTGAGGTGAGGAATGATAAAGGAGGAGGGGCAGGACCAAACTAGAGACAAGTCCCAACCCGAAGCTTCACACCCAAGAGGCTGACTGTATCAACAGACACAACACATATGTAAAATAGGACTTGGACCCTGAGCTGCAGCAGATTCCTATCTACAATGACTAACCCAGGAGAACAGAGTCCTGCAAAAATAATGGTTTCTAATATCCAGAGAATTACTCAGTCCTTTCCTTGGGTTTGAATGTCACTCTTGCTCAGCCCCAACTTCCATCTCTGGTGACAACGTCAAGCTTGGCAATGACGATCCAGGACTAAATTAGTAGCTGCAGCTTTCTCTAATTATTTCACTACTTACAAATTAACACAACCAGAGAAAGCTGGCGACGGGAATTTAATCTGATGACTTCCAGCTAACCTGCCAATAACTTGGTAACCTCTAGTCAGGAGAGATCCCAAATTCACTTTCTCTATGGGAATTCCTCCACAATTTCTTGCCTGCCTTTGAGTCTTTGCCCAGCAGAAATGAGGGTGACCAATGTCCTGCTTCAGCAAGCTCAGGGTGAATAGCCTTTACCTCCCTCATCTGCTTAGGTTTTATTTCCATGCATCTTTGTGGATGCTTATCTGGCCCATGCATGGATGCTTCGGCCGAAGACTAAATCATGCCTGATGAGCCATCTAAGTCCTTCTGGCAGAACCCATTTCTGCTCCATGCCTTTGCCTGCCCACGCAGACTGGTTGTTATGTATTTTGGATACTGTGATGAACCAGCCTGACTCTATCTTATGAATGAAAGCCATTTTGTTACGAAAAACAGAACAAGTTCATTTCCGTCTGCTGCAAAATTCAAGTTGACCGTGCTTGTAACTTGTTTCTGGAATTTGAGATACCCTCCACCCTATGGAGTTTGACTCTTACTTTGGATGTACCATGATAATATGATCTGTCAAACAATTTTAAAGTGTTCAGTCAACATCCTATATAATCAAAATTCCTCTGAAAAATCCTCCAACACCCTCCCCCCCCAAAACAGTCTTGTAGTTTTATGGATAGACTGTATAAAACCTACTCTTGCCTGTGTTTGATGCTATTTTCTTTTCAAACCCTGCTTTAGAGAGATAGCCTTGTCTGACAAAAAATAAAGCTTGCTTAATTTGACCAAAGGATGTGGATAATGAGTGTTAGGAAAAAGATGGAGAGAGTGTGTGTGGGGGAAAGTATGCTCCATGGAGGTGTGGTGAGGCATGGGGGCAGGGGAATGCCTCTGGGGAGCCCATATTGAGAATCCCTTTCTCCTGAGGGACCAGCCACATAACGGTATAGTACAGAATAGAGTTTATTCAGGGCATGGGGAGGGGAGTTAAGAGGGCGGTAGAGGCAGAGAGAGAGGAGAAGAAGAGAGAGGAGTAGAGAAGCAGAGGCCGGCATGAGCACATGGAGAAGGGGGAAGGGAATAAGGAGGGAAGGGGGGAGAGGGAGAGTGGGAGAGCAAAGAGCAGGAACACAAGAGAGAGGAGGGGGCAAGCAGCCCCCTTTATAGTGCCAGGTCACTGGGGCAGAGCTCACCTGACTGTTGCCAGGTATCTGTGGGGTGGGGTTTAGAATCCCTGCAGTGATCTTTAATTTGGGGGAATTAGCAATTCCCACCATACTTACAGGCCACCCCAAAGAGTCACTGTTTCCTGCTAGAAATCTCTCAGAGGAGGAAGGGCTATGTACTGTCTTCCGGTCTCCACTCTCTCCGCTTCTGCCTCTGTTACTGAACTACCCGAAAACCATACCTTTGGCCTATTTTCGGCCTCCCCGCTGAGCTCTACTCTCTGTATGTTTCCTGCAGGCAGGCATGGCAGAAGTGTCTGAGGAAAGCACTCTGAAGGGCACCCTGTTAGAGGACAGAGCCTGTGGCACAGAGGCCGACCCAAAGCAGAGTCAAGAGTCTCTTCCCACGGCACCAAATGGTATCACTTAGCACCACTAGCTCTTGAGCTTCCCCGCCCTCATTACCATTCCCGGCCCACAGTCTCTGCTCCCTGAAAACATGTTTTGCAAACAGAATGAATGATCTCAGAGTAACATATGTTGCCAGCGTGTGACACTGTAATGTGTTTATTGTAATTTTATTTTTCTCCCTGGGTTCCTACCCCTCAGCCACCCCTAAAACCCATTTTCATCCAACATCACTGAAAGCAAAAACAAAAACACAACACAACACAACAAAATCCTTGCTCCCCACTTAGAGGCCCAAGTCCTGGGGAGTCGGAGCACAGGACACACTGTCTCCTCTAAAGTTTGGAAATAAAAGTGTCTTTCTCCTTTCAGCGCTGATCCCTGATGCGACTATGTAATCGGTATCAAACGCTCGGTAGCAAGGATTTCTGTTGAACCTTCTCAGCTAAAATAGATTTCACCTGCCCGTTGCTCTTTGTACGGGAACAATGGTTTAACAATGAAGGCCTGCTATTGCGTTCAGCCGTGAATAGCTTCCATTCGAGGTATCTGCTGTTGGCCCTGCAGATTACCTGTAAAGAATGTCTGCCTCCCTCCGTGGAGAAAGGTTATGCCCCAGGCAAGCAATCCGGGCTGTTTTGTGGTAATGAATCAATAGGGACCTGCAATTAACGGAGTCTGATACCCAAATGGTAGGAGTCGCCTTTGGAAAGGGGGTCTGCTTCCTCCTCTAGTCTAATTGCACAGCCCAGGGTGTCTCCAGCAGGAATGGGCCAACCGTGTGTGTGAGCATGGGTGGGGTGCTGCAGGAAGGGGCAGAGAGGCTGGCAAGCGAGGTTTTTCTGGAGGCCTACTTAGACGAGCGTTCGGAAAAGCGGGGAAGGAGACTCGCCTGTGTCCCGTCAGCACGCAGCTGGGTGCGAAGCTGTTAGCCAAGAGTGTCTTCCGGGATTTTCAGCTGGACTTTTGGGAGGGGGCGGCTGAGGGGGGTGTCTGTTAGGGAAAGGATGAAGGGGGGGGGGAGCATATGGCCCATGGAGGTGCAGAGAGGCCTGGGGGCAAGGTCCCTCTGGGGGGCCCATGTTGGGAATCCCTTCCCCCTGAGGGACCAGCCACATGACAGTATAGTACAGAATCGAGTTTATTCAGGGCATGGGAGAGTTAAGAGGGTAGTAGAGGCAGAGAGAGAGAGGAATAGAGGAGAAGAGGCCGGCCATAAGCACATGGAGGGAGAGGAGGGAAGGGAAGGGGAGGAGGAAGGATCAAGGGGGAAGAGCATGGCTGCAAGAGGCCAATAGGCCTAGAGAGGCAAGAGGGAGAGGAGGGGTCAAGCAGTGTCAGGTCACTGGGGCGGAGCATACCTGGCTACTGTGAGGTAATTGAGGGGTGGGGTTTACAGAATCCCAACAGTTCCAATGACTGGGGATGCCTGCGGGGGCTTCAGGGTTAGCGCCACAGAACTCAAGGCTTGTGCACGGTGGGGCTAGAAGGGAAGAAAAGACAGAAACGTTCTTTGAGTGTAGCAAACCTGAAGCCGCATCCTCATGCGAGTGGCCATCTGCTGGGCAGAGTTTCCAGAAAAACTGTTGGTTCTTTGACATAAATCAAAAGGAAGAGGAACATTTGACATTTTCTTACCCCTCCCTCCTTTTCCTTACTGGAATGCAGTCCCGATGGCTAGAATCACAGGGTCTCCAGCTTGCAAACAAGAAGGCTAGCTCCAGAAGTGTTTAAGTGAATGGCATATAGGGTCAGAGGGAGTTAGAGGCACTGGTAGCAGGCCTCAGCTGTCCCCACCCACAGGACCTCCCGTGAGAACCATGTTTTCCTGTACATAGATGCCACTGTGCTAGAATTCTATGACACATGGCCATACACTCTGAAAGATGCTTGATTATTTCTACAAGCTACTACACCACGTCTTTGGAAACTTCCTTGAAGGACTCAGAGAAACGGAAAGAACCACCCTGGGAGACGTATCACCAGGAATCTAATGCTTCAGGGCTTGGCCATCTCATCATCACATGTTAACACAGACAGCTGAGGACCACCATTACCATCACTAATAATCACAACCAACACCATGATCATCACCACCACCACCACTACCACCATAACCATCACCACCACCACCATCACCACCATCACCACCATCACCACCATCACCACCATCACCACCATAACCACCACCACCACCACCATCACCACCACCACCACCACCACCACCACCACCACTACCACCATAACCACCACCACCACCACCATCACCACCATCACCACCACCACCACCACCATCATCACCACCACCACCACTACCACCATAACCACCACCACCACCACCACCACCATCACCACCACCATAACCACCACCACCACCACCACCACCACCATCACCACCACCATAACCACCACCACCACCACCACCATCACCACCATCACCACCATCACCACCACCACCACCACCATCACCACCACCATCACCACCACCATCACCACCACCATAACCACCACCACCACCATCACCACCACCACTATCACCACCATCACCACCACCACCATCACCATCACCACCATCACCATTACCACCACTACCATCATCACCACCATCACCACCACCATAACCACCACCACCACCATCACCACCACTACCACCATAACCACTACCACCACCACCACCATCACCACCACCACCATAACCACTACCACCACCACTACCATCATCACTACTCTCACCACAACCATTTTCAACACTACCACCATGATCACCACCATCATTACCACCATTTACCACCCCCCCCACACACACACCATCATCATCATCTACCTTAGATTCCTTGCTTAGTAAATCAAAGCTTCTGGAGAAGGGGAGTTAAATTAAGGCAGGTCAGGGGCAATGACACTCGAGACACTTTATAAACACCTCTCTGCATCATAGAAGGTGCTAGAATGAATCTCCAAGACACTACCTGCTACTGCATAGTCTGGGCCAACTCTGAAGGAAGTGAATGTGGGAGCCAGCAGGCCCTAATCCTAACAGCAATGACATTTAAAAGGCCCCTTCCCCATACAGAAACCTTTGCAGATGTCCATCCCCAGACAGACAGACCAGATTTTTCCACCACCCGATGTGACTTCTCGTGGGACTTGGGACGAAGCACAAGAACGTTTCGGCTGAAGTTAGAATAGAGCCTGTGGTCCACTGGGATATTTGGTCATCAGAGTTTCCTAGTGACCCGTGAAGGTCACCTGCTGACCCCTGGGCTCTGGGCAGTGCGGCTTAGAGGCTTCCCTCCAGGAGGACAGCAGAGAGAGAGAGAGAGAGCAAATCACAAATGAGCTAATCACCATTAATGTGGCGGCTGAAACCGCCTGTCTGACATCCCTACTAATGGCTGACAAATGTCAGGGTGACTTGTGTGCTTTTCTTGTTAATTGAATTGGTTAATTAGGTCCCAGAGGCCTGGCTGCTAATTATGAGCTACAGCCGAATATGAGGGGAAGAAGAGGAAAAAAGAGACGCAAGTAACTGAAGACAAAAGACAACACACGTGCTTTTTGCACACAAACAGGAGCCCGACTTCTCTGAGCGCTTCTCCGTCTCTACCTTGAGCAGCTCTCCATTCCTGACTTCCCACATGCTACTGTCTTCTTGATGTGTTCAAAAAGATTTTTTTTTAAGCAAGAAAAACTCCAATTCTGCCTTTTTCCCCCCACTAGGAACATCTGTTCAGACAGCTCCTTGTTCATTAGTTTTCTGCCAATTAGCAAGGAGGAGAATGGGAGAGGAGATAGGTAGGGGGGAAAAAAGCCCAATTTGCAACCTGACCCATTACATCATAAAGATGCTCTGTTTGGATGCAAAGGGGGCTACAGACCCAGCTTGTTTTTAACAGAATGGCTCCAGCGTGCCTTAGCACAGACTCTAGACACAGGGCTGAAGACCAGAGTGCACACTATCCCAATGAGAAATAATCAGGACTGTGCCTGGGAACTCAGGAGGCATCCAGAAACTGGAGGCATCTCCAAGAGTTGCCTCTTGGTGTTGGAGAGGGGGTTCAGTCAGTAGAGCGCTTGTTGAGAAAGCTTGGGAACACTCAGTTCAGACCCCTAGCACCTATGTGAAAACCCAGGCATGGTGGGTGCACTGCTAACCTTACTGCTGAGGGTTGAGTGGAAAGACAGGAAGTTCCCTAAGCTCATTCCTCAGCCAGTATAGCTAAAGGAGTGCGTCTCAGGCTCGGTGGTTGACCGTATGTCAAGAAAGGCGGAATGTGGCAGAGAAACATACCCAATATGCACACATGCACACTCCCACACAGGCAAGTGCACTCAAACACACATGTCCCTACAGAATACCCTCCCCCCGACACACTGTGTCTCACAATACCCTCCAGGCACACACAGTGTGCCTCACACATCTCTATCCGGTTTATCTGTCACTGTCACGCTTCAGGTTTTCATTCCATAAGGGGAGAACATTGAGAAGAGCCGTAACCTCCAGCCCTGTTTCTCCAGCTAGCTCTGCTTCTAGGAGCCATCCAAGCCAAACGTCAGGAAAACGGACCAACATTCTTAGGCCGCTGTGAAAGGGGTGGGACTGGACAGGGGAACCAAGGTATCAGGGAAGCCAGGCTGAGGACCCTATGGGGGAAGAACCAAATTCTGGCTTCCTGAAGTCCTGGCAGTCATAGTTAACACTCCTTAGGGCTGAGCTGTCTGGCTCCATATTTGACACTCTGAGAGCAGGAAAGGGGTTAGGTTTGAAAGCAGGTGACCAGACGCTTGGAACTTCAAGGGTAAGTGTGTGTGGTAAGTGAGCCAGACTCGGAGCTGTCAGCCTCTGGTGGGGATCCTCTGAGCGTGAGCCACACCACACTGGAAGGGGAGTCACCCATTCCAACCAGCCAGCGTTCAGAGCCCCGATTTCCAACCCCAAGTCTTAGCCTCTCCAAGTCCCGGCCCCTGCTCCCAGAGACAATGCTTGGGTCAGCTATAGGTTGGCTCTGGCCAACTCTTCTGAGGTCTCTGACTTTCACAGAGACTTGAGTGGAATGCAGGGGCCACAACTCACACCGAGCTCCTCAAAGGCATCCTGGTCTTAAGTGTCACCAGGAAAAAAATGTATTAGCTCCACAGGGAATTCCTAAAAATGACCAGATTGGCATGCATGGGTTGACGGGGGCACCCAAACTGGGAAGGAAAATGGCTCCTAAAGGAGGCAAAGGCAAGACAGTTGGAGATGCTTTACCACAGCAGCTCCTCCTCCCAGCCAGGCAGCGAGGCCCGGATCTTCCTGAGTGTAGTATTGACCTGGTGCTATTGACTTGCCACCTGCTGAGACTTCTGTCCTCATTGATAACCAATGCTGGTGCCTAAAGTTCAAACACTGCTGGGCTGCTTTCATGTTTGTAAACAGTATTGACGTGCATAAATCAGGGGCCATAAGACCCCTGCACCATTAACACGGACGGAGTCCAGAGTCCATGTGGAAGAGGCTAATTAAAATCAGAGCTGGGGGTGAAGCTGCAGAGACTGGCCCATTAATGTAAAAGCCCTCAATCCAGGACATCCCGGGACCCCTGCCGGTGCCTTCCCACACTGTGGCTGGCAGTGCTGCCCTCTTTTCTGTGGGGAAGTGGGGGGCTCACAATACCCTTGGGTTACCGCTGACAGCTTCTTAGGCCGGTCCCCTTCTAGTCAGCTTCAGGAATGAGGTAGGCAGGGGGAGAAGACAACAAACTGGGGTCCTCATGTTGACCCACAGTATTCTGATGTAGCCTAGAAAACACGTTTGGAAGCCTAAAGAAACAGTAAATCCCCAAAAAATAAATGTAGGAGAGAAGGACACTTCCCACTAAACGCTAAGGACAAATCTACAAATTCCAGGGCAAAACTCTACCCCAGACTGCCTCTTGCCACAGTTACTTTAAGGATAGTACCTATTCTCTTGCTTGTTTTTTGAGACAGTCTCACAAGTGGTCCAAACCAATCTCAAATTTACATGTAGGCCAAGGCAAGCTTTAAAGTTGATCCGCCTCCATCTCCCAGGGCAGGAATTACGGGTGTCCGTCACTATGCCTGGCTGGAAACGTGTTTTTAAACAGGACACGGTGGCTTATTCACGTAATCCAAGCATTTAGGAGGCCCCGGGGCAGGAGCACTGTTGCAAGTTCAAGGCCATTTTGGATTACATAGAGAACCGGAGTCTCCTGGTCTACCGTGTGAAACTTGGTCTAAAGAAAGAAAAGTCCTTACACTGTGTGGACTGAAGCTCAACCGGCCACATTAGAGATTCCTCACTTCAAGCAGCCCTGTCCACTGCACCACACTGCAGGGGTGACCTGGCTGTACGGGAGTCACTGTCAGGATGAAGAGTTTCTTTCCCATCTCTTTTCTCAGTCGTACCTGCAGCCACAACTTTTCTCTTGCATAGTAACCCATAAAGGAATGGCCCACATTACCCAGCCCTTGCTGGGCCCCGGGCACACCTCCAACACTGCACAAGCATGGCTCATTCCACATTTATTAACAAGGACAGTGACAAATCCAGAGTGAACTGCCAGGGATAGACGGTGACTCTGCCTCTCCACGACATCGTGAAGATAAGGCAGACAAGGTTAGCACCACATTGGACATGAGGAGGAGAAGCCTGGACGGGGTGAGGGTTGTCTTACAGTCAGAGGTAGCCATCTAGCGAAGGTCATTATGACATGTGGGTTGGACTTCATTCATATTCAACTCCCATGTCCCTCCCTCCTCCCATGTCACTCCCTCCTCCTCATATCCCTCCCTCCTCCCCATGTTCCTCCCTCCTCCCCATATCCCTCCCTCCTTCCCATGTTCCTCCCTCCTCCCATATTTCTCCCTCCTCCCCATGTCCCTCCCTCCTCCCATGTCACTCCCTCCTCCTCATATCCCTCCCTCCTCCCCATGTTCCTCCCTCCTCCCCATATCCCTCCCTCCTTCCCATGTTCCTCCCTCCTCCCATATTTCTCCCTCCTCCCCATGTCTCTCCCTCCTCTCCATAGTCCTCCCTCCTCCCCATAGCTCCTGAGGTGCTCCTTCAGCTTTCATGCCACAGAGTCCACATTTGAGAAAAATACTTTATGTTTCTTTCTCCAGATTACCCTCGCTTGATTTTCTTCCCTCACACAACCCTCCTTCTCTTACTATCACACACACACATGCACACACACCACATATACACACCACATATACACATACACCACACACCACACACACCACACACACACACTTGCCCATCGCACACCAGACATACACCACCCAGCCACACACACATATATACCTACACATATACACACACCACACCACACACACACATACACACACATACACACCACACACACATACTCACACACTACATACCACATATACACCATACACACACATATACACACCACACTGCACACATATACACACACCACAAATACACACACACACCACACCACACCACACACACATACACACACACACACACCACACCACACATACATATACACACATACACACACTTACACTCACACCACACATACAAACACTTCTAGATTCTCCATGCATGAATCTAGAAAACATGAAGTCTGTCTTTAAGTCTGGCTTATTCAGTCTCACATGATGGTCGTTGGTTCTGTCTATTTCCCTGTGAAAGGTGCCATTTCATACGTCATTATGAAATGTCCTACTTTGGAGGAGCTGTCATGACCATAACCATCCTTTGCCATTGGAGCTGTTTGCTACAGTTGGCCATGGATCCGTCTTCCGGAAACCCTGAGAAGGATGAGCTGGTCCCCAGAGCTACCCTGTCATAAAGATCACTGGATTGGTTCCTTAAAAAAGTAACACTTATGAGACCTGATTTTTAAAAATTTTCTCTAATCAAAGGGCTTCTCCCCCACACAAGAGACTCAGGCTGCCATTTTCTTAATTGGTCCCAACTAAGGCGCCTTACAGGGCAGCAGGAGAGCTGTCCTGTATATAAGACCAAAGGTTCCGGAAGGAGGGAACCAGGGGCTGGTGAGTGAGCCATATCACGTTCCTGGGTTTTTGGTTAGCATCAGGACTGGAATGTTTAACTTCATGTGGTTTTCCAAGATTAATCATAAGTTACAACAAGCTGCTCTCCCTTGGGGTATTTCATTTGCATCATTTTTTTCCCCAGAGGGCTGAGGGAAGAAAAAATATCCGCTGCACAGCTTTGGAAATTAGCTGCTTGTCACTCATGAACTTGGAACGGGATTCCAAGCTCATGCACCAGGCTCCAGAGCCCTGGTTCAGCTCCCAGCAAGCAGGAGACAGACAGATGGAAAAGAACCATTCCAAAGCTTGAGTGAAGAGACTGTTACAGCTCTGGAGTAACTTGAGCCTCCAGCTTCTGAGCTCCATCATTTGTCTGAAGGTCTCTGGATACCTTCAGAGAGAGGCAGCCAGTCCCGTGTAGGTATAGGAGACTGGGAAAGGGGCAGCAAGTGCTGCTCTCTGTAGGAAACAAGATGGCCGTTCTGAAACAAGATGGCCGTTCTGAGTCTGGGGAGGGATGTTGGGGTAAGTATTTAAAAAAATTGGTGACCTGTTTCATCAAGTCATTGCTCCATGCTGGCCCATGGTACTCTGTGACCCGGGTGGTCTGTGAGCTGTGAGCACTTTGACATACTGCTATCTGGCTGGTGTTTGGCATTAGTTCCAGCACCGGAGGGCCATATAGAACTAGCATTATTTCATCTCTGGTTAGTATCTCTCTCGGCTGCCTCTCTGCCAGCTTCAAACTCTGCCCACACAACAACCAGGCCAACAAATTCAAAACTCCAGAAACTTGTAATTTAACAATGGCTTTATCTCAGATTTTCTCAGTAAATTTTACTCTCCACAAAATGTCCACACCATATACTCAGAGCCAAATGATATAATTTGCCAATCTAAACAAGACAATTGATCCTGTACCATTCCTTCCCTTACAAAATATTTATAACCAACTGTATCT
Source organism: Micromys minutus (assembly GCF_963924665.1). Taxonomy (NCBI): domain Eukaryota; kingdom Metazoa; phylum Chordata; class Mammalia; order Rodentia; family Muridae; genus Micromys; species Micromys minutus. The sequence goes on from NC_137971.1 coordinate 4,709,276, forward strand.
ATGCAGAGTCATACAAAGAGGGTCCTCTGCATCTTCCTCCATGTTGCCTCCTCCTCCTCAAATCTCCTTTCTTTCTCTATCTAATACTGAGTTCTCATCTACCTTTCCTTCTCGTCCAATGACAGACCTTATTTTACCTTGTGCCTGCCTTCTTTTAATTCTAAACACAGAGGGAGCTTTCTAATGCACTGGTCTTTAGCAGTTCAGATGGTACAGCTGACTAGACATTACTCTGAGTAAAAAGCTAATAACACTTTTCATAAGGATGACACATTGTCCAGCAGGATTGGGTTGTGTCCAGGGACAGTCTGTCATAGTTCTGCAGATTGGAGGCTCACTTGTTTGAAGGAAGACTGTTGGATAATGAGGTGTATGGGTATTGAGACCCAGAGGTCAAGCCTATACTCAGTCCCCTGCATCCAGAGTGACAGGGACACTGAGAAAGAAGGTAAAAAGGGTGTGAGAAACCTTGTTACATGAGTGAGGCTCACATGGTCAACGTGACAAAGCCTATGAAAGACTCTGCCATCCTTCAACTCAGATGTGTCAATTTTCTGGTTTTAGGACAGCATTTCACATAGCCAGTGCTGGTGTTGAACTTCTATGTAGCTCAGGTTGACCTTAAACTTCTGATTGTCCTGCCTCTACTTCCCAGGCCTTAATATTACAGGCATGAGTCACCATGTCAGGTCTTGATGCTGCAAAATTTTAGGCTTTCCAATGCTGGAAGAATCTGGTTATGGGAGGAATGATCCTCTGGGACACCACTGAGTGAGCCACTTCCTGGGCAATGGTTGAAGTACCAGAACCTGACCAGCATGGTCAAAGTAGGTTCTTTAGGAAGTCCAATCTGGTTAGCAGAAGATGTACCTCTGTCACAAAAACTCAAGCACTCTTGGCACCTTCATTACTTCATGATTTATTGGGCCAATTTATCCCTCTTGTCCCAGTACATTGATTAGTATTTAATTTTGACCATTTTCAAACTTCAAATCTCCCTAATCCAGATCCTCCCTTAGGAATCTGAAACAAATGAATTTCAGAATGAAAGGTCTTCTGTGAGGAGGGCATCCATCACCAGTGGGCCTGGGCTAGTTACCTTTCATCAGGCGTGACGAAACACCATGACCTCAAGCAACGGAAGGAAAAGTTTATTTTGGCTCATGGTTTCAAAAGGAGAGTCTGTAATGTATGACTGCAGGTGGTCAGAGGGAGACACTGCCTCCTCATGTCTGTGACCACGAGAAGAAAGTGGGCCAAGGATCAAGCTCTTAAACTTGCCCTTGAGGTGTATTCTACCAGCAAGGCTGCACCTCCTAAAAGTTTCACAACCTCCATAAATAGCACAAGAAATCAACCAGGAATCAAGTATTCAAATGTGTGAGTCTGTGGGGACATTGCTTATTCAAACCACAATGAAGCCCGAGCTGCCTCTCCAGCCCCGCACTGGAGCAGTATCAAGTGTAAGCCCATCCTTAACCAAACAAAGGAGGATCACATCTCAGGCTCTGCTGATGCTTCTCCTTGACCTGGGATGCCTTTTCCTTCCGTGCTCTGGTTTTGGAGGATAATTCTTTGTTTAAATAATTAGTTTTTATTTTGTGTGTATATTTTTCCTGTGCACCATGAGCATGTCTGATGTCCACAGACAGCAGAAGAGGGTATGCAAAGTGGGAACTTCTGGGTTTTTTGGGAAGTCAGTTGTGTCAAATGATGCTTTGCTGGGGCACACAGGTGAAGAAATGTTTTTCTGAAGCAGACACAGGTGAAAGGATGTTTTGCTATAGCAGACACATGAAAAGACACGTGATGTTTAGAAAGTATATACATATGATCCCACAGACGTAGGAGTTGGAGCATTGTCTTCACTGGTGACACGTATGTTTCAGTTTGCCTTACACTGAGTTGCTGAACTACACTTGTGGCGAGTTCTCCAAAGAACTTCTTGTGAGGTTCCCGCAGCTTCTTGCTGCTTCAGTGGTCTCAGGCTGGTTGGTGAGCCTTGCAGGTTCTTCTGGATTGAACTGGCCCTGCTGATTCATGCATAGTGTCTCCTGAGTAGGCTGGACTGCAGCTGCTGATTCATGTTTGGTGTTTGCTAGTGGGATGGCCCCTAAGAACTATTTCTAAACAGCTCTACTTCTCCTATATCCTAATAAACATTTTTTTTTTCTAGTACCTCTGGTGAGTGGTGGGCTAGAGGGGAGATTGAACCGTTACTAAAGTAGGCTGTGAAAAATACATGCCCACAGGTATGAGTTCCACTGGGGTTGGAATGAGTTACAGATGATTATGAGGTGCCATGTAGGTGCTGGAGATCAAATCTGGGTTTCCTTGCAAGAACAGCAAATTCTTTTAATAGTTGGCCCATCTCTCTAGCCATGATTTTTAGTTTTTTTAGGTTTTTTTTTTCCTGCTGTTTATCATATAGTCCAGACTGGCCTCGGTCTCATAAAAACCCTTCTACTTTTGCCCCCTGTGCTAAGATTACAGCTGTGCCCCATTGCATCTAACTCCCAGACCCATTTTTATGACCAAGTCTTATGTCAACAGGCAGGAATGTATGATCCTCCCACAGGGAGGACCCATCATAGGGAGAGGGTCTGATGGGGTGACAAAATCTGATGTGTCACAGCATCATATCCAGCCATTGCAAATGTCGCCTTTATTTCCTGGGATGAAGTGGTGAGCTGCTAGCGGTCTCCAAGCTGTGTGACATGGACTGGGCTGAGCCCAGATCATCTCCTTCTCTGTCCTCATTATTCCTACCTATCCTAGGCCTCAAAGCTACTAGCCAACCAATAACCTAACCTTCCAAGCTGACTGATCCAACCTGGCGTCTCACTGAATGCTCTACCTGGCCTCGTACCAACTTTGGCAACATGCTCTAATCTAATCTTCTGGCTCCTCGTTTTCTGCCTAGTTCTGTCTTCACCCATGTCTAACCTGCCTCTGTAAAACTGCCCCTGGAAAACTACCATATACACCCACCACCCACAACCCACCACCTACCACCCTATGCCACCTTTCTTGATCCCCTAAAATAGCGGTTTCTTCTGTTTTCACGTGAGTCTGGCGGACTCTATGAGTTAGTCTGTCAAATCTTTCTCTGGTCTGTCATTTTATCTGCACTTTCAAACACGCTGCTTCCTTCTACTGCTAACCTTACCTTCACTGTTAGGGATTGTGGTGGTTTGAATGTGCGTGACCCAAGGAGTGGAATTATTAAGAAGCAGGGCCTTGTTGGAAAAGTATGTCACTGTGGGGTTGGGCTTTGAGGATCCTAGGCTCAGACTCTGCTTAATATGGAGGGAGACCCTCCACCTGGCTGTCTGAGGAAGAGAGTCCCCTCCTTGGTAGCCTACAGATCAAGATGTAGAACTCTTGGCTTCTCCAGCACCATGTCTGCCTGCAGGCTGCCATGTTTTTCACCGTGATGATGATAATGGACTGAACCTCTGAAACTGCAAATCATCCCAATCAAATGTTTTCTTTTATAAGCATTACCTTGGTCATGGTGTCTCTTCACAGCAATAAAACCCTAACTAAGACAGGATTAAAGCTGTGTGCTAATAATGGGTCTGTATTCACCAGATCATTCTGCAATCCATTCATGTCTGCATTCTAGCAAAATGGTATCTTTGTATGTGACCCCTTGCCAGAGCAGTCATGTCACTGGATTGAAATTTGTCTACAAGCCATGGTTTAGCTCTTGGAGAAGCAGTGTTTTGGGATATCATCCACTTCTCTAGAGCTTAGCTATGACTCCACCTGCCCGACAGCACCGTTATGAAAAGTCAGCCTAAGTGTGCTATGAAACTGCCTGCAAAGAGATTCTTAAAGCACCCTAATAACTAAAGGCTTAGGATCACCGGGAGGCCAGTGTGTACAAACGCAAAGACAGGTAGAGGGTGACACAAAATGGTGTTCTAGGAGCTGGGGAAATGCACAGTGGGCTACGTGCTTGCTTGATGGAGGGCCTAAGTTCAGTGCCCAGGACATATATGCCTGTAAGCACTGGACACACACACACACACACACACACACACACACACACACACACACTCATACATACATACCAGCACACCAGCTGAAAGCAGGTTCTGTGTGTGTGCCTGTGTGAGCAGAGCATGGACTTCCTGAATCTTCTGGTAAGAAAGGCAGCAAGTTGTGGTCGGTGGGTTCAGTGAGGAAGCGCTGGCTGATGTAGCCCAGCTAGCTGGGAGGCTGGCGAGAAGGAACGAGTTACTCTATGACACCAGCAGTAACAGACTCTTTCCTGTAACCAGCTTGCCCCATTCATAAAGTTCTTAGCCAGTGAGTGTAGACATCAAATAGACAGCATTGGTATCTGTACGTTGTAGCCGAAGACTAGGTAGCATGTCCAAGGTCACACGGTAACACTAAACCACTTCTCTTTATGCAGCTAATATTCATGAATCTTTAACTCTTGCAACTGCTGTATGAAGTGGGTGAGTTCACTGTGTTCACTCAGATGAGAAAACTGAGGCACAGAAAGATTACATAGTTTGCTCATCATCAAACAGTTCAGAGAAACGTGATGCTTGGCATCCCAAGACATTGGCATCCCAAGATATACTACCCCACATACCTACACACATCCACACCAGAGACCCACAGCACACAGGCACACACACACACACACACACACACACACACACACACACACACACACACACATTCTAACACCTCTGAAACTGGGATTGTCTTCTCACTGATGTTTCTTCTCACCCTGCCCCTCCCCTCTTCCCCTCATCAATTTGAGATTTAGAAATGGTTCTTCCTCTGGGCTGAACGGGAAGCTAAACCCCAGCCACAGTCCTGTCATCATCTGTCCCTCTCCCTCCAGCCTTCTGGACATAAATTCAGAGGGAAAAGTTGACAAAAGGAAGCCAGCAATCAGGGGCACAATAGGCAGAACGGCCATTTTCTGGTCTAACATGGCATGGGTCCAAGGGACTGAGCACAGCTCGTCCTACCTGCCTGTCTCTGTGGCCGAGGATTTGGCTCCACGCAACCCAGGGCCTTTCACTGATGGTGCTGAGAGCTGCGCCCATTTTCTGCTCTGCATAAATGAAGCCAAATAGGAATGTGGAGAAAACGCAGAAGGCACGTCGGCCGTGCTGGAGTTACTGAACAAGACACGAATCTGTGTCCATTTCTTGGGGGGTAAATGCTACCATGTGTGCCTGAGGCTCTCACGTCATTTAGTTCTTGCTGACATGGATCCCCTTGGAAGAGTTAGCTTTTGGTTAGGTAAACGTTTCCCCTCTCCCTCCCCTCCTCACGTTTCTCCTCTCCAGCAATATCTTGCAGATGTTAGAACAGCGTGTTGACGGACTCCGTTCCCACACTGGATTGCGGCCTGGGGAGGAGAGCAGAGCTCCCTGGCTGCCTCCAACCCCTTCTACATTCTTCAGCTTGTGTATCAAGCCTTTGGCTGCTCGCTGCCAAGTATTAAGTGCTTGATCCACAAACCTGGTGTAGATTATCACTTCGCTGTATCGATGTATCTAATAGAATTAAATCGCTGGCCCCTGCCCAGTGACAGATGTGCTATACATAATGCAATAGTAATGAGGTTGAAACCACCATGTAATATTGAGGGAGAGTGGAGGGCGGTTTGTGTTCCCCTAGTTTGGAAGCCAGCTTGGAGGAGAAAGAAACCGGAGGGAGGGCTGTGGGTTTGCACTGTGTGAACTCTAGGCCTGGTTCTGTTTTTTCTGTCTTGCGCAGCTCCACATGCACCTATGAAATGAATATTAGGGCGCTGGGGGAGGGGTCCTGTAGCTGGAGGCGGTCTGATCCAGCTCAGGGAACACCCGCTTTCCCAACCTCAAGCTGCCTGGATGTGGGAAGCTTGTCCTCCTACATCAGCTGAGAATTGGGTCACTTTTCTAGGCTGCTCCAGGGGAGGGGTGACCAAGAAGCACAGGCTTGGGGGTCAGTACGTAGGTAGGGCAGAGAGGATAAAAAGGAACAGAGAGCTGGCCACTGTTCAGTAATCTCCTGATGTTCCCAGAGGGAGAGTTCCACTCTGACTCCCGAGAGGTGTGTGGTTCTAGAGCCTTCCTCACAGTGAAAAGGAGCTGGTTCTCTGATGTTCTAAGAGTCAGAAACCTTGTTGCTGGGAGCTTTTGGTAGACTCAGAAGTATGCCTTAGTGAATGGGTAGCCAAACCCAACCCTGAGACTAGAAATGTGACTAGCCACAGGAATGAGATTCCTATTGGGTGAATCCAGGGCTGGGGTTGCTTGTCCCTGTGTGATCCATTGGTCCCTTAGCCCATGCTCCTCTCCTATTGTTCTCCTGTGCTCTGATCTTCAGTATGATGTCTGCATCGGGCAGCCCTTGCTGCGTAACACACAAGTCTAAAACCTAAATATTCACGTTTCCCTCCCCCCCCCCCCCCGCCTCACAAGTCAGTTTTCTGATCTTCGGAGACCTCCACACACCTTGTCTGTGTTCATTTGTTAGTCAGATAGCAGGTAGGCAGGGGGCTGACTGGTACAGCGTGGCCTTGGCTCCTCCACGTCCTTCCACAACCTAGGTATGGTGTGAGCAGAAAATACGGCGGGGTCCTGACCAAGTTCAGTTGTGCAAGAGGGTTGGCAAAGAATGAATGTGTTGTTACCAAGATCCTGCTAATACACTCTTTCTAGCATCCCACTGGGCAAGCAAATCTCACGACAAAGTCAGAGCTGAATTTAGACAGGCACTTGAAGTCACAGAGCAAGGGCGAAAGGAGCCACTGTGGAAGACCATTGGGATAATAAATGGGAGGGCAGGGGTATAGCTAATGTGGTAGAGTACTTGTTTAGTTTGTATAAGGCCTTGAGTTTGATCCTTAGCACCATGTAAACTGAGGGGTGGTTCATGGCCTTAGTTAGTTCTGTACTGGGGAGAGGGAGACAGGCAAGTCAGAAGTTCAAATTTGCCTTTAACTACTTAGTCTATTCTAGATCCTATGTCTCAGAAACAGAAACTACAAAATAAATAAATAAATAAATAAATAAATAAATAAATAAATAAATAAATAGGAAAGAAAGCAAAACAAAAGGAAAAAAAGACAAAGAAGCCCCCAGATACAACAGATGAGAAAGCTGGAGTTTTCTAGAGGTCAAATTCACAGGCCAGGGTCACTGAGGTAAGTCTGTGTCTCCAGAGAAATGATCAATAGTCTCCACCAGGACACATTCATTTTTCCCCATGTGGACATTTGAGGATCATCAACTTTGTCTTCCCCCACCGCACCCCCAAAACTACCAGTCACCTCCATCCAGGCCCAGGTCAATTTCTGAGGGTGCTCTCTCCCGTAGCCTACAACTCTCAGAAGAATGGGTAAGACACAGAATGTCCAGGGCATGGCAGCCCAGAGCACAGTCCCTGGGAGTGTGGCTCCTAAGTTATGGAGAATCAAGTAGCAGAAAAAAAATGAGGTTCTGAAAAGTAGCCAGATGAAGCTCCCTCGTACCCTGAGCCATAGCCAAGGTCAAGCCAAGGTGAGAGCAAATGACCCCACCTGATCAGAGGGACAACGTTTAGGGTTTTGTCACATTTCTAGCAGGACTGGTGTATAGAAGAGTTCAAAGCAATCTGCTTGGCACATAATTGCTCAGGGAGCATTCATGGACTGACTGACTGGGAAGCCATCCTAAGAATCCGACTGGATCTTCAACAGGGCTTAGGAACTCGGGGAGTCGAATCGTGATTTGCTGTGTAGAGACAAGAGGAAGCTGATTAACTGGTTGGTACATCTGTGGAAGGCTGTGTGATGCAGTTCCTCACCGTGAGGTTTCAAATCACATTTTTACGACGGGAGAGGCTGACCATGTAATTTAAAGTGAAAAGGCCGGTTGCAAATTGGGCAATAGGATCTCACGGAGGCATGAAACAGTGTGGCTGCAACATACTTCAGGAGAGCCTTTTGTACCTTTTCTCTTTCTCTATATTTTTTCACGTCTCCCACAACAAAAGTATTTCCCTTACATAAAAACTTCTAAAAAAAAAAAAAAAAAAAAAAAAAAAAAAAAAGAATGTGGGTCCTGATTTTGAAACAGCGACCGAGCTGCTAATGTCTTGTTTTAAGTTGGGACCTCCTGCGACCTGCACCTGGAATTTTACTGGGAGAGCGTGTCCCGTGAGATGTGCCCTTGGTCTTTCCTCTGACTCCTCCTACAGAACGAGGATTCCAGGAGGTCACGGATTTCGCCTGCCTTGTTTCCCAGGCTCCCAGAACTCATCACAACCTTACACACAGCCGGATCCTTAGGCAATACTGTCCGAATGCCGAATAGAGACTTTAGCACAGAATCCCAGCTACGTGCTGTGGCAGACTAGAAAATACCAGGGAGTAACAGCACAACAAGGATGCTCTACACAGAAGGCTGAAGAAGGGCCAGTTGTAGGTGACCATGCCTCCCCTTAAGGTGCCCAACTCCAGACTGTGTTTCTGGCCCCCTCATCCCTGGGGTCAACACCAGGACTGTGTCCTTTCAGACAGATGACACTTGTCCTCAGCTCTTGCTGGGCTTTGCTTCCACCCACCAGAACTCCCTGTTGCATTTTAGTGAGACCATCCTTCCCAGGGCCGGCAGAAACAGCTCCCTCAGCCTGGCCGCACCCCTCTCCAGAAACACAAAGACGGTCTTGATTTCGATCTCTTTCACTTGGTCCTACTTCTGCACCCCCTTCCCATCATACACCACTAGAAAGACACGTCGTGACAGAGGAAGAGGGAAAACAGCTAACAAGGTGAGAAAGGACACCTTCCCCATGCGAGGCACCAGAGCTCCCTTCAGAACAGATGGCCTGTCTCTAGGGAGGCTGTGTTGGTTCACCCTGCAGAACTTGAAAAAAGAATAAAAACAAAACATTTTTGTTGGGAGTTTAGTGAGCTTTTTCTTTGTTATTAGTGAGATTTCTACACACACACACACACACACACATTCTGAGTGGCAATAATGGCTGCCTATACTGAGGTCTTCCTCACACCCGTCAGTGCACGGAGGACCAAGCCCATTGGGAGTTAATTACCTCAGCTGCCCATGAGTAACTGAACTACTACTTCGTTCATATTGTAAATATGGGAACTGAGAGGCCGGAGGATGGCTCAGCAGGTAAGAGCACTTGTTGATCTCACAGAGAATCTGAGTTCCCAGCATCTATGTGACGGCTCACGGCCACCTATAACTCCATCTCTAAGGGAATCAGAAGCCCTCATCTGGTCTCCCAGGGGATGATCTCTTTCACACTCACAAATAAAAATTAAGAACCGATGCAATAACACTTTAATGCAGAAACTTGGAGAGAATAAAGAGTTTGCCCTCGGCCGTCCAGTTAATTTCTTTCAAATCTGGAGATACTATATTCCTATCACTGCCTCTTACACACACACACACACACACACACACACACACACACACACACGCAGGTCAGGAACATAGACTTCTGCTTCTTGAGCAAAAGCCCGCCTGAATCTCATCATCATGGTAGACGTGGAGTAAGGTGGCTTTGCAGATTAAGACTGATTTAGCCCCTCTTTGGTTGATAGGTCAATTAGAGCAGTGTCCTCACAGAGTCATGATCACTTTCCAAGCCAGTTTGGGCCAATAAGTGTCCTTTCCGCAGGAAACACGAAGTCTTCTGGTGGTACGTTCTCTGTTCCCCCATCTCATCAGAGACAGCTGGGGACAACGATATAAGCAGAGGAAACAGCCTGTGGATAGCGGGAGAGAGGGGCCAAGAGGGGAGGAGCACTTAGCAGCGGCAGACAAAGGGGAAGAGGGGACAAGGAGACTCTATCCAATTGTCCCAAGCTCTTGTTTTGGTTTTGTGTGCTCTGCACGGAAATGCTTCTTTCTGTTTATGCTTGAGCAAACTGAGCCAGGAGAGGAAAGGTGCTTGGCCAAGGCTGTGCATTTAATGGCAAGGCAAGCTTGCAGCACATGTTCCTGGCTCTCAGCAGTGCTGCTGAGGATGCTCATGTGCCTGAGACAGTGGGGGCAGGAAGAGAGGAAACAGGATGCTCTGTGCCTCAGATTGCACCCAGGCCTGAGCTGGTGGCCCAGGCGTCTATAGCTCCAATCACTCCCTGTTCCAAGAGGCTGTGGGCTCAGCTCAGCAGCAGCCCAATCAATGCCTCATTAACAGGATCCACCTGTGGGCACTTTATTTAATTATCTCAATTGGAATGGAGTCAAGAAACCAGAGTTAATGTCCTTCTACTGTCTGAGAGCTAATTATCACCTGTAGCTTGGCCCCAGGCGCAGCGGAAGGGGTCTTCAGCAGCACTGCTGGCTGAATCCTGAGCACTCTTCATCTGGCTGGGAAAGTGAGTTCAGCACGACAGAGGCACCCACTTCCAGAAATCAGGGCATCATCCCTGAGTCAGAATATTTCCATTTGGAGCATAAAACAGTTCTTGAAGTCCTAGTCCAGAGAGCAAAAGCATGTGCCTGGTATGAACTTTTGCTCAGAGGTAAGTCCCCCTTGGCTGTTAGCACCAGCAGCCACGTGTTCTAAAGGTGGTTTGACCTGAACATCTGTCTGAGAATGAACTGATGCTCAGCGAAGGAATACCTTGGTAGGAGAGTAGGCTATGATTTGAAATGAAACTTGGCTGACATCAAAACTTAGTTGTTTCCCTTGGTCTCCTCTGCCTGGTGGGAGGCAAGTGCTTGATTAGTTTTAGAAAAGCAGCTCACTCTTTTCTGGAGAACACGTGTGAGGTAGGTTGTGTCTATTTCTGTCTAAAAAATAGGCTATCATGACACCAAGAGCAAGGACACAGGAAAAGACATAGGCTTTGGAATCCAAGACACAGGTTTGAGACCCAGGAGATGCTTCAGCTGGGAAAGCATGAAGACCAGAGTTCAGGTCTCTTCAACTGGTGTGAAAAGCTGGGTGTAGTGGTGCTTTCTTAGCACCCCAGTGATGGAAGATGGGAGGAGAAAAACAGGAAGAACCTTATGGCTAGCTTAGTCTACATGGTAAACTTCCAGGCCAACAAGGACCTGTCTCAAAGAAAAAAGAGGAAGATGCCTAAGAGTTAGAATAAAGGCCAGTATGCACAGATGCCCCAACAGCCACATTACCTACAATCACATGGACACACACACACACAGTGTACACAAAATTTAAAAAGTGATTTGATTTCTAGTGTGACCATCCTTAACTGGACAATCTTCTAAAAGTCATTGAAGTTTTTGAGGCTGAGCCCCCACTTCATAGAACATGGACCTCATACTTACCCTGTGTCATGGGGTCTCCCAGAGCTCAAATCGGATAACATAAGACATTGCTGTTTACAGTTACAAATGCCTGGCTCTGGCTGTGACAGGGCACTCTTATTATTGCTCACATTCCAAGACTCACTTGCCTTCTCTAGAGGCTGACAGTCACGTGACTCACAAGTGAGGCTTTCTTTAGCTTATAAAGTGGGGTTCCAGAATCTTAAAGTGAGATTGCAGAAATATAAAATATGCTTAGGAATTCATTCTTCAGTATTACACAGGTCCAGTGTCAAAGGGATAGACAGTCTCTCTCCCTTTCCCTTCAAGTGGGCTGTTGGTTAAAAACTACTCGAAAGAAATCATGGGTTACTTACAAACCTCTGGAGTTGGAATTTAAGTTATTCTTCTCTATTTTTGTCTATTAGAAGAGAAAGGATTTTGTTCTTGTTACATAATAGCAAGGTTGTCATTACTGCCTTATCTCCCAATGTTTGTTCTTTGAGGAAAGCATTTTTGGTGAGGGAAGGAGACAATGGACACAAACAGGTTTGCCCTCTCTGGACCTGTGTGCCGGAGTCCTTTCTGGAACTGCCCCTTGGCATGAGCTCCTGTATGTGTTCTGGTGCAGCAGGGTATGTAGTTTGGCTGGCAGAATGCTTGCCTAGTACGCACCATGCCATGAGTTCTGTCCCCAAGGCTGAGTCTGTCTGTATATGCTGGGAGTGGCACTCCACAACTGTGGTCCCAGAATGGGAAGGCAAAGGAAGAATTTCAAGGTCACCACTCACTACATTGCAAGCTTAACCTGGCTTGGTAAGGTTGATACTCTGTCTCAGTTTTCGGTGGGGATGGTAAAAAGAAGCTACTTGGTATCAACTACTTCAGGTTTATCAAAGACATGTGTGGGTTTAACATAAAAAATCCTGCTCCTGACATAACTGGGTCTGCTGGTCATCCTACCGACATCTCACTTTTCCCATCTGGGTCAGGAGAACTATGTGGGCTTGAATCTTGATTCTAGGGAACAGAACTCTCTTATTTTCCAGTGGCTAAAACGGATTATTTGAAACTGGGTAATATATAAAGACTAAGGCATTTATTTATTACCTGAGGGCCTGATGTGAGTACAGGAGAAGGGGCATGGGCGCTGTCTCCCTTTATAACAACCTGCTCTATTGGTAGCTGACCTGCCCCTTACTGAGGAGCCACTGGCTCACTCTTGAGGGTCTTTTTCCTCGTGACTCAAACATATCCCAAGGACTTAGTGAACTCTTGGGGACACATTTGAACCATGGCAAGCATGGACCTTATCCTTCTCACACATGGGGTGAACCTCTTGGCCACTCTGAGCCTGCGTTTCCTCATATGTTACAGAGGAGAGCAGCCATCCGCCTCGTGTGCCACTATGAAGATCTGGTGAAGATCTGGTGAGAGAGTATGGATATTACTCCCTGCAGAGCGGTCACAGGGGCTCAGAGCATCCCTCATTAGTGATCATCCCCATATAGGAGTCAAGACTCCAGGATGCGTGCCCTAAGACTTAGTTTCATTTCCTCTTCCTTTTGTATATTCTTTTCCTCCTTTGCCTCATGGGCACACCCCCTGTTCTTTAACTCTGTCCTACTGATCCACCCCCTTCCCTGCCAGGACACATGATGCTGTTTCTTCCACTGTACATTATTCATTTCTTGGCAGGCAATGCTGCGCTCATAAGAATTAACATTTGGGTTTTATTTACTGGCTCCCAAAGTGCCAGGATTGCACCGGGGATTTGGTTGTACAAACTCTCTTGATGGGCAATCAATGACAAATTGAAAAGGGAGGAGGGTCCAGATGATCACATAGCAAACTACTTTAAATCCTTGTTTGGAATCTCAGCCCCAACTGATTTAGTGCCCAAAGTGGCGGTAGGAAGGGGCTTGGTCTCCTTGTTCCCTCCCTGACCACCAAATTGAACAGTTAGAACAGTTCCCAACTCTTACACAAGATTAGTCACAGGATATTTCCTTTTAAATGCAATGGAATGTTTTCCTAAATCAGACAAGGCTTTTCCAGTGTTTATGGCTATTTTCCTGGAATTCCTTTTAGCTCTAGGGGGGATTTTAAAATTAAATACATTTCCTTTTGGTGACCCAAGGGCCTAAGCAGAGGGAGATGAGACCTTAGATTCGGGCTAGCAGTAACTTGTCAAACTTATTCCAAGAAGACTCCCCTGTTGGCCAGCATTCTCAAGCACCTGCAGCTTACCATGGTGGCCAGGCCAGGCAGCTCATCCCTGCAGGCTTCCCTTCTGTGACCTGGCCTGCTGTTTACCACAGGAAACAGGGGATGCAAGATGAACATGCTGCAGAATTAGAGTGAGCCCGAGCCACTTGGAAGAGAGGTGGGAGTGTTGTTCCATGGCAGCAGGGCCTCCTCTCTGCCTGAGTCAGGGCTAAAAATGTGGAATTCTTGGCAAAGCACTGTGGCCAGAGGTCGCAGAATTCTTCTGGCAAGGTGGGCTGCATTTCACTTGGTTTCAGGAAGATGAATGGCCGAGAAGAGTGATGGTTAGAAATGATGTGAAGATGGGGTCATGCCAAGGAGATGGGGTCATGCCATGGATATGGGTCATGCCAGAAGCCTGGTCAACTGTCCTGTGTACGAACACACTGTTCTCTAAACTCCTAAAGGGGTGATTTCCCCTTGCTACAACTTTAAGTGAGTTCGGTATTAATTAAGAATTTCTGTCTCTTTCTTTGCCCACCACAAACCCAAAGCAAAACAAGAAGCATGGGTTCTTCTAGAACAAGATTAAATTTGAAATCTAGTTTTAGCAATTAGCCATTCATGCTTGAACAAGTAAGTTAATGTTACTTGTCCTATGTAAGGAAAGAGTTTATTTGGCTTACACTTTAACACTGGAGCACATTGAAGAAAGTCAGGACAGGAACTCAAACAGAGGAGGAACCTAGAGACAAGAGCTGATGCAGAGACAATGCAGGGGTGCTGCTTACTGGCTTGCTCCTCATGGCTTTCTCATTCTGCTTTCTTATTGAACCCAGGATCACCAGCGCAGGGATGGCACCACCCACAGTGGGCTAGATCATTGATAAGAAATTGCTCTCTAGTATTTTGTATAGCCTGATCATACCAAATAATTTTTTAATTGAGGCTCTTTTCTCTGTTGACTCTAGATTGTGTCAAGTTGATATAAGCCTAGCCATCACTGCACCCTATCTCAATCTACTCAGCTGTAGAATGTAAAGAACTATAGGACTCCTCTTGTGTCTTAGTTAGGGTCTCATTGCTGTAAAGAGACACCATGACCAAGACAACTCTTATAAAAGAAAACATTTGATTGGGTTTGGCTTAAAGTTTCAGAGATTCAGTCCATTATCGTAATGGCAGAAAGTATGGCAGGCTGTAGGCATGTAGACATAGTGCTGGAGAAGGAGTTGAGAGTTCTTCATCTTGATCTAAAGGCAGCCAGGAGGAGGTTCTCTTCCACATTGAGCTTGAGCACCAGGAAACCTCAAAGCCCACCTGCATAGTGACACACTTCCTCCAGCAAGGCCACAACTATTTCAACAACATCATACTTCCTAATAGTGCCATGGGCCAAGCATATTCAAACCGCCACACATTATTTTGGGAAGATTGAGTGAATCACATGAACTAATCAGAATGTTTCTAATGCCCCCACAGCATGCTCTGCAAAGGGCTTGCTACTATTAAACATGGCTTTATCCAAAAGTTTGATAGCACAATCAGTCATAAATCTAGTAGAGTCCCATTTACATAAGGGGGTTTCTGAGGCATCTTAGAGGATGTTGGTGGGATGGGCCGAGAGAGACTGCTCTCTTTTGAGAAAGGCCAGTGTTTAAAATGTTTGCTGGTTCTATTTTATTATACAAGTTTTTTAGAATGAGATAGAGAGGAAACAGTAGAAACTCCAGCCAAATGAGCTTAAACACCTAAGATGGCATTCTATTCCTCATTTAGAATAGCTAAAGACAACAAGATTTCGGCTTGATTCTGGACCATCTGTTAGAACAGTGTTTCTCAGCCTTCCTGGTGCTGTGACCCTTTAACACAGTTCCTCCTGTTGTGGTGTCCCCTAAGTATAAAATTAATTTTGTTGCTACTTCATAACTGTAATTTTGCTACTGTTATGAATCATGATGTAAACACCTGTGTTTTCCAATCATCTTAGGCAATCCCCGTGAAAAGGTCATCAGGCCCAAAGGGGTCACAACCCACATACTGAGAACCACTACAGTTTCTTCTCTCCCCTCTGCTGCTCACAGAGTTAGCATCATCTGGGGCAGGTGACATCATGATTGTGGGATGCTGTTGATGACAATCAGAGTGATGGGTGTGATGATTAATTTTGATTGTCAACTTTATTGTGACTATACACACACACACACACACACACACACACACACACACACCTCTGCAATACTATTCTAGAGACTGTGTCTGATACTGCTTGGCTTCCAACACTCACCCTAGCAGAGACCCCTGTCTCTAGTAGATGTGTCTATAGTTGAATCTGATCTAGACTCTTGTCTCAGCAAAGCTGCATGTGTGTGATTCTTCTGTCCAGCCTGTGTGTGTTTTCTGTCTTGGCCAAGCTCAGCTGCCATGAGCTACTGCCTCAGTCACTGGAGAAGAGTGTAGGCTCTATCTGAACAAAGAGTAAAGTCAGAATGGGTCCCACTGGTACAGCTGGACTTTCTTCAACATGAGCAGCTCAAGACTCTGGATCGTTGACAGGGACATAGGTCCCTGTGCTCATGGTGTCACTGTAGTATCCCTTTATATGTGCACAGCTCTTCCTGGCTAGCAGGAAGCACCAGAATTCTGGACTGATTTTCCTCCTCTATTAAAGGCTGAGAAAACTTGGCCTCTGGCTGGAGGCACAAGAATGGAACACTTCACAGCTGTTTGCTGTGGGTTGTGTCCCCTGGAGCACCCTTTAAACACTTTCGGCTGGGCTACACATACATGACCTCTACAGTAAAGCTCTCCACTTGTTCCCAGAGGCAGACTAGGTTGAGAGAAAGTGTGTGGCCACTGATCTTGCAGGCTGGCCACTGGTGAAGCTGCAAAGCTGAAGGCTGGCAGGATGTCCTAGGAACTAAAGGCAATTGCTGAC
The DNA here is from genome assembly GCF_963924665.1 of Micromys minutus. Lineage (NCBI taxonomy): Eukaryota > Metazoa > Chordata > Mammalia > Rodentia > Muridae > Micromys > Micromys minutus. The sequence goes on from NC_137971.1 coordinate 4,725,674, forward strand.
ATCTGGAGGCTATATGTTTGTGTTCCAAGTGCTGGTCATCGGCCATGGTTATGGGAGAGAAGAGTCCTTCAGTTGAGGCTGGAGCAGAGACAAAGGCAACTGCACAACTAGTCTCATAGACTCAGAGGACCGATAACCTTATACCTTGAAAGCAGGGTCCTTACCTGGGCAAATGAAACTCTAGGATTGAGATTATGAATGTAATTTAACTCTCTGTGACAGATATTCAAGCTGCTCTCTCTCAACTCTGCTTGTTGTTTTCTCTGATCTCATTCCTCAGCCTTTTTCCTCTATTTCTATGTGTCCAGAAAGAGGGAAAAAAGACCACTTGTCTGAGCCAAGAAATATTTTCTTTTTTATAATTATCTCCTGCCTCGGGCCAACAAGGAGTTGGAAGACTTATAAAAGAGAGATGTTTTGAAGGAGTTAGGGAAGCACCCACATGCAGTCTTTATATGACAGTGAAAAGCAACAGAAAGTATTCTCTTATTTCTCATGTTCAACATAAAGCAGATTCTTAAGACAGAGAGATATGATAACTGAACACACACACACACACACACACACACACAATTGTTTTAGCAAATCCAAGGAGCCAAGTGATCACAATAAATGCGAATGGATCAAAGCCTTCATATTAAAAGATAAAGACTTTCATGTTGAATTTTAAAATACGCCATACTAGCCGTGTGGTCCTTAGAAAAACTATCCCAAATAAAATGACATGTAAGGGTTAAAAAGAAAGCAATGGTTAAATTATATCATCTTCTTCCTGCCACAAGGGAGAATGGGAATAGAGAACAAGGAGAATGGCTACTAGGCCCATCCTCCATGTGCAAGAAATGGTGGTTCAGAAAAAAGTGTGTTGCTTGGATCTATCCTCAAAGTAACTATGAGGGAAAGAATTTGGAAAACTAGGCCCCTGCTGGGTTGCTAAGACAGATTCCACATCATGTTCATTTCAGCCCCTCCAATTTCAGAAAGAATACATAGAAGCCTCTTGGGCATATCATTCTTTCTTCTCTCTGCTTACGAAAGCAAAGATGTTAAATTAAAAACAACTCCAGAGTCTCCCTATGCTTATTAACATTACCACCCCCAGAAAATAGCTTCAGGCTGGCCAGTTCGGAAAAGCTTTCAGTCAAGAGGTCAAGCATGGTTCACAGACCCCCCCCCCTCTGTGTGTGTGTGTGTGTTACTTTTGAGATAAGATCTTACATCTCAACTATCCCAGTAGGTCTTGAACTCACTTTGGAGCTAAGGATAACCTTGAACTCCCAATTCTCTTGCCTCCATATTCCAAGTTCTAGGATTGCAGACATATGTTACAGAAAAAAACAAACCAAAACAAACCAAAACAAACCAAAACAAAACAAACACAAAAACAAAAGGACCTCTGTGAATAGTCCAGTTAAGCTGCTCATTTTGCAACAGAGAAGCTAGCACAAAAGGAAAGTAGTGACATCACCCACATCACCCAAGAGACTGGTGTGCACCCGTGCATACAGGCATCTAGTATACACCTGTTTGTATAGTCAGGTTGTCTAAAGACAGACCTCTGAGGGATTGAGACTTTTAATAACGTGTATGTTATGGCTCTATGAGTTCAAAGAAGGCTCGTAGCTTTTGCATAATATCGAATAGATTCATATCTTCAGTTTAAGAGCCATTCAGTGTTATGATAATTTCAACATTAAATGAGCCGGTGACCTGGGTGCTGCAAGTTCGTGGTTCTTCAGACTCTCATGGAGCTGAACTGTTTCTGTGGTGAGCAAAAGTAAGCACAGATCTCAGTCCTATTAGGACAAAAGATGGCACTGTGAAGACAGGGCTGAGGAGGAGAGAGCCATGGGTAGAAAAGAGCTCCCATGTTAGCTCTAAAGCTTTACTGGACAAACTGTATTTTTAGATATAGACTTTGGCTTTTATTTGTGTTCCACAGGGACCATTGCCACGTCTACACATTTATAGACCAAGGGTCACAAGACAAAGAAAGAGAGGGGGAAGCTGATTGAAGAAATTGATGAGGATTAAGTACAGATGGATACACCCTGGACCTACTGTCAGTCTCCATTGGCCTTCAGAGTGAACTTATGGGTCCCAATAATGCCATTTCACACCTACCCCTCTATAACAAATGGTGTGATTTAAAGTATGACCTCACAGGGGAGAGGCTACATGGTAGAGAGTTTGGTACAGGTTGAACTCTAGAGAACTCCAGAAGGTCAACTGGAGAGGCATGGTATTCCAAGAAAGTTCTCTAGCATTATAGCCATGGTGGGTGGTACAGAGACACAAGGTGGAGAGCCATGTCTCCATGCTCAGACCGTAGAGCCATTTACTGTGCTTTTCATTTCCTTCCAAGCCCTAGGTCTTAGTTTATTAGTTTTGAGGATGAGGCATGGGTACTAAACTCCCTGTCCTCCCAGTGTAGACTTTTTGTGATGAGCAACCCCAGAGATGTTGAGACTTATTGTTAAATCTGTTGTATTTACATTATTACATGGTAACAGCTGAACTTATGTCCTGTTTCTACCACTTCCCAGCCTCTGCAACCTCAGGAAGATACCTGAGCCTCTCTGCTTCATGTTTGAAGTGAGAACAATAGCTACATCTGTATTATAGTCTTGTTGTAAGAATTAAGTAGAAAAAAATTGCTGAAATATAATTTGCTTTTTAAAGTATACCTAGCTTTTTCACTTAATTATGAATTAACAGCTGTCACTATCATGGCTATTCCTGTATGAATCCTGGATTGAGAGTCAGTGTGGTAGTTTGAAAGGGAATGACCCTCATAGGTTCATATATTTGAATGATTGATTGTAGTGTGCAGCTTTTGCTATCCTGCCTTAAGTACCCAAGTTTCCTCAGATCCGAGGGTGAAACACACACACACACACACACACACACACACACACACACACACACACACTAATTTCAATCTGTGTTATAGCTCAGTTTTTGGTTATTTCTAATCTTCTGCCTGGGGAAATGGCCTATGGCCACTCTGCCCAAGATCTCAAATGACTAGTCACCTTTTTTTTTTCTCTCTAAAACATGGCAAAAAGAAATCCTCCTCTCTCTCTCCTGTATCTGCAGGGACCTGAAGTCCCACCTATCCTGCCCAGCTCATGGGTCACTAGCATGTTTATTGATGATCAAGAACCAATTGGGGAGCAGGACCTTAGCACCAGAACCCACCCTACAATTGGTCTCCAGTTAGTGAAACAATTTGGGAAGGCTTAGGAGGTGTGCCTTTGATGCAGAAGGTATGTCACCGGGAAGTTTCAAAAGCCTAAAACATTCTCGGTGTACTTTTTGTTTCTCTGTCTCATTGTTGTGGCTAAGGAAGTAATGTCTAAGCTACTGCTCCAATGCTATGCCTGCCTCCTGTTGCTATGCTCATTGACATGACGGTCACACACTCTAACCCTCTGGAACTGTGAACCTCAGTAAACTCTTCCTTCTAAAAGTTACCTTGTCATAGTGTCTCTTTACAGCAGTAGAAAAGTAACTAAGGCAATCAGAATGCCTAAGTTCCAAACCCATTTCTTCAGGTAGTGTTCTTTCTAGATTTAAAGCACCTTACATGTCAGTTTTCCCATCTGTGAACTAGGAGTTCTACATCTTAGGAGAAAGTCATGTTGCTCAAATGAGATCAGAATCCTTAAAGAATTTTAGATAGCATCAACTCTAAAATTATAGTTATCAACACCTCCCATGTGAACAGGCAGCTACTACATGCAACACCAGCTACTCTACATGTACCAGCTACTCTAACTATAACAGCAACTTTACCTTCACCAGCTACTTTACCTGCACCAGCTACTTTACCTGTACATAGTTCTTCCTATGTGTTCCAGCTCAGCACTCTTTCTGAGGCTCTAAGATACCCCACTTTGGCTCTGACCTGGAATCTAGGGCTCTTGTTACTGTGGCTACAGCCCACCACAACTTTTAAGACTTAAGAGAAGACAAAGATCATCCTGTCTTCCAGGTCTTACAGAACTTCATTGCCTGTATAAACATCACCATAGAAGTCTTCATATTGATCCCCAAAGTGGACCTTTGAGTAAAGTTCAAAAAGAACTTGAAAAAAAAAACTGCCTCTAAGATATGCTGTGCTACAGCTGCTGTTGAGACTCTGCTGTGGTCATCTTACTGAACAGAGGAACACGGAACACCAAGGGAGTCCTCGAGCACCCATACCAAAACGAAAGCAGCAGAGGCCATGCTGACAGCCATAATGCTGGAGTTTTTCTGAGAGTTGGGCTCTGTGCTGAGGGAGGGTCCCACATGTTCACGTTCTTCTCCACAAACTCTGGAGGGAGGAACTACAGTGCACACTTTATAAGCCTGACTCTCAGCCCAATCTGGCTTCCTTACCACTTGGCAGGGACCGAGGACTATGTTAGAAGGAGGAAGTAACCTGATGTGTGCCTGGCCTTGTCTTCTCTAGGAGCAAGAGGAGTCAAAGCTGAGCTGGTCACCCTGGCACTGTGGCATCATGTAGCTCCTCGGTGCCACATCCAATATGGAAGTTCATTACCACCACTTGTCGCTGTCACATCCAGCAGAGCATGTGGAACACATCATAGTAAACCATTCAGGGCATGTGAGCATCACTGACGGGCTGGTTCCGTCAGTAACTGTGAATATTCTTCTTCTTAGTCCCTTTCCTTCCTTTTCCTCTGACAAGTAGCTCATCTACTGTTGAACATTAATTTTTGTCGTATGTCCTTATGCCCAGATTCTTCTTTATAGACCTTAATTTCAGTTTTCTATTACTAGCATATATCCATTGTGCATACTAATGGCTTTCAGTGGCATTTTAGTGAATGTATACATTGTATTTTGATCCTTGTCACTCTTGTTCACTCTTGTCCTCTCCTATGGCTCTTTGTCTTCCCAACTGGTCCTCTCTCTATGGGCAATTTGTTTGTGGCATGAGTGTATGCCTCTGTGTGCTGCTTGCTGTATGAGTGTGCACATGTGTGTGCCCATGTGACAGTGTGTGGGTGTGTGTTTGTGTTTGAGGGGGTGCTCAGTGTTGCTAACATGAGAAAAGGTGAAGGGTTATTTAGAGGAACCACTTACCAGTGGTGATAACACTGAATGAAATGCCTCCTTTGGTCTGGAGAGATGGCTCAGCCATTAAAGATTAGGCTCACACCCAAAACTGTAACAAGTGCCCCCCCCCTCCCAACAAGGGTCTTTTGTGAGTATACACCATCATGTCTTAGTTCATTCCTCGTCTTTGTCTTTTTTTTCAATGCAAGGTCAGGTTTTTAAGATACAGATGTTTGGGCATCTGTGCCTGTACACACACAGTCCACTGTATGCCAACGGCTGAGGAGTTTGAGGAAGAATGAACTCAAACAAGACAAAGAATGTACAGGCAGAAACCCTGAGAGAATAAGAGGACTGTCCCCCTAGTGAGCAACAGTGCCTTCCTCTCTGACCTACACAGTGATGGAGAAAGGCATCAATCAACAATGTCAGCTAGACAGGGGGAGGGGATGAAAGTCACAGGATTGTAGGTCATGACAGAGTCACAGCTGCTCTGGAAAACCTACACCTTCTAGGATGTCTATGTGACCGGACTCACATACCAGCACCAACTGCACTTCCAGCCTCAGTAGCAGGAAACCCGAGAGCATGGGGATACAGTATACTGCCTCATGTAATCACAGGGGCATTTGCCATGGGTCATTGGCACACAGGCTTGGGCTACAGGGCCACCAAGGATGGAGTGGGGAAACTGGCCATCGATCTGGCCTTCTGGCTGCTTGTTCTCTGTGCCCTTTCTCCAGCTGCACCAGACCAGAGAACAGGTTGGGCTGACTTTCGAGTTAATCAAAACCAGTTTCACCGTTTTTTAAATTGAAGTTTCACAGGTCATCAGCCTACCCAATGGCCCACTGTTCTTAGTGGGGGAGGGAATAATTGGAATCACATGATGCAGTTTGATTAGAAAAGTGAATGTGGTTTGGAGCAAAAAGGCCTGGAATCCTGTCCTTGGTGACTGATTTGACCTCCTATTCCCTTAGCCTAAACCCTCTGGAGATGAAACTGCCTCATGGCTGGGGGGAATTATCTTAATTTAAGAGGCAAGGGGTCACTTATCTCCCCAGAGGCCAACAATGTTCATCCCGGTGAACAGTTGGACTTGAAAAATCTCAGCCGATCAATAGGGCATTTCCCATCCTTTGACAGATGGTAACCCTAGACACCAAAGACACCAGTTAGTTGCTGAGACTGAACTGTGGGCACAGTGGTAGATGAGACAGAACTTTAGCCAACCACTAAAGGTCGAAGTTCGCTGAGGAAGCCTAGCTCAAACAGGCTAACAGCACTAGCAATACACACATCAGACAAAGGGAGAGTCTGTGCACACAGCTCTTCATCAGGGTTGTTTAAAGAAAATAAACTCATCCTCCTGTCCAGTTGAAGCTTTGCATGCTTGGGCTACTGTCTCCCTGTCCTCCAGCTCCTCAGCCCCCAGTAGCTGCCATTGTAGTTGCTTCAGTTCGTTGAGGGGAGGGCTCCTGTGAGTCAGAGAGCACCCGGAGTGCCTGTGTCTGGCTGATTCCATTTAGCATGAAGGTCTTTGACTCCATCCATGTTGTCATATCCCATTTTAAAACATTTGCCCTCAAGACTGGAAGCCCATGTGTCAGAGAGTTGTCTACCCTCCCCAGTCACAGGCAGCCCTGTCCCCGAGAGCCAAGTTAGAGCCAGCCCAAGACAAATGTTTCTGTAAGCGTCCCCTAGTCCAGAACTCAGAGTGGGGAGCTGGTGAGTGGCCGGGGAATTGCCTCCAGCTGCCTGAGTTGTCCTGATAACCTATTTTGACTCCCCCATAAGCCATGCAGCTATGTTGAATGCAAACCAATAATTACCTCTAACAACGTAGACCATAAAGGCCATGCGTGTCGGAGCCAGGAGTGGCTTAAACCAGATGTGCATGTAAAATAGAGTTGCTAAAATACTGAATGGCCCGCTTTTTAATACCTCTTGTTAAACATGCTTTGCCAAGACCCCCAGCTATCTATCTGTTGCTCCTTTATTTTTCTTTTTTTGGCTTAGTGGGGTGATCTACCTTTCCCCCATAGACCTCTCCTGCAAATTGCTTTTCAATAATCCCCACACAACCTGCTGGCTGCCGTATTCTACATAACAATGCAACTCCCAAACACATCACCTGCAATTATAACTCTGGCTTTGATGTAAGACCAATTTAAAGATAGAGAATCTTGGTCTAATTAAGGCAGCTCAAGCTCAGACTGATAAGGGCCACCTTCATTACAGCTCAAGTGAGCTGCAAGCAACCTGAAAGAGTCGGGAATCAGTTGGGAATACAGTCAAAGCATTTCAAAGCACCGCCCGTTGTAAAACAGTATTCTGGGCTCCGTGTCTATGTCCACAGACCTGCCAACAGAAATCTCACTTTCTTCATAGTCTGCCTTGAGAGAAAAAAGTCTCAAATTCTGTAAGCAACAGAGACAGAGATGTCCTGTATGGGAGGAGGATGGTATTGGGTCTATCTGATGTTGTCATCTCTTCTTACAGGTCTCTAGAGGCTTCCTATTGTTCTGGCCACAGCCCTTGGGGCCCTGTGGATCCCAGGTCCAATCAGCAGGTTTGGCCATATCTAGCTGTCTCTTTGTCCCCATGACTAGGTCTAACACCATACAGAATTATCCCCAACTCACATGGTCCGCATAGTTGCCATCCCTCTGCAAGGCTGTCTGTTCTTTTCAGACCCAATGTCAGTCCTCAGAGCAACAAGCCCCCCTTTCTACATTCAGCAGCCGTGGGCCTCTCCCATGTCATCCTGTTTCTTCCTTCATACAGTCTCTTCTGTCCCTCTTTGAGCTTTGGAGTGTCCTCCTTCGACTCAGTAAAATATCCAATGAGCTCTCAATAAAGAAATTGCAGAAGGTAAATAGCAGGCCCAACCCCTTGTGCAAGGCTTCTTTGAGTATAGTGTAAGCATCATGGGGAGGGGACTTAGACACCCCTTAGCACGCTGAGACTTTCAATATTATGGACTGTGTACTCAGCCTCTTCTTGAACATTCTGCTGACATCCTGCCTGGTTGGCCTTGGGAGCCTATGCCTTACCACGTTGCCTTAAACCATCTGAAAAGATGGTGATGCATACTTCTCTGAAGGAAACAACACAAGCGACCTTCCTAAGACCAACCTTCCTCAAGAGCGATCAGAGTACAGACTCAGCATCTTGGCTTTTGGCTTCTGCCACCTAAAGAGTCAGAGTAACAACACAGAGTAAGATGCTACTGATAACCTCTGACCTTGAGTATAAATCACATTCCACTCCCTAAAGTGACTGCTTTGACAAAGCCAATGGGACACCGTTCACAGTCAGGAGGCAGCTGGGTGCCCTTCCTTACCAGCTCCACATGCACATATAATCGTTGCTTAGTGTTAGCCTTGATGGCTGCAGAACTGGCCCTGTTAGAGCAGAGCTGACCAGGTGCCAGAGTTGTCTGGGCGAGCCCTTGGCCAGGAACCCTCAGCACACCATAATAGGAGCTTCTACCCACTGTGGCTGCCCCTGTGGTTCACTGCGTAAACGATTTCATTATGGCAGCCTCAACAATTGGTTTAAGAATCACTAGGATTAAGGCGTGCAGTTTTAGTCCCCTTTGACACCTAGGTATCTGTAGATGGTCCTCCCTGCATCAGAAAACTCATTTTGACATGACAGAAGGTTACAGTAGGAAACCCAGCGTGGGATTGTAAGTCACACGTGTTAGGACAGAGGGTCTGGTGGACTGTGATAGGCAGGGGAGAGGGGCCCATTGTCTGTACCCAGGGGGAATGATGAGGACGCAGAAGCAAGGCAGGCCCTGCCTGCATTCATCCTTAGTATTCATCGGGGTGCTGGAAACCAGTTTCTCCCTGGCCATCTGCTTTGCCTTCCTCATGGTGAGAGCTGGGAGTGAGGGCAGACAGCAGGGGAGAAGGGAACTGGAGAGCTAGAAAATCAATGACAGCCATGGAAACTTATCTCAAAATTTCTCCATCTTAAATCCTCCAAGGTGCCTCTGAGGCTAACCCAACTGAGTGTAGGTGAAGTTTAGCCACTAGCTAGCAACTAAGGCAAAAATGAACAAATAAATACATAAATACATAAATAAATAAACAACCAACAATAAAAACAACAACAACAACAACAAATCCACAACCCAGAGCCTGGCCTGAAAAAAATTTTGTTTTTCTCAAGAATTGGTTCAATCCGATCAAAATGGTTGATTCTCTTTCCCCAGAGGGCTACAGGTAGTATCCAGTGTCTGGTGTGTTTCAGGAAGTTCCTCCTGGCTGTTCTTTACATTTTTCCCTTCTGAAAATAAAAGAGCTGCCAAACTGTGGTTTCCGCTTTTAAGTAGCAATTAGAAGACTGGGGGAAAGCCATCCAGGGTCTTACTACATACTTCTTTCTCTAGATCAAGAAAGAAAGTTCTGGAACCGCTTAGTCCTTTGCAAGCTTAACAGGTTAACAGTGTTTCCAAGGCTCACAGGAATCTGAACCTAAAATGGTGGAGAGAAAGTGGCCCTTGCTTATTTCAATGATTTTTGAAGAGGAAAATGTGATTCGTAATAGTTTTGAAAGTGGAAAAAAAAATCTAATAAGAAGCAAAGATTCAACCACTCACATTGAATTCTCTAATAGCTCTTAACTATATCTGAAAGTTTATTGCCATACCTCTGGATAAATTTGTGTAACTGAGTGATAAGGTGGATAGATGAACTTAGATATTGGGCTCTGTGTTGACACCGGTGAGGGATTAGAGCTTCCCTACAAAGATCACCAAGAGACAACCACGTGTATGGCAAAACCTGCCTGCTCTCAATGTTAAGAGACATCTGCAGAGCGCACTTTTCTGACCAAGGCAGATGTGGATCCTGGTCTACAACTGCCCGACTCCTGGTAGGCTGTTCAAGGCAGGATGACTGTTGAGGACCCCTGCCTTGCAGTCTCATGGTCCCCACCAGAATCCTGGGGACAGGGCAGAGAAATGTCAGCAGATTAGTGACACTGTCTTCTGTGCACTGTGGACTTTCTTCAGGATTCCTAATGCATTCTCAACAGAGATCAATGATGCACTCTTCAGGGGAAGCTGTGGGCAGAGCACGTTTAAGAAGGCAGGATCCCTTCTTCATGCTGTGGGAAGGTTAGGTGTGATGATTTATAGTGTTGTTATGCATGTGAATGGCTTGTGTGTGACCACAGCATTACTTGATGTCTCCCGAGCTGGTGTCTCATTTCTTGTGGTTGCTGGGAATCCCTGCTATTTCCTGGCTTGCAGTCAACACCTGCGTTATCTTCGTTATGTGACTGTCTGTGTCCCAATGTTTCCCTTCCTACAGGAACAGTAGTCACTGGGACGGTAGGACCATCACATGGTATGAGCCTATTGCCAATCTACAAAGACCTGTGCTCAAATAAGGCCACATTAAAGGTGGTTGGGGACACTATTCAGCCCAGGGCTTAGATTACACCTTTTCCCGATTGCCCTTGTACTAGCTGGTTCTGTGTCAACTTGACACAAGCTGGAGTTATCACAGAGAAAGGAGCCTCAGTTGAGGAAATGCCTCCATGAGATCCAGCTGTAAGGCATTTTCTCAACTAGTGATCAATGGGGAGGGCCCAGCCCATTGTGGGTGGAGCCATCCCTGGCCCCGCCCATTGTGGGTGGTGCCATCCCTGGCCCAGCCCATTGTGGGTGGAGCCATCCCTGGGCTGGTAGACCTGGGTTCTATAAGAAAGCAGGCTGAGCAAGTCAGGAGAAGCAAGCCAGTAAGTAACATCCCTCCATGGCCTCTGCATCAGCTCCTGCTTCCTGACCTGCTTGAGTTCCAGTCCTGATTTTCTTTGGTGATGAACAGCGATGTGGAAGTGTAAGCTGAATAAATCCTTTCCTCCCCAACTTGCTTCTTGATCATGTTGTTTGTGCAGGAATAGAAACCCTGACTAAGACAGCCCTGAATTCTGGATTCTGAAGTAGAACTTGGCATCCATATTGGCTTTGAGGCATCAGGAAGTTAAGTTAAGCACACACTCATTGTCTTGTCAGCCTAGGGTAGACTAATACTGCCTCTTCAGATATTTGGAGAGTTTGTGTTCAACACACATGCATAGAAGGCAATTTTGAACAAAAATCCCCATCACCTCCCTTCTCTAAAATCTTCACTGAACCTTTCTTGAACACATGATGAAAGGGGCTAAGAGCTGGTGTGAGCACACAATTGTGACAGAAGAGGTGTCCCTGTCACTGAGCACTCTGCTCCAAGGACTGGTCCTTGTACTTGTCCTGGAACCTTGAACATATGCTGCTTTACCCTATGAGCCTGGGGAGGGGGGATGAACTAGAGCTTGTCTCCTAGGGCCACAGTGGCAACCACAGTAGATCTGATATCACTCTGCCTAGAATTCCATAGGGGCTGGATGGTGTTCAGTGATAGCATTGGAACCCCTCTGCACATCAGGCAGAACACTGGTAGAGAAGGCTGGATCTGGAGACTACCCAGCTGGCCCAGTGTAAGTGGCTGGGGGAGAACAGGTTTGAAGAGGGAAAGTACTTTGCTTAAAGACCCAAATCCACCCAGAGCTACAGCATGGTGCCCAGTCACTGAGCGCTCATCTTGAATTTCCACAGTCCTGGCACGGAGACCTGTGTTTAAGAGAAGCAGAGGTCATTAAAATGTGCAGAAATAAAGCTCCATAGACCTCTTGGTGAGAGGTGTGGGTGAAGCACATCCTGTCTGGGCTCTGGTTTCATTCCTCAGGGCATTCACCCTCCTGCAGAGCCTCTCTCTCTCTCTCCAACAGATTTCACAGCTGACCCTGACCTTGAACAGCATTTCCTCATCTCAGCCTTCAGAGGAAGAAAGGATCAAACACCTCACTTTTGGGATTCCTGAACTATTGTCGAGAGAATAACAGACCCAAAAAATGTAATTTCTCAAGAAACATTTGGGTCCTGAAAATACACCTGTGTCAAGAGGCTGAACAATTTCAAAGTCGTTCGAGCTGTTCTGGAAAGGATTTCTGCGGCTGTTGTTGCGGGCTGTACCCAACAGAAGGGGTTGCTTTAAATGTTCGTATTAGGCCAGCCCGTGATCACAGCTCTGGTTTGCTCAGATGTCTTTGACCCAAACCATTATCAGAATGAATGTTGTTCTCAATTACAACTATTTGCTGGGTGCTTGCCTGGAGCCCTGTGTTGTGCTATACTATGTGTGTCATCTCATCTTGTTCTTACATATATGTGACCCTTACATTCCATCCTCTGCCATAAAGAAAGAACAGGAGATAGTAGCACCTTACAAATTGAGAACTGGGGACCAGGGAGGCTGAGACACTGGCCTGAATGAACACAGACACAGAGGGTTTTGAACTGGTATTTGATCCGTCAAGGTCTGTCCACCAGTGTGAGACAGACAAACAGCTGTGGCCAATTTTCTGCTCTTATTTGAGAGTGAAGGTTTCTACTGAGTGACATTTATGTGCCTTTGGAGAGACTGAGGGGACACTTTTCACCTTTTCCTACCATGTGGGGATAGAGAAATCAGAGAAGCGCAATGAGGAAGATGCAGATGTCGAAGTGAATTCACCTCAAGTTCAAGGATGGAGTTCAGCATGGCGACAAAGGAGTCAGGCTCAGGAACAAGGCTCCTTGAATCTAGACCACGACTGCCTATTAAGTGTTAAGGGTTGACTGTACCCTGCAAAGGCACATGGGAGACCCCCAGTCCCACCACTGTGGAGGTGGCCTTTGTTGGAAATAAAATCATTACATACATAATCCACTTAAGGTGAGGTCACTACTGGGATGACTTAACACAATCAACAGCCTATGGGAAGTAGAAGAGGAGGAGGCAGAAGAGAGACAGGATACTGAGGGCAGAGCCTGGAGGTACTCTGCTGCCAGTGCAGATTCCTAGGGATTTCCAGTAACCCCAGAAACCAGGACAGCGGTGAGCAACCAACCAACGCTGCAAAGACCATGAGCACTTACCCCACTCCATCAGACCTCGGGTTTCCATCTAGTCCCAGAACTGTAAGAGAATAGATTCTTGTTGCTTTTGGTCGCCCCATTGTCTGTCTGTCTGTCTGTCTGTCTGTCTGTCTGTCTGCCTGCCTGCCTGCCTGCCTGCCTCTCCCTCCCTCTTTCTCCCTCTTTCTCTCTTTCTATTTTTTAGGAGGGGGGATATTTAAGACAAGGTTTCTCTGTGTAGTTATGTCCTGGAACTCACTCCGTAGAACAGGTTGGCCTTGAACTGAGACACTCACCTGCCTCTGTCTGCTGAGTGCTGGGATTAAAGGCATGTGTCACCAGGACTAGCTCCATCAGTCACTCTTAATGACATAGGAATCATGCTTGTTTTATCTGGCAATACTCAAAAGCCTTGCATGATTGGTCAAAGAATAAATAATTCATGGCAGTGCTGAGCAGATGCCTGGCACACAGTGGGTGCTCATGGATGATCCACACATCCTGCTTCTGCATTTGTCACATATAGGGACTACAACTTTAATTTGGTTCTCAGCCAGGTTATGCCTTCAAAAACAAAACAAAACAAACAAGCAAACCAAAACGACAAAAAAAAAAAAAAATCAAACAACAGCAAAACCAGTTAAGAAATACTGAACTGGGCTTTCCACCTCACTTGACTGCACTAAAGAAGAGGTGTAGCCTACCCAGCCTGAGGCACCCACCCCTCCCCTATCTCCCTCACTCTGTGGCTGCCTGCTACTCCCTGATCTGAGTCAGGAGGGAAGGTGCTAGAATTCTCTGTAATCCTCCTTCAAGCTGGGACAGTTCAAGGTAATCATGATACAGACATGACTCACTATCTAGGTATAAATATTCATAAGGTGAGAAAGCTCATCTCTGCTAAATATAAAGAATAGGTCATTTTACTCTCTCCTACTGAGGTTATTCTGCAGACCTTCCTTACAGTGGGTGCCCCAAAAGACTGAACACTCAGACGTCTGGCCAAGTTGGTAGGCAGAGCTTAGAAATCCCAGAACCACAGGATCTTGGGGATATGGGCTCAACAGCACTCAGCTCCAGAGAAGTGCTCATTTGGAGAATCAGAGTGAAATGCAATCATTCCAGTTTTTTATACTATGGTGGGAAATTGTTACCATTCACCAGATTGTAGTTCTTGGTAAGCCTTGGCATTCTCTATGGTCAGCCCCAGCCACACAGCAGGTAGATGACCCTATGAATGCGTAGTACTTGATGCTATGAGAACAGGTTCTATGCCAACATTTCCTTTGTGGCCTCTGCTGCTGGAGTAGCCAGCCCAGGTCAGTATTCAGATCCACACTTCTACTCAGCCAAGCCCCTCAAAGCAAAATACCTTTTCTACTGCCATGCAACATCTGTTTCCTTGACATGGCTGAGCACAAACTCCCCCAGGCCATCCAGAGAAGCCTAGGGAGCAAGTCCCACACAGGCAAACTCAACAGGCTATGAGCTTGAAATCCCCAGAAGAGTGGCTTGTCCTGGACAGGACTCGTACTGACAGAAATCAGAAATGCTGTCTCCCTGTGACAAAGTGTGTGTGCGCAACAAGGGCTGCCACTTGCTCATTGCTTGGTGCCAATGATTGATTTGGTTCCTAAGCTGGTTCAATCCTTTTGACTGATGATGATTGGCTTGTTGATACAGCCAAACATAAAATTTTAGAAAGGTCACCTTCTCATGAAAATTAACTTCTCTTTCCAGCAATGAGGACCAATGACTGAAGCTGCCAGGTGGGTACATCTGCTCACAGCACATACTCATGCACAGATCAGAACAGATCAGAATGAAGACATCGTCTAATTTAAAATGTGTGTGTGTGTGTGTGTGTGTGTGAGAGAGAGAGAGAGAGAGAGAGAGAGAGAGAGAGAGAGAGAGAGAGAGAGAGAGTGAGTTTATGTGCACCACATACATGCATGCTGTGCCTTTGAGTAGCAGAAGAGGGTCTCAGAACTCTAGGAACTAGAGTAGGAACTAGAGTTACAAGTAGTTTGAGCTGCCTGGTGCGGGTTGTAAGACTCAAATCTGGGATTTCTACAAGAGTGGAAAGTACTTAATCACTGAGCCATCATTAAATTATTAAAGTACTGTCAATCGTTTGTCTGCTTGCTTCTGAGGAGGAAATGGCTATGTCTGCATGCATGCCTCTCCTTCTGCATGCATGTCTCTCCTTCTGCATGCATGCCTCTCCTTCTGCATGCATGTCTCTCCTTCTGCATGCATGTCTCTCCTTCTGCATTCATGCCTCTCCTTCTGCATGCATGCCTCTCCTTCTGCATGCATGTCTCTCCTTCTGCATGCATGTCTCTCCTTCTGCATTCATGCCTCTCCTTCTGCATGCATGCCTCTCCTTCTGCATGCATGTCTCTCCTTCTGCATGCATGCCTCTCCTTCTGCATGCATGTCTCTCCTTCTGCATGCATGCCTCTCCTTCTGCATGCATGTCTCTCCTTCTGCATGCATGCCTCTCCTTCTGCATGCATGCCTCTCCATGGCTATGTCGCATGCATGCTTCTTCTTGTCTTCTCTTCTTGCCCTCCAAATGCTAATTTGGGCTCAGTCTTGGTCAGCCTAGTGATTAGATCCTGATAGTTTGGGATACTTCTCTCAGAAAAGAGACTGGGGAAAGAAAGGATTGAAATCTCTGTCCCAAACAGTAGCAAGGAAATTCTAAGTTCATCTTAGGTTTTGATAACTGAATTCCCAAGGTTGGATAATTTACAAACCAAGGGTTGTTTTCTTGTGGTACTGAATACTAGGTCTGAGGTGGAGTGATTGCTTCTGATGGGGGCTTTCCTGTGGTGTCATAACACAGCAGAAATTCCCCAGTGAACAGGGTGCAAAGCTCAGGCTTCCTTCCCTGCTTCTGTAAGGCATGGATTCATCTAATCTAAGTTTAATCCACAGGCTCCATCTCTGAAAGTTCCCAACATCCAAATTTGGGATTATATTTATATTCATAAACTTTCAGGGGACACACTAAAAACACAGCAGTCACCAACTCTGGGAATTTCACTAGCATTCTTCTGATGAACACTCAAAAATATTTAAAGCCAAAAACAGCCTTGACAACAACCCTAGTGGGCCCTAACATGGTTCCATTTCCCAATTCCATAAATACGATCAAGTCAGCAGTTCTGTGTACGAGTTCCTGACTACCCAGAACCCACAAGAGAACACAACGCTTCTAACACAATAAAATCATGCTGAATATCAATCACCCTCAAATGTGATCAATCACCGTTCCTAGCTGTGCTATGGCTGTTTGGATCTGGTCCTGTCTAGAAAAAGGTGTCACAGTCATTCTCCCTCCAGCTCCATAGCCTGCTTTCCAAATGTGTCACCTAGATATATATCGGAGCATCACACAGGGCAGGCTTGATACCGTTGGTTTTTCTGATTATCCCCAGAACTTGATGTGACGACGTGTAGAGAATACTGTAAATACTTACAGAGGGCTCTGACTGGAGAGTTAAGTTTGGGCTTCACTCGGTTCATCCACATCTCCCACAGGCGAGGCCGACTCTGCCACACACAAACTGCAGGAGAGCCCCACAGGGACAGGAGAGGACTGTGGCTCCAAGCTGGGACAACTGCTCCGAGAAGGTGCAGCATTGCAGAGGTGCCCTGAGCTTGGAATGTCTATAATGGAAGCACCTTTAATTATTCATCAACATGAGGGTTTAACACTATTTATAGTATTAAAGTTAATCATTTATTTAGTACAGTTTCTCCGAAAGAGCGAGAGCTAACCTTTACCACGCTCATTAAGCAGTGACTCGTAATAATTAGCTCGTGTTCCTCTTCTGTCTCTCGGTTAGACCGAGGCTCTCCCAAGGCCAGGGCTGGTATCTGGTTGGCTGTTTTATCCTGTGCTTAGAGCAGCCCTTTACGTAGTAGGTGTTTACTGAATATGTATGGGTTGAACATATCAGTTTAAACCTTCCATTTCATGCTCAAAGATGCACAGACAAGACAGTATTTTGAGATTTAAACTCAGCTAGGTTCCGTTCCCAAGTGTAGGCTATCTTCTACGTCCAACAATGACAGACTCTGAATGAAGCCTTCTAGAGACCTGTTCATGGGGATTTGGTAACCCCTTTCACCACTAACCCAGCTGTGAGACTTACACAGCACTGACTTAACCCATCGATTGAAAAGTCTCCACGCAAGCTCTTTGGATTCCCTAATCATCCATGCTCAGGGACTATGAAACCCATGAAATTGTATGCACAGAAATGCACAGCCCAAGTGTATACTCACATCTGGTGAGAGATAGGTTTATCCAGACTCCCTAAGGATTACATAATAAAAAGAGTTAAGAGCCCATCTCTGAGTCTTTTAAACTTGGGATAGTGGTGGGAGAGATTAAATTAGGCATGCTTTGCATGTAAATCAAGGATGTTTCACCATGGTCACCCCTTCTGCCCACACTCATCTGGGGGCCCCTTTATTAGACCCTCTTCTCATCTCTGTCCCAGGCTTTCAAACCAAACGGCTCCATTGGCTAGGACTCAGACCTGCCAGTTGGCTCATAAACAGGGTCCATTCCAACCCTACAGTCAAGTCCTTTTCCTTTCCATCTTCTATCAAGAGTAGTAAAGTGATGTGCAAACTTCTCTGTTCTATCCCAAACCAATGCTCATTCCTATGCACACTGGCTTGTAGGACTAGCTTGGGGGAATGTCTGAGAATGGGAAAGAAAGTGTCTACAAAGGGCTGTGGAGGTGGTAAGTGTGGTTCTGTGGTCCTGATGTGTACAGAGAAAAACGTGTGAGTAGATGCTGGTGCCATAGCCAAGCACCCAGCCCGGAAGAGGCAGAATAGACCACTGTGTGTTAGCGCACGTTCAGTGAACTGTTCTGTATCCTCAACCTTCTGCTTGTCGGTCAACTGTCAAATTTTTCTATTCTAGACTCACTGAAAATACAATTGTGGTTGGATGTGACCTCGTGTTTGTGATCTTAGCACTGAGGAGACAGAGGCAGGAGGGCTGCAAGGCTAGCCTGAGTGGTGTAGTAAGACCCTGTTTCAGCAAACACATGGAAGCAAAAGATAGATGGAAGGAAATGGAAAGGAGAAGAGATGGAGGGGATTACTAGATGTGGTAAAACGAGGTATCCGTGTTGTGTTTTCACTGACATTTTATGTATGTTGTCAATACAGTGAGCCCAGAAAGAGCAGCCACTTATAAGAGGACAAAGTTTGGTTTTTGCAAGTTCTGCTTTCTCATTGCCAACATGACAGGATTAAATTATAGTGCACAGACAGTCAAATCCAGTGTAACTCTGTGGCCCGGTTTACTTCTCAATCGGAACTGCATAGGCAACTCGCCTAGGACCCTGTTTAGCACACATTCCAGCTCAAGGATTCTGGGTGGGGCTTGAGATTTCAAAGTTCTGGGAGACTCCAGGGAATGAAATGCTGTTAGTCTATGAAGCACATTTTTTTTTTTTTTTTTTGAATCAAGGTCTGAACTGTTGTTTTGGAACTACAATGAAGCTAATTTGGCCAATTTTAAAAGAAAAAAAGAAAAGAGAGATTTTTGGGTCTGCTTAGAGATGCCCTCCCTAAGGCTGAAGATGGTGGCAGGAGACTGCCAATATCCTACAGTCAAATTACATGTTTAAAAAGAAAACTTCAAAATCTGACTCTGCAACTCCTAAAGTTTGTCTCCATAGTAACAGCAGTATCTCCAAATCCTTTGAGCTCCAAGCCCAAGCCTACTGCCTCAGGAGGGTCTCCTGTGATGCCCTTGGGTGATTCTGCAGCATGCTTAGGCGCAATGACACACAATAATTCAATACACATATCCAATATCCATAGAATTGGTCAGCAACCACTAAGGCCAACTCTGAGCTCAGCGTAAACTTGAATTCGTTCTTTTTGGGCTCAGACCCTTTTCTGTGTCACTCCTTCGTTAACTAGCAGCTCCAGAGAAGTTCAGTTCTGAAAGCCAAGGCTCAAAACTGAGTCTCAGAGACCAAAGGCAACTTACTAGGGACAGCCACCGTGACTCCAACATGATGGGGAAATAATCTCTTTATCAGAGGACCAAGAATGTGAGCTTCCATCAAACCCCATCTCCACAACTCTGGGGAAAGCACTAAAAAGCAAGGAAAACAACACTCAGGTGTGAAACAGATTATGGCTCACAGCTGGAGGCAAAGAAGTTGCAATTTTATCCAATTACACCAATTTAATTGGGTGTTAAAAATATCACAGGTCCCAACAGTAGTTCTTGGCCAGATGGAGGTCTGCACAGAGAAGAATTGGTATCTCTATTTTTTAGGAATTGTGATTTGAGAGCTGGAGGGGGGGCAGAGACATGAGAGAGAAAGAGAGAGAGAGAGAGAGAGAGAGAGAGAGAGAGAGAGAGAGAGAGAGACAGACACAGACACAGACACAGACACAGATACACAGAGACATAATACTCAGAATACCCCATCCCATAGTAGGTTTTATTTTGACCTTGAGAAAGAACCTGAAGCCTAGTTTGGATGTTAAGATTTCAAGGCTGTTCTCCAGGATTTGAGAGAACACAGTTGGAAGTCAGCACCTGTGGATTCTTTCAGTCACAGGTCACTGGAGAAACACAAAAACTTTGTATTCATCCACTCTCTTCTTACAATCAATCCTCCCAAACACATAAAAAAGAATAACACGTTCTAAATGTCTAACATGAGCAGAAACGTCGGGAGCCTTGTGCTAAAGTGGCAATGCCACATTTGTTGCAACTGGCACGGATGTTTGTGACGCGCTCCCCAATGACACTGGGAAATGTTTGTAATGTTAAATAAAAACCAAGAGAACAGCGGGCTGGGGAGTTAGTTCATCGTGCCAAGTGCTTGCCACACAAAAACCTGAATCCAAATGCCCACTGCTCGTGTTAAAAAGCTATGTGTAGCTGTGTATACATGTGGTCTCAGCTTTCATGGACACAGAAACAGAAGAGCTCAGTGGCCAGTCAGTCTAGCCGCCACAGTGAGTTCTACATTCAGTGAGAGATCCTGTCTCAAAAAAAAAAAAAAATAATAAGGTAGAGAACTGATTTAGGAAGATGCCCAACACCAGCCTCTAGCCTCTAGCCTCCACATGCACCTGTGCACACATGTTCACATATGCACACACATGTACATATATGTACACACACCACACACAAACACACACAGACAAAATCATGTGACATATTCTAAATTGTATCTAATGGGCAAAAAAGAAAAACAGCAAAAATTTTAAAATAATATCTATTTAATGATGAGTTAAGTCAATTTTAATTGTATATTCCTAAATTTTACAACCCAGTATACCTTTTTCTTCCCACAGAGAAACAAAGGCAGATGGTTAAATGGTATTTACATTTTTAGATGTGCTGTGTTGGTCTGAAGGGTCTGTCCATTGCACTGGTGTACAGAGCTTATTATTTTCCCCAACCTTCTATGCTGAGCTAGTCCAGCAGCCTGGCTTTATCTCCCCCTTTGCACTCAGCCTATCTAATCTCTTCCCAGCCTTCCACCAGCTGTAAAGTTAAAGTGGAAATTTCTGGTTTCTTTGGAGATGTTGTGTCATGTGACTTTTTTTTTTTTTTTTTTTTTTTTGGAAACTGTCTTCCGAGAGGATGTTTTTACCCACAATTAGACATGTGAGAAAATGTTTTGTTGAAAACAGACACATTTTTTTTTCCTGGAAGCTGCCTAGAAAGGGGGGCATCTGGTATTTTTGCTAGAGTAAAACTTTGAGAGAACATGTGATGATAAAAAGGGATATACTTGTAACCCAATAGATAGTGGGTAATACTGTGTGGCATTGGAGCCATTTGGGGGCTTTGCTGATGCTGGTCTTCACTGACAATGCTATGGTATTGGTTCGCCTTGCCGTCTTCCCTTATCATACTTTGTCATGACCTCATGGTGAAGAACACACCAAAAAAACTTCTCGTGATATTCCCTCAGCTTCTTGCCACTTTCAAAGACTCAGGACCAACTGACAGCAGAGCCTTTCGGTCTCTTCTGAATCAAACTGCCATTGCTGGTTCATGAGCAGTGTTTGCGAGTGGATCGAGCTACTGCTGCTGATTCTTGTAAACTGAACCGCTGATAACTTGACAATGAAGATTGGAATCACCCAAGAGAACTATTTCTAAACAGGCCCATATCCCCCTTTGCCCTATTAACCTTCCCTTCTACTTCCTTTGGTTGGTAGTGAACTAGAAGGGAGATTAAAGCATTTAAGAACCCTTATTAAGGTAGGTTGTTGTTGTTTTAATCTAAGGCTACATCACCGGGTTCTGTATTCTTCCATGAGCTCTATGGGAGCATTCCAGCCCCAGAGATGATTTTCTCTTCTGACTCTCTGGGCTACTCTCTTTTTCTCTACCATGTCTGAAGCCTTGGGATATAAAGAACACTAGTGTCAGCATGCTGTCTCTCTGAAAGGCTTACTCCAGAGCCCCAAGGGCTGGGTTGAGACATAGTATTTCCACAGCTCCTTATGGGATTCCAGCATGTAGCTAGGACTGAGAATTCTGCTAATCAACTCACCTTGTAAACACACTCCCACAACCCTGGTCTCACATTAGTTAGGTCAATGGTGTACAGATCACAAAAGTTTCCAGAAATCCCAGTGTTCCAAAGCTGAGCCATTGCTATTAGCACAGTGACAATGTTATCCTTTTCTCTGAGATGCTCTTGGACCCAGACTCTGGCATAGTCATTGGGTTGATTCAGATATACTTGTTTTGAATTCTAACAGGGATATTAATGTAAGCAAATAAACATATTAGACAGTATGTGGGAGCTGGAGAGACAGAGGTAGAAACACTGTTTGTTCTCCCAGAAGACCCAATTTGACACCCAGCACACACAGGACAACTCACAACCATCTGTAACTCCAGTCCCATGGAATCTGGTGCCCTCTCCTGACTTTTATGGACTCTGCATGGTGCACATACATAAATGCAGGCAAAACACCCATATACATAAAATAAAACTAAGTAAATCTTTATCAAATACAAAACACAAATTATTCTAATATTTGCTTTTCAGATAAAAAGTGACTAATTTTTTGAGGATATGAATAGCCCAAATTTTACATGAGACATACTGATTGTAAGAATGTATGCCTTGCTCAAATACAAATTTGATCAGGAAGATGTATTTTATTTGCCAACACATGGAACAGAAAAGAGTCTTTCATCATAGAATATTTTTGTTTCCTGTAGCTCTAGAAGGTTGACCTTGTTTAGTCATGGCTGAACTCTCAGAATGGATGAGTTGTTGAGTGTAGAATAGATTGATCTATAGTCATCAGGGAGGCTCTGGCACTGACGGGCTTGAGGGGGGAGATTTTGCAGAACTGCACTTGAAGCCAAAAGGCAAATACCACTTCTAGGCTGCACCCAGAATTTGGAAGTCACTAACCTGGTTCAGTGGTTCACAGTGCAAACTGTAGAGCAAGCAGGTCCTGTGTGTGGATTTTACTTCTCCCTGCTGATGTATGATTTTGGGCAAGGTCACTAGCTCCCTCAAGCATCATTTTCCCCCTCATCTATAAAATGCAGATACTAATGTATTTTACCAAGTTAATTAGTCTAATGATTAATTAAAACCATGTTTAAAAAATTCTTAGCGTGGTGCTTGGGTCAGCGTTCTTATTATTACAAAGTATTGATTTGTTTCAAATTCATCAACAAGCAAATGGTTCACTGAATCAGGTCACTGGCTTCTAACTGGTCACAGTTCGAACAGGCTGGACTGGCTGGAAAGAGGAAATGGCTGGCAGTTAAGAAAGATGCTTCTAGAACTTCAAACTGAAGACAACGTAAATAAGGCAGCTAGCTCTTGGATCTCAGCTGGTGGAGTTTTATGCAAATCACAGTCGAGTGGCTGCTCTTGTAAGTGGGTTTTCTACACTGGAGTGTGTCTCCTAGCAAATCCAAGAGGGTGAGTGAGGGCCAGGGTCACGGCAAACACCGGAGTCCTTGGTCAGTCTCAGCTACTGGAACCAAGGGTCAACACAAGTCTTGTGTGTCAGTTTTCTTCAAATTCCTGCAGGTCAAAACCCATGTTTCTTTCTCGGCACCTTTTTCTACTCCAGGGCATTTTGGATCCACTGTGTCTGATGTTACCTGCAACCCTTCCTGCCAGAACAGGAGACGGTAACCGGACTTGATTTTTCAGTTTTTCAAAAACAATTTTGAAAAATATCACCTGGGACGGCCTCCTCTTTCCTGAATGTCAGTCTGCCTGCATACGGACTCCTCACAGACATACCAATTCCAGCCACTGTCAGCTTTCTGCAGGAAGGTGGAGGTCACATAGCTACAGCAGGCACAAAGCAGATGCACAGTCCAATGCAGACCGAGAACAAGGTTCTAATAGAATGGGTTCCTGCAACTGGTCGTGTGGGTCATTTCTCAAAGTCCTTCTTCTGCTCTGGGAACAGCAGGTCCATTGGAGCTCCCAAGTCATGTTCTGTGTAGAAGCATAAGGACACCCTCGCCCCATCCCTAGGTGATGAAATTTCATGGTGACTGAACATTGCTGAGTCCCAACACACACTCATGTGATACAGAAACAAGATCTTTGCTCTGTTACGGTGGCTAAGAGGGACAAAAGAGATCTCAACATGAAGTGCCTGGCAGTCCGAGAGGCACAGAGGGTAAAACGGGTGCTATTGTCATTTGGTGTCTTTCTCTGCTAAGGAAAGGAATCTGTCAGCTGCCGAGACGGTCAAAGAAACAAAGAATTCTATGAATGCCATCCACTCCACCAAAACTAAGGCAGTTAATGAAGCTATGACACACGATTGTCACCAGGATATCCTGTGTTCCCACATTGCACCTGAGTTCTAGTTCCATACTGAGGAAAGCATGCCATGTCATTGGCTTCCCAGTGGTGGAGGGGAAGGTGCTTCATTTGGTAAGGGTTGTGTAGAACTAAAATTGAGCATCTTGGTCTTTTTACTTGACAAACAAGTAGATGAGGTGAGAACACACTGAGAGGGGCAGAGGGCGGGCCTTAAGGTTTACACTCAGTCTTGTTGGGCTTTGGGAATTCTGGCACATCTGATAGACACATGGAGAACAGTCTTGTCTCTTGAATCCACCTCAGTGAGCATGAATACGTGTGAGATTTCACACGTGATTGCTGAAAGAAAAGCATTCACATTGTCTGGGGTGTTTTGGGATGTTTATACTAGGAAAAATAAAATAAAATTGACATTCAGTACATTTTAAAGGTCACCGTCCCCCACCACCACCACACACACACCACCCCTATGTGGTATCAGAATTTGAACAGTCATAAGCAGGAGAGAAATCTGGTCCTCATCTGCTTAGAAACACTCACCTGATTCCTTCAACAGATTTGCCTTTATTTAATCTACCTTCCAACATCTCAGCAAGACTCAGGGAAGGAAGGTGTTTTCACACCTTTTGGAAAATTGGTTTTAAATGTTAGGAAATTTCTAATCTGCTTTTTAGAACCCACAAAGCCAAGAGTCTTGAAAGGACAGAGATGAGCATCTTACAATCATGTTGAGTTTTCACTTTTTACATTATTTGACTCTACTATTCACACAAATTACTTTATAAGGACTTTTTTTTAAAGTAATCACATAAAGTCTGTGGGCAGAGTCACGTGGATGATGACGGGAGATGGTTGAGACTCGGGTGTGGGGTAGATGCTTTGTAGGAAGAACAGCCTCATCTCTACCTGTTCCCACCCTCGTTGGCTACTAGGGTTCTTCTCGGAGATCTCAGCCAGCCTTAACCACACTGAAAACTTGTAGACTGTTGACCAAGCAGGTATAACTGGGCTTCCATTCCACGACCCTCACAATCTTACCATCTCTGTGGCTACTTCAAAGTGAGACTCAGGGGCAAAGTTTTTCCATCTGGAGCTACGAGGGGATGAAGGTGGGATTCCTGATTCCCAATCCTGCAGTGTCAAGCTTTAACTGGATGCCAAAAGGACTACCCAGTTGTTCAGCTTATAGGATTTTGAGCCAAGTTGTCTGAGGCTGAGTCCCAGCTCTGATATTTTGATAGCTAATCTTGATTGTTGACTCATTCGGACTAAAAAGTACCGTGAGGATGTTTCCAGAAACAATTAAGTCCCGAAGGTTCTGTGCTAATGGATATGTCTATCTCCTGATGGCATTGTGGATAAATGTAGAAAGTGAGCCTAGATGAAGAGGGTAGGCTACTGAGGCATGCCTTTTAAAGGCCATGTCTGGCTTTTTCCTCGGTCCCCTTCCTCTGCTTCCTAGCTGACACTGAGTGAACTGCTCTATTGTGGCACACCTCCTTACAGTAAGACTGATGCCTACAAAACCAGGAGCCACAACAATAATTCTTTCCTTTAAGTTGTTTTCTTGGCTAGCTGGCCACAGCAATCAGCAGCAACTGCTACAGGTGCTCACTTGGCTCTGCCCAGACATTCTTGGCTCCTCCATCTCTTACACTCAGCAAGGACTCCAGGAGCTAGTCCCTGGAGATGGGGAGGACGAGAGACTATGACATAAGAGGCCATGTAAGAGATCCTGGTTAGCTTTCTGTCAAGTTGACAAAAGCGAGAGTCATCTGGGAAGAGGGAACATCAATTAAGAAAATGCTTCCATCAGATTGTCCTGTTAGCAAGTCTGTGGGCATTTTCTTGATTAACAATTGATGTTAGAAGGCTCAACTTACTGTGGGCAGTGCCACCGTGGAGAGATGGTACCGGGCTGTGTAAGGAAGAAAACTGAGCAAGCAGTGGAGAGAAAGTCAAAGACGGTGAGCAGCTTTACTTTGTGATTTCTGCTTAACTTTCTGCTTCTGGAGTTCGGGTTTTGAGTTCCTGCCCTGACCACCCTCACTGATGACTGTAACCAGAGATCTATAAAAGCAGGGAAGCTAGTAGGGGGTGTGCTAGCCTTACACAATTGCCCATGGTTCACAGGAAGTAAACACTGACTACAAACACGGTCACACTTGCCCAAGAGCCTCAGCTAAGCAAAAGGACTTCAGCCCCTTCCAGGAACTTTAATCAATACATGTTTTTGTGTGGAATGGAACACCTCTGAAAATAACCTCACAACTTGGAGAAAGATGTAAAACAAAACAAATCAACAACAATTTAAAAAAGCCCAAAACAAAAAGCAATGGAATTATTTGGAAGAAAACACACAAGGCTCCCAATGGCTCCTCCAAAATCACCGGCTGCGTAAGCTAATAAGGGCGGTCATGTCTCAGTCTTCAGCTCCATAATGCTTAGATTTCTTACCACAGTTACATCCTAAGACATGGAAATAGTAGTCTTACACTCAGGAGCATGCTCTGTGGAACCTTCTACACACACACACACACACACACACACACACATGCACATACACATGCACATACACACACATCTTTTTTTTGGGGAAATTACTTCCTCTAGGAAGCCCTTCCATGTGGAACACATTATTGCTATTTCTACAAGAGCTGCCCCTTACCTTCCCTGAATGATAAATTTTGTTAATTCAGTCCATTATTCATCAACCCACCCTAGAGCTACACCGTGAGTAAGACCCAGTCAAAGGGATGGAGAGCAAGGCCTGAAAACTGTGCCAGTGGGGTGCCTGCTTGGTCTGAGCATTTCTCTCAAGGAGATCAACACACTGTGTTACCAGCTTTGACCTCTCATCTCGTCTTTATGACATGTGTTCTGGTGGGACAAGAGCCAAGGGAGCAAGCAAACGCTCTAGAGGCCTGACCCAGGCCGAAGGTTCTGGGAAGCCTTCTCTCTACATGTGACTTTGTAGCTGGGAACTGGAAGATGAGGAGGAATGCTGATGAGGTGAGAGGGCTGGGAAGAAGGCTCCATGGAGTTGGGAGCACCCAGGCAGGCTCTGAAGAACACAATAGTTAGTTCCCAAGGTCAGCCCGGCCTATAGGAGCCTCAGAGCCTCAAGGGCAGACATAGGATGGGACCAAGTCACATGGAGGCTTGAAGAGTGTGGGATTTTAAACATTCCCCTGAGAACGGGTCAAAGTTCCTGAGAGTGGGGGGCTTATTCCACTTTGCCCCACTGAGTCCAAACTCAACTCCTGGCCATTAATGGGCACCTTGTGAACTTCATAGCAGAACCAAGCCACCCAGAGGAGAGGATCCTCTAGGCATGGTAACATATGTCACCTCTGTCTCCTCCCTTTGTCTACTGGAGAACATAGAACATACCCAGGGAACAGTTGGCAAGAAATGCAAACTAAGTTATTTCTTCCAGCCTCGCAGCCTTGCCCGGAGCTTCAAAAGGGGCATCGGATACCACCACCCCAACCACTGAGAACAAGAACTGGTGGGTCAGGAGCGGCTGTGGATTTGCCAAGGACCTCCTGCAGGTCCCAGGTACTCTGAGTGTCATGCTTTGGCTGGTAGTTAAGGGAGGATCCCCCCCCATCTCCTGTCTAAAACATGTATTTATAGGTGGAATTGTGCGGATTCACTTGTTCTTTGCCCAGAGAAAGTAGATACAGGGGCATTTTAATGATCCACGGAAAAGAAACTGCACTGAAGCCAGCCTGACCTCAGGCGGAATGTCAGATTCCAACCCCCCTCCCCCCAGAAGAAACACAATACTTTTTATAGAATGGGAAGTCAATTGAGGAAGCATAAAAAAGTCGACTTGGGAAGGGCTCTGTGCTCACTAGGGTTAGGTCCCTAGAGCCACTGTAGCCTTGTTTCCTGTGGGGAAGGGTCTAATGTTTTGTCCACTTAAGTTTTAAATATCTCAACCAATGGCTCATTCCTGGGAATACCTCTCCCCAGGGCGCTAGATCTTGCCCCCACAAAGCCCCTTCCTTGCTCTTCGGTCTCACTCAGCTCAGTGATGTAGACAGGCATATGTGGTGTTTGAAACAAATGCCATGCCTCTGCTTCCCTTTTATCTCCACATCTCCTACCTGTGGAAACCTCCAGATCTGGAAAGGGGGCAGAGGGGAGGGCGAGGCAAGCTGAACAAGTTGTCATTTGTTCTGAAAGTGGCCATTTCAAGAAGCCAAACCCCAGGCTTGGTGCGGACATTTCTGCTTTGGGAACAGGCAGGATCCGGAATCTGCCTTCCTAAATGCTCAAGGAACCAGCCCGGAGCTGAGCCGCCTCTTACCGCAGTGGTTGGGACAGAAGGTGGCAGCATAGCATCAGCCTGCAAAAGCTGAGGTCTCAGAAGCTGGGGACCATCCTAACCCTCCTCCCAGCATCCAGATTCCCTCTCTAGCACCTAGAATGTCCTGCTTAGGCTAGGAGTGACCCCGAGCTATTAGAGGCAAACCTTGAACATCCAGAAATGTTCGAATATGGTCTATTTTCTACGTAAAAAAATCACGTTGCCAGAGGTTAATCTAAAAGATATAAATGGGAAGAGTACCACATGATCTATCTACACATATATATCATATATATTTTATATGATAAAATATAAACCTCCCATGTAGTACATTTTTAAATAAATTCAGAATACGGGCATCTTCTCCAGCTCATCTGAATTTGCCTCTGCTGTTCCTGTTTTTGTTTGCTTTTTTTTTTTTTTTTTTTTTAAACTTGTTTGGTAGCGTTTGCATGTAGTCCTTCCAAAGCACACAGTAAGTACTTCTGACTCGAGAGCCGGACTCCTGCTGGGGAACCAATTAAATGCACTGCCCACCAGGGAAACTGTGATATTTTTTATTACTTTCTAATTTTGGGCCCTGAAATGGCTTCAGTGATCAGAACATTTTTTTTTCCTGACTAAGAAACCTAAAGGAGCCAGAGAAATGATGCCTTTGATTTGTATTTTATTTATAACGGTCCATACTGGCCAAGTGCACACGAAGGCTTTCCCTGGGGCCTCGGGGGCTGCAGGAGTGAAGAAGAGCAAGACAAAGGGAAAAAAGCACAGAACTTTCTCTCCCAGACACCTTGGCGGAGTGGGAAACTGTCAGGGACACTGGGAACAGCTTTTTTGAGAAGTCGGTGAACTGAGAAAAAAAGGAAAGAAGAATTGGAACAAAACCATTTCGGTGGATTTAAATCTATTTAAACAACAATAGTAAATCAAAGCCATGCCTCTTTCTCATTACCAGTGGCCCCAGTGGTGGGGCCTCATAAATGCTGGCTAAGGAAGACTTGCGTTCATTTCTAAATACATTCACAGGAAGCCCCACCCAAGGTGGAAGGATGTTTGCTTGTTTCCTTCTCTCTTCTAGAAAGCGTCAGAGTTGAGGAGAAAGGCTTCCAGAGGGCAAGGAGGAGATCCAAACAGACTCTAATGAGGAAAAGAGAAAAAGAAGTCAAACTCTCCCTGAATGCCTGAATGTTTATTTATTTATCTTTGCAACAAGCAAGGATGCTTGAAAATCTGGAAGAGCTCCTGCAGAAAACAAATCACACCAAGCAGCTCACAAAACACCAGAAGCTCAAATTCTGAGCCGTTCCAAATCCTACCCACCTGCCACCGGGGTCTTGACTGAAAGTCTTTTTTATTCTTTTTTCTTTATCCTTTTCTCCTGATTCACTTGTTTAGCCAGAAGGTAATTCTGAATGCTTATCTGAAGTACCTCACTGGCATTCTGGGGGGACATTCCTACTAGTGAGGGCTCCCCTTAAAACCAGGAGCTGTTTCAATTCCCATTAGGCTAGTCTCTATGATGTAAGTCTTTTAATGAACAGTCAACTTGTGTTGAGACTAACATGTTAAACCCTGCTTGCTAACAATTTTCACAAAAGGTGACTCAGAAATTAAAATCTGCAGTGCTGTAAGTAGCTGGCTATTGAGTGTTACTCGACAATGCTCTGCTAAGACAGCTTTTCCTATCTCTTACGCAGAAATCCCATGGGAACAAAACTGTTTATCCTGATTGCGTACAGCCTCCCCAAGTACCACTTTATCATAGGATTTAAAGTTCAACAACTTAGCAGACAGTATTTATTATTTAAGGAAAGGTTAAGTGTTTCTTCTGTGCTTCTCTGACTTCAACACCACAAAGTAATCCGTCTACTTCCTCTGCTTCCCTTCTTTCTGTTTCCTTTTTCCTCCTTCCTTTCCCTCTCCTTCTTTCCCTCCCCTTCCTTTCTTCCCTCCCTCCCTCTCTCCCTTTTTAACTCCCAAATCAGATGTTGTTGAGTTCTTAAAATTCATAACAACTCACTAACCCTTCAGGAAAATTTAACTAGATTATTTAAAATGGCCCAACCTCCACTTTAAGGGGGGATAATCTATGTAACTTCAGCTTAAAAGGCCATGTCCCAGATAAAAATATCAGCCCCAGCTCCTCCCCGCACACTTCTTTAGCAACATCTCGTCTCTTGTATGGGGCAGCAGATTGTTGGCCTCTGGGAAGCAGGACTATTTCCAATCAACCAATTTGGCTCATTGTGTTTTACAGTTTCTGAAATGAATGCCAAACCCAAACAAAACCATAGCTGGTGTGTAAGTGTGTTAAAGAGGACCTTGTCATCTGGTCTCTTCAAATCTGTTTGTCATCAAAACTGGCTTCCTAGTTTGAGCCCACCCTGTTTTGAAGGCCTGCTGTTAATTGATCAAAGTGTAATTAGGCACTGGTAAGGACCAGGTTTTCCAGGACTCGAGTTAGACACAGGACTTCTGAGAAGCCTAGAAGCTGTGTGTGTGTGGGGGGGTGGGTTTTACAGAGATGGGGGGAGCTCCTTCTAGCTCCCAGTTCCCCTCACTCTCCAAAGCAACGACTGTACAGAACACTCTTGGTTCAGTCCTTGCATTGAGCAGAGCTATGTTTTTCTAGTCTTCCCTAAGGAACGTCTTCCCTAATACCCTCGTGAATTACGAAGTTAACTTCTAAGCGGATGTCAGGGGTCTGCTCTTCCTGTTCATTCAGTTTGCTCCCAATGTTCGATGCATCATGCCCCTCGAGTTTGTCTGTTTTCAACCCGTTCTCATTTGGATGTTAACAAGGAATGGGGTTTACTTTTAAGTAGTTTCGATTTCTCAGTTTTGATGAACCCATCTACAAAAAAACCCCAAAGAGCGTGTGGGCAGAATGGAAGTGAGGGAGGGTGAGGAACAGGGTGCAGAGAAGACCATACTAAACAAATCAACTATCTAATGACTCACTTTTCCAAGGGGGACGTCTAGCCACCCACCTAACCCTAAGCCACACTTCCTGGGGTAAGATATTTCTAGGAACACCCCCCCCCCCATGCAATCCTGGGCAGCAGCAGCAAACACCATCTTTTCAGAACCATGGCCGATTCTTTAAGGCCGTCTCATGTATCCCCACTTTCTGCTTTCCACTCAGACGATTTAATTTAAGATTTCCCCATCATCCTCAGCACACACAAATTTTCTAAGGCAGAGAGTGACTCTTTAGAGTCCCCACGTGCCCATAAAAATCCAACCTTGGAGATTTGATTAATAATCATAAAAATATCAGTGCCCATCAAGAGCACGTTGGAAAGAGAGAGGCAATGTTTCTTTAGTGTTGGGATTGTCTGAGGCTGATGTGAAAGTGCAAAGGGTTAAGGCGGGACGTGAGCTGCCCCCCTCCCCTGTCACTCACTGCTCACTTCTGAAGACAGGCCTTAGCTTGTAAGCAGCACCTGCAGTCACATGCAACTCCCCCACAAGGAAGCCTTAGAGCTTCCATCCCGGCAGACTGCAACATTCATCTGTGGCTTGGGGAGGCATGAGGGCATCCAGCATTACGTTTTTTATGGCATGAGGATGTGGTTTTAGTAGTCTGATAAGTTCCAGAATGAAGTATTTGAGAGGGCCACCCAGCACTAAGCAGCGGACAGTTTGAAGAAAAATGGAAAGGTCAAACACGGAGGTGACCCCTGCTCGGAGAGATCAGTAGACTGGTCCCCAGGACTCACCTGTCAGAGAAGCTGGTCTGTGTGATCACGAGCCTCCACCAGAGGATTCCCCCACCTGCTCTCTTCACCAAGTACTTCAAGCTTTGTAGTCAGACAAAGCTTTGAGTGGCGATATTCAAAAATCCTTAACAAGCAAAATGTTGAGAAATTTACCGTCAGCTTTGTTGTTATGTTGACCAGTTCTATGACAGAAACAAGGCAAATGGAGAACTGTTTCTGCTGTTCAGGGCTTGGGGGTTTCACTCCATGCCAGCAGCGAAGGCTTCATGGGACAGCTCACATCATGGCGGGCAGGAAGTAGAGCAGAGCAGAGCAACAACAGGAAGTGGCTGGGGTAAGCTGCGGCTCCGGGGGTAGAGGGTGGTTCCTGGGGATTCACTTCCTTCAGCAAGCCTCACCATCCACAGCTCCACCATCTCCAGACAGTCTATACAAAAGTTGAGGCTATCCCTGAATTAATCCATTCATTAGGTCAGAGTCCTCATAATCTAATCATCTCTGGCAATTCCTCCAGCAGACACAGCCAGAGATAACTCTTTATCAATCTCCCCTAAGCAAGTAGGCAATCAAAATTAATCATCACAGACCTCAAGAAATGGACAGTGTTATACAATGCAATAACCCAACCAATAGAGTTCCTGGAGAGACAATCAAATATTTCATAATCCAGAGGTACCAGGTCATTTATGGCTTCCAAAAGATTAATGCTATGATTCCACTAGTGGATTCTACTGACTACTGACCAGATAGGCGCTCTCCTGTTCCAAATACTCCACTTACACGTGTTAAATGATGCTTTCTGTGAAAGTGGGGGCTGTTAACATTACCATTTCACAGATGAGGGGACAGAGACCCAGAAATATAAACCACCCTTTCTACTGAGAGCAAAAGCCCGTTTAGCTGAGTGCCAGATCTCAGGCTCTTGCTGACTAAAAACCCTTCATGATGACAGTGGCTCTATCTGAATCTTAAACTCAGCCTTGAAAGAGGAAGGTAGAATAGGTAAGAATCACTATTACTCTTTGAGATCCCATCATCGTTGGGTATTCCTTCCTTCCTTCCTTCCTTCCTTCCTTCCTTCCTTCCTTCCTTCCTTCCATCCTTTCTTTCCTCACAGAGAAACTTAGAAGTTGAGAGGCAGGATGGAAAAAATGTGAACAATAGGGTGAGTCCTCTCAAGAACACGGCAAAGTACATAGAATTTTAAGACTGCATTCTTATTAGAAAGGATCTTATAGGGTGTACGGAGACAGACAGCACCCAGTGAGCTATATTATCCCCTACTTAGCTTAAGACAATTGTCCTTGATTCTGAGTAAACCAGGGCTCTCAATATTACTACCATTGACATTAGGATTAATTTTTTGTTGTGGAAGTTCCTTGTGAATTGTATAATGTTCAGTACCCTCTCTGTCCTAATGATACCCTTCCCCTATTAGTGGCCATTGAAAATGTCTCCAGACACAACCACAGGTGTGATGGGGACAAAATTACCACCACCCCTGCCTTGGGTTTGCCTAACATTATAATGGTTCTTCTGGAAAAAGTATCCATGTTACCTTGTGTCCCTCGAGCCATGACCAAAGGTGAAGGAAGCAAATATGTTCACTTGACAAGTACTTACTGTACCTTTCTGATTACAGGGCCGACTTTTTACCCAGAAGCTGTTTCACAGGATAGAAATCCACAAACATTTCACGTTCCTGACACTTTCTCAATTCCTCTGTTTTGAATGTGAAGGAAGTGCTTGGAGAAAGACATTATTAGCCTGAAGTGATGTCGTTGCCTGAGGATTGGTAAGACAAGATGGGGTAGGAGGCTGAAGGATGCTACCTGATAGTATCAGGTAGAAAAGGAGAAGCAAAAACCACTTAATAGAGGCCCGGGTGTTATTTCTGAAGCGATGACTTCCATTGAAGACGTTGGGGTTTTATTTTAAGCAGATCTTTAAGGTCCACTTTCTTTTGTAAAAGTGGATTACAAATCATGCCCTTGAAGAGATGATAAATATCCTTCAAAGGGACCAATGGGAAAGGAATCGGTAGAACTTGGAATAAAGTTTTGAGTGACAGTATCCTGCACAGGTACAAAGTGCTGTGACAATTTAGGCTCAAGATGGCACATGGTGAAGAGCTGAGTTAGATGACTCAGAACGGCTTCTGTAACGGTGAAGAAAAGTGACAAATGTCTACTGGAAGAGGGTGAAGATGATTATTACATGACTTAAACCTTTGAAAGGAAGACTAGGGGGAATGATATGTCTAAATGTGTGTACTACCCATGAAACGCAAAGCATATGTAATTTAACAGTAATTTCACAGAATTTATATATTCAAGGTAGCTTTCTCTCTGGAAAATGAAATGGGCCTGCTTCTGGCAGATTGCCTGTTTCAGTGTCTGGTGTTTTCTAGATCCTAAGTACACTGAATGGAGTACATGTGTCTGTCTCCTGGAGAGTTTATGTTCTCTGTGGGAAAATATGACACATGCCAAAGTAGCTTTCACATGATTGGTGTGATTTAGCTTCATTGTCTATACTGAGAGGAGATAGCACACAGGTCCCAAGAGAGTCCTCCAAAAGGTCTCCCAGTGAAAGACTCAAGCTCAGCATCCACAGCAAGGATGCCAGGGCTCAGGTGGTTTGCAGTTCTATTTCTTGACACCCCATCCCTAGCTCTCACTCTGTCCCTTTTTAACCCTTGACCTTGGGCCCTCCCCAACTGTCTTCTACTCTTTGGCTTCCCTTGAGGTGGGTCTCACCTATGTGCCTGTTCCTCTTTCTATACGCTGGGCTTGGCAGCCTGCTTATGCCTCTCATTTTCAGAGTCTCCTTTCACCTGGGAACCTGGCTTGGGTTCCTCTGTTTTCAACGTTTACAAACTTGTAGTTCATTTCTTCACAATTCCAATTCTTTGCATGACTCTGCTAGTCTGGTACTAACGCGTACTGCTCTGTTTGCAAGCCCTGCAAGAGCAGGCACTCAGCTTTCCTACTTATCAACCGTGGTCAGGGCCTGGACCAAAGAGGACTCTCAGTGAAGAGCTTCTTGGGTGAATCATGACTCACTGAGCGTGTTATCTGTCTAGCCTCACACTGCAGTGTGCATCTGCCTGGCCTCACACCTGGCCTCACACTGCAGTGTGCATCCACCTGGCCTCCCACCTGGACTCACACTGCAGTGTGCATCCACCTGGCCTCCCACCTGGCCTCACACTGCAGTGTGCATCCACCTGGCCTCCCACCTGGCCTCACACTGCAGTGTGCATTCACCTGGCCTCATGTGGTTGCCCTTGCTGCTCTTTAGTCAGTCTAGATGAGATGGCACTATCCTCGGTCGAACATTAAATGTCTATTACCTTGTCTAATCCTGTTATGCATATTGTATTACTACTCACACCTCCATCTTCCATATGAAGGAAGTGAGGCTTGGAAAAAAAGCAAAGAGATTTGGTGGAAGTCACAGCTGGCGTGGAGGGGAGCTGGGGTTTGAACCTGGTGTCTTCCCGGGGAGCTTTCCCATGGCATTATTGCTATAGTTTGAATATGCCTTTGCCACAAATTCATGTACTGGGGACTTAACCCCCAAGTCTTACACGTATTGTGTCCGGAGGCAGAGCCTTTGCAGAAGGTAAATGAGCACTGGCCGAAGGCTTGAGTGTGGGGCACCATCATGGATCTTTGAGAAGAGGGACAGAGATACAAGCAGCAACTTGTTTGGCTTCACCATGCAATACCCACCTCCATGTTGGGGTGCAGCAGGGAGGCCCTCACCAGATGCTGAGAGTATTGGTGTTTTCAGTCTCTGAGACTGTGACCGAAACAGACATCAAGTCTGTAAAGTGTCTGGTGTCTGGTCTGGGATATACTAACATAGCAATAGAAGGCATGCTAAAACTTTTATGCCGTATCTCTCTCTCTCTCTCTCTCTCTCTCTCTCTCTCTCTCTCTCTCTCTCACACACACACACACACACACACACACACACACACACACACACACACACACACAGACACAGACACACATTCTTTTCATATCCTAGACACAGAAAAAACAAAAACCCTGGTACCAGATCTGGGATCACCAAGACGCTTTTGAGCTCACTCCTCACCTCTGGTCTCTTTGTTGCATTGGTTTGGATTGTTTCGTTTTCTCTTAGGAACTTGTAGTTAGGGTAGTGCCTGCTGTTAGTCTTTAAATAGGGATAAATAATTGGTGATCTGACTGGGCAGATGAGTCTCATTGCTTATAAACATCATCCATCTATACCTCCTTGCTAAATACCCCCTTACTGAGATTGGATCAGAAGGCCCATGGAGGCAGGAAATGCATCTCCTGCTTTTATATGACTCATGACATCTGCCTCAGTGCTAAAAACATAGCGAGGACCCCATGAGGACCCGGTGAGGACCCTGTGAAGACCTAGCAAGGACACAGCAAGGACCTAGTATAGACCCGGCTCTTACTGCTTTAGTGTTTGGTGACATCACAAGGATTCTCTTCACACAGCAGCTGGGGATTCAGAAATAAAATGTAAGTCGAGCGAAGTCTTGGACACCTCTGCTTTTATTGCCTCCTGCAGAATGTAATCTTCTCTCTGGTGAAAGCACAGTGTTCACCTGAAAACCCCTGTACCTGTCAGCCCACCCGCTGACTGAACTATGGCTCAAGGGTCAGCATTTGCCCAGAACCCTCTCCATCCCCATCCAGTTTCACCTGCTTTATGGAGAGAAACCAGGCCCAGGTGGCTCTCCTGCCGGCACGCTGTCCTGGGTGTCTGGGCGATTTGCTTCCTTCACTAGATCCAGGATGGGTATGCAAGAAGCTTCATCTTCATTAACACTGCTAAACACAGCGAGTTAGCAAGCATGCCAACCTTTCGATTTGCTCAGACATTCCACCAAAGCACTCGAGTCCCCTCAACAAGGCATTTGCAGGCTCTAGGAGCCCAGAAGAGCAGCCGGACTTCTCAGTTACGAAACAATGGATCAAGAGAAGAAGCAGCTAAGGGTGGGAGACACTCTGTAAAGACCATGGGTAGAGCTCTTGGGCAGGGCTATCAGAGCTGCCTTTGCCCCAGTTTAAATCGGGCAGACACTGTGACAGGAGATACAATGGAATAACATGCACTGCCATCAGGAATTGCACTGCTGTTGGGCCTAATTAGTTGTGATATTTTGCCAAGCATTTGGGAAGCTTCTGTAGAGGACAGAAATAGTGATGTGTCTTCTGGAGAACAAAGAACAAAGGTTCTCCCCAGAAGCTCTCCTGTCATTAGCAGGAAAGAGACTGTGTCCATTAGCAGGAAAACTTCCTAGAATTTCTGGTTACCCCTCTCCCAATAATCCCTCAATAACTGTCAACTGCCTGTAACGGGAAAGATTTGGAAGACCCAGGCCACAAGCACAAATTAACAGCTGTGGTGGCAGATGTGTATGTGCACACAAGAGCACATACAAATCATAAAATGGGGGTGGGCGAAAGAGTGTGACTAGTCTAGTTTCCCTCTATACCCTCTCATGTAAAAGACTCTTTTAGCCAAAAATAATAGAAAACTAACAAAATTGTACACAAAACAGACACTTATCTTTGTCATGGGGAAGTCATAGCCAGCAGGATCTCACGTTCTCTACTTGGTTTTTGCTTTGCTAGTCCCTGTGCATGACTTTCACCGAGTGGTTCAAGATGGCGGTTACACTGTTGTCTGCTTTCAGAAGAATGAGGCGAAAGGTATGGCTCCTCCTCCCAACAAGCCCTCCCGGGAATTGTATGTACCAACAATTACACTTATATCCATGGCTAGAGATAACTCCTTACTGCCTATAACTGACTGCCGGGAGAAATAGGGATGTAGTCATCATTTAGAGAGATCAAATTCCCAGCTAAAAGTCAAGTGATTCTATTCCTACCAAAGACAAAGACAACATGTCTTAAGACACAACAGTAAATCTGTGTCATCCCCAGGGTCTTAGAGTTTTGTGTAGTATTTCTCAAGCCATGCCACCTTCTTCTGGCAACAGGGACAGAGCAATCTGTGGCCACAATGATAATCCAGACACCAGATGTTAGTGAATTCAACATACAGATAACATATAGAAAACCCAAGCCAAATCAACCATGTTTTCGCCTGGGAATTCAGAATCAAGGTTCTGATTGTTGCTGTAGCAACAATACAGGATGCTACAGAGAAGTCACCTCCTGTTGAATTTGTCTGGTAGTGAAGACATGTTCTGCAGAAGCTTAGAAACAAGGAAGCACAAGAGTCATGTCAGCCTGGCAAGGAGAAGTCCGAATGGATGGCCATCGTGATGACTTCTGCTTTTCTGGTTCAGGAGCTCAGCTGCGTTAGGTTCTTCTTTTCAGCATAGATGAAATCCTCACCTGACATGTCATATAAACAGTTTTCCATTTTTGGCTTGAGCTAGTTTGGGTCAGTTTCCTTTCTTTCCAAGCGGATGAACCTGGACTATGACATGTCTCTGCATGGCTGGCTCTGGGTCTGCCCATATGACAACAGTTAGATCTGTGATATTTTATTCTGTCTTTCTGAGCTTGTACAAATGTATCCCTTTCCCCCTCAGAATCGCTGAGCTAGCAAATCCATCAGGTTGACTTGCCTTAAGCTCTTTTTCCTTTGTGACTACTTTTCACTACCTGGAAATAACACAAAGTGCCACAACATACCACAAGGTGA
This sequence comes from Micromys minutus, assembly GCF_963924665.1. Lineage (NCBI taxonomy): Eukaryota > Metazoa > Chordata > Mammalia > Rodentia > Muridae > Micromys > Micromys minutus. Next base: position 4,764,275 of record NC_137971.1, read on the forward strand.
AGACATAGCTGGAAACATTAGAGAATAAGACAGAAGCTTGAAGGATTTGGTGGGCCATTTGGAGATCACCCCTAGCAAAAAGCTATTTCTTTGCTCAGGAGGGTCAGACTTCAGGATTTCCAACATGCACCTAGTTTAATGATAAAACAACTTTGTTCTCATAAATGTGCCTTACATGTATACAGACACGTACAAGGACTAAGGATAACAATCCAAGTGTTAGATTTCACATCTACAACCAAAGGTTTGTCCTTTACAGTTTTCAACTATCTCATATCCAGAGAGCTCTCAGATGACTGGTTTGACCAGTTTTCTGTCTAAATCAGACTTTTGAGCACAACAATCCAGCTCAATTATTTGTCTCTCTGGGTCTCAGTTTCTGCCTCTGTATAATGGTAGGGTTGGGGACGTTCAAATCCTCTTGCAATGTGGAGGTTATGTGAACCCACTAAGCATAGAGAGCTCAAGAGTACCTAGTGGTTTCTGGAGAGAGAGAATTCAAATGTCAACTGTATTACTGACATCTGGGAAATAAACACCCACCTTAGACTGGCTCTCTAATATGTCAAGAGATAGTGATATATCCTCCCTCAAGAAGGATGGTCTCTCATGGGATTAAATGCTCACATTAAATACTTCGCAGTGTGCCTGACACGTGGTACATCTGCAAAGAACAGTCATCACTTCTGTCTCCCAGAAGGGGGGTAATTTTATCAATTATCACTCCTGCCCCCTCCTCCATGACTGGCACAGCTCCATTTGACTGACTTGCCATAGTCAATAAATGTTGCTTTTATTAATTAGCTCTACATGAGGGGGAAAACTGAAACAAAGGAAGAGAGGGGGTGGCCAAGAAGGTGTCTGAGTTGTGAAAAATTACTAAGTTATTTTCCAAATACTATGACTTGGCAAAACAAATGAGGCAAGTGCAGCTACTGTTAATTTGGGAATCCACGTGCGTGTTTCAGTGGAGATTTGATCCATATGTCTTTTGATCTGAACCTATAAAATTATTGTTTGAAAACAGCAATTTGGTGCTTGCTAGGCACCCCTGTCTGTTGGCTATTGCATAGATCTCCTGACACAACAATTGTGTGAAAGCTTAGCAGTGCCAGCTAAGTTCCTGGTACCTCTGTACTCATAGAGCTGGGAGCTGACAGAACTCTTTCCTCTGGGCCAGCAGTGATTACACTGGGGCTGTTATCTGAACTAAGGTAGCTGGCTACCTGCGGGCATGCTAGCCACGTCTGAACACAGCATGATTTGAAAGGACAGGTTTAGCAGATCTCTGTCTGGGGAATTTGAATAACGTGATAAAATGGAGTTGCCAGTGAGCTATGGAGAATTAGAGCCGCTGAGATTTAGATGCTGGGTGAGCGCCGTGACGGGCTACTGGAGCAGCTCTCTCGCTAGAACACGGAGGTTACCAGGGAGGTTGCCCAAAACATGTTGGCTAGGAGACAGGAGAAGGGAGAAAGTCAGCTGTTCATCTCCACTGGGCACCCTTGCTTGGAGAGCTCTGAGATTCAGAGTAGCTGGTATCAAGGAATGAGGGGGCAGGGAGAAACTTAACCTCTAGCTATGACTTAAAGATCATTCATAAGAGGTGTTCATTTCCTGGAGTTCCTGGATTCCTCTATATGAATTTCACTACCAGAGTCCAAGAGCTGACAGTTAGGTCTGGGATGCAAGTGTTCATGCAGGGAGCCAAGGCTGCTGTTATCCCGGCTCCCGTGAAAGCTGGGACTAGGTGGGAGGCTACAGAAAAAGAACAGAGCACACAGAGAGGAGCACATACCTTGATTTTACTTCTCTTCCAAACATAACAGTAGTAATGTTTTCTAAATTCTCCCGAAGGCTGCATCTTTATGACGACCCTTCTCATTTCCTAGATTTGATTTGATGTGAGGTAGTGCTTTGAATAAAAAGTGCCCCCTCTGCTCCCCCTGCTCTCAGACATTTGAACACTTGGTCTCTGGTTGGTGGTGCTGTCCAGGGAGGTTTAAAGATGTGGCCTTGTTAGGAGGGGTGTGGCACTAGGTGTGCTCTGAGAATTTAAAGAATTGAGCCATTTTCCATTGCTCTTTCTTTTTGGTGGGTTGGGAAAGTGAGTTCTCTGCATTGTGCCTCAGCTGACCTGTCTGCTGCTTAATCTTGTGCCATCTCTGCTATTATGGACTCTAACCCTCTGGAACTGTGAGCCCAAATAAACTCTCTTCTACAAGTTCCTTTGGTCATGCTGTTTCATCGCAGCACCAGCTTTCCGGTTCTTGCAGGGAAAGAAAGGCGTTTCCTTTTGTTGCATGAATACAAAACACACAGACAGAGTCTTAGAAGAAAGTTCCCAATGTTTCTCTCACCTCAACACACCACTAAGGGTTACAAGGAAGAACAGAAACGCACATAGATGAGCTCAAACAACAGAAGGGGGAACCTACCAGAAGGATTTGAAGCGTGCAGAGTAGAACGGAAGTCTTCAGTAAAAAACAAACAAAAACTAGCGGGGTCCCTGTGACAAGCACCATCAATGTTGTCCCTGGGTACCAGTGCTGTAAAGAAACACTGGCTACACCTTTCTTGCTCACAACTGGCCAAATAGCAGAGAGGAGGGGACACTTGGCCACACTCTGGTTCCATAGCCACTGCTTGTCTGTGCTGTACAATAAGAGAAATCACCTGCAGAATACTCTAAATACTCCTAGAAGAAAAGGCTCTTGGGAAGGAGGAATAGAGGAAGAACAGCACACACACACACACACACACACACACACACACACACACACACATGCACACACACACATGCACACACACACACACACACACACACACACACACACACACTACTAGATCCATGGATTCAAGAAACCTGCTGTGTAATAATGAGAGAATCAAAGATTATAATACAATATAAGAGATTCTGTAGAAGAAGTATCTGCATACAAAGAACTCTGGGGACCCAAAGAAAGAGATAATAGGAGACAAGGGACAGGCAAAAGGGTTTGGCTGAGATCCAGTTCAACCATGAGTAATTATTGCATGCCAGGCACTGTGCCCAATGTGACACTTATGCAGAGTCTGTAAAGACAAGAAAGAGTTTCCCAAAGACTGAAAGCAGGCATCCTGGGGGGACGAACAACATGTGTAAAATCGTGGAGGTGTGAAATGGCAAAGATGGGAACATGGAGTGCAGGTAGAGGGTGTGCAGAAGGAACGGGAAGCAAGAGTGAGCTGAGATTGTGAAGTCAGGAAGTCCATGCCAAGTTCAGGAGACTGACTGACTCCCAGAGACGCTGTCAGACATGAATGAAATTGCCAGCGAGCTCCAGCAGACTGTGGCAGAGGGACCCTGAGCCCAATTATGGCACAGGCAATTCACTCGGGCCAGAAGGTCAGCTGTGTCTAGAACAGTGCTCCAGGGGTGATAAGGGGGTTTTAGATCATGACATGTGTGTCGGGGGGGTGGGGGCTCATATTTTCTAGTAGTGTTTGGCAGAATTTGGTGAAAAAAGTCACATTAAGCTCATGAGTGACCCTGTGCAGCAGTAATTTTAATGCCTCATTATTGTGGAATTGAGAAGAGTTAGTCTGTTCCGAATGTGATCATTTATGGTTATTCAAGATGCTTCTCAGAATTTGGCCAAGGAGAAAGGCTCACCTAGGACAGTCTTTACGGAGTGAATTGGTTATATTTCCCATCCCTGTGACTGAATATCAAACAGAAACAAATGAGAGGCTTTATTTTTGGCTCACAGTTCAGGGGATTTCAGTCCTTTACTGTGGAGATGGCTGGTCTGTGACGTAGGGTTGGTCTCAAGCTTCTCACTTTCCACTCCTTGGCAAGACAGGATGGAAGCAGGGCTGAGCTACACCCCCCAAAAGACCCTCCTCCCAAGCTCTCCAAACAGCTCAGGACTAGGTGTTCAAACGTGTGGGCACATTTCAGGTTGAGAAAATATGAGGGAGGGAGACAAATGTCAGGATCTGACTCTGCCAGGCCGACCGCTGCCCTAGTCCCTGCTTCCTAAGCTCTTAACTCTCTACCCAAAGCTTTGTGCATTGACCTTCCCACCGGTGCATTTTCTGCTCTCACAGGGTCCTCCAAGCCATCCCCGCAACTCAGTCAGGTGTCTTACTGTCTAGAAAGCCTCCGTGTCCACCAATAACTTCTGTCTTCCTTAATGCCCATCAGAGAACATCTGGGATACTCTGGGGCACACAGTGTTGGCTCTTCCTCAGAGAAGCCAAGGTAAAGTTGTTTGCTTTCTTGCCTCAAGAGACCCAAGAAAGGGGAATGTGAAGCTGGGACATAAGAGATAACACATGCTTGGGGAGTTTGGGTTCAGAGTGCCGAGAGAGAGACAGAGGGGGGGGGGGAGAGAGGGAGAGAGAGAGAGAGAGAGAGAGAGAGAGAGAGAGAGAGACAGACAGACAGACAGACAGACAGAGAGAGACAGAGAGATAGAGACAGACAGCTATAGACAGAGACAGAGAGACAGAGAGAGTCCAGTTCTTGGCTATTTTGTCCTTCCATCATCGAAACCCTGAGCAGAAAGAACCAGTGTCTTAGCTTCTGTGGTAGTTTGACAGAGAATGGTCCTCGTAGGTGTTTAGTTCCCAATTGGTAGAACTGTTTAGGAAGGATCAGGAGTAGGCATGTCACTGGGCATAGACTTTGAGGTTTCAAAACAGCCCTATCAGACCTAGTCTCTCTTGATTTTCCTCTCCGTCTTTTTCTTCCTCTCCCTCCCCCTCCGCTCCCCCTCCCATCTCCCTCCCTCCTCCTCTCCCACTCTTCCTCTCCCCTCCCCTCCTCCTCCCTCTCTTCCTCCTTCTCCCTCCCCCTCCCTCTATTCCTCCCTCTCCCTCCCCTCCCTCTCTTCCTCCCTCTATTCCTCCCTCTCCCTCCCCTCCCTCTCTTCCTCCCTCTCTTCCTCCCTCTCCCCCCCCTCCCTCCCCCCTCCTCCTCTCTCTGCCTCCTGCTGTGGATCAGGTGTAAGCTCATAGCTGCTGCTCTAGCACCATGCCTGCCTCCTGCTACCTTCCCTGCTGCAATGGTCATGGACTCACCCTCTGAGCTGTAAGCTCCCAATTAAATGCCTTCCATTATCCATTTCCCTCATCATAGTGTCTCTTCACAGCGACAGAACTGCTGGGGTGCTGTTGTAGGCGACTACACAACTCAATCCGCCCTGGCAGTGGGGTGAGTTCCTCACTACCCGCCCCAATGGTCTAGATTACTAAATGAAAGACACAAACACACACACACACACACACACACACACACACACACACACACACACACGCATGCACACGCACACGCGCACATGCACACACACACACACACACACACAAACACACACTCACACACACACTCAGACTCAGCCTTATATTTAAATTTGCCTTAAACAGCTCAGTGATGGGCCTCTCCCAGACTCCCAACTTGTTAATGCCTTTCCTCCGATACTCCTAAGTTATTGTTCACTAAAATCTGTATTCCATCTTTGTTACCCTAGACTCAATGGGGGGGTGGGGTGCTGGGGCTGTTCTTCCCTGGTTCCTACGTGGTTGGGGTGCTCCCTCTTCTGCAGCTCTCAAGCCTGGATCTTATTCCTTTCCTGCCATGGAGATTCTCCTTCTTCGTCAGTCCCCTCTCTTGCCCTCAAATCCTAAAATCAATGTCTTGGTCTCCCTGCCCAGACAATGGCCTCCAGCAACTTTATTTACCAATTAGAACCAGTTGGGGGCAGGGATCCTTAGCATCTTACATACAGATTCTCGAGTAATTTTGGGAACCCAAATAATATAATGTAAGCATTAAACCAAACCCACAACATAGAACAGTGACTAAGTCAGCTTCTATACCGAAAGTGGACACCGCAGACCTTAGGTTCCTGCCAAAGTTTCTTAGGGTAGCTGATAGAAAAGAGAAATTCCCCACGGCAAACACCCACAGTGCTGTACTATGGTGGTAACCGTATCAACTTGTCGGGATCTACAGTCAGCCAGGAGGCAGCCCTTCAGGCTCACCGTGAAGGATTATGTGGATTAGGTTGACCCCTGGGCATGGTTGTGGGGGATTACCTACATTAGGTTAATTGAGGTAGAAAGATTTACCTCACATGTGGGTGGCTCCACTCTGTGGCTGGGGTCCTAAACTGCATAAAAGGGAGAAATTGAGCTGGATACCAAGATTCACTGCCTTTTCTCCTGGGTGAGGATGTGTCCAGACACTCATCCTGTGGCCTGTCTTTTCTGTCACTTTGTCCTCTTCTGGGTGTATAAGTCCTGAGTTGGTCAGGTATTGGTCAGAAACCAGTGTTTTGTGGTGGAGAATGAGCCGTGTGTTAGGGCTGGGCAGAGGACTGACGACACCAGTGGAGAGGCTTTGCCATGGAAACTAGTGATACCTGTAGGAAGGCGACCCTGAGGCCTTCTGGCTGGAGTGCAGTCAGGGAGAAGGCCTCCCTAGATATTTCAGCCTTGACGAAGCCCACAGCTGTGAACACGTTCTATTCCACGGGGTCCTTCCTGGAAGAGCCAGTCTATGGTTCTTCCTTTCGTATAGAATATTTAGAGTAAGAAGGGAGTGGACTTAAACACAGACAACAAGGTCACAGCATTAAGAGTGCTTATTTGTGTTTCTGTCACATAGTTCTGCAGCAAGTTCCTCGGCTTCTGCCTCAGTTTCCCTCAGTTTCTGCCAGGGTGAGATAGGCGTGCAAGATCATTCATTGGAAATAAGAGCTGTTGGGAATAAAATAGAGTTACTCTGGTAAGTATGGTTGAAAAAAATCATGCACATAGCACCTGTGCTGTTTAGAGGTGCCCTGTGAACAACTGCTGAGACTGGTATGATTATAAGTAGACCTTCCCAAACACATGTACACACACATGCACACACATGCACACACGTATGTACACACATGCACACATGGATGTACACACACACACACATGCACACACACACACGTATGTACACGCACACTCACACACCACTATGGAGGCTTTTGCCTAATTGTTGTTCGGCTGAAAAATATCCAGCCCTTAAAGGTCCCCCTGGGTTGTGATCTCTTTGGGAACAGGGCTGGAATGTTTATTACTCTCTCTGTAACAAACTAGAAGTTTTTGGGCCTCTCCCAAGTCAAGAGAAGGAATGAGAGCATAAGGCTTGCTCAGCATTTTACTTGCTTTGGGGACACATGCCAACATGATATAGATCAGGGACTCAGGGGAGTTTTCAAGCCAATAACACACAAATGAAAATAAAATCAGATTGGGCAAGCAGCCTATGATGCTAATGTTACCTGCAGTGTTACGAGCCCCCTTCCCCTGAAAATGATTGCTCCTAAAGGTATGATGTAGAAAACCAAATAATCACTCTCCTGATTTAGGGAGCTTAATCCCAAAGCCTGAAATCTACCAGATGCCAAAACTGGTTTCCCCCTGGAACTTCTTCAGACTTTCGTATGGTTGTTAATTGCAGGCTCTCCTCATTTTATCTCTCGTTCCCCTCTGCAGTTCTGGATTTTCTATTCCCTGGCACAGGCTGAATGTCCTGGGTAGAAAGAAACAGTTGTTCCCCATCAGTGGCTTTGCAACTCTTTCCAAACTCTAAGGTCTCCTCCAGCCCAGCTCATCTCCCCGGCCGCAGCCGTGCCAGCGCAAGACTCTGTGCAGGAAGTAGGCAAAGATAAACAATTAGACCCTAAATACGTTAAGTGCAAAAGCAGATCTGGGGGGAAAGCACTCTTAGCCAGAAAACCTGAAGTCCATTTGGCCTTGTGAAGAGAAAAGAATGCGCTGAGCAGCTGTCAGGTCCCCCTGGGGCTGCCCATCCCTTCCCCAGACACAGAGCTGACGTTCGTTCGTACATAAACAGAAAGAATGCGGGCTGAGATCTGGGCAGCTCCCTGACCCTGGAGACAGAGCTGTCAAGAGAAGAGTCAAGGAAGAGTCATTTGGAGATTCCAGGGCCTATGGGCAGTTCCACAGGAGCTGCTTCAAGCAAATGGTCAGCCAAGAACGGTGGCATCCACCGTCATGCCAGCCTCCAGCACCCAGCCTTGCTCTTGCTGATTCCAGACTCCAGCTTCACCACTGGCCGTAACTGTGGGGGCACTTCAGCGGGCTGCATCCCAATTCCAGAACCAGCCCTGAGATAGTAATTGTCATCTGTTTCAACGTGCTGAGTGTTGAGGCCATTCGTTGGGCAGCACAAAGTGACTAATAAACTTGCTCTTTCACAGTTTGTACCCCAAACCTGTGCTCTCGGCCAACGGCTTTTGTGTTTATAAGGAATTGTAAGTTAAAATTGTTATTGTCCAATCCTATGGCAGACGCATTTCTTCAAATTCTGGACCATTACCTACTTTTACTTCTTTTCATTATTTAGTTTGTGTGCACTTGTGTTTGTGTGGCTTCGTGCATGTGCCACACTTGTGTGGAGGTCAGAGAACAACCAGCAGATGTTTGCTTCTGTCTGTCCACCGAGGGGTCCTGCGGTTGGACTCAGCTCCTCAGACTTGCCAGCAGGTGCCATTATCTGCTGAACTATCTTGTCAGCCCCTCAACCTACTCATATTCCAACTGGCTGGAGATGGGAGCCGAGTGTTACCGAGCCTGACTTTCCTCCAGACATGAATATTCACTTTGAACTGACCCCTAGTCAGAAAACCAGCGGCCAGTGGGCACACCCCACTTAAATATTCTTCAAAAACACCGACCAAACCGGAGGTCAACTCTGACCCTGTGGCAGAAGTAGGAAGGAACGACCTGTGATGTGGTTTGGACATGACGTGTCTGTAGAAAGGCTCACGTGATGGGCTCTGTAGGCTGGTCTGGCGGTGGGGCTTTGAGGATTGAGACTTGGGAGTACTGCCCTCATTAGCAGAGTCCATTTGATAGTGTTATTGGAAGGTAATGGTGGCTTCGCAGAGTAACTTGTCTGGTTGTGGGAGGTGGGATTGTTAGAACTCTCTGCTGCAATCATGGTCCAGTCCTTTGGCAGACATATTTCTTCAAATTCTGGGCCATAATCTACTCTCGCTTTGTTTTATTACTTAGTGTGTGCACATGTATTTTGTGTGGGTTCGAGCATGTGGCTAACTCACATCCTAGGTTCCCTCCTACGTCTCGTGCTCTGCATCTTGGCCACTGTGAGGCCATCAGTCTGCCACATCCCCCTGGGGCCGTGGTGTTTTCCAGTGGTCCAGCAAACCTTGGGGACGATGAGCCGAAAGAAATCGTCCCCCTCATGAAGTTGTTTCTCTTAGGTGTTCATCTCAGAAATGAAGAGTCTGACAGTACATCAGGCCTGTGGTCCAGCCAGGGTTTTAGTGATGCGTGTAACAGAAGTTTCACTGAGCAACTGGAACTTGAGCATCTTGTGCCTTGGGTCCCCACTGCATCCTTGAGGCTTCAGACACTTAACAATGAATAGTAAGTACCAGTTAAGTAAATGAGTCCCTGGTACTCTTGAAGCAGAAAGCCTGCTTCCACAACTTACCCAAATGTCTTATCAGAGCATCGCAAAGCCACGCCCTTACCCTTGGGGAAGAGTTCTGTCTTCAGAAGGGAGCTGGAACGGAAAGGACATGAATACTCAGAGAAAGGAAAGAAAGAGACAGCTGTCCAGGTGACACAAGCCATCATCCGCACAGAGAAGCACACATGTTGAAATGCATGGAAAGAATTTTAAATATTTTCAGAAAAAAAATATTGTTGTCTCAAACCTTGAGGTTTTTCTTTTCTTTTTTTTTTTTTTTTTTAATTGCAATTTACCTTAAACTGCGTGACTACAAAAGACAGGCACGGTAAGACTTGCTTTCTCTACAGAAGGAAACCATTTTGAACAAAAGCCAGGTAGAAATTCTATTGAATGCCGGATCTGTCTAACGACTAACCATAGCAATACATGCCCGTCACCTTCATGAATTAGCTCTCCCTCCCTGAATGTAACACCCCTTCCTTTATTTAGGTCACAAACTTTCGGGTTGGTTGAGGGGTCTTCTGCTGTGAGCCGGCTCAGTTCCCTCTGCCACTAGCCTCTCAGTTCTGGCCTATTTTATAGGTGAGTCTGTGACAGTGTGGCTTGTAATCTTTTTTCTTATGCATTAGGTGACCTCAGGGTACATGCACAAACAGCTCAATTCTCCTCCTTCGTGTGTTCTCTTATCCTCTGAAAAACGCTTCCTCTCTAGAGCTATGGGATAAGGCCAGCAAGAGAAAGACATCTTTGGGTAAGCGATTTTCTTTTTTAAAAATTGGATAGTTTATTTATTTATATTTCAAAAGGCACCCCCTTTCCCTGTTCCCCCCTCTCCAATCCCTCCTCCCTCTGCTTCTCTGAGGATGCTCCCCCTCCCACCCGCCCACTCCCATCTCAACGCCCTGGCATTCCCCTACTCTGTGGAAACGAGCCTTCACAGGACGAAGGGCCTCTCCTCCTGTTGATGCCAGAGAAGGCCATCCTCTGCCACACATGCGGCAGGAGCCATGTACACAACCCCCATGTGTGCTCTTTGGGTGGTGGTTTAGTCCCTGGGAGCTCTGGGGTGTCTGGATGGTTGATGTTGTTCCGCCTATGGGGTTGCAACCCCCTTCAGTTCCTTCAGTCCTTTCTCTAACTCCTCTACTGGGGACCCTATGCTCAGTTTGATGGTTAATCACTAAGGCTCTGGCAGAGCCTCTCAGGAGACAGCTATGTCAGGCTCCTGTCAGCATGCACTTCTTGGCATCTGTAATAGTGACTGGGTCTGGTGGTTGTATATGGGATGTGTCCCCAGGTGGGGCAGTCTCTGGATGGTCTTTGCTTCAGTCTCTGCTTCACTCTTTGTCCCTGTTTCCTTCCAACAATATTTTGTTCCCCCTTCTAAGAAGGACTGAAGCATCCACATTTTGATCTTCCCTTTTCTTGAGCTTCATGTGGTCTGTGAATTTGCTGGCTTTCCAGGGCTGCTCCATTTTTTCTTCGCTTTCCCTTAATTTGGACTCTTTCATTTCTGGTCCCTCTAACCTCATCTCCACGTGTCAGAGAAACGACTATTTAACAGTGGAAACAACCCCAAGATGCCTTTGGACCATGTGGCCAATTAAATGCTCTTGATGAATCTGGCAATCCTGTTTATTTTGAAGGAACCAAAACACATTATTATTTTATTATTTTTGCTTACATCCATCCTAATTTGACTGTGAAGTCTCTCACTGAATAGAAACAAATTTATCTTCATTTGACAATTTTATAACCCAAGTCAGCCCGCTCTGTCCATTTTTCTAATTTAAATGCAACCGGAAGACTAGAGGGCTGTCACAGAGAGCCAGGCAAGGCCAATGGCGTTTGCTATGGGACGGGTTTTCCTACCACAGGCGTTTTGGGGCCTCCCGGTAATGCTCGCCTCCTGAGAGGGCATTATTTAACAACAGCGGATAGTTCCGTAATGGAAACAAATGGTTTGTGTTTTTTTACTTAAGATTTATTAAAGTTTCTCACAGGTTGTTTTTATAAACCTAGCCCTTAGAGTGGCTGACCTTAAAAATGTGTTTATCTGAGCTATATTCCCCAACCCATTGACCAACATGATAAATAATTTATTTAACATTTCCTTAAATATTATTTGGTTTGGTTTAAACCCAAAGTAGACCGTCTTCTCCCCAAAAGGAACACTGTCTCATTTTTTAAAAAAAATACAATGGAGACATTTGAAAACAAACAAGAGTAATGGCGCCCTTTTCACAAACTTTGGTTTGCTAAGTGAATACTTGTTAACCTCCCAGCTGCAAGACAAAGTGAGGTGTTGAATTAGAAGCTGGGGGATTTGGTTGGTGACTACGTGCTTGCTTTAAGCATTTCTGTAGGCAAATGCACACCCAGAACCCACAAATAAGCATGCTAAGTAGTATACAAAGAGATGGTGGCAGAAGCCCTTCAAACCCACGCAGGAGCTACCACCCTGCCTGAGTCCCTGGAGATTTTGGTAGATCCTGAGCTAGCAAGGATGGGACATTGTCAGGGACAGTTGCTGCAAGTCCTCCTTCCTCCTGAACAGGACCATCTTCCCACCTATAAATGCTTCAGTTACAGTATTCCCACCTCAGGGCAGACCTTGGTATAGGATATTCAGTCAGATGTTACCCTCTGGGACCCTACAATTGCCCCAGACAATGTGGCTATCTTGAGATGATTATAATCCTTTCATTTAAGCTTGAAATACAGTGAGAAGATGCCCACTCGCGAAGTTGTGAAGGTTTTCACACTGTACATACAATCGTGAAACTACTCTCTGGGGGGGTCATTGGGGTCCATCTGGAGACTTGCTCTGGGCTTTAGGAACGGGGTGCACTACCTCATGCTGTGCACCTTCCATGTACAGTCTTGTTTATATCTCCCCTGGACCCCGGATGAGCAGGTACTGTTCCTGCTCCTTTCACAGATGAGGCAAAGGCGCTTGCTCAAGGTCACATGAAAAAGAAGTATGGGACTTAGATGAAATCCTAAGCCTTGGGTATCCTACATCTCTTGAGGCCCCGGCTGGATAGTGGGATGAGAAAATAAAATGTGTAAGAGAGACCCTTCAGGAGAACAGTCCTCAACTAGAGTCTCAGGATGGGTCTATTAAGAGGCCACCAGGAAGCGAAGAACACTGACTGTTGAAAATGTTACTCCTGAGGACTGACATCCTCTTCCGCTTGTTAACATCTGTAACCCTCCAGTGTCTGTCTCCTGTGCTGTAAAGCAAGGCTAGTCATGCTGTAGTAGAGGCTCCAAGCCATCCCTCCATCTTTCTGTATACATGGTGCCATTCCCTACATCAAGACAGGGAACTCATTTCTGCTCCCTAAAGCTGAGATGCTTTCAGGACATGCTTGTGCCAGTAAAATCAAGCTGAGGGCTAATAATGTTCTCAAGTTTCCAAGCCCATGGTTGGGGCTTTAGGTTTGTCTCTCTCTTGAGCTCAGACCCCAATTCTTTAAGGAAGTCCAGCTTAGAATGATGAACGACTGGAGGCTCATCATGAGAGTTCAAACTCTGACAAAACTTTTCCATTAAATATGGCCTCAAGAAAAAACCCCAAGGAAGAAAACCCTGCCCAGCTGAAACCCAGCCAAGCCACAGAATTTCAAGAAATGATAGGTGATGTAATTTGAAACTATTACTTTGTGTGTGTGTGCGTGTGTGATTTGTTATGCGGCAATGGGAAGCTGACAAACTTACATCATTGGGTTGTTGGGAGGATTAAACCGGCTAATGTATGTGAAAGCAAGAATATTTGAAATAGGACTTGACATTGGGGTATTTGGCTCGTTCCTATTTTGAGTATTTTCTGCTCAAAATTGCTCAAGGCGATCAGGATACTAAGGAAAGAGAGCAAGGCAGTGTCTCACCTCCTGTGGCTCATGCTGGAAGATGGGGGACACTAAATGATCAAGGATAAATTCTGTGTGATCAGGTATTGATTATTGCTGGAAAGTTAGAGCAGAAGAATCCCACAGCACCCGCGTGCAGTTCATTGTTTTTGGTTGCTTTCAAGAAACTCCATGATAACAATCCATGCAGGCAAGTGGAGACTGAAAGCTAAGAGATCTATTCTAGGTGACCTTGTGGTCTGATTCAGCAGTGTCCCTCCCCTGCCCCCTCCATAAGCTCATGTTTGCTTCTTTGTTTTTTTTTTAATCTATTTACATTTATTCTTTGAGAGTTTTGTATGTGCACGCTGTATTTTCAACACATTCATTCACCCCCAAATTCCCCTCCAACCCCAAGCAGATTCCTTCCTCACACACCCCAACATCATTGTCTTTCCAATATGATAACCCACCGAGTGCAATATAGGTCCATGCATGTAGGGATGCAGGTTATCAACTGTATCATGAACAACCCACCAGGAACCCGTTCCTAGAGAAAACCGACTCTCCCTCCCTTAGTAGCTGTCACCTGTCAGTAACTCCTCAGCTCCTCCGTTCCCCATCTGTGCTGAGATGTTGACTGGTTTGCTCTTGTCCGGGTCTTGTGCATCCACAGCTGCTGTGAGTACTGAGATCCTGTGGTGTCCATAAGACATGGTTTCGTTCCTGTCCTCTCTCCAGTCTGACTTCTAAAACCTTTTCAGCCCCTCTTCTGAGCTTCTCCTTGAGCTCAGCCCCTCTTCCAAGGTGCTCCCTGAACCTTGAATGGAGGAAGTATAGTATGGCCATCCACTCTAGGCTGGCCCCGGGCACGGTCTGCATTTTGACCAATGGTGAGTCTCTGTACTGACCACTGCTCCACCACACAGAGATGTTTCTCTGATGAAGAGGTTCATGTTTAAATGAGCTGTGGAGCCTTTAGGAGGTGAGGCCTGGCATAAGAAGCAGTGTCCTGGGAGCAAGCCTTGGAGGGCCATTGCCCTCACCATCCACTGGCCCGTTGGCAGGTTAGATATCCTCACCACCACCACCAGCTCTATCTTGCTTTTCTCACTATGACTGGTTGAAACTATCCACCTTCTTCCCTCATTTCTGTCAGGTATTTAATCACGGACACAGAAGTAACTAATAGAGATGCTGTGTCAGAAGGACCCGTTCAACCTAGAGCATTTGCGCAGAAACCCAGGCTCAGTCCTGCCTCCATCAGCATGCCCATGGTCAGATGCTGTACTTGAATTGTCCAGTTTCACATCATCTACCTACTGTGACTGTGTATCCTCACAGGAAGATGACAGTGTTTCTCATGCAGATCCTCAGGGTTCAAGTAGGGGTGATGTTCCACAGGTGCCCAGAGAGCACTTACTAGCTATGTGAATATACACCATGGCACAAGCTAAGTAGGCCATCTGCTGCAGCTTAAACCCATGAGCTAAGGAGAACATTCCAGGTTCCCATTTTTAGAAAAGGCTGGCTGGTACCCTGCCTGTCAGGCAGCTGTGTGCTTTCTCTGAGGAAGACCTTTTTGAGTAGGCAGAAACACCAGAGTGTGACCTGGGAGGAGATGCAGATATGCTTCCTCTTGTGCCGAGTCCATACGCAATCCTCTGAGGTACTGTGGCTCAGTCCTCCAGAGACAGCAGAAACCCAGGGTTCACCTGCAATCGGACTCTTCCTGTACCACGATGAAACCAGTCGGAGGCTTCCTGGGATTTGTTAGCAAAATGATTGGATGGTGCCAAGGTCTGTACTCAGCTGCAGAAAACAGCCCCTGACCCTGGAAACAGTACCCCATGTGTCTCACATGGAACACCATAGCTTATTTCAAAGAAGGAACCTCAGCCAGTATGTGACTGTCCCCTGCGCTACCCTCTATCAGGCCAGACAGCAATAGAGACACTTTGTCCTCTGAGGCTCCACATTCCACAGAGAAGTTGCCTTTCTCAGGCCTTCTCCCACAGAGCCCTCACTCTCCCCTCCTCTCCTCCAGCTGCTCCTGGTTCAAGCCACTGCCTGCCCCGGCTAATGATGCCCTGTCACGCAGTGACAGAATTACGGTCTCACGCTGGTTTCACATGTCACAAATAATTGCGCTCGCGGCGCATCATATTGAAGTTGTCAGGACTCTCTTACGCCTATAATTTGTGTGAGTTGATCATACTTTGGTAAATCAGCAGGTCGTGACCTGTGCCCTTTAGCCCCAGTGGCTGGCTGAGAACGACCTACAAATCTTGTGACAGGGACAACAGAGAGGGTACGAACTGTTCAATTGTTCGTGTCTATCAGCTGCCACGGAGAAAGCCCATGTCGGTCTTTCCTCTTGCCAGTCAGCTCAGACGCCCACCGTCACACCTCCAGCGGGGCCTGCTTAATTACTTCACATCTGGCTTTTGTTTTGCTGGACATCTCCCTGTCTGTCTCTGTCTCCCTCTCTCTGTCTCTGTTTGTCTTTCTGTCTGTCTCTCTGCCTCACTCTCAGCCTCTCTGCCACAAGACATTTTGATGCCAAACCCAAATGACTTTTCTCCATGTTTTAAATAAACCCCTCGGCATCTGTGATAAGGTGACCAGCCCTCTTGCTCAGTATTCAGCTAACAGGACAGTGCTCGGTGCTGTGGTTAAATCCTGCTGCCAGTTCTACGGGCTCCGTTGTTAACATTTTACTAGGTGAACACAAATGGTGCACACCAGCCTTTGTTTTCATTAAGGCACAGCCTGTACCATCACGTTCTGTTTCATCCACTGCCTGGGTGTTACACATGAGACAGCTGACCAAGGCCTTTGGTGTGTGTACTGCTTTTATGGTTCTAGATTGTTTGGTAATTAGTTTCTCTTTTTTTTAAAAAAAAGTGAAATTACCAAGTTCTAGGCTCACCAATGTGCTTCAGTGTGCTTGAGAGAGACAAATAAATAAATAAATAAATAAAATTGGTGTATGTGGTCTGTTTCCAGAGAAGCTGTTGAGTCGGGTGAGTCAAGAGACATCATCTTTGCTTTAAGGGAAACTGGCGCCAATTGCTCCCGGAGGCGCCTGCTCTTTACACGTACGCTGCCTCGCCCCTTCAGAGCAATACCTATGGAATTTCAGAATAAGATGACAACATTAGAAAGTCTTTCGGAGCCCGGGAAGGGAGTGTGAACTGTTTGTTAGAGATTGCAAATGTAGGGCCTGGAGAGATGGCTCAGGGGCTCCGAGGACACAAAGTCGGCTCACAACTCCCATGTGGGGTTGCTCACTGCTGACTGTAATTCCAGTTCCGGGCGATCTAATGCCCTCCTCTGGCCTCCTTGGGCCCCATATATATGCATGTCACACTGTCATACAGACGCACAGCGTGCCTTCAATAACAGTAAAAAAAAATGGCCTCTAAGAAGAGAACTTGGCAGACAAGTGGCCAGATAAGCCAGGCTCACAGGCCACACTGTATAGGCACATGCACACACATTTAATTTCTGGGGACATCAAGGGGAGACCACAACCACGGCAGGCAGGCAGTAGGTCACACTCAACAGCACAGAGATGCTATAAGGACCACAAACCCACGTTCAGTCCTTTTTCTCCTCTCACTTCCTTTAGTTATAGGCAGAGTCATGGCGGCTCTTAGCACTTTTGGTACAGTTTACAGAGATTCAGCTAGAAAGCAAGCTTAGCGCAGATGCAGGCATCGCATGCTTAGGTTTAGGGTATTGAGTGCTCTAAAGTTTCTTGTTCACCTCCCTTGGATGAGAGCATGTAACTCATCAGGTAGGCAGATGGAGGAAAATCACATGATCTCTCACACACACACACACACACACACACACACACACACACACAAATGACTTGGCAAGTTACCTCACATGTAGTAATTCTTAATTCTTAGTGTATGTTACCCCCCCCCCCCATTCTAGGTATTTACTTGTGGGCAAAGTGGCCTAATGGCTACTTGCAGCAGGCTCCTGAAGGAACTTGTTAATAACCATTCTGAGTAGCTCTGGCTTATCATGAGGCTGTAAAGCAACGAGTGCAGTTGCCGTCTCCTGGGTGCTGCTCTTGTGGCCTCTTAGTGCTATGCCGGGCTCCGGCTTCTGAGAGCCTTTGCCTAGCTCTATTCTAGACTCAAGGTCTCAGGCAGCACCTAACTAGCTGACGGCAGCTCATGTGGTTGTGGCTGCACTGGTGGCCTGTGGAAAGAGACAACCTCTGTGAAGTAGGAAGACAGAACAACAGGCTGAGATCCTCAGGCAGGTTTTCTCCTCCTCGTTCTTCAGAAAGAAGAGGTTTCAAGGGGTTTGTATGCGACCATTTAAAGCAGCGCAGGTTTTCCGGGTCTGTGGCAAAGAAGAAGGGACACCCTCCACCCTCATATCCAAGTCTGTCTGTGGGGAAACTCAGGGGAAGGGCAGCATCCTGCAGGAGTAACCGACACTCATCACATGTCACTTTCAGACTCCCCTGTGTGTCACCAGTCAGAAAGAAAGTGGCCGTGCCGGCTAAGCAGGGTGGCAGTCAAGCCCCTGGAGAGGAAAAGAATAAAACAGATACCTGAAGGTTCAATTGCATCCTCTCTTATTGAGGTGTTGTGGCCTAGACATGAGGCTAAATGTTCCTGTGGCTCTGTCTGGCTTATCACTCAAAACTTACATTGGTGATCTGCCATTAACGTCAGCATTGGAGAAATGAGCAAGTCTGGCCCCAGAGCTTAAGGGCTCCTGGGATAATTAAATACACTACGAAGCCTATGTCTTACAACTTCTCCTAAGTAGGACGTGCCTGCTGATTTTCTGGGGACAGCAGCTTATAACTGTGTCATGGAATCCCAAGGCACACTAGCATGGGTATTTCAGAAATGCCTGGTGTTCTGCCTTCGAATCTCCAAACGAGTGTTGTCAGTGCCAAGGGACCGGGGGACAAAAAGCCTGAGGAATGTTTCATGATCTGGAAACCAATGTCAGGGATACAGTATTAAATATGTAAAGGTCCTGAGGTTGCAGGAGGCCGAGGAAAAGGACGAGATTCTTTCCCCTCAATGAAGTGCATAGCGGATCTATGATAAGACACCGAGACCTCTCCCTTCCCCACTCCACTTCATAGGGAAATCGTTGAAAACTTTGAAGGCCTGCCTGCTTTGTTCTTTAAGTTCCATGATTAATTAGGTATAAGCTGTGCTTCAAGATGTTTCGTCATTTATTTGTAATTCTCCCCAGAGCATGTACAGTAACTTGGCTCCGGATGCACAGAGCACCTTGCCAACAGCACTCAGAAGCAGGGGAGTTTTATGTTTCCTCCTCCTCCCTCTCTGCTTTCCTCTGCAATACTTATTGAAAGAACAAGGTTGCACTGCAGAGGGCCTGCTGCTCTGCATGGATTTCCCTGGCCTCGCAGTAACCCGAAAAGAGGGCTCCGACCTGACCCATGGTGGACAGGGTTATTCCCGCATATAGATGGAGATTGCAGGCTTGCATTTGATCCAAGTCTGCCTCCATGTCCCCAACTCCATCTGTATACTACACCCCAAGAGTGGCCTCTGAGAGCAAGGCAGCCATGAATGGAGTGTGGCACTGAACATGTGGGATCTGCTTGGGTGGTCTGACTCAATTTTTAGAGTCTTGTTTTTTCTTATCTATAAAATGGGACTGTCAGTGGCCCCGGAGGTATCTGGGGGTTTCTCACAGGACTGAATACACTTTGGCTCAGTGCTCCATTCAGAATACGGCCTCTGTGAACACTCGCAAGGAGTTGTGTTGTTTTTAGCTTGGTCCAAAACTTGATTCTGAGCATGTGCTGTGTGACATGCCTGGCTTGGGTGACTTTAGTGCCAGCTCGAATCTGTCCAGAAGAATAAATTGGTCCGACCCAATGGGTGCCCAAAGGCAGTCAATCTATAAACTATACACATAACACACACTTTTATAAAGACTTAATTATTTAGTAACTATGGACTCCTCAAAGACCTTGTTTGCAGCAAGACCGTGCTCAAAGGTACTTGAGACCAGAACTTCAATGTCTCTTTATCCTGAAGGGAGGCAAGAAAAGCCAAAAGGCAAGAAGGGTTGCCAGTCAACCCATAGTGTAGGAGTGGATGGGTACCAAAAAGCTAGCCAGAATTCAGGAAAGGAAACATCTATGGGAAAGCCTGGGCCTGACTTCTATCATCAGACTCAGCTTCATCTAGAATTATAATTCTCTGGCCACATCAGGATCACCTGTAAATCCTTAAGACCAAGTTTTTAAAGCAACAAACAATGTTGTTGGAGGTTGAGGGCAGGGCCAGCGGGCCACGGGCATCACTGTTGTTGAGTGCCGTCCAACAGGACCAGACTAAACACACTAACACCCCAGGTGCTTCTCCTTGGTCTTGACAGAGAGACATGGCTTGTTTAAGGACTTACAACGTTACTCAGGATGTTTAAGTGACTCTTAAAAAATTAAACTGACCTCTTCTACAGAATTCCATAGAGAATATAGAATGTTAAAATTCTCCAGCTGGTTGAGATTAAGAAAAAAATATACTCTTTCCTAAAATATGCAACCAGTGCCTTACTGTATGTCTTACTCAGTAGACCAACACATCCCTAAAGGCAGCGGTAGAGACTGAGGTTCCCATCCTGCATTGTGAATTCACAGAGATGCAGGGGTGGGGGGAGATGTGCCATGCCAGGAAGACGTTCCCAGGACTGCCGAACGACAACTCAGACAGACACAACACGTAGTTCGTAGTGTGGGTGGGATTGTGTGTCCCCACAGGGGACTGTTGAGCGAGGGACTAACTCACAAGCCCAGATTTGGGGGAGAAAGGTGCCCATGGGCACTGTAATAATAAAAGTGGCCAACCTCTCAGAACCATGCGTGTCGTGGTAGCAGTGTTCTCATTTCTCATACACTCTTATGGCCAAAATTAAGTTTTGAGTTGGGAAGCAATTGAGTGACTACAATTCTCTTCCGAGCCCGAGAAAGATGCACACAAAGTAGATCCTTTGGAAATAAGATGTGTGTTTAAATCCTTAGGAGGACAAAGGACATCAGACTTGGCAGTTTGATCTACCCTTCCTGAGAATAAGTTCTGAGAGATGGCAAAGAGTGGGTTGTGGCCCTCAGAAAGGAACTATGAAATTACTCATTCTGATGAAGTTCCACCATGTTATTTCAGAGGGAACTGGAGGAGAGGGTATAGGTGAAGGTTAGACAGTCAGTGAAGAGCACCTATTGTTTAAGGGTAAAGTCTCCAGGTCTCAGAGACACAAGCGGTAGACTTGCTTCAGTGTCTTAGCTGTGGCATTCAGGATAACAAACCCAGGGCCTGGAAAGATGGCTCAGCAGTTACAAACACTTGCTGTGGTTGAAGACCAGGTTTGGTTTCCAGCTCCACATCAAATGGCTCACGATTGCCAACTCTTAGGGATCTGATGCCCTCTTTTGGCCTCCACAGGCAACTGCACACATGTGCACATAACCCTACGCACATACACATCATCTTTTAAAAACGCAAAACTGATAGTAATTACCATCTATCAATGCCCACAGGTTTTACCTCTCTCCCTAGCTCTGTTCACATTGGTGTAATCGAAAGGAAAAGAGAAGCTTGGGTGCTGTGGGGCTAGAAAGCATGGAGCCCTCTTTTGTCAAGAAGTTAATCTCCAGTATTTATTTGGGTGCAGGCAAGGTAGAATAATAGGGAGGGAGGTTCTCCGTGTAAAAGAAACTCAAAAGCTTTACAGACTGACTTAGGTGTAATCCTTATGGGGTCCCTAACAGCTCATAAATAACTTTTAATGAGATTTCCAGCAAAGCAAAATAGCAAGTCCCGGGGTGGGGTGGGGTGGGGTATTTTTCTTTTTTGTATTTTTATTTTGTGTTCAATAAAGCTTATACTTTTATACTTCATACTGTTGTTCTACAAACCCATAACAAAAAAAAAAGGGAAGCCATTTCAATAAGGAGATATTAGAACCGAAAATATTTAATTAACTGATAGGGACAGGAAACACTTGAATATGTCATTGGAAATGCTTGACGTTGACCACTAATCTACGGAAACTTGCAGGGCTGAGTCTCCAAGCATGTTCCAGAGTTAAGCAGAGAAATAAATCTAGGTTTGCAAATGTCATTTAAGTTTTCACCTGTCCCACGGTTGAAAATTATTGGCTTTCCAATGAAAAGCATATGTTGTGTCCCTAGCCCGGGGAGCTGTAATGAAGTGCGGAGGACACTGTCCAGCCTCCCTCCCATCGTGCCCCCTCTTTATTTCCCATCGAGTGAAAATAATTACTGAAGCCTTCAGGGAGCGCTTCCCTGCGTCTGGTCCTCCGATAAGCCCTGCCCTGCCGGCTCCCCGAGTCCTGCCCCTCTTCCTTCAGGGACCGCAGTTTGATTTATGAGAAAACAGTTGGCAAATTGGGATGTCCGTCTTGATGGATGACATCATTTGTACCATTTTGCTGATCACGTATGACTACCTTTTGTTTGTTTGCTTAGCTCGGTTGCAATTGATCCGAAGCTCCAACAGCTGAAAGGGGAGGGGAGCAGGGACTGTGTCCCCGTGGGAAGGCCACCAAGGGGAAGATCTCTGGCCTTTTGTTTCCTTGAGAGCCACCAGTAAGGTTCAAGTTCTTCATGATGTTCTTGCACTTGCCACCTTAGGCAGACCCAAGGAAGACAACACAGGGAAGACTGAGTAGGTTTCCTCTTTGGAAGAAAGAAACAGTGAGCTCAGAGAGTCTGACTACTTGGCCCAATGACACACCACTAGTCAATATCATGGGTTTCAATCTGGATATTTTGGCCCTAAAACAACTGTCCCTTTTGTGTTATCTTTCACTGTGATGTGCCTGACTCCTGCAGTCAACCGTCTACAGCACACACATGCATACCCAAAGACGAGCATTATCCCCAGCTGCACAGTTGTTCCCTGTTCTTGCCATCTTTTGTGGTCCCTGTAGCCATTCTCTAGCTCGTCTTAGTCCTCTGGAAGTTCCTGTGTTCTGTCCTCATCAGCACAAGCTTCATAGCTCTGTGAAAACAAACCATTACATCGTTATCCTTGAGAGACCCCCAGTAGCTTCCAGCCACTGCCCTGAAAATCTTCTCAGCTTGTTCTTCCAACTGAAAAGTAATAGACCTGGGGAAAGGGACCCAAATCTGTCAGCTTCAAATGTCCTTGGAGAGTAACACTTTAACCTTATGGCCCTGACCTAGACGTTTCTTTTAATGCAATATCTCTTTGTTCTCCCTTCATTTGGAAATAATAATTTTCATCTGAAAAATCATCAATTAACATGATTGCCTGGGATCATTGCCGATTTGGTACTCTCTGGCTTTGTGTACTCCTCAGTACAACTCTTCATTTTCAGACTCCCAGGAGCCACCCCAGCTCTCTCTCAAGAGAACTAGTCTATTGCTGCAGCTTAGACACCAGGGACTTAGTTTGCCAGCTCCATTTGCCCCTGAGACTCACCAAGTCACCATGTCTACCATGCATGCCACGCTGACCTTCCATGCCACAGTGTCTTCACAAGGTTCTCAGCCTGGAAAGCTCTTTCCCCTCAACCTGAAAGCTTCTATCATGCAGCACACCTCTGTAGCACAGCTCCCTGCCTGCCCACTGAATATAGGTACAGAGACTGCCCTATTGAGTGCACCCCACTCCTGGTAGCAGTTAGCCCTCTGCAGCATAAACAGGCTATGCTCCTATCCTCACTAAAACTAAACAAAAACAGCCGTCACCTCAGTGCCATCAGCAGAAACAACTTAGAACTAGATAAATACCAGCAAAAGCTAAGAAACTTTTAACACTCTCCACTAGGAACTTTCCAGAATCTAATTAATCTCAGTCACTGCATTATACAGTTTATAAGAGCCTTTACACATTTCTTTAGAAGCCAACAGTGAAATCAATGTTTCATGCAAGCCAGCCATATGCGTGATCCTGTTTGATCTCTGTGATCGTGTTAGGAAGCAGCTTCAGGCCACCTCAGCTCCTGCCTGACGTGAAGGTGAAACTTAGTATTGGATTTTGGATGCCCGCATATGGCTTGTCTCATTCTATCAGCTTTATGTGACCTCAGTTTTCTAGTCTGTAAATTGATATTAATGTATTTCCAAGAGGCATTTTACTACAGCTATCAAAAGAGCAAGTGCTGCAAATAAATCCTAGGTCAAGGGTCAACCAATTGTAGCCATTCATCCACCCAACCACCCATCCATCTACCTATCCATCCATCCATCCATCCATCCATCCATCCATCCATCCATCCATCTGATTTTCTTATTTAATAGTGATGGAGATTGAATCCTGGTTTTATTGCATGATTAGATGCACTTTCCCCCTGATTTACAATCTGCAGCCATAAGTAGCTTTTAAGACTAAATGGTAATATTAAATATGTCATAGCACATGGATATCTTATGCAGTTCAGATACTAATGTCTATTGGGGTTTTATTGAGACGTAACCCTCTGCACTTATTTAGCCTCTGCTTGATTCTGTAACTGGGCTTTACCCTGTAACAATAGAATTGAGTGTCTGTGACTGAGACCTCAAGGACAGTCTAACATGCCATCTACTGACCCTATACTGAAGAAGTTGCTCGTGCCTGGACTAGATCAACTTCTAGTACCAGCCCTCGTGTGCTCTTGTGATCTTGGGGAGTGGGTGGGATCAAGAACCTACTTTGTGTCACAGTTTCTTTGTAAGAGGGAGACGATAGAGCCAGTTCCATTGGGGGGTCACTCCAGGGGAGGATCTGGAAAACATCACAAGTATTGCTAACCTACCTTCCTACAGGACACTGACTTGCCAAGTAGTGTAGAATGGGGTGCTAGCTCCTCATGTGTGTTATAATCAGGTGTAATTTGTGAGTAAGGAGACCACCGAGAACCAAGGTGTAATCTTCCAGGAGTGTCTGGGCATCATTGGTCTCACAGCTCCCTTTGGGCTGAAGGGTCAAACTCAAGAACTAAAAACCGGATTTATATAATCCAATTCCACAGTTGGGAAGCAACTGCCGGGGGAGGAACTGGAAGCTTGTGGATTCTCTCTCAGGTTCTAGATAGAACTCTACACAGGGACTTGTTTAGAGAGCTCACCATTCTTGTCTCCCTATCAGGGCACAACAGCTCTAAGTGATTGGGTGGTTTGCACAAGAGAATATGGCTTGTAGATGACTCAAATCCTGTCAGGCTTCTCGACCCACCCTGCCTGCCAGGCTTCCTTCCCAGTCAATTCTTCAGATTCAAATCTTTCTGTAGTTCTCAGCAATACCACCAGAGAGCCAGTGTCTGTCCCTGTCTCTCAGTCTCTCTCTTACACACACACACACACACACATACACACGCACACACGCCTGTGTTGTCTAGTTTTTTTTCCTAAGACCAGAAAGCAGTCATTTTTATTGAACCATCGAACCATCAAGTTGGGATGCGATTTGTTTTGCCTCCCTTTGCCCTTACAGCATACTCATGGTCGCCGGGTGTGCAGCAGACCTGTGATATGCAGGCTCTAATTTTCAGCAAGACCTCTAGAAGGGGTCATTAGCCTACGGGTCTTTTTTTTTTCTTGATAGTTCACTGACTATGGTTCACCGAACGATAGTTCATTCTGCAGATGGCTAATTGTTTGTGGTTTCAGGAAAACAGTGAAGCTCGATTCCCAGGAAGGAGGAAGAAAAACCAAAGTGGGCAGAAAATCAGCAAAGAACAAAAAAAATCTAGGCCCAGCCTAACCTGTGGATTCCAGCAGGCCCCAGATAGAAATTTCTTCGCAATGTCGACATGTCCTCACAAGAAGGCTCCACATGTACCGCTCTTGCTGTTTATCATTCCAAATAAATGCTGAAGAACAGTCGGTTCAGAAGTCAGCACCCAGGGCAGGTTGGCAGAATTCCACTGTGAAGTTTGGTACCACACATCATTTTGAGTTGTCCAGGAGAAAGTGTGGGACTCTTGTTTATTTGACGATTTTTCTCTCTTGGACGTTGTATTTAAACAAGTGTCTCTTTTTGGTCCAGCGTTTCTTCATATTTATTTATAGAAGGGCTTTGCCTTTCCTCCTGCTAATCTGGTTTTCATATTTTGGTGAAAGGGATAATATATAAAATTTTACAAGGGTTCCACTTTCTTTGCGTTTCCTACGTGTGGGCATCTGGTGTTCTCATTTGACGAGTGATACCTATTCAGAGACTCACCACGTCTTTAATTCACGTTAGGAAGATGTCGTCATCTGCTGGTAGGGTTAGGTATGGGGGTTCTCCTTCGAACACCAGCTTTCTTCCACTTTCAATGTGCTCACCTTTTTAATTTCCAAAGGTTCTCCTTTTATTCTTCCTTACTGATAAAATCCTTAGCCTGCTGTTTTATGTGAGCATAATTACTCATGTGGTGTGCTTTTGATAGGACCTAACAAGGACGAGAACAAGAGTGGGAGGGGGGAGACAGAGACAGAGACAGAGAGAGAGAGGGAGAGAGAGAGAGAGAGAGAGAGAGAGAGAGAGAGAGAGAGAGAGAGAGAGAGAACAAGGCAAGTAAAAGGCAGCGCATACCAAGAGTTCCTCGGTATAGTGAGCCCTCAAAATACTATATGCCTCTTGAGATCACCCCAGATTCGGTCAGACTTTGGGAAACTTGAATTTACAGTCTTCTAGAAATGACATAAACCAAAGATTGACTCCATCCCTCTGATGTCACTGTTGCATTTAATTATATGGAGAAAGGTCCAGATAGGGCAAGCAAAACAGGTATACTCACGCACATTCATACACAGGTCCACAGTACAAGAAATACTTCAACCCTGGGCCAGGATATTAATGATAGTCTTGAAGTCTCCACCTCAGGAAGTTTCTCTATAAACAATGAATGATACTCTTTTGTTACTACTGCAATAATTAGTGTGAGCTCTTAAAGCAGAAGAGCTGACATAAAATGCCATTGTCCATTTGATTCAAGTAGGGAGAGTCCCCTCAAACTCTTCAAGCCTGGCTTTGAATAATTTTATTTTTGTACTATAGCCTGGTTTTTGAAGTGTTCTCAGAACACTAGACAGTCACTTGTATGCAGAAATCCATTTAAATTGACAAGCTGATGAATGAGCTGCCTGGGTAATAGAGACGTCTGTGGGTAAACATATTGGGTGCAATGTATTTTAATGATGTCTAAACAGTCAGAGGTTGGTAAACTTAGCCGGGAAAGATGTGTTGAAATGAAAATACTCTTCGGGCTCATTCTTGGTCATTTGTGGATCTGAATGCAGCCTGCAAGGTTATGCATCCTGATGTTTTCCTTTCCCTGGGGTTGCGGCGGGACTCTGCTCCATTAGGCCTCAAAGCCTTGAATTCCGGTGCTTTCTGGAAGTTGCATCCCTTAGTGGCAATTAGCTCCCCCTCCCAGAGACAGGGTGAATTTGTCATCCTCCTGGCATCTCTGAACCACACACAGGAGCTGGTTTTCAGGGTACTGAAACAGTTCTAAACAAAGCAACGCAGTGGGAGGTCAACTAGAAATGACCAGATGTAACAACACCAAGCTCCAAGGATGGTTTGTCCTGTTAACCCAAGTGTCTGATGGGACCCATCGAGGCTCGAGGAAAGGCTCACAAGAAAGGTGAGGGTTAGGAGATAAGTCACAGTCACCACAAGGGAGCAGCCAGACAAGTCTAGCTGGAGAAACATTCTGCGGCACCTCTGCCTGTTCAAACAGGTCTGTGTGACACCCAAAGCGTGTGCCACACAGAGACAAAGGACGGCTGTAGCAAGCGCCTCTAACGCGCATGTTAGAGTCGGCTGCAGAAATGTAGATACACTCTAATGTCTAGAAGTGAGAGAATTTTGGAGTTTGACCACACACAAAGGAGGATGCTTAGGGTGATATCACACTGATAAGAAAAGAAATCTGTGTATGGTGTGTGTGTGTGTGTGTGTGTGTGTGTGTGTGTGTATGTGTGCGCGCGCGCGTACATGCACGTGCGCGCGCACACATAAAGACACAGAAGTATATTACACATATAATATATCATGTGATAATTTCTTTGGGAAATAATACTCTATCCTGTTGCTACTCTAACAAATAATAAAACTTAGTAGCTTTAAGCAGCTCTAATTTATTATCTTGTGATTCTTAGATTAGAAATCTAAAATGTTTTGCTAAGTTAAACTCAAAGGAAGCTCAGGGGACTGGGTACTCTCTGGCTTCCCAGGGCTACCTACAGTTCCCAGCTCACAGCCCCACTTTATTCTGACCTCTCCCCCTCCTCACATATCACCTCCTCAGACTCTGGCTATTTTGCCTCCCATGAGAATCCCTATGAAACCTATAATAAAATCTTTCTCATCATATAAGATAACTTTTGCAGCGGTCCAGGAGTAAGTGCATGCTCATCTTTAGAGAGTATTTGTGGCATTACTGCCCACACTGTAGAGATGTGCTTTCTCTCCAGCTCTGTAGTTTTGCCCCTCAATAATTCTGATTTTTATATGGCGTGTGTAAATTGGTTCTTTAACATTCAAAGCAACGTGATATATTTCTCTTCCCTTTTGGGAACTTTGCCATTCTCCATTGCTGAGTTTCAACTTGAAGAGGATAAAGAGGATTGTCTGACAGGTGATGGTCTGACTCTGTCAGGAAAGGAACATCACAGAAATACAGCTATTCCCTCCCAGGTACAGGTGAGAGAATGCCTCGGCTCTCTCTGCATTAACCACAGCAAGGCCGTCACCATCACCCACTGAGCACCACATGTGTATGACAGTCCCCGGAAACTTATCCCGAATTCCTGAACCTATTTTATAGGCAAGGACCCTGAATATCCAGTTCAATAAATAGTAACTTGTCCAAGGGTACTACTGACTTGTTACAGAGTCAAATTTCAGATTCTGAGCCAGAGTGCTTCATTTCCACTCACAGTTTCTCAAGGGAGAGAAGTAGAATGTTCAAGGCATCTTTCAATTGCTGTGAGCGTAGAGCCTTCTGGAACTAACGCTCATGGTCCCTGCTGTCAGAGGCCATTGCAATTGATGGACCCAAGCTTTTTGACCAGACGAACAAAGTCAGGAAAGCTGTGAAGCAGGAAGTGCATGTGAGGCTCCCAGCTCCCTATCCACCTATAGTTCTCTGACTTCTAACGCGTAGACCTCCCTGGGTTGTTCCTACAACTCCATGGCTCTACATGCAGCTGCTAGAATCTTCAGTATAAGAAAACAATTAAATGAGACAGTTAACGTTGTTTTGATGCAGGCTGGAGAGATGGCTCATTGGGAAGATTATAGTCTGCTTGTCTAGAGGACTAGAGTTCAATGCCAAGGATCCATGGTGGCAGCTCACGACTGTCTCTAATTTCAGTTCCAGGGACTCCAAGGCACATATATACATGCGGACAATATACATATACCTAAAAGTAAACATTAAAAATTTTCAGATAGTGTTGATGCTAATGACTGATATGGTCCCGTAGCTTCAAAAAAGCAGCCCGAAGGGACCTGACCTCTGATGCCATTTGAGGGAGACCCAGATGAAAAGAAGGCAGTGTCTTTGCAGTGACTGAATCCTCAGTCTCCTAACTGGTTCTCTCTCCTTTTATATCAGGGAAGGTGCAGTGACTTTCCAGAATACCATAAATCTCATGAGCCCATGGCTTACAGGCCAAAGGATCATAGGTAGACCCATGGATCGCAGACCCATATATCACAGGACCATGCATCACAGGACCATGCATCACAGGACCTTGGATCACAGGACCTTGGATCACAGGACCTTGGATCACAGGACCTTGGATCACAGGACCTTGGATCACAGGCTCTTTCTATCCCATATTTCATTTTTCCCACTTGAAAGAAACCCCGAAAGACAGTGACTTAGCACTCAGGTCAGGGCCCTGGCTTGGGTTTCAATGATCTGAACTCCAGGTTCCTTGATGATCATCCAGTTGGTTCTGGTTTGTCTGACCATATGTGTGGCATAGATCCAGAGAGCATGCGTGCTGTGAGTCACTCGGCTTGAAGACACCCTTTGGTATGTAGTGGAGACCTCCCTTTGCTTAGTGTGGTGCACTGTCTGCTCAGACCTTGGTCTAATGCTTTCAGTCTTCAGCCTCGCTCAGACCTCCAGTATGACTCTTGGATTCAAACCATGGCAAACAGCCAAGCCGTTAACCTCCTCGGTTCCACCTCCCCATGTCTCACCTTCCAACATGTTCTTAAAGGACCCCAAAATTCCCTGAGGCACTTTCTGACCCAGAGACACTCCTTCAAAAATGGCTCTGTGGCTCCCTCCTGTTCCAGAACAGGACCTCTTCACCCAAGTGAGCTCATTTCCTTCTCAGCCACTGGCAGTGTTCAAGGAAGTCAGTATGTGCCCTGGTGACTGCAGTCTCTTCCACATGACTCCTGACGGCTTGTGGTTTTAGATGGTCATATGGGTCCCGACAGCACCTGACCTGAGAAGTTCAACAAACACAGCAAGCGTGTGCCAACACAGGGGTGCCTATAGGTCAGGAATACTGATGTCCCAGTCCCCTGAAGCTGCTAGACCCATCAATGCCACTGATGCCCGAAGAGGTAGGGAAGGGGCTAGCGGTCCTCTTTTTGTTCCTGCAGACAGAATCCCACACTTGGGAATTCATGAACGAAGTTTGGAACACAGCTTCTCCTCTTAGCCTGTGTATAACCTTTTCTAAGACAAGTCTACTTTCTCACGGGCCAAGAGCCTGAAAAGGGACAACCATGGCTTCCTAGGTATCACCAAGATGCCTGGATCCTAGGCAAAGACCTCCTGGGGTGTTCCACCCCATGGTATGAACCAGGGACATTTTGTCTAATAAAATATCAGTGACACGCATCCTGGACACCAGAGGACAGTAATTTAGACTGCACTTCTGAATTTTCCTCTATGTGAATGATGTTTTTTTGGTTTAATGCAATAACAGGTAGGAGAGAAATGAGTGGGCAACAGTTGCAAATGTGGCTCAGGGGCAGCGTACCCCTTAGCATACCAGAAATGCCTTGTTCCACCCCACAGCGTCCTACAGCATCTGGCTGAAGAAGGAGACGCATCTCTCCCATCACTTCCACATACTCTACAGACTTGGAAAAGTTCTCTCCCAGGCTGTTCTCAAGAGAGACTTTCACAGACAAAGCTTCTGCCACAGAGACTAAGATATTTTCTGAGAGTCCCTGGAACCCAGATCTCTGGCCTCCAGTGCCAGGGTCCCATCTCTGCCCTCACTCCCTGTTATCAGCCCTGTCCCAGCAGACAGAAAGCCACCCACTTTGGAGCCCCCAGTCCCACCCCAAGCAGGTTTATACCATCCATTTTGCGTACAATGCAGATGGTGTTACAAAACCCAGAGCTTGGAGAAAAGTCCTTTACTTCAGGACATTTTAAGTGGGGGGAAAAATAAGGAAGGAAACATAACCAGATCATTTTCAAAAATCACTCACAATCAGCTGGAAGGTATTCGTGAACTTTGTTTTACAGCGTTTTTGTGGCTAGTTACAAATTTGGGTCGTGCCCCGCAATCAATCTTTGCCGGGAACTTTCGCTGAGGCTATCAGGGGAATTAGACATAAAATGTTAGAGGCTGGATCAAGAATGCACAGATGAGCTGCGGGAATGTGTGGCTGGCTTTCTGGACTCAGGATGAAAGCACAGCTGTATGACTCTGGTCCAGCCCAGACCCAGGTTCTCATCCAATGTCACTCAAAATTATCGTTTCGGCCGTCGCTGATGGCACAGGGACCTCACCAAATTAAGCATGGGGAACGAACCATCTCTTTGTGATTACTTTATTGGCTGCTAGGCTCATGATGGTCACAGTGTGTAACTGCCTGTGTCTGGAAGGCCAGAGGGAAGGGCCAAGTCTACAGAATGTTCTACGGCTTATCTGTGAGGGTGCTTGCTCCCTTCGTCAAGGAAGCTGAGCAAATCTATAAAAGAATGAGGGTA
Organism: Micromys minutus; assembly: GCF_963924665.1. NCBI lineage: Eukaryota > Metazoa > Chordata > Mammalia > Rodentia > Muridae > Micromys > Micromys minutus. The sequence goes on from NC_137971.1 coordinate 4,795,580, forward strand.
AATCCCCTCCCCCACAAATCCTGTGGCTAAGAGCTGTCTCTTTAGTAAGTATTCTCCCTTGGGGTGTATAGTTTGATCTGGCTTTCTTACTACAAGAGCAGTGTCTAGTGGAGCATCTTCATGCTATATGAAGGACCACAAAGACACCTAAGGTTCTTCGAGTGGGCAAGCTGCTCAGTGGGTTGGGTGGTCTCCTCTCCCCTCAGTGTTCTTCTCCTCAGAAGGACCTACACAGCAGCAAAAGCCAAAGACTGCCATCACATGGGCAAGATTTTCCCAGGATTTCAATGGAGAAGCTGACCTCTAATATGAAATTCCTTTGGAGAAAGGAAAAGGAAAAACAAAACAAACCAAAACCTGGATCTTCATGATGGAGGCTTTCGTTGACATTCTCTGTAGTAAGTGACCTCTCTGATGTGTTAAAGAAGTAAATGAAAACGGAGCTGTAAAGCAAGAACCAATCATGTTCTGGCTTCCTTTGATTCTTAGAAATGCTCCTTAGGGTAATAGACGCCTTCCAGCCAAGAAAAATAGATCCACTTTGGTGTCATTATATGCACTAGGTTCTGTGCTCCATGCCCTGCATCAAATAAATCATCTAATCCCATAAGAACTTTGCAAAGCACAGGATGTGTATAGCTCAGTTGGTGGGAGGTTTGTCTAAGAGGCATTAAGCCCTGGGTTCCACCCCTAACGCTATGTAAAACAGGCACTGTTGGGTTGGATACACTTGCAATTCCAGCACTCAGGAGACAACCCTCAAGGTCATTGTTGGGGCCACAAGGTGTTCTCTGCTGGGAACTACAAGAGAACCAGGTTTTCTTTGTTTGATAGTTGTTTTGTATTGCTTTTGTTTTTAGAACCAGATTATGAATAATGAAACTGAGTTCAAAAGACAGCACAGCAGTTAAATCCTAAACTAGGTTTCAAGGCCACACCGCTGACCTCTGAAGTTCTTCATAGCTGACAAGGGAGGGTTGGGTTCAGGCTTCTGCAGGACTGAGGTAAACACAATTGTTTTACAAATAGAATTGCTTTACAGTCAAGGCTAAAACAATAGAGCTCAAGCAATAAAGACCTAGAGTTCTGCTAGAAATCCCTCTGCCTTAGACAAGGGAGAGACAGCTGGGCTCTAGCTCGAGAAAGCTTGGTCCAAGGCAGGAACAAGGCTGGAGGCTGGAGTGGGAGTCCTGAGGAGAGTCAGAAGGCCAGCAGACCTTCCCCCAGTCAGGCTAGGTGGAGCACCTTCATGTCACCAAAAGTTTTGGTTCTCTTGCTGTTGGCCCCTGGATGGGGCAAGGGATGCCTGGGAATTCCCATGAAGGGATTAGGGTGCTTCATACAGTCACTGTGCAGACTACATGTGAAGATACCTATGTGTTGTGCTTGGCACCCGAGACATCCCCATAGACCGAAGTTGTCTTAAGAAGGTATTTGGTATAAAGAGATTTTCTGATGGAGCTGCACCCGTGTCTCGGGTCCATCCTGGAACAACCAACAACTACTCTTCCCAAGGAAGATTCAGGAAGTGTCTAGAGACTCCAATCCCCACTCTATTCCGTTCTGTCCACTCCTAACAGCCAAGGAAAGATGTGCAAACACTAACTTCCCTGTGAGTCCCGTTCTCACAGATGACACAGAAGTCATGCCACATCTGGCTTTGGCCTAAGCCTATATTGACTGGGGGAAAATTCTACTTCTAAATAAAAGTACAACCCTGCTTCATCTCAGAGATTTTTATAAAGGCTTCTGGATAAAGATGGTTTTGATTATGAAATGGAGGCAGTCATCCAGCCAGGAAGATGCTATTTGGGGTTCTACTGAAGGTGCAGGTGAGGCCTGGGGCTGGCCATATTGACTAACAGACTAAAGAAAATAGTCATCTGCTCTGTTGACCCCCTGAGCAATGCCATTCACCCTCTCTCTGGTGACCATTTTCATTTAATTGTTGGAAGGCAGAGTTTATGGACTTTTTGCCAGACCCCAGTTCCATTGGAGGCACCTCAGGTTTCAAATGTTTACAAGAGTCGACCCAGGTTAGGACGCCCTTTTGTGCAAAATACGTTCACATCAGGACTTGCAGTGTGCGTGGTGCGAGTGAGAAACCCCAGGTATAGAAAGAAGTACGACAAATACTGTCTAGAAATCACAGCGGTGTGATGTCACATCCGCCCACATTAAGATCCCATCATGCAAATGTAGAGGGTCCTGTCTCAAGACCTTAGAAAGATGAGCTTTGGGAGACACTGGAAAAAATTCTCTACGGAAAAGCTCTTGCTACCTTCCTGCCTCCACTGAAAAAGAGCCCAATTTTCTGGTATTTGAGAATGAGTAATATTTAAAGGTTTAGGGAAAATTAGCCAAATGCATCTTGATTATAAACACATGTACCCGTTTCACATGGCTATTTTAGACTGTGGGTCTTAACCAGCTACCATTAACAGTGAGGGCACCACCGTCTGGTACCCTCTGTTCCATAATAGACACGGCGGGGGGTGGGGTGGGGGTGGGAACAATATTTAGTCATCTTGGGTCTCTTTCCAGAACAGGAAGAATTATTGAGTATAAATTGTGTCTTCCTATCACATGAAACAAATGAAACCTTCTAAATTAAATAAAAGGAAAATTAACAATCAGGATTAGGCAAAAAGCATTACATTTCCTTGGGGCTCAAGTTACAAAGATATGTTTTTGTAAAAGAAAGAAAGGTCAGTTACCACTATTAAATTTGTATATTGTTTTATACTAAGCCCTTTCAGTGGCCTCTCTGAGGGACCGTTTAGTTTGTATTACACTCTAATAAACTCCAGGTGTACAGGACAAACTGAATAATCAGAACCTGATGGCCCAAACTAGTTAAAAATAATGTGGTACATTCTTGCTTCTCTGCATTTAATTTATTGTTAATCACTGTTATTACTTACATTTATTGGGTAGTTTTTCCAGATTTATTAGGCACTGCATTTAACAGCGTTATCGCTTGTAACTGACCATCAGTAGAATCGAAAACATATTTTGTAAAGTCTCTTACCCTAATTAGTACGATGTTTCTTTCTGAGACTAAACAGACCCCAAAATGAATGTTGTTTTCCCTCTGGGTCAGAGGGAAAGTCCAACACAAAACACACCTGTTGGCTGGTAAGAGAAAGGGCGTCACTGCAGACTATGAGGGGACCTTTCCTTTCAGAGAAGAATAATGTACGGTGCATTTTATAATACACAGTAGTTCCTTCCTGGAAGGAACATCCCAAGAAGGCATCTCATATGCCAGGAAAGGCTAGATGGGGCCTGATCAGCCTCCTGCCTGACTGTCGACTGCCCAGACACTGGGCTAAGAATGAATGGGAGAAAAGATTCTTGCACTAAAGTTTGCACTCCGTTGTTAAGGAGCTCATACACTTTAGCACACAGCACAGTGAGGCACATCATGAGTTGTTTCTGAATGAGAAGTGAATGCCAAAGGCACTGCCCTCTGAGATTTGGCTGGAGTCTATGCAAATGACAGCAACCTGTGGGAAGGGAGAGTCCTAGGCTCTCATCTGCCTTCTGCTCTGTGACCTTGGACACATCCTAACATCCTGCAAGACACTGTGTTCTTCTAACGTGCAGTAGCACAGTGATCGACTGATTGCATTCAGGGCCCCAATTCGTTGCCCTCCCTGAATCCTTGCCTGTATTTGTGTTTAACTACTTCCTCTCAATATCAGTACTACATCTTCTTAGGGCTCTAATTAGGAAGCAACCCTAAGGGGCCATTACATAGAAGACAAGCAACAAATTAAGTAGATGTTGTTTAACGACTAATGTGGGTTTCTACGAGGTATCTTCAGCACATGCTCCGAATTAGTATTTCCGTGTCAGAACAACTTTTGATGCCTCTGAGGGCACTTTCTCATTAAGGTATGGTTTTGATCCAAAGTACTTTGATCCATGTTTTAACTACCTAGAGCTAAGAGAAAAAAGAGAACTAGAGATGGGCAGTGAGATGCAAAAGACAAAGGAGAAAATGCCCCTCCCTCTGTGCTGTCATCCATCCAGTAAAGACCTGATAGGAGTCGATTGTGTCAGACCTGAGCTTGGCCCTGGGCTTGGTGGTAATTAAATATAACCAAGCTCTTTCCTCCTGAGGACTGCAGGGCTATGATAGAGGGAGGAAGACTCTAAGAAACTGGTTACATGATGCCAAGTCATTGAACTGAATTATGGTGACTAAAAAGAAAGGACCAAGCATTTATCCTGTTTCCCTAATAATAACTGGATCTTTGGATAATTAGTTGGGAATTTAAGAGGTGTTTCCCCTTTTAAATATTTTACCTTAAAAGGAAAGAAAACAAGTAAGGAAGGAAAGAAGTAAGGAAGGAAGGGAGGGAGGGAGGGAAGGAGGAAGAGAGGGAGGGAGGAAGGGAGGAAGAGAAAGAGGGAGGTATTATAGAGCTGGGAGATGGCTCAATAGGAAAAGTACTTGAAGTAGCACAGAAAGACCTGGGTTCAGATCCCTAGCAATCATGTGAAAAGTGGGTCATAGTGGCATACATTTATAAAAACTGTGAGGATGAGAGGCAGACAAGGGGACCACTGAGGCTTTTTGGCCAGTCAGTATCAATGATCTCCGGATCCAGTGAGAGAGCCCATTTCAGTATACAAGGTGGAAGCCCCTACAGTAGTAGGTTTCCGTATGCATTTTTCAGTGGCCATAAGTCTTAGTTGTGCCTTCCCATATTCCCTGCAAGATACACTGGGCAATAGTGGCACAGATGTTCCAGGCGTAACCAAACACTGATCGGATTTAAGCAGGCTCTACGAGATGAAACACATACCCGACACTGCCAAGAACAGGAGACTAGATCTGCTGTGGACTTAGGGGAAAACCAAGTACTATGATTCTGATTAGGGAACATAGCAATAAAATTTCTCTTAATGGCACACCACTATACCCATAGGTTAGTGCTTTGCTCAGTAACCATCAGGCAGCAGTAGATGGCATATAACACAAAGACCCACAACAGGACAGCATGTGAACTGTAAGAGACTTTGGAGCACTCAGTTCTAAGTAGGATGTCTTTACCAAACCCCTCTCCTAAGGGCTCAGGGAACTGTGCAGAAGAGCAAGGACCATAAAAGCCAGAGGGCATGAAAGATACCACTGATGATGTTCCCCCAGTCACAACAGTGCTGATATAATATGAACTCACAGAGGCAATGGCAGCACAGGACCTGCATAGCTACAAGTCAGACAGAATCCCAGCTCCGAGAGGCAAAAGTAGGCACAGGCTTCTACTTCTAATCTAACCAAGAAGCTACCTGTAACTGACATCTGGGTGAGGACTATACTGATTTCTAGAATTTATAGGAAAACATTCATTCTTGTTGCCTTTCCCACCCCTCAGAGCCAAACACAGTTATTAACTGTAGGTTTAGATTTTCTTATAGCTACTTTATTAAGGGATCTTGAAAGTTTTGACCTCCTTTATAGCCCACCAACTTGGGGAGAAAGAAGCTTAATAGGAAATGGGGTTTGTGGACCTTAGAAGTAGTTCTTTGTAGGGAGAGTGGGTAGGTAGGGGTGAGAACGGGGATTCCATGCTTTGTTGGCAGAATTCTAGTGGTGCAGTCCAATAGCAAACACCAAACATGAATCAGTAGCAGTGGCTCAATCCAGCAGAAACCGCAAGGCTTTGCTTTAGGAAGCAGCAAGAATCAGCCAGAATACCACGAGAAGTTCTTTGGCACATTTCTCCTTATGAGGTAAAGACAAGCAAAGACCACTGAAGTATTACACAGCCAGTGAAGAGCAGTAAAGACCAGCAAAGACCAATGAAGACCAGTGAAAACCAGTAAAAACCAGGGAAGCAATGAATTGCTTTGCAATGCAATGGTGACCTTTCGCTGTTTGTTGGGTTCCATTTGTACTTTTTCCAAACATCATGCACCCTCTTAAGTGTCTGCCCCAGTGACACATCACATGCCTTCTCATGTGTCTGCTTCAGCAAAACACTCTCTCACAAGACAGCTTCCAGAAAAAAGAAAAAAATCACGTGACAAAACTGAGTTTACAAAGAGGGTAAACATAAAGATCCTTGGGGTAAGGAAGCTCGCACTAAGCCAGGGAGAGAACACAGAAACAAGTGGCCACATCAAATCAGAGCACATCAGATTCGTTGTGCATCTGAAATCAGAGTGAAGAAAAGACAGGAGGTGAAGCCAGTGGTATCTATCTCTGGTCTCTAAAGATACTAGACATTAGCGGGCTCCTTCCCGACGTCTGGGACTAACTCCCAGGGTCTACTTACCTGTCAGTGTCATTGTTTCTAACTGATTTTTCATAGTTTTTCAAGTTGAGTTTTGGGAAATGGGGTAGGCCTGATATAATTATCTCTGAACTTAAATTGAATTCAGTCTAATTATTTCTGAAGATTCTGGAGCACTCTTGATGCACCATCTTTCTGCTTCTGGTTTCCAGAAGTCGTGGATGGCTTGAGATTTCTAAGTACCTCACACCCTCTACCAACCTGCCTCGGGATACAAATGCAACAGATAAAGGGCACATTGAAGCAGGGTATTTCAAATATAACCTGCAGCATCATTAAAACATCAAATTAAATGAACAGAAAACAAACAGATTCCAGTTTCTGTCTGTAATCAGATATTCCTTGTTAAGGGCTCCCAAGTGTATTCCAAACTGGCCGACCAGCTGTAGCTTCCCAGTTAAGTACTCATCTTACAGGCCCAATTCTTTTAAATGATGGGAGAAGAAAAGGGAGGAAACACCTCAGCTCCAGCAGACCTCCAGAAGGAGCTCAATTTGCCTTGGCTCTCATGCATCACGGAAGACCCAGCTTCAATTTTCAATCCAAATTCTAAATCAAAACCTCATTAGCACAGTCAACTGCCATCCATACTCTCTGGTCTCTTCCATGGGAGAATGGCTCCTTAGTCATAGGCTAGAGTTTAGAAACTGACCAGGTGGTCCAAAGTCTCGATGCTACTCCTAGGATTTGGGATGGGAAAAATCATCTCAGTTTGCCAGGGTCTTTAGTGTTCCTGCTAGCACTCCTCTGAACCACAGCTGAATGTCATCTACTGTACTGAGCAAAGATGTCTCCAAGCACTTCCATGTTCTCTTCCACATCCAACAAAAGGCATTCCCAGCAGTCTATGGCCATCCTCAGCCAAGAAGCTCTCACAGAGTGTTGTCTTCAAAGGGGCTGATGGCCATCAACAACATCAGTATTTCTATGGTTGAGATGCATTACCAAAGCAGGTGTTTCATCCAGCATATGCCGACACATCACGTACCACCAGGCCAGGAAAACACTGAACTGAATAAGGTCAATGATACTGGGAGACATAATCCCTGAAGGAGGCTTTCATATGGCCATCTCTGCATTGGCAACATCATCCGCACATTTGCTCGTCGGTCAGTCAGTCACCTTTGCCCCGCCCATCCACCGCCCATATCAAATCTTCTCCTGTTCCATTGCTGCCAGTCGGGTCCAAATTACCACCACCTTCTACCTGGAATGCTGCAATATTTTTCTTGTTTAGTCAGTTCTTGCCTCCCTGTACTTTGCTGCCTGTTGGGTAGCAAGAGTGATCCTTGGAAAACCATACAAGTCTTTTCATTACTCGGCTTAGAAATCTCCTGATATCCTCTGTGTTGTACTTAGAAGAAAATGCCAAGGCCCGGTGTGGCCTGGTGCTGCCGGCCTCTCCTGGCCTTAGCATCCACACCAAGTCTGCCTCAGCCTCACTCTCTTTTTCCCGGTGCTCACCAAACCAAGCCCTTTCCTCCTCAAGGTGATGGCACCTGTTCCCTCTGGCTGGACATGCCAAAGACAGATCTCTGTAATCACAAATCACACTTGTCGGGCCCAGAAAGATGCTTAGCTGTGTATGATGGGGTGAACCAGCATAGAGTGAAAACAACCAGACACAGTGTAGTGGAGGCTGGCAACCGCACCCCACAGAATGGGCGACAACTCTTTCTCTGAGGGTTTCATCTAATGAGGGAAAGATGAACCCACAGCCTTAAAATTCACAGCCAAATATTAGAGGAAACCAGGGAGTTTGAATCCAGAAAGACAGTGGGTTAAGGGCTTCATTTCTTTATCGCTATGCCAAATGCCACACATAGCTGTTAGAGTTAACCACATGGTCGGCAGCATCCAAAAAAGAAAGAAAGAAAGAAAGAAAGAAAGAAAGAAAGAAAGAAAGAAAGAAGGAAAGAAGAAAAGGAAAGGAAAGGAAAGAAAAGAAAAAAGAAAAAAATGGCTCTAGCTCAGCCCACAACAGTATCTGCCGCAGGGCTGACATTTCAAAGCTAATTCAATTACTTTGTCTTTCCTGGAAATGCATGATCCGGTCACATAATAGGACACTATTTAATTAGGAGGTTCCTGGTTGCTGGAATGTATAGGAAAGTGGTTGATATGGTTCTAAGCTTACCTACCCCCAGAAAAGTTAGTCAGTGATAGTCTGTGACTGGGAGAAACTCTAGTTTGTCTCTTGGTGAGAATATTCCGTCCTAGGAGCTGTCCGGGGGTCAGTGTTTCGCCGTGAACGCACATGCTTGCATCCAGGGCCGATGAAATCGCACAGCTGATAGACTCTTTTCCCAGCATGCACAGCACTGTGAGTTCAATATCCAGCCTCACCGAAACTACCCACAGTTCTACAGGCCTGAAATCACACCCCTTGGGAGGTAGAAGCAGGAGGATCAGATATTCAAAGTCATCCTTAGATGATTAGCCAGTTTGAGACCAGCCTAAGACATTAGAGGCCCCATTTCAAAAACAAAGAACAACAAAACCCTCAGTAAACCATAATTACATTCTACCAATATAATAATTTCATTCCCGATTTTAGAAGATGACATTTAAAAGATCAAAGGCCTGGGGGAAGATACAGTCACCACTAAAGGAGGCAGCGTCACAGGAGTGTTTGGAGACCACATGAGAGGGTAACCAGAGGACAGGAGATCAAAAGAGAAGTGAAGTGAGGTACCTTAAGGACGAAGACCTGGAGACACCAGCAGGCCACAGTTGTCCCAGTGCCCCCTAATGTCTCCGGCAGCACTAGACAACACGGTCTTTAAAAGCTGCTAGTTTTGGTGATTTTGTATCAGGGTCTAGCTCTGGATCTAATGCATGAATCAGGAATGTAAAGATTAGACATCTGAAAGCATCATTTAAAAAAAAAAAAACCATCAAATTGCAATATCTCAGTGCAGTATCCAGCAGACATCAAACACAGAGAAATGTCAGCATAATATCATGTGTGCTGGGACCACAGCTGTCCTGTTCATCTCTGGGAGTTCTATGCCCAGAGTAGTGGAAGTGTGGCCAACTCATAGCAGTTTGCCCTGGACTGTCTTGTTTTTTAAAACAGAAGGCCCCGTGTCCTGGGAACCCCTCAGTTACTCTCAATAGAGCTTCCAGCAAGCATCTGCTGAACAATTGAAAGCTATAGCTTCCCCACAGAGCTGATGGAGGATCAAAGAAATTACATCTATAAAAGTCTTAGAAAAATTCTAAATTGTGTCCGATTGGAAAGTATAATCCAATGTCAAGTGTGATTATTGTGAGCACTTGTGCCGATTGACAAGGGAGGAGGGTCTGCACCTTCTGGAGCTATGCTTTCTCCCCTAAGCCTGTTAGCTGGGATGGGCATCTGGGAGGATACAGGGTATGGTCCTGAACCAAGCAAAACTCAGTGAACTTGACCCACATTAAACTGGAAGGCTAGGGTTCATCTCATCCTGTCTATGCTCCCATGTATAGACAACACACTCGCATTGCCACCAAGTCCCCAACACTGCCACCACCACCAAGAGAAAGAGCAGAAAGTTGAGGTGATCAAATCAATAAGATGACCTTCTCCACACATTCTCTGAGCTCTGTCTATAGCTACCACCCAGAAGACATTTGATTTCCCATTATTTTTAGTCTATGTACAAGGCAGACATGCAAACAGAATCAGTCGGGGGTGGGGGTGGGGGGACTGACTCACCCACTGGGTTGGGTGACAGGTGAGGAGAAGGAGACAGAGTAACTGGAAGTCAGGAGAGTTCCATGGGACAAGGGTGGGGTGACACATGAAAAGACTTTTTTATGGAGCTGTAACATAGATCTATGCACACCCTCACTGTCTCTCTAACAAAAGTCATCAGCAAATGTTTCTGCTTTGGGCTCTGGGTGAAGATGGCTGCCCTCTCCTTCGGAATGAGAATAATCACGTTAATCAGGAAACCAAACCCTCTTTGACTTGGCCGTCACTTTTGTTGTACCTGGTACATGAGGAAGGGAGCTGAAATTCATCTTTGGGTGAATTACAAACAGGTTCAGCTAAAAAGGGGGAGAGAAACACATGCTAAAGATATCTCAGAGGCAGAGTGCTGGCCTAGGACCTGTATAATGTTGAAGATCCCCAAATATTTATGACAATAAAAAGAGAGAGGAGAACAGAGACAGAGTAGACTAAGAACCCCCGAATTGAGGTTGGCGTGTTAAAGGAATAAGAGGAGCCTGTGAAAGGAACTGTAAAAGCCAAAGTCAGTCACTAATAATTAGCCATGGGGTATGAAGGAAGCATGTTGTCCTGAGTGTAGACAAATAATCATTTTATGTCTACTGTATTAAACCTCGAAATGCTTTCTTCCACATATTAAACCCTCTGAGCATATATAGGCACAGAAAATACCAGAAAGTCATGGGGGGGGGGGAGACCCGACCACAAGCCCCTCCCCCCAGTGATCTCTGCAGTCCTGACCACTGCCTGTACTTTCCTATAGATCCGAGCACACTCATCACCTGACTGACCCCAGGCTAAAAATGAGCTAAGGAGTCTGAGAGGACCGTTCTCATTCAGCTGAAGACTAAGCAGAAAGAAGTCAGCCCAAAGTAACCTCAGATAGCCTTGCTTCTTTCTAACAACCCAAACCTCTGCCTGACACTTGCAGTTTGCAGGGAGGAGGCCCAGGCAGAGAGAACTGGGAAATTCCGCTGTGCACCTGTAGCCAAAAGCTTAGCGTACCCACCAGAGCTGAGGACTGACACTTACTCTAAATAGGACAGAGAGCTCTTCCCGGCAGACCTCAGGGCCTGTGCATACATCCCTGGGGCTGACCTCTCCTAATAGTTTCATCAGTTTTGTCTTCCACTCTTTCTACTGCAGCCTTTGTGAACGTCAAGGTTGGAATCTAGACATTCATGGGGTTTCTTATGAACTGTCAGCAGGACCCTTTGGACCATCCTGTGAAAAGGCTCCGAAATACCCCAGATTCCTCAGGGATGCCGGGCCATCAAAAGCCAACTGAGAAGCTCTGGTGGGAACCACTAGGTCATCGTTTCCATGAGCATTGTTACCTACTTGAAAGGCTGAGTCATTTTGCCTGTCTGGGGGAAGGGAGTGTCACCTGGATGAGAAGGATCCCTCCCCCTCCCTCTTTAACCTATTTTTCCAACCTTTTGCTGGAACACTCACTGGTCTGCCCTGCTCTTAAAATATCCTTATGGGTTACGTAAGACCCAACGCGCGGTTTGTGCAAGGCCACCACTTGCATAGATTGCTCAGAACAAATGTTCTCATTTCAAAACTCAACCCAAGTTCTAATAGCAAAAATAATTTCCTCTCCTCCCACAGAGCTGGAAACTTAAGCTCAGTCCTGGAAGAACTGGGCTTCAGAATCTGCACTGAAAAAAAAAAATAACAAAAGTGTCGTTTCCCAGTATAAACTAAGCCAAGAGCTAGAGGAATGAACAGGAAAAAATGAATGGGTTGTGAAGGTTTTCTTTTTATCACTTCCAGAAAAACCAAAGTTCCCGGAGTGCCTTAGGGTGGGGCTGGGCTTGCTCCACCTTTAGTTTTGATGGGAGCTGATTTAAAAAAAAAAAAAAGGCACAGTTTAAGTTTTTTTTTCATCCAGGCCAAGGATGGAAAGAATGGGAAGGAAGAGCGAGAAGAGAAGGCAGCATCCCTGTAAGGGTGACCCCAAGCTACCTGATGCTCTGACACCAGGACGGTCCCAGTGGGTGGGGGAATGCTACCGAGAAAGTCTACCCAGCATGAGCGCCAGGGGCTGCCTCTATTCCTCCACACCAGAAGCCTTTGCCAACTGTGTTCAATTCCCTGAGTTCACTCTGAGACTCGGAAGCCTTTAATGTGCTTTTAAACTATCTTTTGTAAGCCAGACTTGGGGTTCTGTAACATAGCACTCGTCTAGCATGTATGAGACCCTGGGTTCAGTTTGGAGATACACACACACACACACACACACACACACACACACACACACGAGAGAGAGAGAGAGAGAGAGAGAGAGAGAGAGAGAGAGAGAGAGAGAACAAGGTAAGGAATTGGGATAGTACTCAGTTCCAATGTAAAGCCTTGCTGTTTTTATTATATAACTATTCACCAGGTCATATTGGTTATATTTTATGGGTTCTAATTACTCAAGCACCTCAATAACTAAAACACTTGTCTTTTTTCTCCCCACCTCCTCCCCCAGTGGTGTTATCTGGAGGAGCCTTACACAGTTAGGCCAGCACTCCACTTCTAAGCCATAACCTGACCCCACAGCACAAGTGTCTTTCTTGGGAACAAGGTTATTCCAAGCAGCTGCAGAACTGCTGAGCTCAGCTCTTCTTTGCTATACTTAGTTCGTTCAGCTTGGTGATTTGTGTTTTCATTCAGGGACGCAGGCTGAAGTTGCTTTGGCTCCTCCCGGTGAAGAACAAATGTTCCCAAGGACACTTGAAATCACTCGATGCCAGCCACAGCCTCTGCCCACAGTTTGAACACTCGTCTCTCCTCTGTTTGCATTCCTGGGTCAGGGTTCGACAAATAGTGAGACCCAAGACAGACGGCCAGGAACGTCCAGAACAGTGAGGGCAGGGTGGGATTCTGTGCTAGCTACTCTTCCCTTGCTGAGGTAAAATGCCATGGCCAAAAGCAAGTGAGGAAGCACAGAAAGATTTATTTTGGTTTTCAGTTCCGGAGGGACAGGGACCATGATGGCGAAAGTCCTAGCAGCACGAGAGTAAGGTCAGCCGACAGGAAACGGAGTCACCTTTCTACCTACACGCAGAGAGGAAGAACAGGAGCAGGGTGAGGCTGGAAATCCTCAGGGCCTGTCACCAGGAATGGACTTCCTGCTGCAAGGCCCCACCTCCTAAATCGATAGAGGCAGAGTATTAATGCCTTTCCATTTGCACCAAGGGCTGCTGGGAAGAGGTAGCACACCAGCAACTCAGCCGTTGTGGGGCTTGGTTTCATCCATTGATTTGGCTGTGTCATGGTGTTTAGTGTCAAGTCTAATTCTAGATGTTACTCTGAAGGAGGAGGATTCTGTATGAAGTTACTAAGAGAGGAGGCTTTGAGTAATAGGAATCAGTTTCCACAATGTGGGTGGGGCGGCTCACCCAGCCGAAGGCCTGACTAGAGAACACATTGATCTCTCCTTGGCTAGAAGGGGTTCCACAAGCACGTGGCTTTGGGTCTGAACTGCTGCTCCTGCTGACTTTCCTGCCTTCTAGGTTCCCCTGACAATGTGGGATTTGGCAGTGTCCTTAAACCTACACCCAAACAAACAAACAAACAAACAAAAATGCCTGCTTGGGTTCGGTTTCTCAGAGGAGCTCTGCTCATCGGCCTGTGGTGGGTCAAGAACGTTCTCTGCTGAGATTTGGGTCAGTGCTCTGGGAGAAATTCTCCCCTCCTTAGCCATTCTCCAAGCTCCGAGTACTGACTCTGGGAAACTTGTCCTGTTCCATGATCCAGCTTTTGAAAACTCGTCTGTCTTGGGGGCCGAGCAGCCGCCTCAGCCTGGAAGCCATCACTGCAGCCCAGTGTTTAGTGTGCTATCCAGTGCATTCGCTCAGCCTGTGATGCTGGCCGGCTCTGCTGTACTCAGAAACTGCTTCTGTGTCATTGTTGCTGATTCTTTTTAAAAGTTTTATTTATTGGTGTGTTTTATGTGTAAGGGTGGGTTCTTCTGCATGGATATCTGTATACCAGAAGACAGCTCCAGACAGTTGTGGGCTGCCATGTGGGTGCTGGGAATTGAACTCGAACCCTGGGAAGAGCAGTGAATACTGATTTTTCTTTTCTAAGGGCATGTTCTAATGCAGCCCAAGCTGGCCTCTAACTCATCTTGTAGCTAAAGAGGGTCTTGAGGTGACGGTCTCTGTCCCTCCACTGCCCAGATGTCATAATTACAGACCTGTGCCAACGCGCCTGCCTTCTGCTGATTTATAATCAGTCTGGTTCCAGAAAAATCTATGGTTAATCTTGGTTTCTGCATGGTTTATATCTTGTTTTGCTTCCCCAGGTTTTTATACTTGGGTTGATATATCTGTAGGTGTTTTGAATTTAGAAAGCCTGGGTAGATCTCGAGGCACCTTGAATTATTCATGCATATCCAAGGACTGGGTTGGGGGTGGGGTTCCACCAGTTGGAGATCCTCACAACCAGGTGACTAGGAAGCTTCCAGTCCTTTTCCTGTCCTAGAGCTGAATCTTCCTGTGGAAATATTTTACTGGCTACAGATATGTCCTTTAGCCTAGTTTTGGGAATTTCTGGGTTCTTCCTTGTTATGTTTGTTTATTCCTAGAAGCAGGAAGGATATTGTCAGAGGAACCTTCCAGACGAGGTAGCTCCCTGTGAGTCATGAAGAATGTGCAAGAGCCTTGCTACCGCTGGCCTTATGTATTGTTCATCAGGGACTACAGGAAGAGAAGGCCCTGGGACAGGAGCAAACTGGCCGGGAAGTTCTGTGAGATCATGCGCCAGCTTGCTGTCACCAGACAGCATGTTGTCTAGGGGTGCCCAAAGCTTGTTACAGTTATCAGTTAGACAGGACTCAGTGCGGACCACCTTCCCTTCACAGTGAAGACTCAGATGCAGCCGTGTCTCAACCATACAAGGCCTTACAGTTCCATTTTAAGCTTTTAACATGAACTACACAAGGTTGGCCACCAAGGACGGTTTTGTTGTGATGGGAAGCAAGGAAGAACAATCTCTCACAACAGTGGGAGTGAACAGAAGCCCTGGGATGGCCAGTTTTATCTGCCAGAGACTACCCCTGCTCACAGCCTTACAGGGTCATGGGTCTTGGGTTGGTATCTCCCAGAGATCCCGATGGCCTTCCAGTTCTAAGGGCACCAGCGACCACACTGTGTCTAACACAGTGCAGATTTAAAGGTGTAAGGCAACGGGTTCCTTAGATTCTTTCATTTCTTCTTTTTTTTTTTTTAACTCAATCTTGGGAAGGCTGCTGGACCTTCCCTCCCAAACTTGGCCTCTATAGCACAAAACTGGTTTGGTTGGAGTCTAGTCACCAACTCAGACTTAGGCACAGGGATAGACTAGCTCCTTTACCCAGAGACCTGGTCTCTGGGCTCAATTGGGCCACTTACCCAGTGAGCTCTGAGGGGCTGCTCAACAAATCTGGAGGGAAAAATTAGTGGTGGGTCTCACAACATCTCAAGTGCAGCGGCAATAGTCAACTGGGTCACCATCTCACAGGTGTGCACTCAGGGTTCCTAACCAAAGGAGTCGGGAGGAACCACCAGCTAAGTTTGGAAAAAACAAATGTTAAATGACCCACATCTCCCAAGTTTGTGTGTGTGTGTGTGTGTGTGTGTGTGTGTGTGTGTATTCTTGTGCATGCATATGTGTCTGCAGGCACACACTCTTATGTGTGCATACAGAGGCCAGAGGATACCTCAAGTGTCAGTCACCATTGGCTTTGTTTTTTGAGACAGTCTCTCACTGACCTAAAGCTCACCAAATAGGTTAGACTATCTGGCTGGTGAGCCCCAGGAATCTGCCTGAAATCCCCAGGGTTGGCATTAGAAGCACAAGCCAACAACAGATCTGGCTTTCTTCACATGGATTCTGGAGACGAGGCTTGGGTCTTCCTGTTTGCAAGCCCCACATTTTATAGATGGCATCACCTCTTGGCCTTGTGTTTTCAAGCACCACAGCTGAGATCTGAGCCTATAAAAAGTGCAGTGAGGATCAGGATGCAGGGTGATTGGAAAAACAGGTTTGAGTTGGCAAAACCCTCAAATGCACTGTCCTGCAACAGTTTAGACGACATAAGAGTGTTCTATGCAGCCACTAAAGCCAAGCAAGAGACAATCCACAGACCTTACAAAGCTCAAAGAGAAGGAAGGCCAGAATGTGGATGCCTCAGTCCTTCTTAGAAGGGAGGACAAAACACTCATGGGAGGAGATGCAAGGCCAAATAGAGGAGCAGGGATTGAAGAAAACATCAGTCAGAGACTGCCTCACCTGGGGATCCACCCCTTATGCAGCCACCAAACCCAAGCTGATGCCAAGAAGTGCTTACTGGCAGGAACCAGGTATAAATGCCTCCTTGGAAGCTCTGCCAGAGACTTATTGATACAGACGAGGGTGCTTGCAGCTAACCATCGGACTGAACACAGGGACTCTAATGAAGGAGCTAGAGAAAGGACTGAAGGAGCTGAAAGGGTCTTCAACCTTATGGGAAGAACAAAATTATCAACCAACCAAACCCACCACAGCTCCCAGGGACTAAAACACCAACCAATGAGTTTGCAAGGAGAGACCCATGGCTTCAGGTGCATATGGAGCAGAGGATAGCACTGTCTGGCATCAATGAAAGAAGAGGCCTTTAGCCCAGTGAAGGTGTGTTTTCCCAGTGTAGGGGAATGCCAAGGCACTGAGGGAGGAGAGGGTGGTTGGGAGAGGAGCACCTTCATGGAGGCAATGGGAGGGGGTGAGGAGATGGGACTTGGGGGGGGGGAGGAAATAATATCTGAAATGTAAATAAAATATAAAGAATATCCAATAAAAAGGGGAAAGAAGGGAGTGTTCTGTGAGCATCTTTGTAAAGAGACAATCACATAGGCCTATGGGAACTTTCATATATGTGAACACAATATATTTATCACAGAAAATAAACAATTCCATGTAAGACCTAAACACAAACCTGAAGAGCAGTTTCAGACTTTATGGAGTCTTCCATCAGCCCCTTTGGAGCAGGCATCACATGCTGAGCGTTTAACACAGGGTGAATAATCAGAACTGAGAAACAGGGACTAGCTTCTCCTGGATTCGTAGACTGCTGGGTTCCTGAAGACAGTCTGTGTTGGTTTAGCCAGAGCGACATACAAAATGGAGCTAAGTCACCCTTCGAGAAATCAAAAAAAAAAAAATTTTTTTTTACAACTTTTTCAGGCTAGAGAGGTGCAAAATATAAACAACTGGTTTTGTTTTAATAATACAGAATCCTGTCGGTGTGTTTTCTCTTATAAAATGACAGAAAGTTTTTGTGTCTTCTGTGTATTTTACCTCAATAATCTTCTTGTTTTGATTCCATTAAGTGAGAAATGAGAGCAGTTATCACCAAAGCTGGTAAGAATGATGTCTTCCCAGAAGGAGCAGGGCACACAGGGTGTTGAGAGAAACTGAGTGGCCCACATGAGAGGTTTAATTTCACTTTAACTTGCTTCTTTTTGAAAACATCTTCACGGGTGACCTGGGGAGACAGGAGGCAAACCAAAACCAGATGGTAGCAGGGGGCGGCCGGAGATTTAAATGTGTTTGTGGCTGGTGGCTACCAACCTGAGCTTCACCAGTGGGGAGGAAACTCTGGTGCTTGGGAGACCTGTCCAGGGCTGAGTGTGGGAGGGCCATGTGTTGCTGTTCAGCCAGGCTTTCCTGAAAGAGAACCTATGCAAGGAGCAAGGAGTTAGAACAATGGGTGTCACAACTGTGCTACGTAAAGACCCAGGAGGGCATCAGTGAAGACCCCACCCCCTCTGCTCACAATTGCTTGCCTGCCATCCTGAGTACCAGGAAACAGACCCATTAGCTAGCACACAGGAGACAAGCAGGGTGGTAACTAGATAGCCTGTGATTATCCTGAAGCTACTCAGAGTTAATTGTATCTCCACCCCTCTTAGGAAATGATGTCAGCCTATGAATGTAGGACCTTAGGAAGCCTGTCCCCTCCACAAGACTCCCCGGAAAGAGCAGACGCTGCACTCCCATAGTATCTGAAACATGCTCAGGCATCCCTCAACACGCTTCCCATAAAGAGGGAAAGCCCACGTTCCTCCCCAACGTGGTTTGACTTCGGTAATTTGCTTCTGATGAGTGAGACATTCAGGGGATGCTGTGTGGTTTCCAAGACTGGATCATAATGGGGGGGCAGCTTCTGCTTGCCCCCCAAAACAATTTGCTTTGGGAGTTAATCTGTTACACTGGGAGGAGCTCCTGACAACGGTGGGAATGGCAGCAGCCTGCATTGCTGCACAGTCTAAAGAAAGTTTGCCAGGGCTTCTGCTGTCCCCCAAACCCCTGGGAGCATGCTGGCCTTGGTGTCCCTGAGAGCAGCTAATGGCAACTGTGGGTTTAGCACAAACATGGTGGTGTGTGTCTGAACACAGCAGCTTCTGAATCTTCGAGTCGTTCAATTCAACGGAGGAAAGTACAGGCCTGCCGTCCTACCATGATGCCCAACAGCCCAAGAGCTGCTAATATCTATGTTTTGGAGCATATGATGCACGCAGAAAGTATGTTCAAGTAGGGGAGGCACCTACTACACCGTTTCTCTTGGAGGTAATCCCAGGATGCCTTCCTCTGAGTCCCTTGGTGATTCAGAGGGTGGCACCTGGTACAGGGTGGACTCCTTGTGATGCTCTAGCAGACTGACTTACCATCCTGAGACCATCCTGGACCACAGAAGCACAAGATTGCTCTAAGCTGAGCCCTGAAGGAAGGGAGCTGAGTAGGAACAGGAAGACCAAGTGCAGGACTGGCCTGGGGGGACGTATGGTTGCCTACAGAAAGCAAACACAAGGTTGGGAACACAAGGTTGGGAGGGGGAAGAGAAGCAGAGGCGTTCATTGCGGTAAAGTGCCTGGTGATGAAACCCAAGGAAGGAAGGATCTATTTGAGTTCATGGAGAGTGGGTTCAACCCACCATGGCAGGGAGGCACCACAGGAAGAAGGTAAGAGCGCAGATTACATCCTGTCTACTTATGGTGCGCGCACACACACACACACACACACACACACACACACACACACACACACAGAGAGAGAGAGAGAGAGAGAGAGAGAGAGAGAGAGAGAGAGATTTTTTATAATTTCAAAAATGTCATAGCTAGAGCTCAAACCCACCCCCCCTCCAATTTCTTCTCCTCCATCTCCTCCTGTACCCACGTCCCCTCTCAACATGGTGTGCTCTTATTTTCAAACAGTCTGCTCTGTGCTGCCAGTATATGTACAGCTATAGGAAGGGTATTGATCCATCCAGAATCCTACCACACTGATTCTGCAGGAAATAAAGCAAGCTGGATCACCTACGTCATAACAGTAACACACATGCCACACATGATCTGAATGTTTCTCTTTTTGACTTGACTTCAGGGACTGCAGAGCCAAGTTTGCAGCTTTTAATCACAAATACAGTTGCATTTATATTCTGATTTTTAAAATTTTATTATTTTCCCTTCTGCTTATTCTCACCACAGTTCACCCTTAGTGTCCTAGTTTGTAGTTTGTCTGCGTTGTGTTTGTGTGTGTATGTGTGTGTATGTGTGTATACATGTGTGTATGTATGTGTATGTGTGTATATATGGGGCCCAGCATGCATCTATGTGTAGGTCAGAGAACAGTGCACAGGAGTTGGTTCTCTCCGACTGTCATGTAGGTCCTGGGAATTGAACTCAGGTTAGACTGAATGTAGCAAGGAGTGTTTTTACCTGCTAGGCCATCTCACTAGCCCTGTGTGCTTTATTTTATTTTATTTTATTTTATTTTATTTATTCCCATTTCTTTTTACTGGTGACTTTAGTTCAAATGCATGTCACGGGTACTTTCAGCTGGAGCTCACTCACATTCATTCTGAAGGGACAATGTTTCCCGGACAATAGGAATTCCTGTCTCCTAGAAGAGGAAGTCAGGCATAAGAAGCAACTTGTCCAAAATCATCAGAGGAATAAGAGGTCAAGCTTGCCGGTTGACAGTCTGGCTCCTGAGCTTTTGTTCCGTTTTACTGGGCTGTTGGCTTTGCTCGATTAGAAGAAGCCAGCCACAGAGGAATGTATAAATGCATGAACACACACACACACACACACACACACACACATACCTTACACGTTTGCACCCTACAAACCATCAACTCTACAGAGGCAAATTACTGGGGCTTTCGCTCCCCACTGTTTCTTTGACTTGGAAGTCAGCAGAGGCAGCATGGGATGCCATCCGAAGAGCATCTGGAAAAAAAACAAACAGTGGTCCAGAGGAGTGAGTGCTGTCTGCAAACGCAGGAGGATGTGCTGTGACCTTCCTCAACCCTCCCAGGACTGCTTCTCGTCAGCATACGATGCCACTGACATTGTTGAGCAGTGGAGGAACGATCTGTCTAGGTGCCCTCCGCAGCCCCGTGGCTAAGAGCCATCTCTGTGAGGGAAGAGCCAGGGGCCAGAAGCAGTGTTCCATCGATCGAACTGTGCTAGTGTGGGCTCAGAAGTCAATATCTGCTTGACATGCTGCGAAGTGTCCTCGGGCACGCCGGGAGTCCAACTCCTCAAAAAAAAAAAAAAAAAAAAAAAAAGTATGTGTGTGTGTGTGTGTGTGTGTGGTTTTTTTTTACTTGTAGTTGATAAAATAAGATGGGAGTGGGGTGGGGAGGGAGAGAAACAGAGAGGGGGGGACACAGAGATACCTAGCAGTATTCGAAGCTCTGCTTATTTTTTAGTAACAGCACTTTCATAAGGATCCTGGAACACTGGGGCTGCAGAGACGGCTCTCTGGAGAAGAGCGCTTCCTGCTCTTCCAGAGGGCCGGAGTTTGGTTCCCAGAACCTACAGCCTGGGACAGCTCACAACTGCCTGCAGTTCACTCCAGGTCCGTGGCATCTAATGGCTTCTTTTGCCCTTTTTCGGGCACGTGCACACGTGTCTCACATTCACACGGACATGCCCACGTGTGTATAAGTAGAAGCACAATGTGAAAAAGATTCTAGGGTACTACTGTCCAGAGCGGGCTAGGACTTTCCGCGAGGCTGCCTGTAGACCTTGCACCGCGCTGGCGCCCTCGCAGGACACTGCTGGACTTGCTGGCTGCGGTCTTTCAGGGAAGGCCTGCATCGATCGGAGCTTAGGGACAGGACCGTTTGTCCGACTCATATCATTTTCTCTTGCCTCCCTTTGGAATCCACCTGGGGGAGCAGTGAGCCCCCTGGGTCCACTTTCTAGTTAACTGTGGCTGACTCTGCTCTCTCTGGGTCTCAGACTCACCTGGAGATTACTGATTGAGCTAGGCTATCGGCCCCGCAGACTTTGGGAGTCTACCTGTCTCTGCTTCCTCAGCACTTAGACATGTGTTGCTATACCAGCTTCTAATGTGTGTACTGTGATCTAAACTCAAATATGTGTGGCAAGCTCTCTAGCTACTGGGCCATCTCCCCGTTTCCTGTTTATGGGGTGGAAGTTGTCTGTTTTTTTAAAGACAAGGTCTTTCTGTGTCTCCCTAGTTGGCCTCAAACTTACAGTCATCTTCCATCTCCAAAACAGGCTCAGTTACAGGAATTTGCCATCACCCCCGTAGATTGTCCTGTTAATTCCACTTCTCCAAGAAGGGCTGCCTAGTCACATACTCAGGTGACTTCATCAGAACCTTCTTCCCACTTTAATTAGTAAAGGTGAGAGCCAGTGATTGGGCAGGAGAAGGGAGGTGGAGAGAGAGAGTCAGAGGTGAGGGGAAGGGAGAGAGAAGGAGCAGAATGGACGTCAGGAAGGATGAACTGGATCCAGGTGGACTTAATTGGCATTAGGTCCCTATAAACATTTTGAGGATTTTATAGGTCTTTTATCTCATATAGAAGGGGAGTTTGTATCTTTGTCCATTTTATGTAATCTTATTGTGTAAAGGGTTTGTGGATTGAGAGTTTGATATATAAACCTGTATTAAAAGCTATCAGGCCCTAGAGCCATGTTTGTTCTGGGCAGGGCTGTAATTCCATCCTGGACAGAGGCAGTAGGGCAGGCAGAATGAACCGCCAGGGAAGGAAGCAGTGTGGAAAGAATGTCTCACAGAGTGACAGAGTCCATGCGTGGGGCTCCATCCTAAAAGAGGTGCCTGCGGAGTGAGACCGAAGTGCCGATAAAGAGATAAGCCAATTCATCTTTAACATTTATTGCACCCCCCCCCCAAGCTTAACACTCTTCAGATTCTTAAGGCAAATAAACAAGAAAGATCTAAGTTCGAATGGCCTCTGGGGGGGGGCTGCTACTTGGGATCCTCCAATGGCTTCACCAGTGACTTGCTGCTGATACGTTTAGCTAGCATCAGCTTTCTGAAGATAATACTCATTGGAGCAGGACCAGGAGCATGGAAAAGGCTCTGCATCCCCTTTCATCCATCTTGAAATTTTTCTGTATTATCTAGGTTCCAGAGACAATACAGGAGGGTGCTCTTATGTAGCGACTGGCTTATATCTGCTCAGGTTGCTATATGCTGCGTGCTCTCGTTCTTGTAGGCCCCCTCCACTTCATCTGTTCCTGTTGTCATCCATACACTCTGACAGTGTTGGTCACCTTCACTCTCCTCTCTGGGGCTGTGAAAATTTTGTTTGGGGCTGCCTCAGCATTCTCTGCCTCCACAGGTTCGTTGTCATGGTTACTACTGCTTGGGAACTTTCTAGAATGTCTTGAATGGGAACAGGATATATAAGTACATACATTTTTTTTCCAGACTTGTGGAACAGTTAGAAAGTTGTCTATTTACTTAAGTTACAGTTCAATGAAAGTATTTTTAAAATGTTTCCATCATTTCATTACAGTATCACTACAGCCTCCCACTTCTGTGTTACTGACCTGGGAAGGAAGCATCCCTACAGATGAGATCCTTTTCTGTGTGCCCTGGGACACCTTTCCTAACCTCTCTGAGTTTTTATTCAGCATCATCAAACATCTATTCTCTGCGAGATTTATGGGAGATAGAGAAGAAACCGAGCTTGGCCAGCTCTTTTCACCCGTCTATAGCCTAGATGAGAGACACACACACATGAGTGGGTATGTTTGAGAGATAAGAGCACTGGGATGGATTAGTGATGTCTGCCCCAGGCATGGGATAAGAAAGGGGTATTTGTCATCTGTGTTCCATGAGATTAGGGGGTTTAAATGAAGTGTCTGTTATCTGGGTTTTATTAAATCTGTGTCAAGACCTCCCTTCTCCACCCGACCCCATGGCCTTGTTCTGTGTGTTTTAAGTCAACAGATGTCTTTATCACTTTCTGTGCACTAGGTTTATTCAAACACTTAATTTTTATGTCTCTTCCATCTGACCATTTTAACATCAAGTATGACTCAGTTGATTCGTTTTTCTTTTCTTTCTCTCTCTCTTTCTTTTGTTTTTGAAGAATTTCAAAGTGAACTTACAGCATAAGGATTATTTTCTCGGCTCTAACATTTTGACATTGAGGGGCTGGGGATGTGACTCTGCTCTCAAAGAGCTCGCCTATCATGGACCACGCCCATCTCTAGAAGTTCACAAATCAAGTGTGACACTGAATACCTATAACTCCTGTACTTGGGAGAAGAGGCAGGATATTCAAGGTCGTCTTTGGCTACATTGCAAATTCAGGTCCAGCCTGAGGTGTATGAGACCCACTCCCTCTATACCCCCTCAAAAACCATCATTTCAGAGGCTAATCCCAACATACGATGTCAGAACTTTCATTTCCATCTGGGACTGTTGAGTCCATGAAATCTGGGTTTCTAAATCAGTAAAGGAATGGCTGTGATGTCATCATATACCCTGCATGACTGTGACATCATTATACACCCTACATGGCTGTGATGTTATTGTGTATCCTGCATGGCTGCAGCATATACCTTGCATTACTGTGATGTCATTACATGCCCTGTGTGGCTGTGATGTCATCGTATACTCCGCGTGACTGTGGTGACATCATGTACCCTGCGATAACCAGGCTGCCCACCTATCTGTTTTCTGTCCACTGGGCCCCTCTGTGACTATCATCCTCAGCATTACCAAGAATAGTTTAGAAAGTTAGGGGTCTGCTGAATGCTGAATGACGCTAGGCCGTAAGCCAAGAATGGAGCCTTGGGCTGTACAGTCTGTCCCACCTTAATTAACGCAGTCTTTAACAGGGAGAGGAACACTTCAGAGCTGCAGCTCTCTCGTAGATCATTCCGGACACTAAAGCTCATTCTTAGTGAGACATGGGACCTAAGCATTCCTGATGGGTAACCTGGGCAAGTCTGCATTCCTGATGGGTAACCTGGGCAAGTCTGCATTCCTGATGGGTAACCTGGGCAAGTCTGCATTCCTGATGGGTAACCTGGGCAAGTCTGCATTCCTGATGGGTAACCTGGGCAAGTCTGCATTCCTGATGGGTAACCTGGGCAAGTCTGCATTCCTGATGGGTAACCTGGGCAAGTCTGCATTCCTGATGGGTAGCCTGGGCAAGTCTGCATTCCTGATGGGTAACCTGGGCAAGTCTGCATTCCTGATGGGTAGCCTGGGCAAGTCTGCATTCCTGATGGGTAACCTGGGCAAGTCTGCATTCCTGATGGGTAACCTGGGCAAGTCTGCATTCCTGATGGGTAACCTGGGCAAGTCTGCATTCCTGATGGGTAGCCTGGGAAAGTCTGCATTCCTGATGGGTAGCCTGGGCAAGTCTGCATTCCTGATGGGTAACCTGGGCAAGTCTGCATTCCTGATGGGTAGCCTGGGCAAGTCTGCATTCCTGATGGGTAACCTGGGCAAGTCTGCATTCCTGATGGGTAGCCTGGGAGCTTTGGTCTCCTGTGATATATGGACACTCACTCGATGAGAACGTTTTTCTAATTCAAAATAGAATTTCAAAATCAGGATGAGAGAATCCCGTGTAAATTCATGTGTGTAGTACCTGTGGTATCTGCTAGGCTAAGACTCCTTCCCAGCTAATCACCAGGTTACATTTTCTCACTGCCAAATGGGGAAATGGCTCTTTCCAGGTCATTACAAGTAGAGACTAAATGGATCACGTTTTCAAGACACCACACCAATCTACCACCTGTGCGGCATTAATGTACTCTAAAAGCAGTATTCCGTGTCCAGACATTGAGAACCTGGGGCTGGGTTATGTTTCTCCGTTAAAATGTAGTCAAGTTCACGTTCAGGGAGTTTTCGTCTTAATCCAGTAGTATCTTAATGGGCATTTAAGCCTCGATTCACATTTTAACCCCTGAATTCTCAGGCAGAGGTTGGTCATATCATTTTTCAATAGTGGCATTTCATGGTTTATTGATCTAACTCAAGAATAAGAAAAGACACTCATGGAGGGAAAGGAATCGGGCACAACTTATAAAATTAAATGGATCCCGAGCGAGGAGCTTTAAGCGAGTCCTGGAAGCTAAAGAAAACCGTGAATGAATCTCGTGGAAACACAGAGTCCATATAAACAGGCGTGGTTCTCTCCTTTATGGAGGCTTACAATAGCTGCACTTCACTGAGGACAAGGGGACTTGCCCACCACAGCACAGCTCCACTGCAAGCGTTGAGTCCTGAGCAGAAAGACTTCTGTCTTCAGTGTCTGGGATTTGAAAGTGAGCAGGAAGAGAGAAAAGGAAAAACAAGAGTTGAGTCCTGAGCAGAAAGACTTCTGTCTTCAGTGTCTGGGATTTGAAAGTGAGCAGGAGGAGAGAAAAGGAAAAAGAGGTGAGAAAATCATACACAAGAAAAGTCCAGGGGAGTGCTCCGGTGGTGAAGGTGACTCTCACAAAAGGCTTGTCCACCTGGGTCATATTCTTCTTGGGCATCCTTATTTTCCCTGGAACTTTGTTGATGCAAGAAAGCTGAGCTGCCCTCCAAAGTAAAGGGAAAGGAGGGGAAGGGGTGCTGAGACCTCTGTCTTGAGGACACTTTTCATTTCTCATTTACAATCGAAGGCACCTGAAGACAGATGTGTAAACACGCTGCCTCAGTCTTGGCTTGGATGTGACTCGTCAAGGGCAAGGCACAGCCCCACCTCTCCCAGGCTGTCCCCTGTTCCAGAACATTCCACAATAGTCCTGTGATATGCTGCACAGACTTCCTCTAACTAACGCTACAAACCCCTGAGATTGCTGTGCAGCCTAAGCGTGATTCAAGCCCTGACAACAATTCTTGAGACGTTAGAGTCAGCTCCTGTGTCAACATTCAGTGGCTGCCGGCCAGATACTCTTCCAGCAATGAAGCCCGCCACAGAAAAATACTATTTAATCAATTACGTTTCACATTTCAGCATTATTTGAATGTAGAGAAATGAGGATAGGCAACCTGAGAGGAGAGAGAAGGTGTATTTACCAGGCCCCATGAGTTGGGTCATGTCCCCAATACAGACACTGTGCCACCATGACAAGTCAGAAACAGTGGGTACTCCTTGTGCCCCACTAAGCACAAACAACACGCACAGGACAGGACAGACCCTCTTTCAGCAGCAGGCACAGTGATCAACGCTCAGGATGCTCCGAGAGGTTTTCACAAGCAAGGTTCCTAAAAGGCAGTGAGAAGGGTAAAAATCTGCACAGATGAAAGGCGCCACAAAGCCTCTACCAAAAGGAATGGATAATGCATTTGCTGGCTTAACAGACACAGTGCATGACCCTGGTTTCTGCTGACCACTGTCACTGGGGTCACAGAGGAGGAAAACAGTTTTACATTCTCTTGCAGCCCAACCTTAGTGGGAGATACAGTGCAAAGGTGCCGAGAGGGACCATTAGCAGCGAGGGAACCACGACTCTATTTTAGACCATGAAAAGCCTTTCTGAGGAGGTGATGTGCCCTGTTACCTGAAGCCAGAAAAGGGATTACTCCAGGGGCTGGGGGGAAGTTCTCCCAGGCTGGGGACTCAACAGAGGCAAAGGCTTATGGGTGAGAAGTGCTTGGGCCGTCTAGAGGCAGCAAGAGGGCAGGATGGGAGGGAGGAAGGCCAGTCATGCGAGATGAGGCTGGAGTCCTGTGTGCCCGGGTGGGGGGTTTGGGTTTTATTTCAAGCACAATACGAGGCCATTGAAGGGCCCTGCTACAGTCATAGAAAAGAGCATAAAAGGCCCATTGGAAGCTGGGCACAGCCCCATAAGCCCTGCATTCAGGGCTTCGCTAAGCACTCACTGTATTGTCTCCCAGACTCTTTTCACAACATTTTCTGAGCCCCTGATTTTCCCAGTTCTTTCTCTTCGTGGCTCTCTTATAGCTCCAAAATGAACAGGAACAAGGGAGGAGGAAGAAAAGGGTCCAGTCCTCAGGGGCCCGTCGGTCTGCCCGGGACACAGCAACGCACTGCTATGCGGGATGCTCCAAGCTCACAGTAACCCCAGTGGGTAAAGGTGATAACGGGTGACAAGAGGCCAGAGGACCAGCACCTCTGCAAGACCCAGCCTCCAGCTGCTCTCCAAGGGGCATGGAGGCAAAAATGCTGATGCCCCAGGCATGTAGAGAGCTGGGAAGCAGAGCGGAACCTTGGGACGGGGCGGAGCTTCAGATAGGGAAATGGAAGGCTCTGGGTCAAGTAGAGTCCCTGGTGTGTGGCCAAAGCCATCCTAAATGTCTTGGTTTGTAACACACACACACACATACGCACGCACTCACGCGTGTGCTCTTCATCCTCCATCTTCATTCTGCTATCTGCCTGCCACTCTGGTCCCCGACCTCCAGATTTCCACTCAAGTTTAGCCAGCAGCGTGCCTTGTAGGAAGTTGCAATGTTTGAGGGCTGGGGAAAGATGCATGTCACTCTCTCGCTTGCCTCCATTCTGTGGATGGCTGCTGGCGTACGCATTTGCTGAAGGCCTGGGCTCCTCAGAGCCCCTGCTTGCCATCAGATTGCAAACTAAAAGCAGTGATGCTTTGCTCTTAGAAACACTGTGCTTTCTGTCCCTCTCAGGCTTCCATATGTTGGTTCTCAGCACTAGGCATAATCTAAACATTACCACATCCTCATCAGCCTCTCCAAATAAGCTGTCTGCCTTCTCCTACTCCATAGCTGATCCAATGAACGCTAACTTTGACTTTCTGGGTCTCCATGATCCACGGCAGGAGCATCATTTAGAGATACATTTGTGGGAAGTACACCAAATAAAATGATGCACAAGATTAGTGTATCTGGTGTTTAGCAGTAACACCCAGAAGGCAGAAGCAGCTCAGACGCTGGGGATGGAGGGACGCAGGCCCAGCTTGGTGGAAAAGGATTGAAGTGCTGACACCCGCTGTGAAGGCAGGTGACCCTCAGAGATACATTAAACCAAAGAAGCCAGGCACAAAAGGGTCAGACTTACATCACTGGATATCAGTAAAATATTCAGATGGGGAAAACCTAGAGAGACAAAAATGCAGATTTATTTCCAGAGGCTAAAGAGAGAGTGCGAAGGGGGAAATGCTGCTTCATTGAAAGGAGCTTTTATTTTGAAGTGATAGAAATATTCCGCACAAGATAGAGTTGGGTAATTATTCAACACTAAATGTACTGAGTTTCTCCATTTCTAGCCCTGAAAATGCTCTAAGAAACATACTATTATGTGAATTTCTCTATAATAGCTTTTTAAAAAGCAAAACCCACCAGAAACTGTAAAGTACTGAGTGTATAATTAAATTTTCTGAGCACACACACACACACACACACACACACACACACACATGCTAAAAACACACCCATTGCTAATGAGACGAGGCTTTAATGTAATTAACACAGGAGCAGAATGAGTGTTGGGCACGTTGGGAAGGATCTACAGAGAATGAATGATCTCCGTGTCTTGGACTAGAGCCTACTCTGCCCTTCTCTCCTCATACAGCTCTTCATTGTTCCTTCTAACAACCAACTGTCAACCAACCAGCTGCTTGTTAACCAAAATACAAGTCTCTGCGCTTGACTGTTGGGACATCTCCAGGAAGGGTAAACTGAGGGAGAGGCCCCTCCCCTAGATTGGGCAAAACCTTCTGAGGAACAGCACTGATAAAAAACGAATCTGAAGGACAAGCCTGGCTTTCTTCTTTCTTCCTGGTCACCGTGTCTGTCCAGTTGCCACTGTTGCTACTGCTGCCCTCAGCTTCAGAGTCTGCGATGCCCCAGGAGTCTCCCAGGCCGTGAGGACCAGAGCCAGACCTGTTCAGACCAGTTTTGCATTCTCAGTTCTCACATTCTCTAAGACATTACTGAACTACCCAGACATTCAGTAAGGCATTTTAGTAAATCCCTGTTAGACACACAGACACACACACACACACACACACACACCACATATACATATGCTCCACATACACCCACACCGGTTCTATACCTCTAAGAGCCCCCGTCCCTGACACATTGGACACAGAAGGGAAATCTGCTATCACTGCCTCAGAACACCACATCAACTTAGGAGGCAAAGATCCTTTTCAGACTGGTGAGCATATCAGGAAAAACGGAACCCTGTCTACACTCCCAGAAGTTCATTTCTTCCCTCCTGCCTTGCTCTGACCTTCCCAGGACACAGCACTGGGATTAATTTACTTCTTAACTGAAAAAAGAAAGCTTCATACAATATATTCTGGTACTTACTTTCTCCCCAGCTCCTCCTCCAAAATTCCCTCACCTACCCGTGTGTGTGTGTGTGTGTGTGTGTGTGTGTGTGTTTGTGTATCTTAAAGCAAAATGAGAGGGAAAAGTCTACAGTAATATAAGTGAGGGGTTTGTGTGTGTGTGTGTGTGTGTGTGTGTGTGTGTGTGTGTGTGTGTGCTATCCAATGACTCCTAGGCATGGGCCCAACCCTGAGGTATGGCTAATGTACCCAATAACACACTGTTGGAGAAAACCAATTATTCCTTTGCAAACTACTATTAATTGCAGATAACTTCCTGGTTAGAGTTGCTGTGTTCCATTACCCCAAACACAGCCATAGGATTAATGTTCAGAAACATTTAAAAACCATTTTAACATTAAATTCTAGAGCTCTCAGGAAGTTGAAGGCCAGCTCTTACTGAATCCTTGGATCCCTTCCTCCTCGATGGTGACACCTTTTCAATCATAGAACAATATTAGTTCGTGGTAGGCTGAACCTGTCACTATTTACGTTGCTAGGTGGCACGCTATCAAACTGCCTTCTAACTATTTACATTTCTGTTTACAAGTGTGTAGCATGAGTGTATGTATGTGTGCACCAGTGTGTGCATGTTTGTGTATACAACTGTGTGAGCCTGTGTGAGTGCACAAGTGCATGTGTCTGCATATGTTTACATGTGTGTGAGTGTGTGCAAGTGTTTATGTGTGCACACATGTATGTGTGTGAATATGTGTGTGCATGCAAGTGTGTGTGAGTGTGTACATGAATGTGCCTGTTACTGTGAGTGTGTGTGTGAGTGCATATGTGCACATGAGTATGTGTGCATATGTGCGCACCTGTGTGTGAATGTGTGCACATGTGTATGTGCATGTGAGTGTGTGTGTGTGTTTGTGAGTACATGTGTAGGACTATGTGTGAATGTGTGTGGTGTGTATGTATGTGTGTTCTTGCACTCCCCACATGCATTCACATCACCACCAAATGAGCTCCAGAATGATCTGCCACCATGAGGAGACTCCATCTTTGTCTTCCACATTCCTGCCCCCAGCCGGCCACTAATCTATTTTCCACCTCTGTGATTCGGTCATTTTTATGTCTTATAAGTGGAGCTACCCATGACAAAACCTCAGTGTGGCCCACTCAGCATGCTGTCCTGGCTGTGTGCTATAATCCCATTCTAAGTTCATATGCAGAAGCCCTAGTGCCCCACAGTGTAGACCTGCCTGGAGGCAGCCGCACAGCCTCGGAAGTCAACAAAGAGAAAGACGTCCTGGAGTTTAAAGGGGCGTCTTCCCACAGCGAGAACAGCATATGGAAACTAGAGGTGCACTGACACCAGTCAAGAACTTCCAGAACGTAAAAGAAAGATCTAGAATGTTCTCTTTCTTAGCTGTCACAGATAGCATGGCACTCTGACCTTTGACCTTGGAACGATAGCATTTAGAACCGCAGAGACTTCTATTGAGCCAGCCTATTCTCCTGTGGCGCTCTGGAACAGCAGTACTAGGGACACACACACACATACACACACACACACACACACACACAATGTACTCCACCTTACTGCCAAGTGGTACATAACATATGACACAGGAGTTTCTTTGCACCTTCCTTTACCTACTGAAGGGCTGTGGGAGGTCCCCAGTGTTAGGCTATTACAAGGAAAATTACAGTGGACGTTTGCATACTGGTGTTTTGAGGCTAAGATTCTACTTCTCTGAGAAAAAATATCCAAGAATGCAAACAATTCAGGCAAACATATGCTTAGTAGACAAATTCCCAAACAACTTTCTCATGCCATTTATTTATTTATTTATTTATTTATTTTGTGGATAGAATTTTACTCTGTAGCTCAGGCTAGGCTGGAATTCACCATATAACTGTAGCACAGGTAGGCCTCAAACTCTTGGTCATCCTCCTGTTTCACCTTGCTGTTTGCTGTGGGTCACAGGTTCCAGTCATCACATCTAGCTCAGATCATGAATGTTTGTCGAGTGCACCTCCTCCAACCTCCAATAAACAGTTGTCATTTGGGGAGACTCTAGTGGGAACCTAGAAAGCTAACAAGAAGAGGAGGAAACCCCATCTGGAAAGAGTGTGAATAGGAGACAAATGGGGTGCTCTGATAATACACTGCCAATAATTAACTCAGAACATTAGAGCCAACCCTAGTTATCCTAACAAAGGCAAACTTCAGCTACCATTCATTCATATGTCGGGCACCATGTCTCCTGCCTCGATACTGGGGAAGACACCAAAAGTCAGGTGGAGAGAGAAGGGTTTGCACCCAAGGCGTGGAGGACAACTGGAAGGGAGGGGACAGTGACCTGTCAGCAACTTCAATCTCAGATGATGCCAAAGTCATGAGTCCTGAGCAGTGAAGAGAGCGTGGGCTGTTCCCCGACCCCGTCCTCAGTGTCCTCCTGCCTGTATGCCGTCCTCTGAAATGCGAGCAGGCAGCATGGAGACAGGACTGTGGGGAAAGAACCCTGGATTAGCCAGAAAGTGAGCCTCTAGACTCAGAAGCACTTTCTGACAACTTGATCGTCTGGAAACACACTGCGACGGTTGGATTAATTGCAAAAACAAGAAGCGTTTTATTGGATTATCTGGATCATCTGTCTGGTTGAACCCATTCACTCAAGGGCGGCCCACCTCTAGGCTCCCAAAGGCTGCTTCCAGCGAGGGAAAAGTCACATCCACAGCCCGCCAGTCCTCTTTCCCTCCTCACCCTACCTAAGGAATTCAGGCTGGCTCTAACATGCAGAACCCTCTCCCTTCACTGTCCGGGGTCCCTATGAACACTGGCCCTGCACAAACCTAATGACAGATCTGAGTTCAAGGTGAATATTTCTCACCAGGAGAAGAGTGGCTATTTTAGTGACTGAGAATAGACATCTCCAAGAATTGTGAACTCATGACTTGACTCGTGGGAGGTTTAGCCCGGGCGTGGTGCAGTGTCTGGCTTTTAGACTGCTGTTCTCTGCCTCTCCACTCTGTATGAACCATGGAGCCCAGAACAGGACCAACCAGAGTCACCCCTGTAATGGTAGACTATGGCTACAGTTCTGTAAGGTCAGAAACAAGAAACAGATCAGAGGAGAAACTGCCAGTTATCCCAGCATCCACCTTCATGCTGTAGTAAAAGAACCTTTGAACTTTGTCTGGAGTCAGGTAGAATGCTTTGTCTAGATGTCCTGTAGGGAGAATCTCTTCTGCGATGTATGGAAGCATCGCCTGTCAATCTAAAACAAACAAACACTATGGCCAATGGGCTGAGGCAGGATGAGAATGTGCGACATCCGGCAGAGAGAGAAAGAGGATTCTGGGAAATAGTCAAAAGGCACAGATTCATCCTGAACGCTGAAGGAGACAGTCATACGAAACTGAGGAGGGGTAGCCAACCATGCGGC
The DNA here is from genome assembly GCF_963924665.1 of Micromys minutus. Taxonomy (NCBI): domain Eukaryota; kingdom Metazoa; phylum Chordata; class Mammalia; order Rodentia; family Muridae; genus Micromys; species Micromys minutus. Next base: position 4,828,575 of record NC_137971.1, read on the forward strand.
GGGAAGAATAGCATAAAAGGGCAATTAAGTTATGAGACAGTCAAGTAACAAGCCAAAGCTTTTGGCCTAGGCATTTATTCTTGAAGTACTAAGTCTCAGACTCCTTGTTTCTGGGAACAAAGAGACCAGGCAGACAAGCTTGCAGTTATAATGCCCCCATGTTGGTGTGTAGTCACATGACCATACTCTGGCCAATGAGATGTGAGCAGAAATGGCGGGCACTGCCCTGTTCTGGTCTTCGGGAGATCTCAATCTTCTCATACCCACTCTGCCTCTCCTCAGGTCAAAGTGACGTGGAGAACTGGTTGGGAGCAGCATTTAAGTTAAAACTCAAAAGAAAAACCAGAAATGAGACCTGGGCCTCATTCAGTGAAGCAGCAACCTCTTGCGGGACCTTGTGACGGTAATGTATGTGTCACTTAGTGACGTCAACGCCATTTTGGTCATTGAAACAAGGAACATATTCTCCTAATACATGGAATTAGAGAACAGGCAGATGGAGAGGGGGAGGGAGAGAGGGAGAGGGAGGGAAAGGTGGTCGATGGGAAGGGAAAAACAGAGACAGTGAAGAGTTGTACCTGGAAGTCAAACCAAGAATTACTACATGCAGGGGTGGGGCAAGTGGTAACCAAGCAATTAACATTTGCTGACTAACAGTCAATGTCTATCATGCAAGTGAAAAGCCCCTCTTCCCTGACTGCCTCCTTCCCTGCCTCCCTCCTTCCTCCCCTCCCTCTTTTCTCCTCTCCCTCCCTCCCTCCTGACCTTCGAAGATGCTCCCTCTCAACTAAGAATCCTCCCCTCCCCTCCTCCATTATCCGGTGCCCATGGCCTGTCCCTAGAACACTGGAGGCCTAGTGAATGAGTCACCAAGCCAGAGGCTGGTGTTCCAAGTGACCTGGGAACATGGTCAGCTTCAGACCATGTTAGACCTTCTTAGGCACACTGTAGATCATGGCAAGATACAGTCAAATGCCCAAATGCCTCTGTCCTTGGGGGAGACAAAGGGGACCACTCAGCAGGTATGATTTAAGGCTCTTGCTAGCTGCTTTCCCCTGGAAATACCTGTCCTTGTGTGGCTGGGGGTTGCTTTTCGTTTTGTTTTTTCCTACTTCCTTCTCACTTTTCACCTGAGCTTTGCTGTTTCCTGTTGTCATTGTGCTGTTTAGACCTGAGCTTCTAGTAACACACAGCTTCCCGCCCCCACCCCCATGCTGCCTGTGCCCCAAACCACCCACTGCTTCTGATTCAGAGCCCAGAGCACCTACAGCACCAAATAAAAGCTATGTTTTATTTTATTTATTTATTTTTTTTATCACGGGACCATGTTTTGCCTTCGACTTCTTCATCTTATTAAAGCTCAAACCAGTTGAAGCAATTTCTTCAAAAGCTGCACAGATTACTCAGAACGACAATGGGGTTGGCATAAAAGCAGCTAACCTGCAAAACCTGATCTGGAATGATCGATCCTCAGTGTCTGGCTCGCTTTGACAGTCAGTTCTTCATCATGGGAGGCAAGGGGGGAAGCCCTGAGAAACAGCCACTGTTGCCTTTTCCATCAGGTCACCTGTGGCCTAAGCTTTGTCCAGGAGTAAGGTGCCTCGGGTTTAGGTCACTGGCTAAACAGGTGTGTGGCCCACACAAGGGTCAACTTGAACAAAGACCTCGTGTCCACTTTAATGTCCTGCTATCATATTCCCAAATGCACAGGGACCTTTGCACAGAAGCTCAGCTGGTACTACTCCCTGGGGATGTTTTGTGTCAGGGCCCTGGGAATGACCGAACCGTTACTTCACTGATCTCTGAAAGTTACTGGGCTGCTGCCCACCCTTGGGGGATCCCAAATCTAAACTTTGGAAGGGTCATCGGGAAAATCTAATGTAGGACACATGGCACCTTAATCCATGCACATGCCTGTGGACCTCAGTTTACCACTGTCTAAAAGGAAGGCATAGTCTTTCCTATACAATCTGTTAGACTCAAAGGCTCACACCCGTTTCAGAGTTGCCCTTAGAACATCAAAGCTTTAAACAATTCCATCATAAAGCATCCACTGGGGAATTTCAGATGCTCTAGCCTGTGAAGGGACAGTTGGTCCCTTGGTTTAAGACATGGCTATGTCACTGAGCCTGCACCTAGTGCAAAAGGGGCCCATTAGCAGAGATTTTATTGACTCAGTACATAAAATCTCAAGACAGGCATTCTTCTCTGTAAAATGGGGAATTTAAGTGACCTGTGTCTGAGGATTGTTGTCCATTTACTTTATCCCTTTGGCGAAAAAGGAGTTCTCGAGTGATCCAGTGCCTAGCCATGACCCACAAGGATGGAGACGGAGACCCACGTTCTCTTCCCTGCATGTTGGTGAACATTCCATGCGATGGCTGTGTTTGGGGCTTAGCCTCCATACCCACGCCAGGCTGCTGAGCTGCTGCTGTAGGCTGTACTGGGATGCTTAGGCTGAGGAAGACAAACTTGGGTAAGGTTGTTTGTCAACGCAGAAGGTTGGTACAGGTCATGACAGAGGGTAGCATGGGGGAGGGGGCCTGTCCCTCAGAGGAAATGGGAGTACCATCTATGCAGGAGAAGAGAGAATTGAATTAGGAAGAACTAGAGTTTCCCCCTCTCTGAGGGTGGCCTGGAACTCACCTGTAGAAATGGCACCAGCGTCCTTTGTGGGCCTTTGGCCTCGTGAAAGCCCAGTAGAAGCAGCATAAGGATGAAGCTTTGTTCTTTCTGTTAAATTCCATTGAGACAAAACACCCAGTAAAATGATGCCAACCATGAGCATCCTGTCTCTAGACAGACAAAAGGAAGAAAATCATATCTGTGTTAGGATAAAGACGGTGTCCCCTAACACTGGGGATGCAGAGCGAAAGGCAGGTACAGGTGACCTGTGAGGCATCTCCATACTCCTCAGAGTCCCCAGGAACACTGGAAGAACAGGTTCCTTCATGAGTGGACTTCCCTTCATGGCTATGGACACTAAGTGGACAGGCAACAAACACGAAAACAAACAGATGAGAACACATCAAACTAAAGAAGCTGCTGAGAGCAAAGCACACAGTCAGCAGACCGAAGACAAGAACACGAGCTACAGAATGGGGGGAGAACTTGCAGGAAGTGTATGGGATGAGGGTTAGTCACCAACATGTGTAAAGAACCTTCGACACTTGGCCACAGAAAGACAATGTTTCATGATTCCCTTCATGTAGAATATCTCAATCGTGGAATGCCTGGGATCCACGGGAGGTGAGCGGGCTTTGGGGGGAGGGGAGTGAGGATTGCGAATCAGCAGCATCCAGCTTCTAGCTAGCAAAGATGAGAGAGCTGTAGAGATGTACACCCCTGTGCGACAGAGACCATATTTAATCACAAAAATTACTTTGTGTATTTTATGGGATGTGGGGGCCAAGCAGATCCCATGTGTCCAATGGCTTAATCTGATTTCTCATGATTAACAAGCGTCATTTCCAGCCGAGGAAAAGAGAGTCCAGGAAATTGAAGCAATGTCTTCCAAATTGTTCGCCCTACCCCTGCCTCATTCACTTCCTAGGAAGGTCCTGCTTTGTTCACAGGTAATAGAGAGAGCAGCCCATGGCACCATGGAACTCATTTTCTCTGCACATAGCTGGCTTGGACCTGTATCTAACACCTGACCCAAGTCAAGCCAATCAAATTCTTTCTGTAGTCTTCCTCTTTGGAATTTGACACTACTGTGCCAGTGAGCTTGGAGGAGGGCTCAACAGTGTCAGGTCTGGAATCAGTGCTAGTAGCAGGTACTGTACTGTACTATACTATACTAGTGGAAGTACTATACTACAATATTCTATACTAGTGGTAGTACTATACTATACTATTCTATACTAGTGGAAGTACTATACTATACTATACTATTCTATACTAGTGGAAGTACTATACTATTCTATACTATTATATACTAGTGGAAGTACTATACTATACTATTCTATACCAGTGGAAGTACTATACTATACTATTCTATACTACTGGAAGTACTATACTATACTACACTATTCTATACTATACTACACTATTCTATACTAGTGGAAGTACTATACTATACTATACTACACTATTCTATACTAGTGGAAGTACTATACTATACTACACTATTCTATACTAGTAGAAGTGCTATACTATATGATACTATACTATACTAGTGGAAGTACTATACTATACTACACTATTCTATACTAGTGGAAGTACTATACTATACTATACTATTCTATACTAGTGGAAGTACTATACTATACTACACTATTCTATACTATACAACACTATTCTATACTAGTGGAAGTAGTATACTTATAGTAGCCTATACTATACCAGTGGAAGTAGTATAGTAAAGTAAACTACTGGGCTGTACTACAGGGACAACTGCAGAGACAGCCATCTGTGGGACAGTGTTGTGAGTGGACAACTTCCATTTGTGGTGGGGGCAGGTTGCTTGCAGGAGCTGCCTCTGAATGCTTAGGGAAAGCTTGCTGTGTTTTCCTGGAACTAAGTTAAACACATCTCTTCCCCAGAACTCACAGGCCCTGGTCCCAAGTCCCCAGTGGTGCCAAAGTCTCGTGCTAATGTAATGTAGGGAGACTTCATGTGCCCCACAGCACCTGTTCCTTCCCTTGAAATAAGATACCTTCGGTATTTATGGGGTCTATCTTGGCATTTAAATGTAAAAACGAACATTTCTCTCTCCTCACCAGCTTTCGGATGTGACACATGGCCCAATAAGAACTCTACTCTCTATCTGAAGATCTCTAAGTAGAGATGGCCCCATGATACCTGAAAGCCAACTAGCAGACACCTGGCCAAGGCAGTGACTGAAGCCAGTTCAGGGACCAAGGGGCCTTTGTCTGAGGCCTGGCAGATCTCCCTGTTCTGAGCCTGGACCTACATTGGGAATCCTGACATCAGAATGTTCCCAGAACACAGTGACACTCCAGCCTGGGGTGGCTGAGTTCCATGAATTATTTCCCTGCTAAGAAATAAATAACTTGACACAGAACTCACTGGGGAACTTCTCTCCCTTGGTGAGAAATCTGGGGCCATCCTCCTGGGGCTGGCCACAGAAACTCACCCTCTTCACTTCTTCAGGGACCCCTACTCTGTTGCCATTTATCTGACCCCTCAAGGGAGATAAGCTCTCCCTGAAATGGTAGCCATAGTAAGAGCTCCGGTTCTGGGGCCTTCATTTATATTCTCTTTGGCTTCTAGAGTGGCCACGTAAAGTTGACGGTATCGCTCCACCTTACAGATAAGTAAACCGGGGATTAGAGAGCGTTGTTCAATGTTACCCCCAGTGGGAGAGCTGTCTCTTCTATCTGTAAGCTGGTACTCCCTCCTACCTTGCTCCTTAAATCCTTTGCTTAAATTATTCAGTGGTTTTACAAGTATTCTTCTGATAACACAGGTTGCCAATAGATGGATAAGAAAAAAGAAACACAAAGTATCTTCTCAAAGCTATTAGCAGAACTGAGATTAGAATACTTCTGCCTGGTCTCAAACCCAAAGATTCAGGGGCCAATGATATGGCTCAGCTGGCTAAAGGTGCTTGCCGCAACAAGTCTGGAAACCGTAGAACCCGTAGAAATGAAAGTACCGATTCCACAACGTTGTCCTCTGACCACTGCTTTCTCCCATATCCACACAGCACACAATAATCATAACAAATACAAACACTACAGTTTTAAACCCAGAAGTTCTGCCCAAGGGCCTTGCTCAGGGTCTCTGGCAGCCACTCTGGATAGAGCTGATAGCAAGACCCTGTTTCCATGCACCTCTCTCAGCTCAAACTATTGCCAGAGCTACTGTTGGCATCCCAATAGCTTCCGGTTGGACCTTCCCTCTGCTCTGAGAGGTGGACTGATAACATCCCTTGTTGATGAGAACATCAAGGTCAGGAAGGTACCCGATAACTCCAAGATCACAGAGATCACACAGATTGTAAACGAATGTCGTTGTTGGCAGGCACCAACCGTCTCTACACTGACTTCAAGTAACTAGTCAGGGAACACCAGTGAGCCCTTAGATAAAGACAAATGAGTAAGAAAAGGTCAGGACTGAACACAGGATGACAAGTCCTATGGAGGAAACATTTAGTGGCTCTTGACATTGAGTCCCCATGGTCTGTGATCTTAGGGGTCCTCCGGATACCAGCTTGGTTTTCTGAGGCATCCTGTGGCTTTGTGAGATTAAACCACCATGTGCTCACAACCAAAGATTGGGCAGTGTCCATTTCCTGTTTGCTCAAACCGAAGGGGGTGGGTGCTGGCCAGAGGACACTTTCCGGAGGCTAGAGTTTACATGCAGGCAGAGTTCCTGGGATTCAGGCTTAAGGAAAGAGAAGGAAAATGGGAGTCATCAGAAGAATGTTAGTTCTGTGAGACCGAAACCAAGGTCTCTGCTGACTCCGTAGGATTCTAGAGCTGGAGGAGAAAGGCAGAATTCAATGTGACTTTAAGTCCAGGCAGTATCTGGAGGGTTAACACCCATGGGGGAATCCATCATAGTTTGAAACATGCCCAGCTATGGGAGCAGGCACTAGTGAGTCAGCTCCCTTGTGGAAGACTGGCTATCGTAGGTCAAGGCCATCAGCATCTATCTGATAAACACTTTGGACATGACTGTGAACTGAGGGCCCATCCACTGGGATAGTTTCTGTAATGTGCACGGCACAGGCACACACATACCTACACACATTGGTGCACATGTGTATGCACATGTTTTCAGTACCAGCCTTTACAGCCCACCTGATTCCCTCTGCAGGCTGGAACATTATGGAAGAACAGTGACTTTATACTGAAACCCGGAACGTCTGAAAAATGTGTTATCTCTTCTGGATCCATTGGGTGTGGCATAAAACAGATCCCCAGAGTCAACATCTTTTGCTTCTTGATTTTCACAGCAAGTTTAGCAAGTGTGACAGCAAATCCCCCTCCTCTGCTCTGATGATCCTCAATGGGGAATACCCAGCTACTGAGCCAGGTGAGACCTGTGGTGAGATCCAAGCAAGAGTGCACTTTTGAAGGGAAACTGTAAGACATTCCTACTGTGAGGAGAGACAGGAGAGGGAGAAAAAGCGAGCCAGTACCTCAAAACTTACTCAAGTAAGACTGGTGGAAAACACATCATCTCTCAAGCTCACAAAGCTTTGGCTGGCCTCACTGCCCTTGGGGTAGCTTTTGTTGTGACTCAATTATATAACAAAGGGTTGACTCACCCACCCAGTTGTATACAGTAATTTTGAAATCTATTTTCCCTCATAAACAATAGAGCGGTTCCAACCAGCAATACACTCAAGATCTTAACCCTGACTCCTTACTTGAGTGTTCTCCTGACACCACATCCATTTTTCATTTCTTTAATTGGACAACTTGGATCAGTGAACTGACCACCAGCTGTGTGGAAGGTACCATTCTCCCTCTCTTTATCTCCCATTTCCAGAATGAAAGGAACATTTAATGACCACTTCCAAAGTTAAAGGGATCCAAAGTTATCCTCAAGTACTTAGGGTTCAGTCTGTTGGGTCAGAGAATTCCCCTTAGTCTCTTCTGATATTTGACATCTCAAATACTGGCTACGAATGTTGGAGGCTCTTAAGCATCCACGGCACTTCCATACAAGATTTCTGAGCGTCTACAAGAAGTTCTCAGAACCTAAGGGGACTTTTAAAACTTTAGAAGACAAAAGAAAAATCAGTAAAGAAATGTGCAAAAAAAAAAAAAAAACAGCTGTATTCCTCCAGCTCCACCTTCTCCAAGTGCCTGCCTACACTTAAATGTTTCATCTTTCAAAAGCAACACCTGCCACCCAAAGATTACAGGTCCACCTCCATCCATGTCCACCTTGACTGGGCTAATAAATTAATACAGTGCTCTTGTAATCACAGGCACCGTTAGAAGACTAGTAATCTAACAGTTTCAAACTTGCCTTAAAGAGTCTCTGCTTGTTTGCATTTTCCTGGGGATTTGGTTTATTAGTTGGTTTATTTAGCTGGGATATTTATTTATAATAATAATTTGTCATCGTCATCATCATCATCATCATCAGGACTAGGTTTTTGGAGAGTCCTTCTCTGGAATGAAATCTCCAGAGACCTTTAACAACAGGGTAGGCTTGTGCTTGACTCACAGCCATGGTACCACTGCAGATCAAAGGGGCAGGATGGGATTAATAAGGAGCGTTGCTGTTCCTTTGTAAGAATATTTGGATCTGAACCATCCGACCTTGTGTAAACCCTTTCCAACTTCATTCATCAGTAGAGTCTCTTGAAACCTCATGGATTCCCTGGCCTATAATCTTCCTTTGTTTCTGTAATGAGATGAAGGGAAATAACTCCCCCTGAAATACGTTCCAATTAATTATGCCTCTGAGTCAATCTTTTGGATCATGATAAGTAGCTCACAGTCAGACATACCGCCTCCCCTGGAATATGTATGCTGCACTTGCGCTGGCTTTCTTTTTGGAGAGGACAGAAAATCAGACAATGTTTTTAGAGAGGAAAAAAAAAAACAGTAATTGATTGCAGTTAAATATTTTTGAGGATGAGCCATGATTTGGAAGATGAGACTAATATGCCCTGAACCTTTTGGAAACATCTTTCAGCTAAAAGGAATTGAATTTGTGCTTTTCCTCTAAAGATTAAGTCCCGTGGTGTTATCAGGAGTTGTCCACAGACTGACTTCAGGTGCCCAGTGTGGGAGGTGGAGAGTGGCCAGGAAGTAGAGAGACTGACAGTTGAGACAGAAATTTTTATTTAACCCAAATAAATGTTTTATTGGATTTTGTGAGGGAGCACATGGTGAATTTGAATATGTTTCCATGTATCTCTCTGCCAAAACATTGTTGGCTGCCATATAACAATTCTGAATTTTTCATATAAAAAGGTGGGGGTTGGGATATATGACTAAAATCCTAGCACTCAAAGAGTCGAGGCAGGAGGATTGTGAGTTCAAGGCTAGGTTAGACTGCATACTGTGTACCAGGTGCTCTCATATGAAGATTCCATCAAGCAAGCAAGAGAAAGAAAGAAAGAAAGAAAGAAAGAAAGAAAGAAAGAAAGAAAGGCAAGGAGGGAGGGAGGGAGAAAGGAAGGAAGAAATAAGAGTTGCTTTCCTATACTCAAGGATATTATTGAAATGCAAGATGAAGTAACTCAGTAAGGTGAGGAGCAAATCCCAAACAAAAAGTGCCCAAAGAGACCAAGACCAAGACAACAGCCTGAGAAGCCTGACATTCCAAGGGAATGTACAAAAGTAAGGGCAGCTGGGGAAAGAGGCTGAGGCATACCTGCCAACCTTAGGTGTTTAGAATATGTTGGCATATGAGGAGTTCCTGAACACAAGAACTGCCTGCCCTGTTTTCCAGACACCGACACTGAGGGTCCTGGTCAATCACTATTAAACAAAGGAACTGGGGCATAAAGCCATGGAATCTGTCTGTCTTACTCTTGGCTTGTGCTCTGGACTGATCCAAGGAAGTTCTGCAGAGAGTCAGAGAAGTTTGCTGAGGGCAAAAGAGGTGAAAAGTACCCTTTGGTCTCAAATGTGCAAGACAGAGCTTGGGTAAGGACACAAAGTTCAGCATTGGCTTTGACAACTAGATGGTCAGTCTACCTGTGACCCCACAGGTGTGTTTGCCTTTCCCACACTTAGGTTCCAGTGCTGTGAAGAAACACCATGACAAAGGCAGACATTACAAAAGAAGAATGTAATTAGGGCTGGCTTAATGTGTCAGAGGCTGAGTTCATGACCTTCATGGCAAGAGGCAGGGATGACACTGGAGTAGTAAAGGGTCTGCAGGAAGAGAGGCAGAGAGGCAGAGTGAGACTCCAGGTCTGGTATGGGCTTTTGAAACCTCAAAACCTATTTCCTTCAACAAGGCCACACCTACTAATTCTTATAATCCTTAAATAGCACCACTCCTGATGACTAAACATTCATATACATGAACTTACAGGACCATTATTGTTCAAACCACTACAGCCCCAAGATTTAGCACAGGATCAGGGACCATACTAGCTCCTGCTTGGGAGTAGACTCATAGCATGTGATGGCAAACTTCTGTGGAAGACCAGATGTTCAGACCTCTAGATGTGGGGGATGGTATCAACAAAGAGGTCTTAGGAGAGATGTAAGCTAATGGGCATGCTTCTGCTCCAATATAGTTTAATTTGGTATTCAGTTTTAAAATTGTTATTGTATTTGTGTGTGTGTGTGTGCCATGTATCTGTGCACACGCACATGCCCTAGCTTATGGGTGGAGATTAGAGGATACTTGCTGGAGCTGGTTCTCTAGTTTCACCATGTGGGCACCAGGTACTGAACTCATGCCATCGGGCTGATGACATGAGCCTTTATAAGCTGAGCCAGCTAGCTATTACCTTTACAACAATTCTTAAAAATATGTTTATTTTGTCTTACATACATGGATGCTTTGTCTGGATATAGTTTTCTGTACCATGTGCATGCCTACAGATGTCTGTAAGCCACCATGTGTGTGCTAAGAACTGAACTTCTACACGGAACAAGTGCTCTTAAGTGTAGTGCCATCTCTCTAGCCCCAACAAAATGCTTTCTACATTATCTACAGACAGCAAATATTCAATGTATTTATTTTTTTAAATGATCAATTCACTTGTCCCTCCTCTTAACTCAGTCATTTCAGCCATAAGAGCCACCCTGTCTTGGAAACATTTCCCGAGGTCTGCAGACTCTTAAGATTCCACTGAATTGGAAAAGTGACAAGGTTGATATATAGGCAATTACTACATAGCAAACACCTCTGTGGGCTTTACTGAAACAACAGGAAATCGGTGTCAAAACACAACTGGTGGGCCCAAGAATGAGGTACAGATTCATGATCCCAGGATTCAGGGAGCAGAGACAGGAGTGTGGCAAATAAAGTTAAGCCCAGTCTGAGCAAGAACGAATCTGGGGTGGGGGGAGTGGAGTCAGACATACAGACAGACAGACACACAGCAGGCTGAGGGGAGAGAAAAGAGAAACAAACGAAATAGAATCTACACTTTAGTATCTCAGTCTGTGGAAAAAGGACAGAAGACAGTAAATACAAAATATTCATGACAAGGTGCGTTCAGGGATGCCAGTTAGGGCTTGGGTGAGATTCCGGGTAATTCAATAACAATCATACCCCTGTTACGCCCCACCCTCAACCATATGCCATTTAGTTTTCTCAAGGCCTTCTTGTAGAGCTGCCGTTTCTTGTGCTTTAAGGCCCGCAGCCAAAAAGTGGGTAGGGTGACAAAACCCCTCCCCTCATCTCCTGGCCTCTGGATATCTGGCTTTTTCTCCGTGCCACAGTGTCTTACAATGTAAGGCTCGGACCTTCCGGAAAACTCATTCTACTCTTGAAAGCATCTCAGGGCCACAACCTTTGGGGAATGACGTCATTTATCCCCTGCCACGTGGAAAGCTCTGCGAAGTCCTTGAAGGACTTTTTCACATGGACTTGACCTTCTGTGGGTACTCTGTGCATGACCTCATCCTGTCCCACACTGCACCCTGGTTGAGGAAGACAGACATATCCAATACGGGGGAGCAGCTGGACAGCATCCTTTGTGGGACACAGAGAAGCTCCCAGACTAAGACCCTTCCTGGATTTGAGTGCTGCATTTGAAGGTGCTATACATCGTCTCCTTATGAGGACATGGGCAGGCACAGGAGGCCTTGAGAGGAACACGGTGACAGCCCAGCCAGTGCCGAGGTAATTTTCCTGGAGCTTGTATGGCCCGAACAAGTATATAATTTGCCTAATTTCCCTCAAGGGATGTGTCTTCACTCCTCAAGGAAGCCATTGAGGAACTCCCTGTAAATAACCATGGATAATGTCTCCAGTGATCTTCCTGGCGAAGGCTTTCAGAAACTCATTTAACCTAAATTGCTGAGGGCTCCATGGGGGTCCCTGGAGGTCTCCACCTACCTGACAGGCGACCTCTCCCCCTTGTAGATCTTAGCCTCAGCTATGGAAGGCAGAAGGTCACAAACCAAAGGACTTGCCTTCTAGGCAGGTTCCCTGGACACGGATGAGGCAGTGGAAACCAGTGGTTCTCAATTTGTGGGTTGTGATCCCTTTGGGGTCAAATGACCCTTTCACAGAGGATGTCTAAGACCATCAGAAAACACATATTTTTCCATTATAATTCATAGCAATAGCAAAATTACAGTTACGAATTTGTAGTTGGGAGTCACCACAGCATGAGGAACTGTATTAAAGCATTAGGAAGGCGGAGAACCGCTGGCTTAGACAGTGAGTGACGAACCAGAGCAGAGGGAAAGACACCGAGAGTCCTGCTTAACTCTTAGCCAAGTAACAGATTTGAATCTCGCTCTGTGTGTGTGCGCGCATGCAATCATGCTCATGTGCTTGTCATGTATGTGCACATATGTGCATAGAGAGAGAGGAGTAACCAGAGGTTGATACCGAGCACTGTCTTCAGTATTTCTACCTTCGTTTTTACAGCAGAACTGCTCACTGAACCTCGAGTTGACCAGTTTGTCTGGAGAGCTGGCCGGCAAGCTCAGGGATCCTTGCCTTTCCCTCTCTGTTTTGTGAAAACAGGCACAAGCCACTGCACATGGCTAGAGGTTAACTCTTCATGCTTAGATGGCATCCACTTTACTGGGCCATCTCCTCCGCCCCTGGACTCTACTCTGGATTACAGGAGCTATGGACCTTTGCAAAGGCCCTGAATTCAGTCTTCAGCCATAAGTAGGAGGGTCGTGAGGCAGGAGGACAGATGTGAAAAAGCTAGAGCTGGGCAGGAGGCATATTAGACTTGAACAGTGCCGAAATGCGCTTACAACCAACTGAGGTAAAGACACCCCAGCCTAGAATCCCAGGAACTGGGCAGGGAGGAAACATGAGTGTGTCCCACAAGAATATAGTCCTCTCCTGGAGACAGCGGTAAGGACTGAGCCTGCAGCTCCAGTGTGACAAGAGTCTTCCGCAGGGACATGAGTCTTGAGTCAAAATCGAGATTCAGGTGGGAGGAGGAAGAGACAACATAAGCAGATGCTCGTGCAAAGGTCACAGAAACTGCTGCAGAGGAGTGGTCCCACCTACATCTGCAAGGGCTGGGAGTAGAAGAAAGCATAGGGTAGAGGGGCAGTTACAACCATGGAGGGCCAGGCAGCCACACTGAGCTGAGGCTGTGGAACACTGAAGCCTTTGGGGTTCCTGCATCAGGCATAGGTAACCATAGGAATCCATCCAGAGATGGTGACCCTGGGCCCTGTGTAGGCAGCACCGAGGAAAGGAGGTAGGTCACCTAGGGACAGGAGAGAACATCCAGGAATCCAAAACGCAACAGGTCTCATCTGAAAGTAATCGGAGTGCTTGTGGTGGTGTGTGAATGTGTGAATGCATGAGTGTATGAATGTGTGTGTGTGTGTGTGTGTGTGTTGTGTGTATGTATGTGTGTGTGTGTGTTTTCCAGAGAGAACAAGAGAAACAGGCAAACATGCAAACATAAAGCCGCCCCTTCTGGCTGGTGCCCCCAGGTCCCCCTATGAAGAACTTCCTTCTTATAAAGTATTCACTTCCAGGAAACAGCACTCACCTGAAGCATAATGGTGTAATTTTCATAAAACAGAATTGATGCATCTTTTGCTTCATGAAAATTGTGTGTGTGTATGTGTGTGTGTGTGTGTCCCACTCTCCAAACCTAAGAAATCAAACTTTCCAGCTTTCTATAAGAGGAATCCTTCTAGAAACTACTTTTAGGGGCTTGTTTATTTTGTTTTGCTTTTTGTTTTTTTCTGTGTATCTAGATATGTGGATATCTGTAGATATCTAAATAGATAGAAGGTAGATATAGATAGATGAAAAGAGACAGATAATACAGATAGAGATGATGGATAAGATAGATCAATGATAGATGGCAAAGTTAGATAATTGATGATACAAGATAGATATACAGATTGATCAATAGAGAGATAGATATAGAGATATATGAATATTTATGCTATCTAGATAGGTGATAGATAAGTAGGTAGATAGGTACATAGGTAGATAGATGGATGGATGGATGGATAGATAGATAAATAGATAGATAGATAGATAGATAGATAGAAGATAGATAGATAGATAGATAGATAGATAGACAGATAGAAGATAGATAGATAGATAGATAGGTAGATAGATAGATAGATAGATAGACAGATAGAAGATAGATAGATAGTGAATTTTCAAAGACTAGTTGAGTGAAATGTCAAAATCTCCAGAAGCCCCTCTCTTCACAGCCTAGAAGTTGCCTCACACCTTCCTCTGACCTGGGCTTAGAAGCATGGATGCCTTGCTGAACATCTGTGGAATCCAGAGCAGAAGCAGAGCCATGGTGCCTGTGAGCTCAGGACACCTCGCCCATATCCATGAGAGTCTGTCTTCCCACCCCGCCTCCCGAAGCCACCTTCTCCTGCAGAAGACTGTCCTTCGTGAAAACAGCCACCCCACAGCAAGAGTAGAGACCTTCTGCCACAGATGAAGTCTCACAGTTTATTGTCCCTGGCATCTAACGGACACAGCGATGCTTCTGAGCAGGAGCCTAGGAAAAACCAGTCAGCATCCTTTCACTCGCCAGCCCCTCACTGACTTGTCGGAGGGTTTTTTCTGTCCCCTATCATCGTCAGAGGGAAAAAGACAGAAGGCTGTGCTGGCTGGGCAGCAATCAGCAGCACAGAAGACGCCAAGGGAGAAGAAAATAGGCAGCATTAATATTTAATGCCCCCTTCCCATTTCCCCCTAATAAGCCGAGTGCTACGGCGGACAGAGCTGATTTATTTTGTCAGCGGTGGAAGTATTTCAAGTATGATGCGTGTCACCGGGTCACACAGAACCCATCACACAAAAACACACACTGCAGAGACATCCAAGACAGGAGTTCTTTGGACTGGATCTCAGTCTCCCTGCTTCGAGGTATCTTGGACATAGCATGGGGTTTGAGTGGGAATGACCGCAGGCAGGGTAGGTGATGTGTTAGCCAAGTTGGGGCACAGTCCTGCCACATGGCAGAGAGAGTCATATGACACACAGCACCAGCACCCACCTGGGGCCCCTCAGTTCTGCCCAGCTCACCTTGGCACCAATGACTACTGGCTTCAGACTTTGAGGGTCTCTCTAGACACCAGAGCTTGCTATGAGAGCTAATGGAGGCCTCGGAAGATAGCCCCGAAGCAATATCAAACAGAGGTGTGGGACCCGCAGTTCTGCTTCGTCATGCCTCTGACCTGCGCCCTAGACTGACTCGCAGAGGTGTCCGGCAGAAATGACCCTCAAGTTGCCTGTAGCTCTGGCGTGTTCATTAGTACATCAGGCCTGGCACTTCATGAATCTTTCCGGAATCATCACCCACATATGCTTGCCCCAAAGTCACTCTCTCAATCCAAGCAATCCCATCCTAGCTTTCTGTGACAGCAGCCAGTGTGGTAATGCTCAGGTGGGGTTTAGCCTTCAGAACACCTTCAAGACCCTTTGTGGTGTTTTAAAATGACAGCCAGGACTAGGAACAAGTTTCCTATGTTGTCTTTTGTGATCATAAAGTCTGGTGGTCATTAAGAAAGAACTTTCTGGAAGACCATACCCCAAGCTTTCCAAACAACTGCAGGAATAAAGATGGACTGACATCATCCCATTTTACAGATGAGGAAAGTAAGTCCCCAGGCATTCCAGTAGCTCTTGCACATTCCCCAGTCACTCAGAGCACAGCCGGGATACAGACACTGGAATACTGTGTCATGTCTGATGTCCCCACACAAGAGGTTTGTTGGTTGAGAAAACTCACCATTCCTCTTGATGCTAACAGGGAGACTTGTGTCTTTTCAACATCAAACCCTGGCAGGTGAGGAGAGGGTTGTGCCTGCCCTTGTCTCTGAAGCCAACAGACCCACAAAGCACTGGAGGGCCTGTGCCTGGGATTCGCTCTTCCCAAGGGTGCCTGAGATCTGAACTACTGCTGACCCTGAAATCAGGTTGGAGAGATGGCTCAGCTAGTAAAGCACTTGACGCATGAGCCTGAGGACCCTGAGTTCAATCCCCAGCACCACAGGAAGGATCCCCAGAAGCTCACTGGCTAGCCAGCCTCACCTAACTCTAAGTCCCAGGTCTCAGTGAAAGATCCTGTCTTCTAATCCAAAGTGGGAGGCTCCTAAGGAACGACTCCACACACATACACACGGACCCATACATATGAACACACACACATACACACATAGCCAAGAGGAAGCTAAAAATAAAGTAAAGTCCGTTAATACATACAAATGTCCTTGCTCATTAAATGAAATACACATTAACAGTTTACAGCCTTCAAAAAACAATATGTGGGTTAGAACCCTGCTTTGTCATGCACTATCAGATATATTACCTGAGACACCATCACTAATCGCAAAATGAATGAGTTATTTACAGCCATCTAATTTCAAAAGCAAAATTCTAAAATCCTTTGAAGCTTTCTACAGCAAGAGATAAAGTTCGCTATAATGCGGGCTCCCTTAGTGCTTTTGACATGAGCTGGGGTGGGTAGACCCAGATTTAAAAGAGCCCAGGGCTAAGAAGGAGCTGAAATGGCTCTCATTACCCAAAAGCTCGGCTTGCTCATCACTGCGATCCTCCTTCACCCCAAAGCCCTCTGAGTGCCTTTCTCAACCCTAAGAATAGCCCCAAGGACCACTGTGAGTCTTGGTGGGTCAAGAGAAAGATGTTCCAGATAAGCATATGGGCTTCCCTCTCTTCCTCATGATCAATTGATAGAAACCTCCACTGGTCAATGATTTTTTTAAAATATGTTATGTTCTTAAAGTCCTTTTAATGTGAAGGAATCTTTAGTTTACTCTTCTTGTCAACTCCTTGTGTACCCATAAATAGTTTCTGCACCAGGCCTGTACCCCACTCTGCCTGTGTGTGACTTAGTCTTGGAACTGCTCTGGGAAAAGCCACTTCCTTGCATTCCTTGGAGGCAGGTGCCTCCTTTTTCTCCCTCCCTCCCCATTCTTCGTTTCCCCTTTCTTCCAGTCATTCCCACACTTGCCCACACTAGGAAAGACTAGGAATGCAGGACTGAGAGACTACCTGTGTAAACTGCAGACAGAAAAGGAAGAGAGAAATGGAGAGTGTATTGATGAAGAATCATAGTTCAAATTCAAGGATGCCACAGAAATATAGGAAAAAGGGAGGAAGCTAAGGAGGGAGGGAGAGAGGGGGGAGGAAGAAGGAAGGTCAGATCTCTACTTGAATTGCCAGACAAGCCTTTTCTAGGAGCATTTTCTGTCTGGGAATTGTAGTGTCTTTCTGGCCATGTTGTTTGGAGGTGATTTGGGAAGAAACAGGAAGGCAGGGTTAAGAATACTCACAGTTTAAAATACTTTAGGGAACTCTTTGGTTATTTTGTCAGAAGGGGATATAATTTTTCTGCTACTCTTTAATATATTCTGTCTTGATAAATTGCTAAGGTTTTCTAGGGGGTTGGGGGGGAAACACTTTAAAGAGATATAATGTCTGGACTATTAGCTCCCTAGGTCAGGAACTACATCTGTCTAATCAGAATAACACAATTAAGTAGGAAAGGTTAACTCCATCATCAGTGGTCAGAAAATAGTAGTTAGTTGCATGAGCTGCTCAGAGGCAGAACAGCCACCTACCTTGGCCAAGGCCCTGGGATCAATCCCATGCACCACAAACAGAAATGTTGCCTGAGAGGCTCGTGATAAATACTCATTTGCAGAAATTTGCAGAATGTTTCTCTTCCTGGGTCACCCTGTATTACCAGATGCGATTTCACTTTCTGGAATCTTTGTAACAGAAAAAGTAACTACAAGACAGAAGGATGCATGGTAGCCTTCCTCAGAGCTAGAGCCTGTGAGCAGATGTATTCTTTTTCTTCCTTGTGTTACTACTGGCAACTTTGACTGCTGAGGTATTCAAGTGTAGTTTTCTAGCTAATTTTTCTGACCTTCTGAGAAAGAAGCCAGAAGGTACAGTCATGGGGTTAACTGTAAGAGCCTTCATTCCAGCTATCTGGGTGTTAAAAAAAAACTTTCTTTCTTTCTTTCTTTCTTTCTTTCTTTCTTTCTTTCTTTCTTTCTTTCTTTATTACCTTTAAAAAACTTGCCATGGACCATATGATCCACGATATTTCCAGAATATTAAAATCACCCCCACTGTTCAATAAGAATAAAACATCAATAGAAGAAACCAAGTAAGCCACTTGAACAGACACTTAAATGGAACGCACAGGAGGCAAGCAGACAAGCAAAGAGCGGTATCTTGTCAACTTGAAAAGTCATCGAAGAATCACAACAGGAAGTCATGGCCAAATCCCGCCCTCTTCTGTTATAATAAACAAATGAAAAGAGAACAGCTGGGAGTAGCCAGTCAATATGCAGCCCCTGTGCGACTGACTGTGTAGCCCTGTGTGGCCCCGTGCAGCCATGTGCTGCAGCTCACTTGAAGCTCACCCACTTTGAACTTGCCAACCAGGTCCACAGTTTCTGAGCAGGCAGCTGAGACATCCTTGTCATCCTGCCATAAATGCTTCTGATCACCAAGTGTCACATTCAACATGCACCCCTTAGGGAAAAGAAGCAGGGTGTGGCTGGCAATTGTCCTAGCACCATGCTCTGAGCATTGTGACCTGGAACTGCTACAACTGAGAAGCACTTGTTGAGTCTGGCAAGCAGTTCCCTTTGTAGAGCCACGAAGCCTTAGCAAGGCTGTTTCCCAAGGTGGACATCGTGTTAACCTGAGAGTCTCCTAATTTAAACCAACAACAGACAAAACAAAACAAAACGAACCTGATCTGTTCTTCAAATTACTGAAAATGAGGACATCTGGCTACAAGGTAGAGTGAGAAATCTGCAGCATACACCTGACGATAATTTTGTGCATTCTCGGAAACATGAGGTGATGTCCAGAAATAGTAGCCTGAAGGGAGATTGGCTGGGAAGAGGTCAGCTTCTGTGTGAAAAGTTCTGGTAATCAGAACCTCAGAGAACTGCATCAGCCGTTCTTTGTGAGCGTGCTTGGAAGGAGTGTCCTCACCACCCTGCCCAGGACATTGGCGAGGACCCACGGTGATGTCACTCACAATTTTCTAGAAAACCAAAGAGCAGCCAATCCTCCCAAGGCACTTGTTTTCATCTCCAACCACCGCTGCCTCCCTTCTCAGCTTGTCTTACTCCAGACCCTTTGAACCCTGGGTCCCAAATAGAGTCATCTGGAAATGTTCAACAATTAGGGATACCCAGGTTCCACACCCTGAGATGCTTTGTCTCTTGTCAGACTCCTGCATAGATAATTTTAGAAGTCTCCTCAGGGAAATATACTGAGCAGGGTCAGCATACTTAAGCTTTCCAGGGGTGTCCAGCCTGGGACCACACATAGCCAAGCAAATCTCGGAGTGTTACCCAACACTTACATGAGGTAATATGACTTTTTAAAAAATATTTATTTACTTATTTTATGTATGTGACACACTCTTGCTATCTTCAGACACACCGGAAGAGGGCATCAGATCTCATCATAGATGGTTGTGAGCCACTGTGTGGTTGCTGAGAATTAAAATTAGAACCTTTGGAAGAGCAGTCAGTCTCTTAGTCACTGAGCCATCTCTCAGCTCCAACATTATGACTTTTTGCAATCTTTATTTTTTGGTGGGGAGGGATAACTTGATTGCAAAGTTCTCCAGTGCAAAATTTGTTCATGATTGCATGTTCACATTGTGGTATTGGGGAAAGTAAGTGCACATGTGTTCTTGTTACCCACTGGCCACACCCAGATTAAATGTGTGGTCCAGGACAAATTTTCTGCACCGAATGTGACCAAAAGAAGCCAAAAGTTGGACATCCTGCAAGTCTTATCTTTAAAAAAAAATCCATCAGCAGTTATGTGTAATGAAGCTATCTGTCACTGACTTTTTCTGATGTGTGCCAGAGATGTGACAAAAACTCAGTAGGCAAGAGATGGCCCAGCTGGTAACGGCAGCTGCTACCAAACCTGAGAGGTTCGATCCCTGGAACCCATGTGGAGGAAGGAAGGAAGCAACTCGAAACTCCCACATGCCTCCCTCTCTCTCTCACACACTCTGTCTCTCTGTCTCTGTCTCTGTCTCTGTCTCTGTCTCTGTCTCTCTCTCTCTCTCTCTCTCTCTCTCTCTCTCTCTCTCACACACACACACACACACAGTCTCTTGAGAATTCTTTCCAGGAGGAAGCAGATGCATAGTCACCAGAAAGATGGCTTCCAGCAGCTGAGAGTGTAAGAGATGGGAGAGTGGACAGTTGTTTATGGGGAGGATGGGCAGATATTTATGGGGCTAGAATTTCAGTGTGAATGCTAAAAAAAAAAAATAGTGTTTTGTTGATGGAAGGCGGTGATGGTAGTGCCTTGTGCCGGCTGAGTACCGAGTACAAAAGTGGTGCACACACAAACAATGATCTGTGTTTGACTTTGATTTAAAACAAGTGTGTCTCCTGACTGATGCACTTAGAGTTGAGAAAGCACTCTCTGCGGTCCGAGGGATGACTGCTTATTCGTGCCCATTCTTCTGAGTATTTATTTATCACTCAGTGAGCATCTTTCCACCCCTGCGAGGTATAGGCTCCAGTTTGGAAACAGAAACTAAGTATCTCATTATTTAATTACAACCAAAATTACATCCCCACCCCAAAGGAAGGCACAAAGTGTGTGACCCAGCCTAGGAAGCTCATGAAATTAATCCCTGAAGAAATGAAAGGTGTTTAGGAGTTCTACAGGTAAAAGTCTGGGAGCACATGATCTAGGCTTGGGGTGCTGGAGGAGCTAAGAGAAGGTCAGTGGGAAGCGTGACTGAGCAGCGGTCACATGACATATGGTTTTCCAGCCACCCTGGGTAAAAGAAAGGAGTTGGGCACACGCATGTGCACTCTTCTGAGCTCTTTGTGCTCACCGTGGATACAGAATTTGCACATACACAGTAGGGCCCTCGGTACATTAATAATGCACATCAGGATGGTTGCTTCTACCTGGTGGTGAATATCCTACAGAGCTCATTCATAAGGTCACACAGTTTACCTAGGGACCAGATGCCTCCCAAAGAGCAGAGACAGAGATGTCCCCTCTCCCTCTCAAAAGCTACATTCCCCTGATAGGCAAGGGCTTCTCTGGATGCCTCCCATCCTTCAGATCATACCTTTATCTACCTTTCTCTTGCTATGCTAAAACATTTAGACCAAAAGCAACTTAGAAGCCAAAGGGGCTTGTTTGGCTTATATTTGCAGGCCACGGTCCATCATTACGGAAAGTCTGGGCAGCAGCTCAAGCAGAAACTGCAGAGGAATGTTGCCAGCTAGCTTCCTTAAAGAGATAGAGACACCTGCCTAGGGATGGTGCTGCCCACGGTGGGCTGCCCCCCCCCTTATTAATCTTTAGTCATGACAATCTTTCATAGGCCATAGGATCTGGGTGATTCCTCAGTTGAGATGCCTTCTTCACTCTGTGCCAGTTGACAGCTGACACTAGCCAGGACACTGTAGATAAATATCTTCAATATCATTTAACTATCTCATTATGGCAGAAACACTTAAAGGGGTGAAATAACTTTCCCTAAGGCCATAAAGGCTAGGGACAAAGCTTAGAGTGAACTCCTGTCTCCTGCCTTCGAAGTTAAGGCCATTCTTAACTCCAGAATGTAAGAAAAAGGATACATGGCTGTTATATTTTAGAGAGAAGAAAAAAATGGCATTTAACCCAAACTCAGCAATTCTATACAAATATACAGAAAATAACAAGTTAGCACTGAGAATTCATGGCCAATAGAATGCATGAAGTAGAATGCCAGAAATAAGTTTAAATGCATCCATGGTCATGGTGAACATGGACAAACAAAAGTTTTCTCATAGACATTCTGATTCTGAGACATTCAAACACCTTTGGGTTTTTTTTCTGTGTGTGTGTGTGTGTGTGTGTGTGTGTGTGTGGTGTGTTGGTGAAGTTGTTGTTTTTGTTTTATATTTGGCTTCATACTAATTACAACACGAGTCACAAGGAAGTAAGATAGGAAGGTTAAAATAAAGAACTGATATAAACCAGTGATGGCCCAGCAACAGGAGAGGCAACATAGCAACTAACACCAAGATAAATTTAAATTAAATTTACAAATAAGTCAAAAGCATCACATAAGACAGTCTGACTGGGAGCCTGGCCGTGTTCATAATTTAAACAATCACTGACTGTGCTAAAACTCAAATCATTATGTTAGAAGCAACAGTGTAACAAAGATAATGAGGGAGTATCTGTAAGGCACAGCTGTGTGTGAGTTTGTGTGTGTATGAATGTGTGTGTGTGTGCCATGTGTATGTATGTGTGTATATATGTGTATGTGGTGTACCTGTGGTATATGTGTGTATATGAATGTGTGTATGTTTGTATGTGTGTATAAATGTGTGTATTATGTATATATGTGTGTGGTGTACCTGTGTGTGGGGTATGTGTATGTGTGTGTGAGTGTATATGAATGTGTGTATATGTGTATATGTGTATGAATGTGTTTATAAATGTGTGTATGTGTGTGTAGTGTACCTGTGTGGTATGTGAGTGTATATGAATGTGTGTATATGTATATGAATGTGTTTATAAATGTGTGTATATATGTGTATGAATGTGTTTATAAATGTGTATATATGTATATATATATATGCATATATATGTATATGTGTGTGTGGTGTACCTGTGTGGTGTATATATGAGTATATATGAATGTGTGTGCATGTATATGAATGTGTGTGAATGTATATGAATGTGTTTATAAATGTGTGTATGTATGTGTATGAATGTGTTTATAAATGTGTGTATATATGTGTATGTATGTGTGATGTACCTGTGTGGTGTGTAGGTATGTGTTTATGTGTGTATATATATGTATGTGAGTGTGTGTACATATGTAACTATGCAACCAAATGATTTGGGCTCTATAAATCCATTTGACTTCCTCTGGCTTTAAACACCTCCTCATATTTCTATGCTGGCAGACAGGTTTCCTCCCATCCTAAAAACTTGAATTCTCTTGACAAACCACAGCTCTCTCTAGTGTTCTCTCACATTTGCTAATCAGATAGACATTTTCAAAATCAACCTCACCCCTACCCATCCGTCACAGCTCCAGCCAAGACCTTACTGGGCACACCACAGGCAGGGTGTTTATGGCATGACCAATGGATACGGCTGGGCTGGTTCTCTGCTCCCAACAATGCGGTGAAGCCTGAGAGCTGGCCCCTCGTAAGCTGAGGCTCTCTGAGCAAGAAGTGCCCAAGACAGGGCTGAGGAAGAGCTGGGGGTGAAGGGTGATTTCCACAGTGGAACTTGGGGTCAGACGGAGCAGCAGCGGCTGCTGGGAACTTGACTGCGCAGCCCGGAGTCTTTTGTTGCCTTTGATTGTCCCTCCTGCAGCCTGCCATTGGGACCCCTGAATACACTGCAGACATTCTTGGCAGGCCGGGGCCTCGGTGCTGGGCTCAAGTTCATTAATCTGCCTGCCACTGAGCTGCTGTGAAAAGAGGAAATTGTTTCACAATCCTGGAGAAGCGAGGGGAAAGGGGTGAAGCAGGAGGAAGGCCCAGGCCAACTTCCCATCTGCAGCCAGAGCTGGGGTACTGCGGCCTGGAGCCCAGAGCACCAGAGAGAGCTGGCAAGTCCCTCCCTGGAAAAACCTTCTGTGCACGTGGCCAGGCCATTAATTAGCCTGTAACAGACGCTAGCCCCGAGTCACCATGGAGCACAGACAATAAGGCCTGTGTGCTAAGGGAGATGACAAATGAGGGCCACAGAGGAGGGGGTGAGGGCAGACAAGAAGATGAGGACCAGCAAACTGTGGGGCCAGGGAGCTGTCATGAATTCCAAAGACTGGCCCATGAGGGAGGAGAGGAACCTGAGATTGTCCCAGAGCCATGTAGGGATCTTCCCTTCCACCCAAAATGGACGAATGGCAATTTCAACAGCCACCGAATAGGCCTGCGTTGAGTCCCTTGATGAAGGCTACAGCTCAGAAACATGGGGCTGCAGGGTCTAGCTCATATCAGGCTAATGGTTGGAACAGTCAGCATAACAAAGAGATGACTAAGGTAAAGAAGGTTCTGGCCTGCTCAAGGCCAGATCTGCTGGGAGAGCCCAGCGTTCCTAAGAAACGGGGGCGGTGCTGGCACTCCCAGGAGCAAACCAGGATGAGGGGGTAGGGGAAGAAAAAGAAAGGAAGGCAAAGATAGCAACTGTAAGACCCACCACGGCCAGTCTTGACCTTGGAGGTTGACAAGCTTAGATCTCTTAAGCAAAAGGAAAGTCCCAGAGGCCTGTAGATCACCCGAGGGTCAGAGTGTTGATGCCGACATCCTCCAGGGGAACATCTAAGTACGTTCTTCATGTCCTTTGCCCAGATGTTTCGTTTTTCAATTGACAAATAGATCTGTTCACTATTTTTATTTATATAAGTTTTCAAATGCCACAAAAATCTAGACATACATTTCCCATCATTCCAAAAAGTTCTTTTCCTCTTCTATAACCATCCCGTCCTTCATCCCTGACTCCTGGCCTTTCTAGGCTGGTGTTCTTTCCTTACAGCGCCTCTCCTGGGTCTTCCTACCCCTGGAATCAAGTGTTGTCTACCATCTGGTTTTCCTCACTCAGCACAATGCGTCCAGCGTTTGTCTGGGTTGTTGGGTGTTGGCTCTTTGTTGCTGAGGGGTATCCTGTCGTGTGTAAGTACAGTTTGTCGGTCACTACTCCAATGGGGAACACCTATCACCCCATCTTGGTCCTGTCTTTTCTAGAATTCTTTAATTTGGAGGGAGAGACTATCCTAAAAGTTACTGACTGGGGCCCAAACTTTGACAACCTTTCTTTCTTCCTCGATGGTTTGTAAGGCTTTTCAGGAGAACGTTTTCATTCAGCCTTGGCCTCTCGAGCTCAGAAGAAACATGTCTTTGCGGGGTTGTTTTGCTTGTCTTTCTGGATCTCAGCATGTCAAAGTACACAATCCAAAGACTTTCAGTGTAGCAACTGCTGCTCACACCACCCCAGTTGATTTTAGAACGATTTAATTACTAGAGGAAATATGCCCCGTTCCCCATAGCATCCAGAACTGGCCACCACTAACGTGCTTTCTGGGTCTAGAAATGTGGCTAACCTGGTCATTTCATAATGGTTTTCAAGTTTTGCCTGTGTGTCAGGAGTTTATTTTTTAAGTGGAAATAGTATTTCATTGTGTGAACATGCCACATTATATATCCAGGTGATGCACATTTGGTCACTTTACATTTTGGTCCTTGTCAATAATGTTGTTTTGGGCTCGTGTATGGGTTTTATGGGGCATGTACTTTGACCCTGAACTCAGAGATCTGCTTGCCTTCATCTCCTGGGGTTAAACATATACTACCTTGCTTGGCCAAGGTTCCTCAAAATCTGGATCAAAAGCCTGGGACAGGCCTTCATAAGCAACCTTTCTGTCTTCAGGTTGCTACAACTGTGTTAAACACTATGACCAAAAGAAACTTGGGAGGAAAGAGTTTATGTTTGCATACAATTATTGGGTCACAGTCCACCACTGAAGGAAGTCAGAGCAGGAACTCAAGGCAGGAACCAAGAAGCAGAAAATGAAGCTGAGACCACAGAGCAGCGCTGCTTACTGGCTCACACTCCCCGTGGCTTTTCCTGTGGGCTCTCATATATAACCCAAGACTTTCTTCCCAGGAGATGGCACCACCCACAGTGGGCTGGGGCCTCCCACATGAATCGTCAATCAAGAAAACGTCCTACAGACTTGTATACAGGCCAATCTGATGGAGGCATTTTCCCAGATGACACTAGGCTCTGTCAAGTTAACACAAACCTAAGCAGGTCCATGTTGCCATTTTGGCTGGCTTGATCTGGCTTAATCCTAAGAGCTATGAGCTCATATGTGCAACATTGCTTCTTTGTCTGGCAGATTTTGTTTCACTGTAGATTTAAAGTACTCTAGACACTGGAAATCAGCGCAGAGATTCCTCAAAAGCCAGAAACTTCGTAGATGTGCAGGGAGCATAAATGGTGTTATCTTGTAATGGGGACAATGCTGAAATAAAAGGTCAAGCGTTGGGTGTGGGTCAGTTACTTTCCAGATGTTAGTAAGTGGAGTCCTCTAGATTTCCCCACAAACATCGCAGGCTGTTGCCATTGCTCTTGGATACCCTTCCCTTGGTGGGAACTGTTGCTGAAGACACCACACACTTGAATAAAAGGAAGGTTCATCCCTTGAAGACTTTCCTCACTGAGTGTAAAACCTAGCTAGTGTAAAGTCTAAAGTCTCAGCCTCGACGCTTGGCTCTTCTAGCAGGAGGGCCACCTATCCATTGCCAAAGCAACGGAGAAGGCTTCGTTGGCCCTATTTGGGCCATTTACAAATCCCTTCACTAATGGAGAGACAAGGAAGAGGCAGCTCCTAGGCTGGAGAGCCCAGTAGACAACACTTATCAGGCCGTAAAAGTAGCCGCAGCCACACTTCGCCTTGGTCCAAGGACAGCACTAGGCAGCAAAATGCCTCCCACACACTTGGTCTGCTGCCTCTGGTGACCAACTACACTCATCATTCCACCGGGCCAGCTCAGATCTGAAATCCATGGACGTCTCCAACACAACCTCGCTCTCCTTTTCTGGAACAGACACACATTGTCTGAACATTTTCATCCCCTTCCTCCCTGAGCCCGCCCCGTCTGTCAGCAGCGCTTGCTTCTTCCCCATCCTAAGGTATAAGAACATGAGGTGCCCAGATGTATGACTGTTTACATCACACAGAACATGAGGCCCTGCCGGTGGCTCCCTGCTCATCCCTGGCTCCTTCCCTGAAGCAGTCAGGGCCTCTGATGATTGCTACAAGCCAAATGGTCACGGACAAGTCTCACCATTATTCTGCCTCCTCCCCTTGACTCACCACAGGCCTGACTCCCTCACATATCTGGTTTTCTCGTCAGGAAGGAGGCTGAGCTTTCTGCGCCTTTTGATTGACTGTTAAATGAAAGCCAGACCCTTTTGTTTGCTGTGGGGTTTTTTGTTTGTTTGGTTTTCCGTAGGATGTCATGCTTAATTCATCTCTGGCCGGTCTCCATGGACCAGCCATGACACTTGGCACCTTCTTCTCTTTGTCTCCAGGCTCTTCCTGTACTCCAGTCCCATCTTAGTGAGCAGCATGCTGCCCTCTGAGGCTCACCAAATACCTCCTGTCTATACATGAACTTGGGCCAACATTGCGCACTACTCAGAGGCCAGAGATTTGAGAAATAATGACAATGCTTGCTCAAAATAGCTGGACACTCCTGAGCAAGACAGCAAAATCACAAGTATGAACTAAAGGAAGGGAAACATGGGACTTTCACTTTCAAATGGCTCATTCCCCAGCTGCCGAATGCACCGTTTGGCATAGTGGTTAGTGTAGCTCACTAACTTGGCAACCATCACATGTGGTCCTTCCCAAAGCACTTTCACATCCACGAGCTCATTTCATCTTCTGCAACTTTATATGCGGAATGGGTGAGAGGTTGCTCTTTGTCTGTTGTGCATGTGACATGTCCCCTTTGTGGGGTGGCCTCCATGGAGAACCTGTGGGAATGAAATCCCACGTGTGCTTCCCAAATCTTCCAGACTCAAACACTGGAGGAGCAGGTGTGAAGGCCGTTCAACTCATGCTCCTCCTGGGCAGACCTTCGCAAGACGCAAACAAGACTCACTGGGACCTTGCACATCTTTTGACATCTAACCCATCTGAGCTTACGCGGTAGCCTGGCTGTGTGGCTGAAGACACTGAGTCAAGCAGAGGGGATGTAGATCGGTGATGGCCAGTGGGTCAAAACAGCACCATATTCCCTCATAGGCAGATTGTCTGCCTTGTCTCTTATATGAAGGAGGATTTTCTCCTCTGCACACTTCCGCCAGCGACTTCCAGGAAGGATTAGAGCAGTGTGACCCTTGACCTGTTCCTCCATTGCTCCAGAAGAGGAGGAACAGGTCACTATTATAGTTTCTGGTTATGGGCTGGAGCTGAGAGGCTCCCAGAATCGCTATTAAACTCTGAAGTTTGGGTTCTTAGCTTCCTTCAAGTCTGCAGAGAAACCCCTGAGGCTCTCTCTAGCAAAGGGGGAAACCAGAGGAGGAAGGAGCCTTTGGAGTAGTGAAGGCAGCGAAAGCCACATTTAGTTATCAACAACCAAGCGGACTCAATGAGGTCTGCAGGAGTTGCTCATCTGGGCAGTGGGTAACTATCAGATACGCCTATTCTCAGCCATAGCCAAGACTCTGGAAAAGATGAAATAAAAGCACATGTGTGAAGAAACCCAGCAGGATGCCAATCAGAGAGGGCACCAGCCAGCAGGATTCCAGTCAGCGAGGGCACTGGTCATTGCTGGATCTCCCTGCTTTCCTGGGTTCCAGCTGCGAGCCATCTTGAGGAAAAACTCTAGATACAGGTACAGAAGTGATGTCCTTATGTGAGGACCCAAGGTGATCAGGAATGTGAGATAGATGTGGGAACAAGACGGATTAGACTGGGGGAGGGTGGTTGTCATACCCTCAGCAACAATTATGATGCTATTCCATAACTCTACAGTTCACAGCTTAAATACATTGTGTTTAATAATCAAGGGAAAGTCTTGGAGGCAATAGAAAGTGAACCTGGACTTGACCCAGCCCCTTTTTCTTCCTGTTTTCTCATTTGTGAACTCCAAACCAAGGCCTTCAAACACCTACCTCCGCACGCTGCCACGCTCCTCCCTGGGCACAGCCAGTGCGTCCTGCACCACGGTTTCAGCCGGCTCTATCCGAGGACAGCAAAAGGCTGGGATGGGTAGAGAGCAAGTCAGCAAAAGGGCTAATTCAGGGCAGATGGTTCTAGACACTCGCAAATCCAGGAACCTGCTCACCTCTGTCCTCTAGACAGGTTACATGGAGCAACTGACTCTGAAATTCTCAAAAAGCAAATTAGGATGAATGTGTGTGTGTGTGTGTGTGTGTGTGTGTGAGAGAGAGAGAGAGAGAGAGAGAGAGAGAGAGAGAGAGAGAGAGAGAGAGAGAGAGAGAGAGAGAGATTTGAGAAGAGGTCACCCAAGAGATACAGCTTAGAGGGTCAATAAAGCAGGGCCCTCACATCATGGCCCGTTATAGCTCCAACTCCTCTGGTGCATATTCATTAAGACTTCAGGAAGGGAATTCTATGTCTAACCTGTCCAGGCCCTACACATCCAACCTTATACTGAGATAGCCTCAGCTGGAGAGCTGGGGAGCCCAAGATATCTTTTCAGGGTTCCACCTCATGTCTGTGTGAATCCAAGAACTCCTGTAGACTCTCCGAATATGTGGAAGTCAGAAAAGAGCCTGACGTGATTGAGTTTCCAGTGGAGGAGAGATGCCAGAGAGCAGTGTGGAGGAACAGTGCAGAGGAAGGGCCCTGATCAAAGAGCCTGGGAAAGCTTCCCAGAAGTAGACCTGAAGGAAGCTTGGAGGGATGGTGACTACTGCCTAGGGTGTGGTGCTCCATCCAGGGAACCTTCTCTGAGA
Source organism: Micromys minutus (assembly GCF_963924665.1). Lineage (NCBI taxonomy): Eukaryota > Metazoa > Chordata > Mammalia > Rodentia > Muridae > Micromys > Micromys minutus. The sequence goes on from NC_137971.1 coordinate 4,858,152, forward strand.
TAGCATCACTGTACTGGCTGGTTTGGTGTCAACTTGACACAAGCTGGAGTCATCACAGAGAAAGGAGCCTCAGTTGGGGAAATGCCTCCATGAGATCCAGCTGTAAGGCATTTTCTCAACTAGAAATCAAGGAGGGAGGCCCAGCCCATTGTGGATGGTGCCATCCCTGGGCTTGTGGTCCTGGGTTCTATAAGAAAACAAGCTGAGCAAGCCAGGGGAAGCAAGCCAGTAAGTGACATCCCTCCATGGCCTCTGCATCAGCTCCTGCTTCCTGACCTGCTTGAGTTCCAGTCCTGACTTCTTTTGGTGATGAACAGCAATGTGGAAGTGTAAGCTGAACAAACCCTTTCCTCCACAACTTGCTTCTTGGTCATGATGTTTGTGCAGGAACAGAAATCCTGACTAGGACAATCACCCATGAGCCTACACAGTTCATCCCACAAAGCAGGACCTGAGATCACAATCCTGACTCCTGCAGCATAGGGCTGAAGACACAGGATGTACAGTTGATCAGTGTACTCTGGGCACACTCTTATCCACAAGGGAAGGACACTTCATTTGAAAGTTCATGTGCCTACTGAGGTATACTGGCCTATAAAAGACAACCTTTGCTAGCTCATGCAAAGCAACATGTGAGAGGACTATGGTCTTGCTTGGAACAAATCCTCTTTCTGGGTCTCTCAATGTACTTATCCCTTGACTATCTGCTTGGAACCTACCATGTGCCGGGGTACTAAAAATGAGAGAGGCTTGCCTGAGAAGCTGAAGTACCAAAGAGGAACACACACAGGGACCACAGGAAGGCACAGATACAGGGGAACAGGGAGACAAGCCAAGTGACCCAGGGCTGAATTCTGGATGCTTTCATAGTTAGAAGGGCCCTACTGTCCTTGTCCTTCCCTGATTTGGTAGATGACATTCTGCTAGATGGTGTACAGTTCCCACCACACCAGCTACCAGTCCGCTCATCTGATGTCTGGATTGCTCTGACCCCAGCTAGTCACCCTTTACCCCCAGGTATAGTCAAAAGGTCCTTTGTCTCCGGGGATTGTGGGAAATTTCTTCCTTCCTCCCTGCTCTGAGATCTGCCACTCTTAATAGGCTTCGTGTTTGATTGTCAACAGATGGAGGGGCGGTTCTCAGAAAGCGGGGCCCCTACATCTAAACAATTGTTTTACTACGTCTCTCCAACTCTCCTCAGAACTGAGGCCAAGGTGCAAGGCTCCCAGAGACAATCCAACCCTGAGCTGTAGAGGAAATAACTATAGTTTAAAATACCATGCTCTTGGACACAAGGCACATGTGTCCTTCTCAGAGCTTGGGTGGGCTCTGTCCCTGGGCCTTTGTATAACAGCACAGGTATTAGTCTAAAGTGGCTGACATACATATACATTCTCATGCTTATGTGTACACGTGTGCATACGCAAACACACACATACACGCACCTCTATGTTGTCATTCACTGAAATTTCTGGAAATTCCTCCCATTTAACTAGAACATTCGGTGGTCACTTTAGCCTTACTCTCACCTATTTACAATCTCTTATATAAAATAAAGTCAGGTGTGTGTGTGTGTGTGTGTGTGTGTGTGTGTGTGTTTCTTACTACAGAACTGGATATCTCATGACTCAGTCCCTAGAAGATTTGAGTCATAAACAAAGTCATGCAAAGGTACCCCGTCCCTGAGTTGCTGGTGACAGGTGGTCACCTTGAACAAAATGGAGGCAGTTATGGAATATTCTGAGAGCTTGGAGCCTGAGAACCACACTTCTTCCTCCCTAGAGGTTACTGGAGTCCAAGCAGAGAAGTCATCAACCTCTCCTCGTGGGTCTGGTCCTAAGACTCTCTAATGTCTGTGGCTGGAACAAGGGCAGAGTGGTCACAGTCAGATGGTAAGGAAGAGGCAGGTCCAGCTTAGGTAGGTATTCTGCATTGCAGGGGGAGATGGGGGGCAATGTAATGGATGGCAGGTGGGGGCATATGCAAATACTAGGCAAATCCATCTGCTTGATCTCCACTCAATATCTTATGAGCACTAAACGTCTGTCTAGGATCATAATGGAGAAACATTAAAAACACACAGAATTCATTGAGCACTTATTGTGTCTCCAAACTGAAAATCCGGGATGCTCAGGGAAGGCAGCTTCGGGAGCTGAGTTTAAAATGAGGTGGGACCGTACTCCTGCAACGTGACACCTGGGAGGAATACACAGTTCTCGAACAGGTCAACCCAGACGATCGCTTTACAGGAAGTTTACAGGCTCCAACTTAGGCTCTCACCTGAAGGACACGGTGATAGATAGGAGTGTCACATCCCACTGAGGAAACGGGGATTCCAGCAGCCACTTCCTGGCACGGTTCTCTTTATGGGACTACGGAGTTCAGAACTGAGTGGGGCAGAAAGGTTTGGACAGTTTCATTTTATTTTGTTCTAAACAAGAGATAATGTGGACCAGCCACCTGGGAGTGGTTTGAATTAACAACCTAGACAGAAGGAACAGCTGCATCCCAGAGAGGGGGTGGGGAGCTTCCTGCTTCAGACTGCATTTCCTTGCAACCACATTACATTAACACTTATGAAATACAGCTGAAAAGTCCCGCAGTATTTAGGGAGTGAGAAAGTGACTTTTTCATCCTGTGTGCAAAATGTACTTCCATTTAATTGGCCGGGTAAGCCTGGGTTTTCAACTCTGCCTCGGAAATCTCAAGGTTAAGGAAACTGCAAATGCATGAATGTCAAGGAGGGGTAAGGAATGGGGGACAGGAAGGGACGAACTTGATAATGCCCTGCCTCAAACTTTGCCAGGAAGATTGTTCGTATAAGACAGAACTTATCAAAGTCATGTATGCAAGTGAAGTGGGTCTCTTAGGAAGAGAAATATTGAGAACAGGTATGGTATGAGTGTGCATAGATGAATGTGTGTATGCTTGCATGTGTGATGTGTGTGTTCATACGCATACGTGTGTGTTATGTGTGCATGTGTGTGCATGTGACACATGTGTGTGCATGTATGCATGTGTGGTATGTGTGCATGTGTGTATATGTGACATACATGTGTGTCTGTGCATGCATGCGTGCTATGAGTGTGTGTGTGTGCGTGTGTGTGTGTGCGCGCGCGCTCGTGTGAGCACGCTTGTGTACAACCATGCTAATAAGAGCAATTCTATTTCTCCATCTGGAGCCCATTAGCCATGATTATGACGGACCTCCCTCTGCTTGTTTCTATCAGGATTAGCTAACTCTATTATTACGCAGACCACCTTTCTCAGACAGCCTCAGCCAAGCAGAGGAGACAAGCGTTTCCTGTCATCTAAGCTGTCTCCCTCTCTCCTGCTCTGGAGCCATTGTAAGCACCCTCCCCCTCTCAATTACCAAAGCCCTAACAGGCCTTCCTGTCCCAAGTGACAGGCCTGTGCAGGTGTTTTGGGGGCTGGGGAGGTCTCCGTGTAAGCTGACCACAAGGCTGAGCTTGTGGCACCCGGCCTGCTTCTTGCAGGTGTTCAGCAGTTATCTTGGCCCCGTTACCTCAGTTTCTTAGGGTGGATGGAAAAAAACAAATAAGGTACATTAAAGGGTCATTTCTTACTAAATAATAAAAAATAAAAAGCTTAAGGGATGGACAGGCTTTTGGGGAAAATGAATACTTGAGTCCCTCCCTCCAGCCTGTGGCTTCCAAGAACTCAACCTCTCTCAACTGCTTGAGGTTGCAGGTGACTTAGGAGGGCTCTCTGTTGAAAACATCAGCAGAGCTGTTAAGACTCTGAGACTTTGCGCCTCCCTCTGTGTTATATGGCCGTGTCCCCCACTTTCCCTGAGGACTTTGTTTCCTGACTCTCTACCTGCCATTGCTTACAGGGGCAACAGAAAACAGGGAAGCATGAAATTGACAAAAATTCCAGGTTTCTGGAGGAGTCACCAACACAGGACACAGCCCAGTTCCTGTTTACTTTGAATGCTGCTAGAGATTTGATTCAGAACTTCTACAATCCGATTATCTACTCTCAAACATCCCCTTGGAGTGCTTGAGGTGGTCTTCAGCTGTTGAGGCAGCCACACTGGAGTGAATGGTTGAGAGAACCTTTTCCCCTTAACCCCGGGTGGCATTGGTTTGTCAAGATATAAATATGGCAGGTGCCTCTTCTCTGGACACTAGTCTACCTACATCCATCTTCCTCCATCTCTGAAGGAGCCTCACCTTGGCAGACCTTTTGTAATGGTTATTTTTTTCACAACTTTATTTTTTTTTAAAAAAAGAGAGATACATGTACAGATTTTAAAAAGCATTTTTGACATAAAACTATATGAATATATTTTTGTCAGTACTTGATTTTTTAAAGGTTTGATAGTATGCATTGAAGTCTTTTTTTAATTGAATAACTATTTTAAAAAACAAAGATAAATGTACAGATTTTAAAAGGATTTTTGCATAAAAGTATATGAATACATTTTTGTCAGTACTTGATTTTTTTTAAAGGTTTGATAGTGTGCATTAAAATCTTACTAGTTACAATGAGCATAAAGTACATGTATAACAAGATGTAACCTGGAAATAATCAAAGTTTTCTTGGTGTGTAAAGTTAAGCATAATGATTTTTCATCATTTTTTTTTTTTTTTTTGGCCTTTGTTTTTGTGAACTACATATAGTCTGTGAGTTGTTTTGGGGGTGTTCAGAGCTTTCTGGGGTTAGTATCTAATTATCAGTGACTGCATATTATGTCTGTTCTTTTGTGACTGGGTTACCTCACTCAGGATGGTATTCTCTAGATGCATCCATTTTCTTAAGAATTTCATAAATTCATTGTTTCTGATAGCTGAGTCGTACTCCATTGTATAAATATACCACAATTTTTATATCCATTCATCTACTGAAGGACATCTGGGTTCTTTCCAGCTTCTGGCTATTATAAATAGGGCTGCTATGAACATTGTGGTGCATGTGTTTTTGTTGTATGTTGGAGCGTCTCTGGGGTAAATGCCCAGAAGTGTAATAGCTGGATCTTCAGGTAGTACTATGTCCAATTTTCTGAGGAATCGCCAGACTGATGTCCAGAGTAGTTGTACCAGTTTATAACCCCACCAACAGTGGAGAAGTGTTCCTCTTTCTACGAATCCTCACCAGCATCTGCTGTCATTTGAATTTTTGATCTTAGCCATTCTGACTGGTGTGAGGTAGAATCTCAGGGTTGTTTTGATTTGCATTTTCCTGATGGCTAATGATGTCCAGCACTTCCTTAGATGCTTTTCAGTCATTTGATATTCCTCAATTGAGAACCTAACTTCTTGAGTTCTTTGTATACCTTGGATATTAGGCCTTTATCTGATGTGGGGTTGGTAAAGATCTTTTCCCACTCTGTTGGCTGACTTTTTGTTTTCTTGACAGTATCCTTAGCCTTACAGAAACTTTGCAATCTCATTAAGTCCCATTTGTTGATATTTGACCTTTGAGCTTGAGCCATTGGTGTTCTGTTCAGGAAATTTTCTCCTGTGCCTATGTGTTCTAAGGTTTTCCTTACTTTCTCTTCTAGTAGTTTCAGTGTACCTGGTTTAATGTGGAGATCTTTGATCCACTTGCACTTGAGCTTTGTACAAGGAGATAAGAAAGGGTCTATTTTCATTCTTCTGCATGCTGAGTGCCAGTTGGACCAACACCATTTGTTGAAGAGGCTGTTTTTTTTTTTTTTTTTTTTTTTTCCATTGAAAGTTTATAGCTCCTTTGTCAAAAATTAAGTGACCATATATGTGAGGGCTCATTTCTGGATCTTCTATTCTAGTCCATTGATCCATGTGCCTATCTCTGTACCAGTACCATGCAGTTTTTAACACAATTGTCTTGTAATATAACCTGAGGTCAGAAGTTTTCTGGTGGAATTTTTGGGGTCACTTATGTACACTATTATGTCATCTGCAAACAGTGATGTTTTTACTTCTTCCTTTCCAATTTGTATCCATTTGATTTCCTTTTGCTGTCTAATTGCTCCGGCCAGGACTTCTAGTACTATGTTGAATAGGTAGGGGAAGAGTGGGCAGCCTTGTCTAGTCCCTGATTTTAGTGGGATTGCTTCAAGTTTCTCACCATTAAATTTGATGTTGGCTATTGGTTTGCTGTATATTGCTTTATTATGTTTAGGTATGGGCCTTGGATTCCTGTTCTTTCAAGGACTTTTAACATGAAGGGGTGTTGAATTTTGTCAAATGCTTCTCAACATCTAGTGAGATGACCATGTGGTTTTTTTCTTTGGGTTTGTTTATAAGGTGGATTACGTTGATGGATTTCCATATATTAAACCATCCCTGCATCCCAGGGATGAAACCTACTTGATCATAGTGTATGATCATTTTGATGTGTTCTTGGATTCGGTTTGCAAGGATTTTGTTGAGTATTTTTGCATCAATGTTCTTTTTGTTTCTATTTGGTCAATTTTTGCTCTGAGTTTGATTATTACTTGCCGTCTACTCCTCTTGGGTGTATCTGCTTCCTTTTGTTCTAGAGCTTTCAACTATGCTGTCAAGTTGCTAGTGTATGCTCTCTCCAGTTTCTTTTTGGAAGCACTCAGAGCTATGAGTTTTCTTCTCAGTGCTGCTTTCATTGCATCCCATAGGTTTGGGTATGTTGTGTTTTCATTTTCATTAAATTCTAGAAAATCCTTACTTTCTATTTTTATTTCTTCTTCGACCATGCTATCATTTGATAGAGCATTGTTTAGTTTCCATGTGTATATGGACTTTTTGTTGTCTTTGTTGTTATTAAAGGCCAGCCTTAGACCATGGTGATCTGATAGGATGCATGAGAGTATTTCAATCTTCTTATATCTATTGAGGCTTGTTTTTTTGACCAATTATATGGTCAATTTTGGAAAAGGTGCTGTGAGGTGCTGAGAAGAAGGCGTGTTCTTTTGTTTTAGGATGAAATGTTTTGTAGATGTCTATTAATTCCAATTGGTTCATAACCTCTGCTAGTTTCACTGCATCCTTGTTCGGTTTCTGTTTCCATGATCTGTCCATTGATGAGAGTGGGGTGTTGAGGTCTCCCACTATTATTGTGTGGGGTGAAATGTATTTTTGAGCTTTAGAAGGGTTTCTTTTATGAATATGGGTGCTCTCGTATTTGGAGCATATATGTTAAGGATTGAGAGTTCCTTCTGACAAAATTTCCCTGTAATGAGTAAAAAGTGTCCTTCCTTATCTTTTTTGACAATTTTTGGTTGAAAATCAACTTTATTCAATATTAGAGTGGCCACTCCAGCTTGTTTCTTGGGGCCGTTTGCTTGGAAGGTTTTTCCCCAACCTTTTACTCTGAGATAGTGTCTGTCTTTGTCTCTGAGATGAGTTTCCTGTATGCAGCAAAATGCTGGATTCTGTTTATGTATCCAGTCTGATAGCCTATGTCTCTTTATTGGGTAGTTGAGTCCATTTATGTTAATAGATATCAAGGAATAGTGGTTGCTGTTTCCTGCTATTTTTGCTTTTAGAGGTAGAATTGTGCCTGTGTGTCTTTCTTCTTTTGGTTTTCTTGCTTAAATATTTTCTTGTTTTTACTAGAATGTAGTTTTCCTCCTTTTATTGGGTTTTCCACCTATAATTCATTGTAGTGCTGGGTTTGTGGTCAGATATTGTGTAAATTTAGTTTTGTCCTGGAATATCCTGGTCTCTCCATCTATGGTGATTGAGAGTTTTGCTGGGTATAGCATCTTGGACTGACACTTGTGCTCTCTTAGGGTGTGCATAATGTCTGTCCAGGATCTTCTAGCTTTCATAGTCTCTGTTGAGAAATCGGGTATAATTCTGATTGGTCTGCCTTTATATGTTACATGACCGGTTTCCCTTACTGCTTTTAGTATTCTTTCTTTGCTTTGGGCACTTGGCATTTTGACTATTATGTGTCGGGGGAAATTTCTTTTCTGGTCCACTCTATTTTGGAGTTCTGAAGGCTTCTTTTATGCTCATGGTCACCTCATTCTTAAGGGTAGGAAGTTTTCTTCTATGATTTTGTTGGAGATATTTACTGTGCCTCTTAGTTGATATTCTTTGCCCTCTTATATTCCTGTTATCCTTAGGTTTGGTCTTCTCATTATGTCCTGGATCTCCTGGACATTTTGGGTTAGGAGCTTTTTGGCTTTTGCCTCTTCTCTGACTGTTTTGCCTATGTTTTCAATGTTGTCTTCAGCCCCTAAGATTCTCTCTTCCATCTCTTGTAGTCTGTTGGAGATGCTTGCATCTGTGACTCCTGGATTCTTTTTTAGGTTTTCTACCTGCAGCGTTGTCTCTTTTAGTATTTTCTTTATTGTTTCCATTTCCATTTTAAATTCCTTCTTCAATTCCTTCATATCTTTGGTTCTGTTTTCCTCTAGTTCTTTGATTTCTTTGAGTGTTTTTCGTATTTTCTTTTTAAAAGCTTCTATTTCTTTATGCTTTCCCTCCTGTTTTTATTTAAGGATCTCCATCATCATCTTGAGGTATGCTTTCAGGTCTAAGTCTTCTTTTTCTGTAGTGTTTAGCATTCCACTGTTTGCTGTGATGGGAGAGCTGGGTTCTGGTGTTGCCAGGTTGTTTTGATTTCCATTGGGTAAGTTCTTTTGCTTTCCTCTTGCCATCTTGTTGTCTGTGATTATGTAGTCTTGTTGTCAGTGATTGGTTCCTGTCGCTCCCGTGTACCTGGCTTGTGTCCCTGGATCTCCGCTGTTCCCAATGGCAAATGGCCTGAGCGTTTGGTGTGCACTCATGGGCCCTTCGGTTAGAAACCAAGTCCCTATGGCAGAGTTCCTGCTCCCCTGAACCAATGGAGGGGGGGGGGGTGCAGTTTCCTCATGCTCGGCCCAGACCTCTCTGTGCCCCAGCTCCTCGCAGAGCAGTCTCACCAGGCCTGCGTCTCTGGATCTCCACTGTTCCCGGTGGCAAATGGTCTAAGCATTTGGTTGATGGTTATTTTCATAGACAACATTTTTGGGATTTAGTCTATGAGGGGGTTTGCCAAAAGGTTTAACAGAAGAAGAAAGGCCCACCCAAAAAGCAGCTGGCACTCCAGCCTGAGGGGGAAGAATTAAAGGAGCCCAGCATTCACTTACTTCCAGACTGTGCATGTGAGGTCGCTAGCTGCCTCACTCGGCTACTGATGTGCCTTCCCTGGTATGATGGCTGTACCCTCAGCTGTGAGCCACAGTAAACCCTTCCTTCCTTAAGTTGATTTTGTTGAGCAACAAGAAAAATAATACAGCCTCTAAAGAAATCTTGTAAGGACAGTGAGGTCTAGGTGGATCCATGACAGAGCAGTGTCAGAGCAGGGACTCAAACTCTAGCCCTCCTACACACCCCCACTGTGGCTGAGGTCTTCTCTCAAGGCTGTCTGACCTTCGTCCACTATTACAATCTGCTGTCCCCTGCTCAGCAGCTGACTGATTCCAGCCTTCACGGTACAAGGCTAAACCAGCAGAGCATGAGGATTAAGCCCAAGCCAGACATCCTTCCTTCAATGGACAAGGAGCAGCTCACAGCTTTAACCTGCTTCTCTGGGCAAACAGGGTATAGGCAGGCCCTTTGGGGCTGGCAGCCACTAAATCTTTCTGTAGGACTGCCTGCTTGGGAAGGCGGTCCAGAGTGTTAATCCAGTTTCACAGGCCATTGGCACTGCAGTCTCTTCAGGGTCCAGGAGCCATAAATTCCAGAAGGGCAGGCTTCCTTATGGGCAGTCTGCTGAAACACATGGCATCCCAGATACACACTTTCCAAGCAAATTCCAAAGCAACAGAGCATCTGTGAAGATGTGTACACTCTGACCAGGTCTCACTGGGGGGACCCTGTCCCTACCTGCTGCCATGCTTGGAGGCAACAGTTTGTTTGGGTGCTGAGTTTGAATGAAAGGCTCCAGTCCAGCATGGCCTAAGTTCCTAGGGCCTTGGGGCATTACGGCTCTGCTTCTCTGGGGAGCTAATGGAATGACTTACTCTAAATATCTATCCTCAAATTGTAGAAAGCACGTGGTCCCCACATACACCACCATATCTACACCTATGCCACACAAAATAGTGCCATGCATAAGGCAGCCCAGGAGATAGGGCCTGGGTGGGAATTATAAGGTCATTGTGTGAATTATGTAAAAGGTTAAATCACCGACTGTTCTTCCAGAGGTTCTGAGAGTTCAATTCCCAGCAACCACGTGGTGGCTCACAACCATCCGTAATGGGGTCTGACGCCCTCTTCTGGTGTGTCATATTAATGCCTACAGAGGTGAAAACATGCTGTTCTCCTACACGTCGAGTAGCAGTGAGGATCAGAAGGACCTTTCTTAATGGTAACTGGACAGTATCCACCATGGGCCTCAGAACCCACAGAGTAGGAAGAGAGGACCAATTCCCACATGGTATCTCTGACTTGCACAGTAGACCATGGTGTACACACACACACACACACACACACACACACACACACACACACTCATTCACTCACACTCACAAATAAATAGCTAAATAAATAAATAAATAAAACAAAAACAAAAGCTTTTTTTAAAACATAAAGAAGATTAAAAGGTGCTGGGCTTGGAAGGCAGAGATGTGGCTCAGTGGCCAGAATGCTCTCAGTGCAAACATAAGGGTGTGTGTTCAGACAGCATCACCCAAACCCGGCCATGCTGGCCTATAATCCTCGCACTGGAGGCGAAGGGGATGCAGAGGCAGGCATCATGGTCCTGATGATCAGACCCTGAGCCTCATGGTCCAGCCAGCCTGGAAGGGTAAGCAGTGGGTTCAGTGAGAGACCCAGTCTCAAAATATAGGCTGCAGAGTGATTAAACTTTGACCCCACTCACCCACCCACACACATGTGTGTGCACTCACACTACATGTGTGTCTATTCCCACACTGATAGTTACACATTCTCTCACACAGGGAGTCTTGAAGATGAAGGAAGCAGTCTAGGCAGGATATGAACCAGCCATCACCAAAGAGAAGGTTCTAAAGGTTTTTGTGTCCCTTATCCTGCGGCCAACAGAGACCTCTACTATTCATGCATTTAGAGAATGAACCATCTTCTCCATATATCTAATCACAAAATGCTCTTCTTCTCTCCCAAGTTAAAAACACCACCCACTCAAGGATGGATGGTTAATGGACTGGAGAGATGGCTTGGTGGTTAAGAGCACACATTATGCCCTCTTCTGACCTACATTGCCACCAGACACACATGTGGTACACAGACATACGTGTGGGCAAAGTGTTCAATGCACATAAAATAAAACTTTAAAAATCTAAAAGGAAAAAAAAATCTGTTAAGAAGAATGGTCGGTTAGTCACCGGTAGGAAAGAGCTGGGTCTGAATAATTCACGTGAAAACCTTTGGAAAGCCTCTCCTCAGCCCCTTCCTGTGGGTGTCTTTAAATCACATGAATTCAAAGTGTAGCCCAGGAACCGTCTACATTGCAGTCACCTGGGTGCTTGTTAAAGTTGTGGGTTTCTGGGCACCAGTTCTGCCAGGCTGTCTCTTCTGGTGGGTTCCAGGGATCTGCATTTGAAATAAGTCCCTTTGATTCTCATGTACCCTGAAGTTTGACAACTCGTGAAGACTGGAGGGAAGATGGTCTCTCTGAGCAGAGACAGCTTCCTATTAAGTGACCTGCTTTCTGCTCCAGGAGCTCCCAAGCTTGACAACAGCAGAGAGCCGCTCACCTCACACTTAACGCTCCACCTCTGCTGTAGCCACGGCCGCAGTCTCCTGTACATCAGCCACAGGAAGGCAGAGAGGTTCAGAGTGGCTGCTGGACTTCCCTGTGTCACACAGCTTTTTGAGGAATTGTCCCTTTTACAGTGAATACTTTAGTCACTGACATTTACAATCCAACCCAGGGATTCAGATTTAATATTCTTGTGTGGGGGTTTCTTAGCCACACACCGGAAAGGTTCAACCTGGAGTTCCAGAAAGTTCTGCTGTGCTCTATCTACGTGAAGCTGTATGAGTCAGCTACCTGCCAGTCTTACATGGACCCTCTTGCCCACAGTTTCACTGGAGAAGACCAAGACCTCAAGGGCTCTTACACCACAGTCAGGTGCTGTTGAGGGTGGTTTTGCTCATCTTTTGGACATTTGCGGAGTCGGGGAGGGTGGAATTAGAATTCTAACCCAAGCAATGAAGTCTTTCTGCTTCCATGGAACATTTTCTTTAGTTCGGCCATCAACCAGGTTTAGGCTTTCTGGAGACATTTCAGTTGAGGAACTGGAGCAAAAATGACAACTTTCTGACCAAACAACTCTAACTATCTTCGGCGGCCATGATGTGCTTGCTCAGCTGAGCCTGGATGGCGTTCACCTGTGGCTCCGTGGAGCAGCACTGAGGATGCCTCACTTGCAGAGCATCAGCTTGGGAAGAAGCCTGGCTCCTGTGAGAACTCCTCAGGTCTTGGTTCTAGATATGAAATTCTAATGTGCGTTTCAGGAAAAGCCTCCTGTGGGTTTCTTTCAAATATTGGGTTAGAACCTGTCTCAACCACCACTTCTCCACCCTGACAAGCTGACAAGATGGCGCCAGCGCTGGGAAGGGCAGCAGATATCAGTGACAAGTGACTTAGAACACCACAGTAGGTGTCAGTCCTCGGTGGGCATTTAGATAGCAGTTTAGGCTGGTGGGTGTATTATAGGTTTGCACAGAAGGCTTGCAACTTTGAAACTGTTCCCTTTTATAGTTTGATAACACATTCATTCTGACTCGAAAAGGGAGTAGGTCCTAAGGAGCCACACACTCCCACATGGGCTGGCTGTAGCTTTTTCAGCTGTAATGATTGTTTAATGGCCATGTGAGAAAATGCTGCCCAAGGTCCTCAAATCAACTGGGTTTTATTAAGCACTCCTAAAAAAAATCACAGGGAAGGGGCGGGAAGAGTCGATTAATTGACAGTAAGTCTGAGAGCAGAGGTGAGTCCTCTTCCTGCAGAGACAGTGGTGTTGAAGTCACTGGGACCCCCTCACCAACACAGAGGCAAAGCACCTGGACTCCTCCCAGAGGGATGTGGAGCATAAGATATGAGTTAGGGAAACTGAGGCAGGAAAGCTCACATAGTGATAGTGTAGCAGAGATCTCCAATGGAATGGACAGACTCAGAGGCCATCTCTTCCTTCTGTCCTGTGGATCCTGCCGAGCTCACGCCCACCCGAGGACTATGGGAACTGTGGAGTTGAATGGTGTAAACCGCTGTGTTCGGAGCAAACAAAGATTAACAAAGTAGCTTTCACGGCTGAGCCCCACAGTGGGGAGATGGCAAAGTAAAAGAGCCATACCTGCCATTAACACAGCAACCTTCTAGGCACCTGATACTGCTGAGGTCAAACACTGGCTCAATCTCCAGATGATGAGTTTAAGGCTTCCAGGAGTGAGAGTCATCTCAAACCATGTCTCTGAAGGAGTGGTTGGGCCAGGCAGGGTCCTTAGCCACCCTGCCATGCTCATTTAACATGTTCTGTATATGAAGAATGAGGTGCGCCCAGGGGTACAGGGAGAATGGAGAGAAAACACTGTCCAATTCAGATTTGATTCTTACTAAACATTAAGACCTGTGGCAGAGAACTTAACATATCCCTCTCAGCTTTAGTGACCAAATAACATGGTGCTAAATGGGATGAAGGATGGAACACCGGGTATATCGGTCTCCAACAGGTCACATAGTAGCTGATGAGGTAGGACTGCCTTCTCTCCCCTGTCTGTCTCCTGCATTGCAACTATAAATGGGTGGGGCAGGGTGCACTGTGAAACAAGAACTCACAAGCAAGGCAGGTGGGGGTAGAGCGGGTGGGCACATACATCTTGTGAAGAATCACAAGTCCCCACGCACAGGAGGTAGGTATGCCCGGGGGCACTTCTTACAGCAGCATCCATCTTGCAGGGGAGTTGGGAGTAACCTGATGTCCATCTTTTGGAAATACGAGGATCAGGTGGACATCTATTGTGGAGTTAAGATATGTATGCATTTATCATGTATGTGTACAACAGGGATACAAACCGTGTAAAACGGTTTGGAGAAAGAAAGCAGAAAACACAGCCCCGTTTTATTTGTGTCAGCAAAGGATGTCGGCACACTCAAGTATGCTGCATTTTTTTTTTTTTTTTTTTTGTAGTGGTATATACTCAAGTGTATACTTCAGGTTCATTTGTGTTACTTTGATTAAAACATCCTGACAAAAAGCATCTTAGGGGAGGAAGGGGTTTATTCCACTCTACAGTCCCAGGTTATAGTTCATCATCTTAGGAAAGCCAAGACAGAAACTTTAAACATCTAGTCATGTCCTATCCACTGTCGAGGGTAGAAATAAACACAGACATGCTTGCTTGCTTCTGCTCCATTCAATTTCTCTGTTATCCCTGGACCCTCTGGCACCACCCATAATGGATTGGGTCCTCCCACATCAATTCCTTTAAGATAGTCCTCAGAGATGTGCCCACAGGCCAACTCAATGTAGACAGTCCCTCAGTGAGATTCTTCCCAGGTGATGCAAAGTTGACACAGCTAACTGTAACAATATTTATGTGAATAACGCCCCTGAAAGTTGTCCACATTCAAACACTCAGAACCTGTGAAGGTGTCCTGGAAAGAGATCATCAAAGGTGCACATGGAATTAGGGTTGCAAACCAGCTGACCCCGAGACAGATGTTTTCCTGGAGCTTTGGGTGGTCCCAGTGCAAAGAAGATGACCCAGGTCCTCGTAAGACAAGGAAGGTAAGAGAGAAAACGCATGCAGCAGAGGTGTGAACGGAGACTGGACTGCTCACTCCTGACCCTGAAGGAAAGGAAGCAAGAAGCTGAAGAATTCGGGGCAACTTCTGGAAACTAGATTCGGCAGTAAAATGGACTCTCTGGAGCCCGAAGAAGGAACACGGCTTTGCCAGTAATCCACTGACTGCCAATGAGCTCTTCTGGACACACACACACACACACACACACACAAATAATGATGATGATTTTTAAATCACCAACCGATACCTCTCGTGAACTGAGACACAAAAATTTCTCCCGTAAATGTCAGCAAATCAGTCTAGTGGTGCACAGAGTGGTTATATGCCAGATACATGCGATTTCCCCAGTGTGCTGAGCCGGTCCAATACTGGAAAATAAACCAACAGTCTGCCACAGCTACAGACTAAAAAAGGAAAGTCACACAATCAGAACAGCGGATATGGAACAACCACAACACCACAAACTGAACAAACTCTAAAACCACTCACAATAAAACTGTTTCAGAAAACGAGAAACAGAGAACATCCTGAAAATGGCAAAGAATATGTGCAAACGCTCACACCCCAGGCAAGGCTTTTTAAAACGTTTTAACTATGTGCACAGGGAGGTGTGCATGTCTGAGCGAGTACAGGTTCCTGAGGAGACCAGAAGAAGGCGTCCGACCCCTGGATCTGGAGTAGTGGTTATGAGCCACCAGGCATGGGCACCAGCAACCACACTCAGGTCCTCTGAAAGAGCAACATACAGTCTTAACTGCTGAGCCATCTCTCCACCCACACTGTGCTTTAACATATATATTTCTCAAAGGGCTATAGAGCTGGTTCAGTCCTTGCTGGCTAACTAGACAGCCTACATGGCTTCCTTGAAGAGTTCAGGCTAATAGGAGAACCTGTCTCAAAAGAAAAAACAAAAACAAACAAACAAAAAGCAAACAACAAAAAAAAAAAAAAAAACCCAGAAAACAAAATATGACACCAAAACAAAAAACAGGTAGAGGAATAATACCTAAAGTTAACCCCTACCCCCCCACACACACACACACCTATGTAAACCTACACACACAAAGCATTTCATTAGTATGTACTAATTTTATAGACTGATAGGTTTCATTGTGATTTTTTTTCATAATTGCATGGAACAGACTTGGATCATGTCTATCTCCTGACATGCTTCATGGTGACAGGCTGGTCATTTCCTTCCTTAAGACTATAAACAGGACGAATACAACGATTCTTGCCACACTTACTCAGGATGGTACCGGAGTGGAGGGAAGCATGTACTTAGGGGGGTGGGGGAAGCATGTACTTAGTGGGCCTTCCAGATTTCCCCCTGAGAAATCTCCATCTCCCCTCAAGACAGATAAGAACCTCAGAGACACAGGACTGTGACGTCATCTTAGGTCCCTAAGCTATGTAAACAGCAGGACATCCACCTCAGGTTCCTCCCATCGGCCTTGCTTGCGAGCTTTAATATTTTTAATAGAGTATTTCCCCTTAGCATCGATTATTGGATTCAAACCTTCACAGCAGCCCTTTGTTCTTTTGAAGCTAAAGAGCTCTCCAAGTTACCATCAATCCATTCTAAGCTAAGAGAAAAGAATCCAATTGTGAGCTGTCCCGTACTGCCTGCTATCAGAAGGAGAGTTTGCCCTCTCTAACTCTCCACAAATCACACACCGTTTTCTTCTTCATTGGCTCCTCACATCAGATCCGTTCCTTTCACCTTGCTGCCTTTGCTGGACTCCTCCTGTGGCAGGATTAATTGCTCCCTGCTCTGAATCCCGTATCACTTCATAGATGCACCTCCCACTGCGCGTGACATTTGCTATTAAGGCTCCTGCCCGCTGCTCTCTGTACCAGTTAGACCTGGAGAGCTCACACAGAGGCTCATGGAAGCATCTTCTCCCCAGCATCTAGCATAAGCTCTGCTGTAAAGGAACCCAATAGCAGGATTTGGGGCAGCTCAGTTTGGAAGTAGGGATTATTGGCACATAGAAGGGAGTTGGGGACTTGGAATCACGGTGGGAACACTGGAGAGATGGGAAAAACTCAGTCTAAAGACCCCATTGAGGACACACAGCTAGCTAGTGACAGTGCCGGGCTTTGACACAGATCTGTTGTCTTTCATTTGTATAAACACACTCTTTCTGCTGATGCCCTGCCCTATAGCTCTGGAGGGACCACAGTCCAGGGAAGCAGCGGGTGTGGGATGGGGCTTAATTCATCTCTCTCTGCGGAAGCTAAAGGGAAAGAAAGGGCCTTGTTCCTGCTGTGCAGAGACTAGGCACAAAATCAGAAAAATCACTCCATGCTCTAAAGAGCTTCAGAAAACAGAACGCAGACCACAGAGCCCAGCCTATCACAAGTTCAACAAAGTTTTGGCACACTGAACTCTGAACTTTGAGAAGTCTCGAATCTTTAGCGATTGCTTATTGCCCGCAGGATAGACGCAGTTAGTCCTGTGCCTTCTGGGCATGCCCTTAGCTGCAATCCTTATTGAAGTTTCTGGGATGCTGCTTTCAAAACTGTTCAAATTCCTTCACTCAAGTGTTCTGAGCACTTATGTTGATAGGGAATACTTCAAAGGGTACATCTTTACTTTATCAAATCTGATCTAATTTTGCAGATGGAATCAAAGAGGTTCATTTTGAGTCTAGTCAAGTTTGCCAACCAACCCAGAGAGGAAGCATCAATGCCTTGTCGTCTGGATAATTAACCTAAACAGACAGACTGAAGACACTGGGGTCTTCAGCCATTCTGTCCCAGAGACCCCGGGTGAAAACAGAGGTGTTTCTTAGAAGAGAGGACACAGAGAAGAAAGGGATGGATCGCTGACACCCTCCAGCCCCAGGGTAGCTGGTCCTTCTCCCCAGCAGGGAAAGACAAGATGGGTGTTCCGGGGTAGCCTTGTGAAGATGGAAGATGTAATGAGCCTCCGAGTGCGTGATGGTCTTTGGAGAGAGCTGTGTGGCAAAAGGGAGCCCTAGATGTCGGCAGCCAAGGCCCCAAGTATTAACCTTTACCCGGAGCTGTAGGAACAATTACGCACCTCTTCTCCCAACCCAGTCGTCTTTATAAAGCCCCAAACTGGATGCCAGTGTTAATTCACCTCTGATATCACCGTTTGAAGCTGGATCCAGGCTTGGCTTCAGCTCCCTAGCCAGACAGTAATTTCCAACTGAGCTATTATAATTGTTACAGTAAAATGTCTGTCTGCATACAACACACCAGGCTCGGGAGGGGAAGAGCCATTGATTCTGGCATTCTGAAAAGTTCTCTGTGGCTCAGAAAAGAGAAGGTCCTAGCTGGGTTTGCTTTATAATAGACATCTATCTATCTCTAAAGAGATATGCACACAGGGGCAGCCCTCTGCAAAAACACTGGTAGTGGTGTGTGGGTGGGGGCGGGGTTTTTCCTCCCTCCACGTCCTCATCTTTCAGGTCTCCTTTAAAAGCCCATCAAAAACTTTCCCTATGAGCTGCATGGACCTCCCTCGGCTTTGGACACCTTCAGAGGGCATTATACACATTTACCAACCATAGGGAGGTCTGTGGGCCAGGATAACAGAGCTTTTGTGTGCTGACCATGCAAATAGGCCATGAGGAGGCTCTGCCACTCAGACTTCTGCTCATCGATTTTGGCTATCAAGTGACAAGGACTTCACCCTTCCCCGGGGAGAGAAAAGGCAGGGCAGACCAGTAGGGGTGGAGACCCTTCCTCCATTGCTTCATTTTGTACCCACTGGCTGTAAGCTCACCTACTTGCCTTTCTTTGGGATGCTTCTCTGCCAAGTCCTCACAGTGCTTGGGTCCTGGAACCCTGACTAGAGGTGCAGAGGGAAGAAAGGAAGGACAGACACACAGACAGAAGAGACAGGGTCAGATGATCTGTGCTCACTGAAGCAGCTGGCAGATCAGTGCACTTGCTCCGAACAGTTGAACAGAGAGGCAGGGTGAGTCCGTACCTTGCACAGCAGGGCAGGCCTAGCTGATCTTGATAGGCAGCCACTGTGGGAAAGCCTCCTTCAGGCCATAAATATTGTGGGAGAAAAAGTTAGGCTGGAGACTTTCTCTACACACTGTCAACATCCACACCCAGACCAGAAGGAAGGCCTTACCACTTCCCCTGGATCTAAGGCACTGGTACCCTTGACATGGCTGAGCCACAGGCAACAACACACGCTGGCCCAGGACTTGACTTCTCCGCAAACTTCTCTGCCAGCAGCCGAGCCCTCTGGGGCAGAGCTGAGCAGGTCCCCAGTGCTGGTTAGCAGATCGGCTTCTGTGACTAACCACTCCTCTCAGCGATTCTGAACATGGCCTTGAACATTTTAAAACTTTCTGTACTCTCTCCTTAGCTCCTCAGGGTTGTTTTCTGCAGTCAGGCAAAGCTACACAGGCTATACATACACATACACACACACACATACATACACACACACATACACACAACATACACACACACTCAGGCAAGCTACACAGGCTACACACACACACACACACACACACATATACATACACACACACATACATATACACATACATACATATATATCCACATACATACACATACACACACATACATACATATCCACATACATACACATACATACACATACATACACACACATACACACACATACACACACACACATACACACACACACATACACACACACATACACACACACACATACACACACACATACACACACACACACACACACACACACACACACACACACACACACACACGTGTGAAGGCTTCCATTGTCTTGACATTCCTAACAACTGTTCCGTTATTTTTAAATAGTAGCTAAAATTCCTTTCAAGCCAGAGCCAGCGCTGTCCCAACCCAGATCCCTGCTTCCTCCCATGTTTCCTCCTCCTTGAAGCCTTCCTGGATGCTCTTCCCTGCATGTGGAATGTGCCTGCACAACCAGTCCTCACCACTGACACTGCCCTATGCTTCACCCCTTCTCCTCAGATGACTGTCACTTCTTCCGGGAAGTCCTCCCTAACTAGGTCATGCCCCTTACCACAGGTTCTTGAGTCACCCTGCTCCCTCCGTCCAGAGCTCTACCTAAGGTTCCAGCTCTACATGTAACACCTGTTTGCACACATACAGGTTTGCACCCACGTAATTACTGTCCACCTGTTTTCTGGAATGCAAGTTCAAAGGGAGCAGAAACCATGGCTGGTATTTCCCTTGTTCACCACTGTGGCCAGCATATACTAGACTCAAAACGTTCCATCGATTCTTGCTGAAGTGATTACATAACTTAATTACGTAACTTTAAAAGGGAAAGCGACAAACCAACGTTTCACAAGCAAGTTCCGGAGTCAGCTTGTCTGGATTAATGTCTCCTTTCGCCACAGGCTGTGTGATGTCGGACGGATCACTTAACTTTGCTGCACTTTGCTCTTCAGGTAAAAGGAGATAAAGTAGATAACTCAGAACTGGGCTATTATGAGATACTCAAGACATGTCTGGCCCACAGTCAACAGCCCACTGCCCAAGGTATTGTAGGGATGCTCTGGTGTGCACATGGTTCTCAGGGCTATGTGTGTCTTTTTGGAAAAACCCTGGTAACAGGCAGGAGTGCTTGTCCTCGGGGTGAGATAGGTAGCAAGTGCTCCATCAGGGCAGAACTCCACTGGTGTGACCCTGGATCATTTCCTTGGCTGTCCTAGGCTCCTGTGTCCTCGTGTGTGACATGGGGGTAGTCAGAGAGTCCTGTCCTCACACAGTGTGGAGGCAGGTACACAGGGAGTGAGCTGTGTGCTCCTCTCTGGGCTGTGACTGCTGTCCCTGCTCCGGTCACTGTCCTTTGAGGGAAGAGTGTAAAAAACCTCTCAGTTTGAATTGGCCAGCTCCTGCAGGCACAGCCACCAACCTTCCTAACAAGATTTGCATTTTTTTCAGAGCCCATGGGGAATCTCAGAAGGCCTCCAACTGTCCCCAGAAATGACAGTGACAATGACACTGGTGTCTCTTCCTTCAATAAAAGACCCCCTTCCTTCCCCAGCGTGGAGAGCTCGCATGGAGGGTGCAGAAGACAAAGGCCTGGAGCACAAAGGGTTAATCCCAGCAGGACTGCCCATCTGGAGGTGATGCTGTCATACAGCCAGAATGGCTGGGTTGTGCTAGTCTGGGGCTGAAACAGAGAGCTGCTTCCTTCCTTGGCCAATAATTTAAGACATCAAAGAAAGTCCTTCCCAACTCAAGGCTGTTGCAGCAAGCCCGGGCTAATGGTCCTCTGATGTCCACACTGTAAGCTAGGGGCTCCAGAGGGGCAGGAGTAGCCATGGAACAGGGGGTGGAAAAAGAGAAGACCCCCACACATAACAGATGCTCCAAGTGTGATGTACACTAGGATCTTAAGAAGGGTTTTCAGCCAAAAGCATCAGTGGACCTTCTTAAGAAAAGGGGGGTCCATTCCCCTCATTGTGTCCGAGAGAAAGCTTGGACCTAGGGAAGGCCAGACTTTAGTGAAGAGTCATTATCAAGCCAGCAGAGGCCCAGACCCCATCCTGCCCAGGCACAAGGATGGTCAATAAAGGATTTAAAGAAGCAAGCCAAGTGTCAGCAATGAAATGATTTGGGTTGAGCGTGGGATAGAAGTAGGAGAGTCTTGGGGAAAGTACTTTCTTGCTGTTGTCAATAAAGCCTGGACTGAACCCAGCAGGGCAGGCACCTGCTCTTGATTTTTTTTGCATGAGGGAAAACTGTAGTGAGAGGGGAGAAGGCCGCAGTCTCCCACCTGCAGCTCCAAGACATGGATGTCCTAGGCACCTCTCACCGGAAGCATTGGATGTGACAACTCACTGATGGTGGCATCTGACTGGGGAGCCAGGCAGGCAGCCTTGACTTAGGGCGAAGCATCTAATGCCTCTCTCTGGGCTCTTGCAAGATTGAGCTCTTGCCTCTGGAGCTCTAAGGAGCTGTCCATGAGAACATCCATAACTGAGTCACAGCTGTCAGAGCACCGTGGCCGGATAATCACCTCTGAGCAATTACTGGGAACCTCAGCCTGGCTCTCTTCTTGACTTCCTGTTATGGTGGCTGGTGAAGTCCAAAGGACCATGAGCAGGAAGGGACATCCAAAGTGATCTCAACTCACACTTTTGTTCTGTAGATGAGGGTGCTGAAGCTCAGAACAACACCCCAAAAGGACCCTGCTCAAGTTAATACACACACACACACACACACACACACACACACGAATGAAACAATAGATCTGTGCCTCTGGGTAGAAGACTGTGTCAGACCTGCCAGAAACCTGATGCACTCCCACCCCTCCACCCCCTACCCCCACCCCATTCTCACTCTTAGACCCACTTCCTCTCAGACTTCAAACTTTATTTTACAAATTGCTATTCTGTTGGGAAGAAGTCCTAGCTTCCAGTAAGTCATGATACCCCCCCCCCCCCCCCGTCTTCACACATTATCAGTCAACTGAACCACAGCTGACCGGTGCTGCGCTGAAGCCAGCCAGTACTGTCGGTACTGAGCCATGTCGTATCTCCTGGTCAGGGGAGGGGTTCACCCCATTTAGTCTTGCCTGAGATCTACTTCCAGGGCAGTGGGTGAGGTTTACTACAAACTGACAAGGAGAAAGAGGGCTGAGTTAGCCAAGGAAAGGGCTCACTTTCCTTATAAGTGAGGCGCCGTCAAGGTCAAGACCTTGAACCTTTCCCTGAGACTTCAGGAATTAACAAGAACACTCTCCAGATCCTGGAGCATGCCTAAACACACAAACAAACAAAACAAAACAAAGAGGTAAAAACAATACTTATTTGCTTTGTCAATCAAAACGAGAAACATAGCACTATGCCAAATCAAGACGTACCTAAGGAGAACCAGGGAAGAATTTCAACTCCATGTCCTGATGGCTGGGGATGGGGGTTCATTAGCCATTCATCTCTGCGCTAAGTACTTCCATCCATCCTTCTTTCTATCCTTGCATATCCATCTTTCATTCATTCATTCATTCATTCATTCATTCATTCAAGGAAGTCAGAGTCAAGACGTCTGCTAGCTCCCCCCCCATAACCACTGGACACCCTGTTTCTGCTGCCCTACCCCAGCCTGTCTCTGCTCCAAAAGGGGTGCCTGATGAAAGTACAGCAGACTCTGTGCATTTTAAAGAGCTAGCCTATTTTCAACTATGAAATAATATGTGGCATAGAAAAACAGCGTGTAGGATGAAAAAAAAAAGATCCTGTTTAGTTTCAGTGTGACATTTGCCTGGGGGAAGAAGTGCCGAGCTCATTGGCAGGCCTATTGTTGAAGCCCTGACCAGCCGGTTACAAAGTGTCATCATTTAATATGCCAGTCAGCTCTGCCTTTTCCAGGCCAGTCACTCCTTTTGTGCTGGAGCAGGAATAGGAGTGGGGTACAGAGGAGGAGCTGAGAGTATTGGGGTGAAAGAAGGAAGGGGAGGAGTGCCCAAGTAAGGGGGAGGGGCACCAAGGGAAGGGGGAGGGGTGCCCAAGAAGGAAGGAGGAGGGGTGCCCAAGGAAGGTGGATAGGCACCCAAGAAGGAAGGCTTTAGAAACATTTTGCCATTTAAGTTCCCTCACATCTCCAGGCAGAGCTTCCTGGTTCCCACAGGCTTGGACCAGCCAGAACCTAGTGGTTCTTGGTTACCATGGCCACCCAGGCATGGCATCTGTAAATTAAAGACCTGGTTCTGCCTATACTCCCCAGATACGTGTGTCTTAGTCCCCACTGGTACTGAATTTCCAGATGTCCTCAGAGCTGGGGTCACTTTCTGTCCTCAGATGACAAAGTACCAGCTCGTCAAAAGATGGGCAAAAGGGTCAACAGATCCGAACCTATTACTGCCTCCTGCAAGCTCAACACATCCCTGTTTAGACATCAGCGAAAGATCCCAGCTTCCTTTCATGACTGTGAGCTTTGTATCCAGCCTACCATTAACAGGGTTCAGCCAATGCAGGGCTTTTGACTCTCTCTCTCCCCATCACAGCCCCCTCTCTCTCTCACTGTCAGCCTTTTCTTCATCAACTATATTTGTTACAATCAAGTCCCGTCAACTGTCACAGCTCACATACAGACTGCCAGTAAATATGTCTTTCCACTCATTAGACATTCCCCTAGTCACCTTGGGATTTCTACCTTGTCTGTCTCACTCCAAAAAACTTTTGTTCAGAAGTATAAGACACCCACTGAGCAATGTCAGCTTGCGGCCATTACCTCAGGAAGTGACAGAAAACACCCAACTGTCACTCATTAAGATCCATTTTTTCCAGAGTTGATGTAAGTCAGACTTTGCCCCCAAAACGAATCATGATTTATTTAATATATTTGCTTCTACAAGTGTCAGCTCATCAACTTAAAACGTTCCTCCTTTAACTCTATTGAGGGCTGTACAGAAAGTTTTCTTTGAAACCTAGTTTTTGCTTTAAGGCTTAATAATTAAAACAGAACCAAGAACAGTAGAGACGCTGCTCTATGGGTGCACTTTGGTGGCCCCTAGTTTTATAATTATATGTACAAAGCAGTCCTGTTGGAATTATCGCTGGACACGCTGGGAAAATTGCCTCCCACTGAGCAGGCTGGCTTTTTCTGCCGGGCGCACTGGGCTGGGGCAAGATGAAATGAAAACCAGGGATGGTTTGAAAGCAGGGACAAAAATAACAATTAGGGAAGGGAAGAGGAGGGAAGCTCAGCTTCTTAATTGCTCGGCCTGTGCGCCAGCGGGCATCTCCCTGTCACACGGCAGGAGTGTGAGGACCCAGGAGGACCTGGTGCTCTGCAGAGGCCTACAGGACACAGACAAAGGTGTGTGTTGGCTACAGCTTCCTGGAAAAGATGCCCCAGGCCTTGCTTTGACCTGGATTTGGGTAGAGATCAAAGCCTGAGCCCAAGAGAAAGGTGATTTGACGGGCTGATGGCTTCCTATGGGGGGTCACTCCGGCCCAAGGTCATTTTCAGCCACTCTACCTACCTCGGATTCACTGTATGAGCTTTCCCTCTGGAGAAGGGCTGAGCATCATGGGAGGATCTGCTTGGAAGGGGGGGTTGGGGGAAGGGATCCTGCCCAGAAACCTAGCTCCCCCTAGACTCTGCAAGAGGAACTGCAGCTGGCTAGGCTGCAGGTAACACAGAGTAACGGATCCTGCTACCAGCTCCCAACACCACAAAAATGTAGACCTCGGACCCCCACATTCCCCTCATCGGTAAGAGGGACCATAGGGTAGAAAAGCGAAAGCGAACGTCGATACAAATGGTCCCAGATGAGCTCTGAGGAAGAGCAGGAAAGGGAAGGAAGTTTACACTAGACTGTCGGTGCGCTGCACGGAGAGCCAAGCCCTGCAAGGGCATGTAGGCTCAAAGGCACGCAGAGCCCTTCCCAGGGAAGAGCTCACAGTGCTCAGTCTAATATTCCCTCAGCTATTGTTTGTATGTTTGTTTGCATATTAAGACACAGAGAGAGAGTTCTCAGTCTGCTCCAGGGCTGAGCCTTGGAGTTAGGACACCCATCTCAGAGTGGCAGAGGCCACTGCATGTCTTCAAGAAGCATTTTGGACACAGGTTCTGGAAAGCAAGTCCCCAGGAGCTGAAGTGGGACACCACACCATCCGAGGGAGGCAGCCTGCTTGCTTGAATCTATTCTAACATTCTTAAAACTCAGATTGCAGGAGAAAGTCTCTGTCCACTCTCACTAAACCCTCACGTTAGAACCTCCCCATGGCTTCTCATCTTGGCCAACGAAAGCCAAGCTACAGGTGAAGAGACGCAGAGTCCCCCATTCACCCCGGACTCCCTTCACTCTCAACTCTGCCCAGCTTCATGATGGGTCTAGCTAACTCTCTTGGGCAGAACCCTGGATTTCCAGATCACAGTGCGGTATCAGCTCCACCTTAAAATCTTGAAGCATTGATGGTTTTCTATTGGATCCCTGGAGTTTAAAATTTTGAAAACAGCTTTATGAAACATGAGGTGTTGAAAACCAACATGGTGGCTGCCCAGGAGTTGGGGAGGAAGAGGAGGCAAGAAAAGATGGAGTGGAGGTTACCTCTTTTCAACAGCTTTCCAATTTCTCCACAGTTTCCAATGGGCTTTTCCTAGACAGGAGAGTCTGGCCCACTGGAGCAAGGCCGTGTGTCTATGACCTAGCTTCTGGGTAGAGGGAAGAGAGCTGGTCTTGCCCCTTAAACCTCTGTTTTCTCCAATATCCAAAGAATAGAGAATTTGCCAACTGGGAGGAATTTCAGCTGCAGGCTCTCTAAGGCAAGGGTGGCAAGGATACCTTCTTTCCTCAGTCTTCCAGCCAAGCACCCTGTGGAACACTTTCCATCCTCCCATCTTCCCGGGCACTCGAAATAAGGCCGTTTACCCCAAGTTCCCACTGCATACCTACCCAGATCCTTAACAAAACAGGCAAAGCCCGGAGGGGAAGACAAGTTAGCCAGCAAATGGAACACTTTCATGCTGTTCATGACCCTCGGCTGGGAAGGTAAGATTGGATATGGTAGTGTTTGACCAGGTTGGCCCATTTCTAACCCTTTATCCCAGCGCTATAAAACCGTTACCTGTTTTAAGAAGTGAAGGCCTTTAATGCTCTGGATGTGCAGAAGAAGCTGGGCTCCCCTTCCACTTAGAAGACAGGAACCATGGAACCTGTTGGAACCTTTATTTCCCCCTCAACCCCCACATAAAGAAGCCTTTACTTGTCGAGCACTGGTAAGATCATTAATGATCCGACGCTGGGAAGAAATAGGGACTTAATTAGAAGTCGGAGTAGGACAGGGTTAGGAAAGCTGCATCTCCTTGGTGACCATAAGCCTAAATAGTCCCACTTTTCAGAACAGCTCCAAAAAGAGACAGATGTATGTTCTCCCTTCATTGGAGGCCTAACTCAAGAGACTAGCTGAGATCCTGTTTCCTCCATGAAATGGTTATTGATGAGTGATCCCTGTTTCTAAGATCCGGGGTGCAGCCTTCCACACCACTACTGTTTGATTCTTAGTGCAGCATTACCCACTCATCTGTCAAGACCCTCAGCGAGCCATGCTGTGGACTACCCTGATAAGCCAGGCCAAGGACAATAAAACATATTTCAATAGACAAGAAAACTGGGACATGGGTGGTCATGACTTTACGGCCACAACCATCTTAGTAGGGCCTTGAGCAGCCACAATAAAATGGACCATGAGTAGTTTAATATACTCTACCCAGACCTTTGTATGTAGAGAGAGTGTGCATAAGTGTGGGGTGCTTTGTAGCCTGTGACATGTATGTATGTGCATGCATGTATGTAGAGACCAGAGGCTAGTCTCCTTCAAAAACCTTGTTTTTTGAGACAAGTCTCTCACTAAAACCTGAAGCTGGCCTGGCTGGCCAGCAAGCCCTTAATATCTGTCTGTCTGTGCCTCCTCACACTGGAATTACAAGCTTCTAGCATTCCCAGTTTTTCTTCTTTTGAATGTTGGTCCCCATGCTTTTGGGACAAGCACGTATTGACCGTGCCACTTCCCCAGCCCTTGAACTCTGTATATTTTAGAACCAATATTTGCTACTTGTTATGAGACACTGACAAATCGCGCCACATCATCTGAGTATGGGCTTGTAGATAAACGATGTTTAACCCCAGCTCCCTTTGGGAATCAACTGAGAGATTTTAAACATGTCTCTGTCCAGGATTTTTCCCAGGGGCTCTGAGTCATTGATGTGGGGTCTAGCCTGAGCGCTGGGTTTTTATTGTCATTCTTACTCCTAACAGTTCTTCAGAATGGAGAGGTCTATCTCAAAGCCTACTGTGCTCACTGGAGGTGTGCCCTCCATCCAGGATGAGCTGATAAAAACACATTCTGATATAGTGGGAGCAGGCAAGAGCCAGGATTCCGCAACTCATACAAGCTCCTAGATGATCTTGATGCTGCTGCAGGTCTGAGGACTGGCCACATTTGGAGCAGACAGACTCTAAACTGGGTTTTCCAACCATGTGACTATTGACATATTCAACCAAAGTGTTCTTTATGCTTCGGTGAGAGGAGGCTATCCCAGGCATTGTAAGATATTTAGGATTTAGTGACAACCAAAATGTCTCTGGGCATTGCAAAATGACATTGGAGGAAGATGATCACCCCTTCCCCCAGCCCAGCCCCCACACTGAGATCCATTGCTATGGAGGATGGGTGTTGAGTTTAGCATCCTAAAGGGCTTTACCTCCCGGCCAAAAGATCCAGCAAACTCCCCTGTTCATTATCCTCCCACACTTAACCTATTTGCTGACTTTTAAATGACTTAAAAGATTCCTTCCCATTCCTTCACAAATGACCCCACCAATTCTTAGCGCCAAGAGATGCCTCAACTCAGACAGGAGAAGGAAATTAGCCGTAACGGCAGGCGTGTTCTCTCTTCAGTTTTCAGTCCTCGGTAGAACCCTTTTGGGTAGGTCATACCCCACACGACACCTGAGAATAGAGAAACAAAGTCACTTGGCCCAAATAACATGACTGGCAACCCATAGAAACAGATGCAAATATTAATAGCATCCGTCTTCAGATTGTTTTCCACTGGAGCTCGTGAGCCAAAGGATACCCATGCTCCTGCCCACTCCCCCCAGTATAATGAGCGCTGGACCAACATCCCGGAAGAAGGACCAGACAAAGAGAGTGCTCGGTTCTGCGGGACCAGAGGAAGGAGGGAAGAGGCCCTCTTGAAGGATGTGACAGGTGAGTTAAGTGACAAGAGGAATTCCTAATGATCAATTCACCTGTCGTTGTCCACCCTCACTGAACCCTGCGCTTCTTAGGGGGACAGTCTGTTGTTTGTGCGTTTCTCCTTAGTTCCTGGCATGGTGCTGGGCACGCGGCGGGTGTTCAGTAAATATTTGGCGAATAAATGAACAGGCCAAGCAGAGAACAGCATGGGGAAGAACACAGAGACCTGTAAGCATGCTGGGCGCTGGAGGAAGGGCAGATAGACGTGGGGTGAATGGGGACAGTGGGCAGACAGGTCTCTGCCATTTTGCTCTCTGCATGGAGCCATTGCACTAGCTCCTACTGTGCTCTGGGGTAAGGTGTGGGGTTTCAGAAGCTGCAGGGCAGGGTCTCCAAGACCTGTGTTCATCTATCAAACTCAAGACTGTTTCAAGGTAGGACAAGTTTCTAATGGGTTCGGAAAATTGAGATGAGGAAGATTAGCTCTGATTCCTACGTGGAGAAGGGAACATAAGCCTTCCCTTTGCTTTTTAAATACTCCACTATCCTAACGCATAGAAGGACTCATGCCCTGAAAGCTACAGATAGCTAACCACAGAGGGAAAGCTGGGGAGCTTTTGCCTCTGGATGGAAGGATCAATGGGGCACAGACTCTAGAAGGAGCTATCAATGGACAGTAGACTCTGGGAACAGAGGGACACATTAAGTATCAGTGAAAACCTGACTATGAGATACTCACTGTCTGAGACAAAGGGTTTGGCTTTGTAACCACTTCAGGTAAGTTTTGAAGGAGAGAAGGTGGGTATCTGGAGGTGAAAAGACACAAGGGAGCAGCTCAGCATTTTCAGCATGTGCTCTGGGTGGTTAGCGTTGTCAGTGGGATGCAGAACCAACAGGGAGGTGGAGAGATGGGCCTCCACGCATGCCTAGAGGGGATTGTCTTGAATACATTGACTGATGTGGGAAGATCATATCATAATGATAATAATAGATAGGTGGCAATGTGAACAATGTATACTGCATGCCGCGGATAAGTTATTAAGTGTTTAGGGTGTGAATGATCTTTTTAGGAGAGGCAGGGCTTCTTTTTAGGAGTTCATATTGCAGTTCAAATGGGCTGGCTCTGACTGGGGAGAAGAGTAGAGCTAGGCCCTGGTGTCAGATGGGCTGGGGGCTGTGAGTTTGAAACCCTGACGATTCTGCGTCTTACTTCTCACTAACAGTCGTATTGGGGTACGGCTTGGGAGCCGCGCAGCCTGCCTGCTTGAAGCATGCCATGCAGTGACCCTCCCTCAGTGTTCGTGAGTGAAACATCCATCCTCACAGCCAAGTTTCAATTACCCCTTCCTAAGACCCCACGCCCCAATCGTATTCCGCAGCTCTCTTCCGCAGCCCTGAAACCACTAGTGCATATTTGACCTCTGCGGATGTGTTTATTCCAGGCATTTCACCTCAATGAAATCACGTAATGTGGCCGGCGCCTTTCACTTAGGGGCACTCATTCAATGTTCAGCCACACCACTGCCTGTGTCAATAAACGGGTACTTTTTATGGCTGAGTATTCTCTTTTATGACAATTTATTCACTGGCTGTGGGTAGTTTCTACTTTGGGGCATTTTAAGTGGCAGTGTTAGGAACAATAGTGTAAGCTTTTGTGTGCAGTGTTGCCATTTCTTTTGTCCACATGCCCAGGAGTGTAGTTGTTAAATCATATGGTAACTCTGTGTTTACTCATTTAAGAAACCCACAGTCTGTTTTTTCCGAAGAAGCTGTACCATTTCATATCCCCACCAGCAACATCCTGTCTGTTTTCAGACTTTCGAGATGTTCTGCAATAAATTTTAAAAGAAATGCAAAAACCTGTCTGCACAGGCTGAAAGCCACCCACACAGGAGCGCAACATTGGCAACCGTGATTTGTTTTAGGTGTCACAGCTGCTGACACAGGCACTCTGAGGTGAGATCACAGCACCTTGTCATTTGCTGTCCCTTCCCCCCCTTTTTAGGTTTAAGGTACATATCTTCTCCATTTCTTCTGGGAGGGCAAAAACCCTTGAGAGAAACCCAAATGAGTCAGGTCAGTAAATGACCCACATCGGTTCCCCGGGCAGAAGGAATGGGAGCCTCATTCGGCTATGCCTCCCCTATGCCTCCCGCTCTCCCTCCGCAAATGCCTCGTGATGACTGTCCACCGTAATTACATAAAATGAAAGCCACAAAGGAAATAATTGCCGCAGGAAGGAGGAGAAAGGAGAGAGTCTTCAGAGCCCAAGGTTAAATGCCAGGGCGTAAAGAGATGTAAACAAGTGAATTCTTTCAGCGGGACAATTTGGGAAGTAATGGCACACAGAGCCACGTTCTGCAGGGGACAGCAGGCACTTGGCTGTATTATTCTGTCCTAGGTCCCCATTTTCTTCTGTCAAGAGGCTTTGACTGAAGTCACAATTGTCTTCCAGTGAAAGGCTGAAATGCCCTGTGGATGACTTGAGTGATGGACCCTAACATCTTGGCTGCTGGAGAAAAAGCCATGCTAATGGATTTATGCGCTCAGTAAGATAAAAGAGCGAAGGAGGAGGCCCCACCCAGCCACCACAGCGGCACAGCACTGTTACCTTTTGGGATATTAGAGAACCGGGCCTCTGTCAAAAATAAATGAATAAAACCCACCCTGCTCCCCTGTGTACCTGGTAAGAGAAACCTAGGCTCCTGGCCTTCACAAATAGCCCAGGCTGAGCTCTGAAACTCAATTCCTCTCATTTCCTAAGCCTGAGCAGATATTTCCCCTGCAGAATGCAAGATAAATGAGGCTCCCGAGAGCCTCTACCCAACTACATCTCTCACCTGACTCTCCCAGCAGCACCCCCCCCCCCCAGACACAAAAAGCATCCAGAAGATCTCCAAGCCTGTCGGATAAAGTAGTCTGTTGTCACAGGTATTTACTAGGTAGCTAGGATGCTCACACGTGCCTTGTCATGGGATAGCAGGGCAGGGTGGGGACAGCTCCAGAATCTTCCTGATCTATGACCTGCCTGATCCAGGTGGTAATGAAGACCCTGAGGGTTGAAGGTGCTAAACTCTCCCCAAAGCTCAGGTGCCCAGCTCTGAAGAACAGAGAGACCTGAGATTATATATCTTAGTGTTTTAGGGGATCGTGACTTAGAAATCACATCTTAGGAATTTCTTTGGAAGGAGATAAGAGTCTACAGTATGGGTTAAATTTGTGTTGCCTGTGGCCATCATCAATGGGGGATAGGATTATGGCTCCTGGGGATAAAATAGCCCGTCCCTCTTTATACAATTATGGAAAGTGAGGCCCAGAAAACAGAAGAGACCTCTTACAGTTAAGAACACTCTCATACCCCTGCCCAGGAAAATGCCCCACTCAGAATAGCTGAAGGGACTAGAACCGAATGCTTTCCCTTGAATTATGAAACACCACCTCCACTGGTCCCCACTCAGATCCTCTCTACTCCATCCTTCCCCATTCCCCTTCCCAACCTTGACCACCACCTAGAGCAGGCTGTCATCCTCAGCTCAAACTGATTGTATTGCAAGATCTACCATTGTCCCTGCCTTGATCAATCCCAAACTTCAGCTACAATGATGGTTAGCTCCCCATTTAGAACCCACTGGTGATCCTGGACCCCTAAATCTCAACATTACCAATCCCTGCCTAGCCTCTTTGTGAGTCTACCATGCTGTCTTGTACCAGCCGAGCCTCTTTATGAGTTTATCTGGCTGCTTTGGATCAGCCTGTTCTACCATACTGTCTCGGACCAGTCTAGCCCCTTTGTGAATCTACCATGTCATCTTGGACCAGCCTGTATCCTCACTCTACTGGTTCCAGGCACTGACGTTCTCTTTTCTAATGCTCCAGGGACTCTGCCTTTGGAAAAGGTCTAGTCGTCTCCTCCATTATTTTATTTGCCAGCACTGGATGCTACTTCCTCGGGGAAGTCAGCTGTGACCTGGCACTGAGCGAAGCCCCAATATTTTATGCTCTCACAACCAAGTTTCTTTCCTTGTGAACATCCATCTTGGTTTATAATCATATGCTCATTAGTGGGATGAAGCGAAGACAGTCTACGTCCCTAGACAATAAGACAAGTCTGTTCTGCCTCACTGTTATTTCTCAGCACCTAGCAAGGTGCCAGACACCAGCCAGCTTATGCACAGTCATTATGCATGCACCTGTGTGGTGGGACAGTTGTTAAAATATTGAAATGATTCTGCATCTCTGACGATTAACTCCTGCTACAAACCTCCTAAGAATCCCAGGCACCCCAGCCAACATGTCCCCTCCCTACCTTTCAGACCACCCTTAAACCCATTAATTTCAGGAGTATTTCGACAGCATGGGGGTAACAATAGGCACTTAATAATCATAAGAAATAGTAGTAGGGCTGTGGATTCAAATGAGGTCTTATAACTTCCTTTTGGCTTTGTGCTTCTGTCCCTTATCCCTGATTGGCATAATGAACTCTCAGCAAGTTCCAGAAGGGGACATGGTCCAATTCATTCCTGAGAGCATTCTAATTCTACATTCAAACCTATAGGAGCATTACTGTACCCCATACCTGCTTACCTGAGCCCTAAATCCACATGGTATAACCAGCTCTCAGGCCAGAAGCATGTTGGTTACCTCATCATCAGCCATACTCTCTAGAGAGCCTTACTTCCATTGGAGCCCCTTTGCTCTTTAAAGGGTTGAGACATGTCAAATCTCCCTACTAGTCTATCTGCTCTAAGAGAAGCAAAGTGACAGACAGAAAACATTCCTTCTATTGGAGAGGATGTCCAGGACCAGGAGATGGCTCTGTGAGAAGAGGTGCTTGCTTCCAAGCGTGATCACATGAGTTGGATGCTTGGACCCTCACGATAGCAGGGGAGGACTCGCTTTTTCAAATTATTCTCTGACATATACACATGCATAGTCCACAAGCATACACATGTCCATACACAGCATTTTAAAAAAAATATTCTATTGCGAACCAGGCTTTATTCTTATTCATCATAATCACAGGCGACTTCCTAATGTCTGGGCTTTGAGGTGATGTCTTTGTGAGGTTGGGTTTTCCCAAAAGTAGAGCCTAAGGAGAAAGCAGAGGCATGAGCAATTGATCTGTGCACTGAGGAAAAAGCAATATGAGTGCCACAGAGGGTATGCCTGTGAGCTGGCTGGCTGTGACAGTGGTGGCTTGGTCACCAGCAAGTCCTTAGAAACTACGTGAGCTTTCTCCTCAGTTGTCTGGTGTGAAGTATTTTTATTATTGTTTGATTCTGGGGCCCTTTTTTAAAAAATATTTATTAATTTATTAATTTATTTATTACATATAAGTACACTGTATTAGATCTCATTACAGATGGTTGTGAGCCGCCATGTGGTTGCTGGGATTTGAACTCAGGACCTCTGGAAGGGAAGTCAGTGCTCTTAACCACTGAGGCATCTCTCCAGTCCTCCAGGGTTCTTCTTTGAGCATCAATTCTTATACTTCTAGTCTGCTCTGTGATCTGAGCAGGCAGTCAGGAGTGTCTGTTGGTGATATCAAGAAGATCAAGAGTTGTACACTCGGTACCCAATAGCATCTGTGACAGCACCCAAATGCCTTACAGGAAGATAGGCTCAAAGGCCACAAAGAAAGCTTCATCTGAGACAACATGGAATGAATATCTTGGGCTTTGAAACTGAAGCCTCAAAAGTGGATGACTGGGGTGAGTTAATTTCTCTAAAGTTTGTCTTTCATTTGTGATGGTTATATTTGAGTTATAGAAAAAGATTTGACACAGTACTGGGTACAATACAGATCATAACCAACAGAGTAAGAATTGCTATCTGGAATAATTCTGATCTAGAAAGCTTACCAGACTGAAGCTGAGAAAGGCATATGCCTGCTCCTTATAAAGGTGGAGTCCACAGATTTGAGCCTTGTCTCTCAGGCATTTACCTCAGTCAGCAAGTATGTTTTGAGACATCTTCTACATTTTCTGGTCAGCTGTGGAGGTTTGGAAGGGAATGGCCCCCAATAGGCTCATATGTTTGAATGCTTGGTTCCCAGTTGGTGGAACTGTTTAGGAAGAGGTGCACTTGTTGGAGGAAGTGTGTCAATGGGGCAGGCCTTGAGGCTTCAAAAGCCCATTACCATCCCTAGTTACGCTTTCTCTGCCTGGTACTTGAATCACAATGTGAGCTCTCAGTTACTGCTATAAAACCATGTCTACCTGCCTTCTGTCCTGCCCCCTGCTGTGCTGGCCATGGCCTCTAGCCTTCTGGAACTGTGAACCCAGATATGCTTTCTCTTGTTTCTTTGGGCATGGTATCTCAGTAGAGTAATTGAACAGTAACTAAGATACCAGCAAAAAGGAGAGCTATGATAATTACAATTTTTTGACTGTTATCTAACTCTAACCTTCCTTTAGCCTTAGCTGTTCTCTGAAGAAGGATGACTCACTATAGTGAGAAATTTGCATTATTATGGTGTAATAATGTTTAAATATTGACACCCGCTAGCTACATAACTTTGCATATGTTTCTTAGCTTTTCCGTATTTCCTCATCTATAAGATGGGCAAACTAACACCCATAGGGCTGCTACAAACTCACACCCACCTGATAGGACTGCTACAAAATGACTCTCTTACAGCATGAGGAAGGTGGTTGGAATTCAACAGTGTTAGTTCCCTCTACCATCTCTAGGGCACATGGGTATTAAGAAGGCAGGTGTTTCCAGTGTGTACAAGAGTCATATAGCAGGTTATCAATGAAGCTAAGTTTATCAGTAACACATGACCTTTTAGTTTAGACACCCAAGATAGAGCCTAATTTAGTCGCTTATTCCATGTTCACAATACGATAGCTGCACATAGTTAGGGAATTTCTTGGAGTTCTAGCTCAACACCCTGATCAAAATCAACCAAGGAAGGAGAAACTTATTTGGATGGAGGGAGGCCCAGGCAGGGCCTAAGGGAAGAAACTAAAGCAGGGAGCATGGGGGAATGCCATTTACTGGTTCACTCCTCTTGGCTTTCTATGCTAGTTTCTTCTAAAGGCCAGGCCTGGCTGCCTAGGAGAAGGTACTACCCACAGTCTCCTGGGCCCTCCTACAGCAACTAGAAATTAAAAGAAATGTCCCCCACTTCCACATATCTGCAGGCCAATCTGATGGAGGAATTTAAGTGAGGTTCCTGTTTCCCTGGTGTGTCAAGTTGACAACTTAAGCTAACTAAAACAGTCAATATATAATAAATAAATGAACAAGTTCAGCCTCTTTTTTGATCAAAATAATAGTACAACAAAAACATACTTCAAAAAAGACAACATGAGGCTGACTAAGATCTTAGAAGATAAGTCTGGTGGCATTTCTTTGTATCTAGTGACAAGCCAGCTGAGTAGGTCTTGTTTCTACAGTGTTCTAGCTAAACAGGATAAAATGTCTCCAAAGACCAGGATCGTCCTGCTCTATAATAAATACAAATCATCAGGCTAAGAGGCTCTGCTCCAGGAGAAGAGATCCACTCGAGTTCTTATTCACTTAATAAGTACAATCAGCCCCGGCTATCTTTGGGTTCTTACTCTTCAGGTTTTGTAACCTTGGATTCACTCAACCAAGGATTGAAAATATCTGGCAGGAAAAAAGATAATTTCAGAACACGTACAGGCTTCTTTGCCCTGCCATTTCCCTTGAACAATAAAGTCAGGCAATTTGTAGCAGTATATTTAGTATGATAAGTAATTTAGTTATTTTAGTAAGTTATTTACAGTATATAGAAAGACATGCATAGATTGGATGCAATGGTTTTATATAAGAGATTTGAACAATTGCAGATTTGAGGGTCCTGAATCTTTCTGTTTGTCTCTTTGTTCCTGTTTGTCTCCGTCTCCGTCCCTTCCTTCTCTTCTTCCCTTTTCCGTTTTCTTCCCCCCCCCCCCAGTGGATTTAGACTCAGAAATACAAGGGAACTCATTAATTCATCTGTTCAATCCATACATATTTACAAAGACAACATCCTCATTACCTGTCATCTATGGTGCTTTAAATAAAAATGACCCCTGTAGGACTCTATGTTTTAAAACTTGATCTGCAGTTGGTGGAACTGCTTGTGAAGGATTAGAGGGTGTGGCATAATTGGAGGAGATGTTACAAAGTCTGTACACATTCTGAACAATCACATTCTTACTGTTAAGGTGTCACCTTCTGTGTAATTCTTGCAGCTTACTCAGAAAGGCTGGGCCTCAGGTTGGGTTTGGACTAGGGGGACTGGAACCTGTGTCTTACAAGCCCTTATGCAGTTATCACACGTGAGCCATGCAGAAGCTGAGTTTCTGCCTTAAGTGCATACCTTCTAGGGTATTTACGGCTTAGTTAGTTTGTGTTTTAGTTAATATCTGAGTTCTAACTTTGAGATGCTAAGACACTTAGTGTAGAATGTGTTTGAGTAAAGTGATTAGAACACAAGAAAAGGAGGCATGAAGTAGGGGAACATGGGGAGGGAAGAGGAGATAAAATAGGAGGAGGAAGAAGAGAAGAGGTAGAAGAGGAAAGAGACAAGTGAGCTGACTTCTAGTAGAGGATTGACTTGAAGCCTAGGTAGAGATCCCTGCCCAGATCACCACCCCAGAAACCATCTCCTTCTGGAGAAACACTACCCTGAATTTGTTACAGTATCTCATGTCTGGGCATCTTTAATGTCACCGGAGGGCCAGGCTCCACAAGGCTGGGCCTCTCTCTACTGAGGGAAGAGACTGAATCTCAGACGCAGTCTTCTCTCTCCCCCTTCTGCATTCCATCTGCCTCCCCATGGCTTGTACAGCTGGTTCTGCTCCTTGGAAATATCTGCTTCCATTCCCTGAGGGACTGCTTTCCTGATTCCTGCCCAAAAGAATGACCCGGCCTAGCTCAGAATGTCCCCACAGCCTCCTCCTAAGCCCAGACTTCCAGGTGGGGCTTTTGAAGTGATT
Source organism: Micromys minutus (assembly GCF_963924665.1). Lineage (NCBI taxonomy): Eukaryota > Metazoa > Chordata > Mammalia > Rodentia > Muridae > Micromys > Micromys minutus. Next base: position 4,895,509 of record NC_137971.1, read on the forward strand.
ACATCAGCCTGTTCATCGGGATCATCCTAGCCCTCCCAGGAATCTCTCTGGGACAAGCACAAGGTTCTGGCTAATTTTAAATGCAATTAAAAGATTTTCTTCTTCCCTTTCTTGCAAAGCATGCTCCATTTCCATGTCTCCCCTCCTTGGAACATATTTTCTACGAGGTCTTCTTTCCTTAAAAAAAAAAAAATCCAGACCCCACCCCTTAATCAGAACACTTACAAAAGAGGTAAACCCTTGGCTTATTGAGGGTAGTTTATCAGAAGATAGCATTTTTATAATGTAGTAAGATTTTTAATGGGATGTGGAAAATGTCTTTCTCCCCACAACACTAATAATAAAGAAGAAAGAATTAAAATATTTTTTCCTCTAAATTGCTTTCAGTAACCCGTTCAGCATTTTCAGGGACATAATTAAAACATCAAACAGTTTTCCTGCTGGCTATGCGAAAATGTGAAGACTTAAGCAGCCACTATTATTAGATATTAAAATGGACTTGAGTATTTATTTAAAAGATCCACTTAAGAAGCCATTCACTTGGGTTTGCTCTGCTTAATATAAAGACCCCGTAATGTGAAAATACCTGTTTCTAATAAAGGCTCTAATTGGTAGCAGGAGGATTTTTTTAAAAAAATATATAAAATATGTATTTTGTTCACTATTTTTCTAGCTTAATGTGACTAATTTTACCCTTCAAAATTATCCCTAAGGAAAAATCAAGAAAGAAAATCCATTACCAATACATGAAGCTCGGTGGTTCGCTTCCGTTGGATGTAATTGCTATGAAGAAGGCTAGTAACTGGGCAATTTTGGTTTAACTGAGTACATTGCCTGAAAAGGATAAATTAACCTTTGAAGGGCTGAAATTAGATCCCAATAAATGACTGTCCTTGCTGAAGGCACACAGAGTCCAGGGCAAGAGGGAACCGCTCAACAGGAAAAAATGAAGGCCATTAGGGAAGGATAGGGTAGATGTGATGGAAGCCAGGTCTGGTGCTTTTGGTTTCCTAGTGGTTTATAAGAACCATCTCAGGAAGGCTTTCATTTCCTTCCCTATTTCTTTCTTCCTTCCTTTCTTTCTTTCTTTCTTTTTTTCTTTCTTTCTTTTCTTTCTTTCTTCCTTCCTTCCTTCCTTTCTCTCTTTCTTTCTTTCTTACTTTCTTACTTTTTTCTTCCTTTTTCATAAAGTCTCTGCAGGATTCTCAGGTGTTGATGAAGCAAGACAAGGTCAACTTGGTGGGCAGTCTTTTTGCCAGCACCTGACATGAAAACTCCATAGAAACACACACAGAATAATGGAATGGACACGTAAACACCATGTGGGAATCGGCCCTGTCTCTTGGGAGCTTGCTGAGGAAAAGGAAAAGGAGACTTGTGAGCAGGTCGTGTGATGATATGGGTCAAATGTCCTCTGAACAGAAAAAAAAAAATCAAAAGAATAAATTGTTTTTAGCTTAGGACATAATAGAAATCTCATGGAGATAAAGATCATGTCAAATTTTAAGGCACCAGAATCACATCTGCTGCAGAAACCATGACCCACATGGTCTTCAGAAATTCCCACAATAAAGAACAGGTCAAGATTTGTGGAAGTAATTCATATATTCAACTTGAACCCTAAAAACACTATCCAGATGTCTACTCCTTGTCCGGTACCAGGGGTGGGGTAGAGTGAGGGGTGGGGGCAGGGGCTCAAGTGGAGGAAGAGGTTATAGTACTAAAGATAGCATCTGCAACTAGCAGTCAAACACCAGCAGGTAAATCTTTCCACCACCCGCCCTACCAGCCATGCCTAACAAGTCTCAGATGAAGACAGTTGGTGCCAACTGAATGTTGATGTCACATGAGAGGAAGATGGAGCCATCAGTATCAGTATCCATCAGCTGGAAAGACCAGCTTCAGGGTTTGAAACCTGAACTTGAAGGTAATAGAGCTCTTGAAAAACTTGTTGGGGGGGTGAAGGCTGCTCACTGAGAGATGGGGGAGTTGGGGAGCAATGCAGGAAGGATGGCACATTCCTTGGCAGAGACGCTGGTGGCACCTTCAAAACAGAGTGCAGAGTTCCAAGGACGAGTGAGACATTCCCCAAGGGAATAGTTCTCTCTGCCTTCCTTTGTTCTTCTGCCCTGTCACCCCATGTCCCAGTTCCCAGCTATCATTGGATGATGCGGGCCAGGGTCATTCTGGAAGGAGCCAGGGCTTGGAAAGCTTCTCCTGCCCCTGATGGGAGCCTTCTCCTCTTCAGTTCCGTAACCCCCCATCCCAAATGTGGGTATGGCTAGCCCACACCTCTAGCCTCAAAGTCATAACCCGTGTACCACAGGTGGGGGACATACCTGGGCATGTCACATGTTTCCCAATCGGAGCCTGGAGAGACGGTAACCACAGAAAGGAGAGAGCTTTGTGGAGCTGGCAGCAAACATCTATCTAAAGCAGGAGAATTTTTGTTTCATTGCCCTCTGCTGAAGTCAAAACAGCTCCCAGAGTATCCCCTGAGAACTCAGGGCTCTCTCATCATGCGAGGTTCAAAGACACTGGAAGGCGGAGGGCACAGCTCAAAGTGTCTGTATGCAATGACGCCTTCACGGTGCTGCTTTGTTTCTGGCTTGCCTTTACCTAAATTATCTGAAGACATTGTTTGAGGCTGTGAGAAAATATGAATAATATTAGGCCTTGACATCAAAAATTATTTTTTAAAAAAAACATCTCAGTAGTTGTTGGGTGCCAGTATCCCATGAGCAATTCTCAATTTCCAAAGCAACAGGGAAGTGCTGTGGACACCAGTTGAGAGCTTTTTTTTTCTTCTCTCTCTCTCTCTCTCTCTCTCTCTCTCTCTCTCTCTCTCTCTCTCTCTTCTGTTGTTATATTTGGGTCTTGGCTTTTGAAATTGGTGAGAACTGATTGATGTCACACAAGCACGCAAACGGTGCAGGTCTGGAAGCCACAGGTTAAATGTTAAATAAGAAGGAACTCTGTCTGTGTGTGTAGCCACACGGCCAACCAACAGAACGGATGCCTTGTCGCCTTGCTGGTTGTCCATGTGTGCTCTGGTGGACGGGAAGTGCTGGACTGGGAGTGCTGCCAAGGAGCTGGAACCAGCTGGAACAAGATAGCCAAAGAGGGATAGAGAGGAGGGTGGAAGGGCCAGAGAGACAGACACTGAGAGGAGGGAGGGGGAGGGGAAGGGAAGAGACATGGGAGGGAGGAGAGAGAGACGGACAGAGCACACACACTTTGGCCTGTTCTTTGAAACAACAAAAAAGAGGAGTATTACCTATTTATAATCAATCTGGCCTAATAGGAACAAGTTTGAGTGTCAGAAAAAGTCTATAATACAATCCACGAACGATGCCAAACCTCTGTGCCTATCAACAGGCAGTAGCTTGCCTCAGGATGAGCCATTCCTTTCAGACAAGGGTTCTGGGATGTGCTGTTTCTAAATAATCTGTCATGTTAGTGGTTTCCTGACCAGAGGCAGAATATCTATCTGGCTTCTGGCTCGGCTCTCCCCAGCCAGATCGCAGGCTCACACAAATGGACCCCCCAGCTTCACCCCAGTGTCTTCCTGCTTCCCTCATTTTCTTGGTCACTCTTGATCTCCCAGTCTTCAATAGCCATGCTCCCATGTAGCTTCTGTGGTAGCATCAGCATCCTCTCCCTCCCATCCCAAGTGCCTGAATCCACTGAAGGTGCTCACCGACCTTGCACACCTCACCTTACTGGGAGTCTTGCTACCAAAAGCTTTTAAACCCTCTCCTAGAATCTTGTTTCTTCCACATCCTGCTACCAATCTACCCACAGCCAAGACACCTCACAGGGAACAATTCTCTATCTTGTCCATAGCAAGTTCAAACCCCACCAGTGGTCCCCATGATCTCCTGGTTCTAGTTTGCCTCTCAGACAGCCAGAGTCTTGTGCAGCCTGTCTCCATTCATTTCTTCATCCTCAGAGCCCTCAAAATGCAGCCTCTGTCCAGCCAGACAGTACCCCTGGTCCTCATGCGTTGCTATGGTTTCTGCCCCCACACACTTGCTCACATGCTGGCTCCTCCTGGAACACCCGCTGCCACGCCAGTCTCAAGCATCATGCAGAACAAAGGCCTTTCAGTTTCACAGATGCGGAATAACAGTCAACCACCGTCATCCTTAAGACGGGAAAAATGGAAACAAATATTGGGCAGGCACCCGATAGGCTGGAATGGGAATGTGAAAGGGACCATGGAAAAGGCCTGATAGTTCCTCATCCAACCTTGTTTAGCAGGTCCATGTCCTGACACCTAAATCTATTACAGATACAGCAATAACCAATGTTGATATAGGAGGGCCAGTCCAATCGGGTTTGGGGACTTAAATTCTCAAGTCCATTTCTGAAGTCATAGGTCTTGAGTGGGCCCAGTGTTGCCAAGTTCCATACCGGCTAATCATGTCCATTTTATTTTTTTACTGAGAAATGCCTGGGAGATTGGTAAAGCATTCTGGGCACATCTGTGAGGACCCCTCAGAGATCGGCATGGATCAAGAAGACTGTGATCTAATGAATGGACACACCCACTCCGAATTAACAAGTGGATTCATAATCTGACTGCATCCCTGGGAGATGGTGGGGACTTCAGAGCTGGAGCCTGGTAGAGAAGCTGAGTGGTTGGTTTATTCTTGGCTGCATCTTGAGTCCCCTCTGCTTCCTGGTCATCAATTCATCAATGACCAGTGTCTACGGCATGCCCCCACTGTCTCAGGTACTCAGCCTCACACGAGGCTCAAAGCAATGGACCTGGTCATGTCAGAAACCATGAGTCAAGATCAACCTTGCTTTCAGAGGATCTGTGTCACCGTTTGTGTTGAGGACTGACGAACTGCCATGCACGCGATGACTTCGTAAGTCACATCATTCTATAAACCCCTGCTTCATGATTTGTGAAAAGTCCTCATAAAGCGAGTAACCCTCAAGAGTATTCACTAAGTACAGGCCTACTTCTGTGGAAAAGCAGAGGAACATATTTCATAGACAAAAGGCCAGGGAGAAATATATACTAAAAGCTATTTGGATTTCGTTTCTGGACACCCCTTTAATTTTCTTTGTATGTTACAATGTTTTCTATGGAGACGGTATATTGGTTCTCTGTTTTTTATAAATTATAAATATAAATAATTTACATTTAAAACACTGGACAAAAGAAGTCTGATTGTTGTGCGGAGCTCATTCTGAAGCTTATTCTTTCCTCAAAGCCCTTCTTGATGGTTTTCTTAGGATGCCACTTCCTGCTCACTGGGCCTGTCATGGTGCACGGACAATACTTCTCCCAACACACTGGGTACTGGGTATTGAACCCAAGGCCCCACGTACTTGAAATTCTAACACTGAGCTGTATCCCAGCCTCCTTTTATTCAGAGAGGTCTCCCAGGTGGTAGTGAACTCGCCCTGTAGCTCAGGCAGGACCTTAAGTTGCTGGAAATCCTCCTGCCTCGGTGTCCTGCATAGCTGGAATTCCAGGTTTGCATCAGCAGGAAGCTTGAGGTTTCTGTTTGTGCTGCTGAGATATCTTCTGCCCCAGCCAGTGACTGTGTGTCAGTTGGTAAAGGGGCACTGCCAATGAATGTTCTGTGGTCCTTTCTTTTGGTGGGTTTTCAGCTGAAAGGGTAAGTTACAGATGTTCTAAAGCGTAGCCTTCTGACCCTTTTTCACTTGCAAATGTTTTTCTCTGGAGACATTTCTACATGGCCATGGGAATATATGATATCTATATGAATCAAACATCTGTGATAAAAACCATAAGGAAAAGTACAGATGATTCTTTGGTATAATACAATCTTATCATTGGTTAAAAATGGATGCTAAATTTGCATACTAATTAGATGGGTTTGTCTGCTTATTTTTATATGGAGAATTCAATCCTCACTGAGTATTTAATACTGCAGGACAAAAAACATATTCAATATCTATCATAGTTGATACTTTGATTTATACTTCTCTGTGCCGATAACAAAATGGCAGAAGAATGTTTGGGGTCATTTCAGAAATTCTTGGAGATTCTGTTCTAATCCTAAGTCAAGATTCACTGAATTTTTTTAATTCTGTATGTTCAGAATTGGGGTGGCAGTCTGCAGCCCAGGTGAGTTCTGCCAGGGCACCTTGGAGTCATTAAACATTTGGTTTGGAATAAAATGTTAGTTGTTTCCCATTTAGAAACCTTTTAGCATTGCCAAATTTTTTATAACCACCCCTTCCCTGTTCAGCTTCACAGCCTCATGTGGATGTGATGGTAGAGTTTAAGGAACTGTATGTGGTCTTAGTGCTGGAGAAATGGCTCCGTGGTTAGGAACTCGGACTTGTCCTCCAGAGGCCCTGAGTGCCTGTCTCACAATCTTTTGTAGCTCCAGCTCCAGGGAGCTCAGCAGCTGCCTCTGGATTTACAAGGCACTATGCTCATGTGATCAAACCCTCCTCCACAATCCCTTATACACATTAGAGTTAAGAAGATGAGCTAAGGCCTAAACGTCTGTGTCAGCTACCCAGGGTGTCTTGGACTTTGTAAAGTTATTTATCGTTTTCAACAACTCCATGGAAAAGGGTACCTCAGATAATGTTTACTTACTCATCTCTTAAGACCCAATGAAGGGCACAGGTCTGACTTTCCTCTAGCTCCCTTGTTAGTAAGTTTAAGGAACACTAGGTAGTACTGACCCTAGGCGACAAAGACTATGTCCAAGGTTTCCTGCCTGTCCCTAGGAGAAAGGATATTCCCGTCTTCAAAACCCTAGTAATAGATACAAAGCCATTACACAGCCCCTTCCCCATAAGGATCTGGCTTAGTACAGGTGCTACCCAGATTGAGAGCAACATACGAGGGGTTTTCCCCTTTGCCTTCCTGAGGCCTTGCCGGTAGGATACGGCAGCAGTCCTAATTATTTCTGTCAGAGAAACGCAATTCTCCCAGGTGTGGCGGAGGAAGTGACAGGGCCGCCCAGGTGGGCAGTAGCTCATGAACTGGGGAGGGGACACACTCCCTACTCCTCCTCCGAAGAAGCTCCACACAGGAAGAAGAATGGATTAAGAGTTACTGAGTCAGCCTCTTTCTGTCCCCACCTCCAATTGGCACTGGTTGTCAATAGAGAGACTGTAGCATCAACTAGGAGACAAGCCTGTAGGCACATCTGTAAGGGAGTCTCTAGCTTGAGTTAATGAAAGCTGGAAGGCTCGCCCTAAAACATGGGTGGCATCATTCCACGAGGAAGGGTCTGAGACTATGTAAAATGGCTAAGGGACCCAAGTGCCAGGCATCTAAACTCTCAGCTTCCTCACTGGGGCTGCAATGAGACCAGTACCTCAGGCTCCTGCTACCGAGGCTCCCCTACCATGAGGGACTGTACCCTCAGACTGGGAGGTGAATAAATAAAGCCTTCCTCCTTTGAGTTACTTTCCTCAAGTATTTTTGTTATCTCGGTAATGAGAAAGAAAAGGAATAGATTACTTTTGTGTTCATCCTGGAAGTAATGGCCCAGCCTAAACATTGAGGGATGACCCTGTTGGACCATCTCAGAGCACCGCAGTCCTCCCTCCTTGGGTCTTCCAGTGATCACCACTTGTGTCTTTGTTTCTGAGGATTCTAGTGTTTTCTCTATATCTACAGTGGCGACCGCCCTGGAAAAAGAACTCCAAGATGAGAGAGCTTTTTATTCTCCTTCTTAATGACCCCATCTCCCTGGCCAGTACCTCAGTGGAATAGTTACTGACCAAGAATTTAGAGCTCTAGACCATTTGACCTCAGCTTACAAAGCTTCACAAATTTCCCTAAGCCATCCAAGGCTGTGTTGGGTTTTAAAGGAAATAGATAGTTTCAGGTGAGCTGGTGTGATTTTTTGTAATTTCATAAAGACATTTGACATCAGAAGCTTCGAGGGCTCTCAACGTCTGGGTCTCTGTGGCCTGACCCAGCATGAGGCGAGTTGCCAAGAGAAGAGAAGCCTTTGCTCTGCGGCCCTCTGCAGATAATTAGCTGCACTAAGACACGCAAACAAATTCCTGCCTACTGTTCCTCTATGTGGCTCTCATGCAGGCCTGGGAGACAGGGACTTTTTCTTCCTCAACCAAGGCACGTGGAGGTGACTGGGGAGAGGCTCCGAAAGATGAAACCAGAGTCTCGTGAAGCAACACTGAGACACGCTCTGTGAACTCCTTCTGATTTGCAAATGGAATTTCTCCCACAGACAATGCCCGCAGCCCCAGAGGCCCAGCTGAAGACACAACTCCTGAAACTCTCCAAGTCGGAGCTGCGGGAGAAAGAAATTCCAGCCACTGAAGGCAGTGCTGGAAATAATGAGCCACATTAACTAAGAAATCACAACAGCCATCTCTATTAGACAGCTGCGCAGGTCAAAAGGAAGCAGACGGGAGAGGAAGCTCGGGATAATTGCAGCACAATTAATACAGGGTGAGTCACTGCCCTGGTGGAAGGGGGCTCCTGCTGCAGGGACAGCCTCAGACCAGCTCCTTCCTCTGTCCACAGCAATTCCCTTCCTCTCCATCTGTGGACCCTAAAGAAGTCCTCAGGAAACAAGTCAATAAAATGGCCAATACACACACACACACACACACACACACACACACACACACATACTCTCTCTCTCTCTCTCTCTCTCTATCTATCTATCTATCTATCTCTCTCATACACACACATTGTCTCTCTCTCTCTCTCTCACACACACACACACACTCACACAAACAGTCACATAAACAGTCTCACACAGTTACATACTCACACAAACAGCCTCTCACACACTACACTCAAACACAAACACTCTCATACACACACACACTCACACATGAACTCACCCACTCACAATACTCTCAAACATACTCACACACTCTCACACACATACACACTAACACACACACACTAACACACATGCTCACACACACATATTCACAAACATACTCTCACACATACATACACACTTGCACATGTATACACACACATACATACTCACATGCACACTGTCACACACACAGTCACACACAGTCACACACACATGCTCATGCCAGAATCCACAGATATCAACACAGAGAGGGCACTGCCTGTAAACCTGGTCATGAATTTTAAAGATTCCGCTCTAGTTCTCAGACCTGCTGGGGCCTCTGCTGGTGCCAGTGACGCACAGAAACAGCCAGGTATCAAGAACAGACAAGAAAGAAAAGAGACAGTCGCCTAGAAATACTATATTAGTCATCTGGGAGTGCTGGGTTCCGGGTGCTGGGGCATGCTTTTCTCCCAGAATCCTATGGGCTAAGGATAGCTAGCCTCATTCCACAGAGGTAGAAACTGAATCTCAGAGATATTAAAAGAACAAGCCAGGAAGAAAACACAAAACAACAGAGGTAGAAGTTGAGGGGTGCATGAGAAGAGAAGGAACAGGAACAACCCTCTGAACCCCACATTCTGCTCCATGGCCAGTGTCCCTCTTTCATGTAGATTTCTGATACAACAGAACTTAAAGAACCATCTGAAAGATCCCACAAGTGTTTCCAAACCCATAGTTCCAGCTCTCCTGGCACACAGCACCAAACCAAACCCGGAGGAAGCAAGTGGGTGCTCAGACTCTGGAATTCTCCAGCCACACAGGAATGGGTGACAGGCACACACTCCTGGGGGAACTTTAGATCAGCAGGTGTCTCTGAATAGAGAGGGGAACAAAGGTATACTCTGAAAATGACGATGACAGACATTGTAATCCTCACTGGAGTGTATGGGGTGCAGCTCACAGGTACATTACCTGCCTCCCGTGTGCAAGGCCCCAGACGAGATCCATCTCCAGGACTACACACTTCTCCCTCCTCCCCACTTCTCCCTCCTCCCCACTTCTCCCTCCTCCCCACTTCTCCCTCCTCCCCACTTCTCCCTCCTCCCCACTTCTCCCTCCTCCCCACTTCTCCCTCCTCCCCACTTCTCCCTCCTCCCCCACCTCTCCCTCCTCCCCACTTCTTCCACCTCCTCACTTCTCCCTCCTCCCCACTTCTCCCACCTCCCCACTTCTCCCTCCTCCCCACTTCTCCCTCCTCCCCACTTCTCCCTCCTCCCCACTTCTCCCTCCTCTCCACTTCTCCCTCCTCTCTACTTCTCCCTCCTCCTCCACCTCTCCCTCCTCCCCACTTCTCCCTCCTCCCCACTTCTCCCTCCTCCCCACTTCTCCCTCCTCCCCACTTCTCCCTCCTCCCCACTTCTCCCTCCTCCCCACTTCTCCCTCCTCCCCACTTCTCCCTCCTCCCCCAGCAGTGCCCCTGGAGGTCTGCATCAGTCCCAGTCAGAATAGGCCAGTCAAGTGAGCCAATCTCAATTTCGCTCTCCCTTCATTGTCTCCATGAGGAAACAAATTCATTGAGTTTCAGTTACAATCAGTGGTAGACGCAGCTAGGTCCCAAAAGTCAATTGTCAGCTGAGCACAGTGGCGCACCTCTGTCATCTCGGCACTCAGGAGGTAGAAACAAGAGAACCACAAGTTCAAGGTCAGCTTGGGTTACACAGTGAGTTGTAGACCACCTCTAGCTCTGTAGGGACACCTTGTTTCAAGAAAATTCTAAGGGCTGGGTGGGTGAGATGGATCTGGGGATAAAGGTTCCTTTTGAAAAATCATGATGGTCGTTAGATCCCTGGAACCTACATAAAGGTGGACAGAGGGTACCAACGCCTCAAAGTTACCCTCTGATCTCCACGTGTGTGCCAGGGTGTGTGGCAGGAGCAGGGACAGAGATAGAGAGGCAGGACAAAGTCAGAGACAGAGGCAGAGATACTGAGAGATGGAGACAGAACACACTAGAACACACCGAGAGAGACAGAGAAAGCATAATAAAAAATTTTATAAATGTTTACCAAAAGAGGAAAAACAGACCATTGTTAATTTTTCAGAGATTTTTTTCCCCACTTAGAACCTACAGTGGACGGCAGCTGACGCTGAAGCAACTGGCAAGCGCTGAAAAAAAAATCAAAGCTTGTTTTCTTTCAGAGAACTAGGTTACAGGTAGCAGAGGACAGAAGGGCTTTTCAAAACCAGCTTAATAAGGACGGAGACTTAGCTGTTGCTATAGCAAGGAAGTCCAAGGGCAGAGGAACTTATGAAGACAGCTTCGTTCGAAAGCTTAGAAGACAGTTAAATATATTTCTCTCCATCTTTTCTACCCTAGTGTTAGTCTGTATCTACAGGCAGAGGCCTAACTCTACAAAGGAAGTGGTAACTGCTGTGGTTTGAATATCCTTCATCCCTAGCAAAATTCATGTTGGGGTCTGGACCCTGTGTGGCGGTGAATGGTGGATAAGCCATGGGGATACGTCCTCCTAAACGCACGGATGCTTTCCTGTGTGACTTCTCACTCTTCCTGAGCTGGAGCAGGTTATCACAAAGCAAGCCTAGCCCTTGGGTTTGCTTCTCTCTGCACTCCTGCAGAAAGCCCTTTGCAGAAACAAGCCAGATACTAGCTCCATGCTCTTGGGCCTCCCAGACTCCCTAACTATGAGCCAAACCTCTTTCCTTTAGGAATTATCCAACCACATGTGTTCTGTTAGAGCAACAGTAAACCGGGGACAATTGCCTGATCCATATTCACTCAATGTGTATGGTCTAAGAAAAAAAAATTATACCCCTGCCATATCTCCAGGGACTGAAGAGACGATGCAGGTTCATTAGGCGTCTGGTCCCATCCTGAGGTATCCAAGGCAATGCTGGATAGGTGGTAAGGTATCTGCCTCTTGTGTACAAGCACCGACATTAGAGGATAAAACCCAGAAGCAGAGACTAATGTGTGGTCAACTCCTCTGATTCGGGGGAGCCAGTGGACAGTGAAATGAAAGCCTCTGCTCGGCCTGCTGGGGAACGGAAAGGCAACAAGCACAAAGGGTCACTGGGAATCAAGTAACGAAAAAGTCCACCTAAAAGGATTTGACGATTATCCAAACAGTCACGAGAAAATAACAGGTGACCCCAGGTAACACCATCTATCAGCTGTCGAGGGCTGGGTGAGAGCTACCTGAATGGGATGAGGCAGGTGACTGGCAGGTTGTAAGTGTCTGAAAAATACAGTTTGACATTATTCTCGCATCCATCTATTTGACCTCAGATTCCTCACCTATTCCCCTACCCCCAATAGTACTATTAAGAGCTTCCCTGTAGGTTTGTTGGATTTGTTGAGACACAAGCCTAGCTTCTGATCCCCTGTAAATGGTGACTAGCCTCCAGGGTAAGAGAGCTGCCTCCTGCAGGCTCCTCCCTCAGTCCTGCCTTTGAATTATCAAAACACACACTTACCCCGCCCCTTCCTTTCATCTAAGAGCACTAGTCAATAGTCAAGGGGAATAAGATGACCACTTTGTCTCCCATACGGGCCTCATGCAAATGTGTCCCTCCAAGCCCTCTTTTTCGAACAGGAGGGGCTGGCTGAAGAGAAGTCAGGTGTTAGCAAAATATTTTCCCTCGTGCTGATTTCCTGAAAAAAAAATGTGTGTGACTTTCTAAAAGGCTAAAAACAATAATCTTCCGTGTCCCTCACTTCAGAAAAGATCTTGAGGGGGGTAGAGTGCAGCACAGAAGCTCTTTAGCAGAGTGGATGGTATCAATGCATGTCACCGCTTTTGATATTACCTCAATGACAGAAGAAGAGGCAGAAATGGCAGTTCAAAAAAAAAAAAAATTCAGAACAGACAGATGGGAAGAGCTTTGTCATTCAAAGAATAATAAATGTTTGCAATGGCCTACTGGGCAAGGCTGTTGAGGTAAAGACAGTGGGTTTGCTCAAGTAGCAATTAGATGCTATCCTGGGGGGAACATGGTATTACAAGAGAGGAGCATCAGTGTGGTAAATTCCACGCTTCCAACACGGCCTCCGTTCCTTTTGCACTCTTAAAGGTCTGTAGTCAGGCAGAATGAGTGAGCACAGAAATTAGGCCCAGCGGTATGCCCTGGGAAACTGGGCCAGGAGAGATAATGCCACTCAGGCAGGGCCACGGTGTGTGATGCTCAACCGGAACATTTGCTTCATTTCAATTGCTTCTCGGGTCTTGCAAGACACAGATGGTGCCAGCCAGGGAACAGGAGACAATCACATCCTCTAGGTACCCACGAGCTCGGCTCAGCTAGGCCCAATTATGCTCCCGATGCCTGCTATACTCACAGGCTGGGGAATAGAATATCATGTACAAATAACGCAGTCAAGTGTGATTGATCCCTAATAAAATGACCATTGCCAGGGTTAGAGGCGATTTCCTTGGAAGTCCATCCTGATTTCTGCCTTACCCTAGAATTGGGGGCCTTTGTTTTGGTGTCCTTTGCCCAACATAGCTCAAAGTCAAGAGCTCTCTAAACTTGTTCCTGCAGCAGTCCTTCAAGATACGTCTACCTTTATGGTTTATAAAATTTTGTTCTAAGGATACAATTCAAGTTAGTTTCATTACTTTAATTCCAGAGAAAGGCACCAGCAGTGGTATTTTCCACATCTTCCTTCCAGTCCACAGTAAAGTGGCTATACAGGCACATAGCAAATCTGGGACACCAAGGACCATAAATGATTGAAATGGTTAAGTGGGTGACAGGTGCCAGTGTCAACACGGAGATGTAAGTAGCAGACATAGTCAAATGGCAGGGAAAGGTCTGAAGTTAGTACAATGAAGATCACAAATTCAAAGGATGGGCTGAGGACGTAGCTCAGCTGCAGAGAGAGCATTGGCCTAGTGAGTGTAAGATTGAGAGAGAGTGAGAGACAGAGAGATGGAGAGACAGAGGGGCACACTCAGAGACAGACCGAGAGACAGAGGGATACATAGATAGATATATAGATAGATATATATATATATAGATAGATAGATAGATAGATAGATAGATAGATAGATGGGCACACAGAGAGACAGAGGGGCACACTCAGAGACAGACGGAGAGACAGAGGGACACACACACACACACACAGAGAGAGAGAGAGAGAGAGAGAGAGAGAGAGAGAGAGAAAGAGAGAGAGAGAGAGAGAGAGAGAACTGGGGTAGGCTGAAAACAAATCTGAAGTAAGCAAGAAGCACCTTCACCATTTGAACACGGAGAGATGATCAAATGGAATGCCATACAAATCAATTTCAAATTCTGACTCCCAGTGCCGGTTGTGGTTGTTACTAACTTTGGGTAGGATGGAGGAAATGGAGCAGAGAGAATTTTAATAGGAGAAAATATATGGAGACTGTGCTCCACTAAGTTTCCTTTTTTAAAGTATCTTTAAATACCTCATTAAAATCATTAGTAGAGCAAAAACAAATGTTTGTTTTAGACAGAAAAATATATATATCTACAAAGGAATAAGAGAAAATGGAACCTTGGAGGCAAATAGAGAAAAAGTAATGTAATCAAATTTATAAGAGATTTTTTTCACTCATGATCTCATATTCATTCAACTTGTATTCAAGTATAAAATAAATATTTTATGTATGGTAATTTAAGTGAATAATCAGACAGAAAGAGGGTTTTTGTCTGCTATTCATTAATGTTACCATACTTAAGTTATTGGAAAGACTTGTTTCAAGGGGGGAAATATCAAGCAAGAGACAGGTGAAGAATTCCAGATACAGGTTTTTTTTTTTAATGTAGTTGTATTTGGGAAAACATTAAATGCTGCTATAAGGAGATGGAAAGGGTGAAAATAAAGACATGCTAAGATCATAGAGCGTGCAGGTCTGCACACATGTATGCTCTAGGAAGACCGTTCCTCTCTGAAGATCTCAGCCAACGGGTGCACCATCCACCTTTGCATTTTGGCTAAGCTGATCCTCAGCTCCTGCAGAACCTAAAATAAATCTTCCTTGCTTTCACTGCTGCTTTGACTCTCCAGTACTCTTACTATGAAGTGAGGATTGTTGTTTCTGATAAGGAGCCTTAAGTTCTTAACTGGCCTCCTCAGGCACTTACATGCATGTGCAAATACATTTATGCATAGAGGGAAAAATACACACAAACATAATTTAAAGAAGATCTAAGAAAAAAGATGTTTGGGAACTGTCTCTGAGTGTTTATAACCTCTCCTTACATAGGTGTTCTCTCTCTCATCAAATAAAATATTTTTAATAAATAAATAAAATAAAACAAAACAGAATTCTATTCAAACATTGTGAAACATGCCTTGAATCTCACTTCTCAGGAGGCAGAACCATGCAAATCTCTATGATTTCAAGGCTATAGTTGTTCTACAGAGAGCTCCAGACAAGCCAGGACTACAGAATAAGATCAAGTCTCTAAACAATATAATTTTGAAAAAATAATAAATCAAAAAATAAAGCCAGAAAGAAGGAATAGAGGAACAAAAGCCAGAAGAGATAAATTGAAAATAAATAGAAAAATGGTAGCATGAAATCCAGTTATATGATGAATAAATGTAAATGGACTAAAAACTCTAAAGCCTAAAATCAAGAAAATGGTAGCAAAGTAAAATTTATCTATATGCTATCAATAAGAGATTTGTTTCAAACATGAAGTCCTAATAATTGGTTAAAAATAATTTTATGCACGTAATAGACATAGGAAGGCCTGTTGGTATGCTTGTTATACAATAAACAGACATCAAGAACAAAGAGCATTATGTGAGACAGGGAGAAACATTTCTCACTAATAAAAGTATGAACTTATCAGGAATACATAAGAGTTATAATTACATGTTTAATAACATTGCTTCAAAGTATATAAGTTGTGGAGAGCCCTTGATGCTGCTTCAAGGATATTGGCAAAAATATTTACATTGGGCTAGGACAAAGGAGTAGGCTCAGATAGGAATTTGACATTGGGCTAGGACAGGTTCAATATAAATACAGCCAAGGGATGTATTGTGTTTCTTGTATCTTGGTCATCCTGATAAACCCCTAGACACAATGACCACGGGGCTTTATATATTACCTTATTTGTTCCTTGACTACTTTGTCTATGCTTCCTCAACTATTTTGTCTCTGATCTAGAATTGATCCTATTCTTTACATGGACCTAGAGTGATGTAAAAGCAGACTGGAAAAAATAAACTCACTTCACCACTGGCGAGAGCCATATTATAATGTTGTCTAATTATCTTTTCTTTCTTTAATCCTCACTTCTTTTCTCGAGACCCTGTTGACTGGCTGAGCTGGCTTGGTCAGATGGCGCCCAAAGTGAGGTTTCAGTATGAGAGATTCAGTGAAGGACACCACAGGAAAGGGAAGTGAACACAATGGAAAATGAGGAAGATTTGAGTAAATCTTTCAGTTACTCAGCAGTGAATAAACCCTGTAAAAATGAGATAGAATAATGACAGAATGTTTTTGTGCATATGCCGAGAGATGCTAAGGTCAGGAGACATATTGCTTCCACTCTGGCTCCCACTAAGGGAATGAATCCTGGTTCTGGGTCTCTTTGGTGGGGCATGTGGTTCTCTTCTTTCTCTGTCTATTGTATCCTGGTGCACCAGTCTGTTCATTCATGTCAGTTTATATCTGTGGTTTCCTTTGGTGGCTTGATTGTTGCTCTATGTCTCATATTCAAAAGAAAAAATGGTTAAAATTTATTTGCTGGAACATTTGGGTTCAGCAGGTAACACAGTGCTCCCTTCTCAAAATTACGGCTAGAAAAAGTGAAAAGGTTATGTTTGCCTAGTCTAAATATGTATGTGTGTGTAGCCACTTTATGTTTGTTTCTGACTGGTTTTAAATGTATAAATATATTCTGCATGTCGTGGTTATAGATTTTTGTCTTGTAAGGTATTGGGTGTGGTTAAAAAAATTATAACAATGGTAACAGAAAGTTGGCTTAAAACTGATGGCCGGAGTCATTCTAGGCAAGAACACATGGCATGAGAAAACACAGGAAAGCAGGTCTCTAAAGATACCTCTAAATTGGGATAATATTTTATGTAATTTCTGTCCTAGAAACCAGACTTAGAAAAGACAGGATTTAAAACAATGTTTCTTTAATGAAGTATTAAAAGCTGCACCATCATGCATTCATATACAAGAACCGGCAGCCAAACTTTGTAACATAAAAATAATGCACTTGGTATTGATTTTAGAAAGAGACTAGATTGTTTACACTATTGTTTACACTATTAGTTTTGTCTTCCAAAGTTAATGGGACATTGGCAATTTATAATTTAATCACAAAAACCAGATGAAATATTTATTCCTTATACCAAACGGCAATTAAATTGGTTATTGCAGAATACTGATATTTGGCCTATTACATGTGAAAATATTTTAGGCAAGTTGATAATCATTATACAAAAGACAAGTTGTTATGATTTGCCTCTGCACATGCTTTTGTATTACCTATAAATTTGCTCAGGCACCCCATAGAGAATAGACTTACTGTATTTACAGATGGTTCATCTAATGGGAAGGCAGCATATGTAATTGGATCACATGTTTATTCTCTTACATTTCCCTTTGTTTCGGCACAAATAATTGAATTCTGTGCTGTAGCCACTGTTTTGGAAATGGTGAAAACCCATGCTTTTAATTTGTATACTGATATCTAATATGTAGTTCATGGTATAAAATTGCTTGAAGCTGTTCCTTACTTTATAGGACATGTAAGAGCTCACTGGATTACTCAGACCTCTTGCTGAGGGTAAGGCTACAGCAGATTTGTATTCCAGGTAGATTATAGGCCTCACACAGGAGCAATTAGCCAAAAAATCTTATTCTTTGCATCATCAAAATAGTAATAGCTTGAGACATCAATTTGTAATTTCTAGAGAATGTGCATAGCAAATTGTAAAGACTGGTCCTCAGTGCCCTCAAAGTTGCCAGCACCCAGAAGGCAGAAACAGGAGGTTTCACGTATTTCAGCCTATCTTAAACTACGTGCCAAAAATCTGTCTCTGAAAGCAAGCAGGCAGACATTCAGGCAACAAACAAGCAAACAAAGGGGAAATGAAACACACACACACACACACACACACACACACACACACACACACAGAGAGAGAGAGAGAGAGAGAGAGAGAGAGACAGAGAGACAGAGAGACAGAGAGAGAGACAGAGAGAGAGACAGAGAGACAGAGAGAGAGAGAGAGAGAGAGAGAGAGAGAGAGAGAGAACTTGGCAGGTGAAAGGTACACAATTAAAAAAAACAATTATAACAACAATAAATCATGGTGTTTTGTTTCACCAGGTATTAACATAGACCCCTAATACACTTGACAATTACTCTTTGGCTAATGAGATACCTTCAGCAAAGGGAGCCCTAATCGGCATCCAAAGAGGGGAAATGAATGGTCAAGACGAAATGGATAAACATCAACTAGTAATACCTTGTAAAGGAACACATAAGATTTTTATCTTTGTAATTCATCTTTAAATATGAATGGAAATTAATGCGGAAAGGACAAAATTAAATAACAAGAAAATTATTCTAAGTAGTATTAGTTTGGGAAATAGAAGAAAATTATGGTTTGACAGTATTTTTTAAACTCTCTGTAGGAAGAAACAAATGAAGTGTTTTTGGTGGAGGAGGGATTAGAACAAGATTAGAAAACAGTAAGAATATGTGTATGCATATCTGAGAAAGTCTTAACTTTAAAATGTATCTTTCCATGTTACCTTTGCTGGGTATAAAATTATATGAAGATCATATACAAAGCATTTCTCTACTGTCTCCTGGTGTCCAGTGATCTAATGACAGATATGGTGTGAGTTTGAGGATAGCTGTATCTACACAAGTCTCAGGACAGCTAAGGATACATAGAGACCCTGACTCAAAAATAAAATTAAATTAAAGTTTAAAATTCTGTTTTCTAGTAGTTGTTGTGTCTATTACAGAAGTTCACACCTGGTACTATAGGTCCTAACAATAGCCATAGAAATTGTCACTGTTGTTAAAGGGCTGTGTGAGTACTCTTACTGCTGAGGACAATGACCATCACTTAATGTTAATGCTTAATCAGTTTTCGGAGTGTCAGTTCAGAACACTGAGGCGAAGGTCATCCAACACCCAGGCTGCCCCACTCACCACATGGTCCAATATTGCCACTTGCCACCACTGTCACTATTTCTGATTACCCAGAAGGAGCATGTCTTCAGCTTTGCAATTTCTCTTAGTGACTCTCGGGAAGTCTGTGAAGCAGGAGGAGTTGTCTCATTATGGCATAGAGAATGAGAGAAAGATGCCGAGCTCAGTGGAGCTGCCTTTCTATGGTTACCTTCTCACATCCTTTAGCAATGTGACACAAATAAAGCCTGTTATTGAAAGCTCAGGAGAACAAGGGCTCCTCACCATACAGGACTGTATTCCATGTCCTCTCAGCAGCACTGCCTTCCCAAACCAGGTACGAGCTCAGGTCAAGCTCATTGGCAGTCAGGTTTTGCCAAGAAACATGCAGCTCAACTCACCGGACTCAGAAAAGAACTATTTGATGATGCTAGCTTGCTCTGTCACCACCAGTAATGCCAGTGGCCTCTATAAAGTGCTTGGAGCAAAGGCGACATGGTGGAAGGTCCCATGGAAGGTACCAGTGGTGTCTTTGGGGACTTCCAGAAGGCATTTTCTAGGTAGAAGAACGGTTCTTGTCCCAACTCTGCAGCTCGAAGCAGGTCCCTCCAGGTCCTCACCTATTCACAGTGACTGTCTAAAGAGCCTGCTATGGGCTGTGGAGATGGCTCAATGAATAAAGAATATGACACACAAATTTACGGAGCAGGGTTGGAATTTATAGAGCACATGGAAAAGCCGGCGAGGCATAGCAGCTATGAGTATCCTCAGCAAATGGGAAGCAGAGCTGGGGCATCTCTGGGACAAGTTGTCCAGCCAGACTATTTGTCCTAAAAACTCTGCATTTGCTTGACAGAGCCTGACTCAAGGAGTAAAGTGGAGAGTCATCAAGACAAACACCCCAGGCTTCCACAGACATGTGCAGACAGGCATGTGTGTGCACCCATTCAAACATGTGTGCACAGGGTGAACATGCACACATACCACACACATATGATACTAAGGTTTATAAGCCTGCTGTAAAGTGCTGCATAGGTTGGATGGGGTAGAATTATCATAGCCTGAGGTAACTGTGTGTCCTCAATTGTTGCTATCAGGCAAGGACAACAGCAAGGCACCTGTGTCCTGAGGATCAAGGACAAGAGGAGGTTTTGAACAGAGTAGGGACCACTCCACGGCACTCCCACTTTTCACCCAAAAAAGTCCTGAACATCAGGTTAACAATTGTCGTTTTGCCCCTCTTCCTTCTTCCCTTCCTCCATTCCTTTCTCTCTCCAGTCCTCTATTCCTTCATTTTTCCTCCTTCCCTTTTCTCTTCCCTTCTTTCTCTTTTCCTCTCCCTTTCCCTTCCCACTTCCCTACACCCCCTCTTCTTCCCATACCTCTATGGCCCTAAGCTACTCTCTCCCACACCATCTGCTTTCTCTCTGTTATCTTTGGGTCTTTAAACCTTCTATGCCTCTCTCTGACCCACTCTTATCTTTAGGGCACCAATTCAGCTTCCTCTACCTCTATCTAGGCTGAGAGAGTGACCTCCTGTTGGCTTCTCCTGGCTCCCTATATCCATGAATGGCTATTGATCATTTTCTAGGAGGGCAGAGACCACTTCTTAACACCTATCATACATTGGAGTAGGGAGCTCAGGAAATAAGCATGTTTTGAATAACATAAGTCTCAATTTCTCAGGGACATCGAGCTAAAGGACAAAGCCTCATATTTTTATGAGTCCAGGGTTCCTTCTTCTTTCAGTCACATACCCATTCAACAAACATCAAATGAGGACCTCCAGCAGCTCAGGCTGTCTGCCAAGTACAGGGCATGCAGTGGTGAGGAAGTGAGTTCTTTACTCTGAAGGAGTTTGACTTCTACAGGACAGGAGCCAACATGTGATGATCAGTGACAATGATGGGGATGGAGCTGTAGGTCCAGAGACCATTGTGAACAAGCATGAGCTAATGGGCACTTTACAATGATGGAGATGGAGCTGTAGGTCCAGAGACCATTGTGAACAAGCATGAGCTAATGGGCACGTTGGGGCAACCTGAGGAGGGAAGGCCTCTATGGGGACAAGACAGATGGGAAATGACAAACACTAAAAGAGCTGAGTCTATGAAGTCTCACAACTTGTACTCTCGGAAAGTTACAGCTGGTGACAGGGTCATAAAATGGTGAGACTGGAGCAGGAAAAAGAATCATGGTGATGTAACACATGGGCCAGTAGCAGCATGATCTGGACAAGACCATAAAACAGAGGCCAGTTCCTGTAGAGACTGATGATCATAATAGAAAGGTTCTGTCTAGGTCCAGCAGGATAGAAGTCCCTTTGGTGTTGTTAAGCCAACAGAATCTGAAATCTCCTCGGAGAAGAACCTTAGGGCACACCCATGAAGAAATGTCTTATGAGTGTCTGAGAGGGAATTTCTTGCTGGTATTAATTGATGCTGGAGATTCATCTTAATTGTGGATGGAACCAATCCCTAGGTAGGGAATGCAATGAAGAAAGCCAACCATGCATTAATAAACACACATGCATTTCCCTCTGCTTCTCGACTGCTGGTACAGTGTGGTCAACTTCCTCAAGCTTTTGCTTCATCGACTTCCCCAGCACGGTGGGACATCTCCTGGAACTGAGAGCAAAAAAAAAAAAAAACCTCTCTCTTATGTACTGGCCAGTGTATTTTGTCATAGCAACAAGGAAAAGAAACTGAGACAGGGCTATAGGCTGGGAGGGACATGGTATGACTCACGTGCTTTTTTAAGGCATTAACCTATATACAACGTAGACTACAGTAGAGGGACAAACACCGGAGTGGAAGTAGAGAGATCAGATAGGAAGCTAGTCTGCAGTCTAAGCAGAAGGTGATGTTAGCTCAGGCTGGGACAAATGCTGTGATTGTATAAAGAACAGGATGGACCGTATTGGAAGGAATAATTGCTCGGATTTGTTAATGTTTCACAGTGTGGAACTGGTAGGAAATACTTCTGAAGTAGTCATGGAGGGAGGTGTGGAGAAGAGGAGAAACTGAAGAAACTGAGAAGTTGGAATGTCCTTTATCATCAAGCGGGAATAAGAACAGTGAAGAAATCCCAAGACGGGTGTTCATGATTTCTGCTCATTTCTAGATGCCTATCAGATCTGTAAAGGAAACATCCAGTCAGGGTTGGTCAGAGAAGACTGAGATTCTCTGGGATTCTATGGCAGGACATACAGATCTGAGGAACATATTTTAAAGATAATATCAACATTATAGATTTAAGTCCGTTTCCCTGGGAAGAGAACATGTAGATAGAATATTCTGGACTGAACGGTTATGCTTCCCTTTCTACTCTCTGCGTCCAAATGCGTGTGCTGAAGCCCTGTCCCTCGGCATGAGGCTTTCCAGGGGCTGACTGGATCGCAGTCATAAGGGTGGAACCTCAAGCATAGCAAAAACACTCTCCCAAAGGCCACATCCAGGTCGCGGATGATGTGAGAACTCTGACAGCTGCAAACCAAGACATGAAACCCTTATCACACATGAAATGTGCCAGGGTCCTGACTGTGGACTAAGCCATCATTTAAGACCTCCGAGCTACAGTAATTTGTTACGGCATCCTATATGAAGACAGTGATGTTTCACATCATGGTTCTAAGTGAGCTTAGCTGCACAGGCAGAGCCTCAGTTCCAGAAGCTGAGTCAGGGAAAGTCAAGTTATTTTCCTTTGATAATTTTGTTTCCTGATGCTTGTCTCCAGATCCCCCCAAAGTCCACCCCACACCCTGCTGGATTGTGAATCTCCCTTCCCCGGTTCCTGGACCAGATGTCCTTTAGTGGCACCACACCCACCCAGCTAGCCAATGGCAGAGAACAGTCCCTTTGGTCTCCTCAGAATCTTGGCACTGAATGTGTAACTAGCCCTTGCCAGAGTCTTGCCCTGCTGAGTTCTTACCTCTTCCTGGAACAAGCAAGGAAGCCATCGATGGCAATCTCTTGCTGGCAGCTCTCACTGTGCCAATGTGACTTCAGGCTCAGCTTCACCCTATCCATGGCAAAGGCTCTTCAAGTCTGGCCTCTGCCTAGGTATGGCTCACAGAGGTTAGACCTTGTTCTTGGTAGGCCTTCCTGCCTCAGAGCAGTGGTGGCTTATGATGACAACCCCAGTGATCTACAGGGGGGTGCTCAGACCAGAGCCCACAGATGGGGTACAACTGATGGTCTCAAGAAGTGAAAGAAAACCCAGAGGAACAGACCTGGATCCCATGTGGACTGCACACCTTATGCTAGGCTTCTCCTAACAGGAGGCCCACAGAGCTATGCTTGCCAGGGAAGAACAGCCCCATGAGACATGATTTGGGACTGTCTCCCCGATGTCTCCTCCCTGACTTGACTTTGAGCTCACTGCCCATTTCTTTGTGTGAGTGTGGTGGGGTGTGTGTTCACGTGGATTCCAAAGGTCACCCTCGGTGTTATTCCTCAGAATCCGTCCTCCTTGTTTTTGAGATGGGGTCTCTCAATAGTTTTCCTGGATCCCATTTCTTAGGCTAGGCCAGCCAGCCAGAGAACTGCAGGGTCCACCTATTTCTGCCTCTCTAGCACCAGACTTACAAACCAGCACCTGGGCTCCTTTTGATACGATTTCTGGGGATTGAACCCAGGCCCTCACACTTGCTCTGTGTGACAGACTAACCTGCCCCTCAGCCCCATCGCCTGATTTATTTCGGCCTGCTGCCTGATACCAGTGGGCCTGCCATTCATTATCTCTGAGTCTGCATGACTTAGGCACATGGCTCAATGCCTAGACCTACCTCCTGACTGCTTTGGTTCCACCCCACACTTTTCTGGCTTCGCATTCTGGACTGTTTAAACTGGATGTGTCATATCTTTGGGTCTGCTGCCAGACTACCCCAAACCCCAGGAGCTTGGGCTGCTGTTGAATGTCAGGCTACCTGGAACATGACCCCCAGGGGCTGCTGTCAGGAAGGAGCTGCATGCTCCTAAATCAGGCCTCCAACAGTGACTATTGTGATTAGGCGGGACTCCTGCTTTGAAAGGAACATCCGTATGGTTTGTTTCACTCTGTGAGACCTCCTCAGGACTCCTCGTCTCCCTAACCCCAAAGACAGACTCCTTTACACTTGTGATTTTTTTCTACTTTCTTTTTGATAGTCCATGTTTAATAGGGAACCATGAGTAAGGCCCTGTGCTTCTGGGCAGAAGCTCAGAGCTAGCGGGCCAGGCAGGAAGCCTGGCAGCAGGGTGGGAACAGGCCAAGAAAAACCCCCAGGCCTCAGGCTACACAGGCGGGCTCATGCCCATGGCCTGCTCACCAAAGCCTGGCCTCAGAGTTCTTTGGGCCTGGCCTGTTGCCAGCAGCCAGTGCTCAGTCATTTTCAGAGCCAAGGGGACAAAACAGAGCCTGATTTAGGACAGAGACACAGGGGTCTCTTCTCTGAGCCCTGCTGCAACTGGAGGCATAATGTACAATATTCATCAGGAGCAAGGAGAATCAGGCCGGAGCAGAATAATAAATAAAACCACTCCCATTTAGCAAACCTTCTATGGAAGCCAGGCACCAGGCTGAGTGTTCCCCGTGCGTGTCTGCTCGCTTGTATCAGAAGCCACAAAGGCACCACACGAAGTTCACACACCAGTGAGAATAGCTACAATGTCAAGAAGCAGCCATCAAATGCTAGGGAAGATCCAGAGCCACAAGAACATCCCAAGGACACAGCAGAATGGTAAAGCCACCATGAAAACAAGGGTAGTTAGTTTGGTTTGTTTGCTTGCTTGTTTTGGTGGTGGTGTGTTGTAATTTAATTATAGAATCCCTCATTTCTTCCCTCTAAGTCTGTCTACAAACTCCTCCCCCCCTTCAAACCCATGGCCTCCTTTTGAAATTGTTACTGCATGCATATATATATATATATACATCTATATTCCTAAATATAACCTGTTGGGTAAATATAATGGTACGTGTGAATACATTTTCAGGGCTGACCATTCAGCACTGGACAGCCAGTTGGTGTGCTCTTCCCTGGGGAAGGGGTCCTCTTCACTGCCAGCTTTACTTGGTTGCCTACAGGTCTTTGTGTAGGGCTGAGGCCTCCTGGGCTTTGTATTCAGTTTGGCCTGTTCATTGGCATTGACTTTGTTCAACTCATGCTTGGGTGGTCATGTTGGTGAGAATTTATGGGTGTAGCTTCTGATGTTACCAAGGAAGTGTAATCTCACGCCAAACTCCCCCCATAGCAAACTCTAGTCCACTTCCCTTCCGCAACAGGGCAGTTTCTTACATAATGTGCACTGACCATACAACCCAGGCATCATTCCTAGGGGTTTATCTGACCACATTTTACATGGTTTATGATTATCCCAAATTGGAAATGACCCAATGTCCCTCTACTGATCAAAAATAAATAAGCAAATTGATTATTTTAGAACTCCAGAATACTACTTAGCAATGAAAAGGAATACATTGCTAACTCCTCAAAATTACGAGTGTAGATCAAATGCATTGTGTTCAATGGAAAATGTTCATAACTGAAACACACTCCACACACTGACATGCAGTCCTCATGATGGGGAAAACATAGGAGAGGAATCAGGTTGATGTTGCCTGGGGCCAGGGCACAGACAGAGCATAAGGAATATATAATCAAAAAGATTCCCTGTATATTGTGACCGTGGGAGTGACCCCACGCTTGTACATTTGTCAGACTTGCAGAAGGGGACCCTAAAGGATAGATATTACTATGTTCAAACTAAGCCTTAGTTGTTTTTTTAAATAGGGAGGGGGGAAAAACTCAAAGATTCAAAGAGGCAACCAGCCAGGAAGTGACGCTGGCCAGTCCAGCTGTTGAACCCCTGAGCTAAGCTAGCCTTGCTCTGGAGACCATCTGGCCCAAGTCTGTTTGCCAAGCAACATGTCCTTGCCAGGATACTTAGGGACTGGCAAATTGTGGAGTGGCTCTTTTTTATTTATTTATTTTATTTTATTAACTGAAAGGTCTTTTTTTTTTTCAATCTCTCTTTCTCAAGTATCCACAGGTTGTCTGCAATGCTGCCCTGTCTTACTTCAGGTTAAGATACGTTTGGTATTGTTATGGCCAAGTTTGAGTCATACCCCCTGCATGTGTGGAGAGGGGACCTAGTCACATTCCATCTGACACTTGTAACATGCCATCTACCCTTTCTCAACCCAAGTTTCCTTAAGCATAAGAAGGGGAGCATTACATCAACCTCTGAATTAGGTGAGAAGCTCAAATGACAGTCAGGGGGGTTGGCAAGATGGTTCAGTAGGTACAGCTGCTGGCTGCCAAGCTTCATGACCTGAATTTAATCCTGGGATGGTGGGAGAAGAAAACTGACTCCTGAGACTGTCTTCTGACCTGCACATCTATGCCATGCAATGCAAACCTAAGTACACACACATGCACACACCCACACACCCACACCCACACACACCTACCCACCCACCCACACACACACACACACACACACACACACACACAAATAAACAAATAAATAATTTAAAATGGAGCCTACACACATGTGCACACACATGCAAATAAATACATATTTTAAAATTGAGCCTACCTACACACACACACACACACACACACACACACACACACACATGTGTATGCATGCATGGATACACACACAAAAAAAACTTTTTAAACAAAACCTGCAGCTTTAAGCTTTGGGATCCAACTGCCTTCTCTAGTCTTAGAACTGGAGCACAAGCTCAAAGATAGTGCTCACAGTGAAAGGCGACAATTTCCAGTGCCCAGAGAGCTGTAAAGTTGGGAGAAACTTCAGCTTGCTGTGGGACTTCAGAGGTGGGACCACCCGACCTGGCGGAAGAAAACATCTGAAAGTTTGCCATGGTCAGTCCCACAACTTGAAGTGAGGTATGGGGACTCAAGCCACAGAGGCTGGTTGTTAAACATGAGCTCTTTTGTTCCCTGGCTATTTCTCCAGCCACCGGCCGAGACTGTGCCCTGTCCAGTGCCCCCAGGCAAGGGTGAAGGGGAACAGCAGTGGGTTGCTGGAGGTCCAGGGGCACCTGGGAAGGATGGGTGGAGGGAGTATGAGCTACTTTGGCAGGAGGGAGTGAGTCTCAGCTCACTCCTCAGTCCGAAGGCTTCATTCTGGCTCATTGTTCCTCATTATCAGAGGTAGCTATGTTCAGGCGAAGGGCGAACATGATCCTAAATTTATGTCTCTGTGTGTGACCACGACAATGTGTGTTTTGTGTTCTTCTCCTGAAAAACTCCTCTTGTGACATGGCGACCCGGCTTGGACTTGGTCTTTCATGTGTGTTACCCACTCCGACTGGCACCCGCTGTCAGATTTTTCTTAAAGTCTGAAATGAGGGGCTAACCTTCTCTTCTCGGCTTTTTCTTCTCTGCTACCTATAATCTTGATGTGACTTACACAAAAGCAACTCAGTGGGAAACCCACTCAAGAAGGCTTTGACGAGGAACAATGGATGGGCACCTCTCAGAGGCCGGCCCGCCGCGTCGAGAGAAGGAGAATGGATTAAAGTTTAAAGATGTCATGTATGTTAACCGATCAGTATTGGTTTTATGTATTTTGTCAAAGAGACAGCAGCAGTGAGGCTGGGCCCATGAGGGTGAGGGGCTGCAAGGAGGGAGAGACAACCCCCCCACACTCGGCCGAAAGGCCTCACCAGCAGTAACAAGCCCAAGGATCTGGTGTGTTTGAAGAACAAGCATAACAATCACAAAGAAGAAAGGGCTGAGAGGAGATTGTCGTGGGATTGTTGTGTATGTCAGCTTTGTCCTTGCCACAATGGTGCAGGCCCGGAGCCAGGCGGTCATGGGGTAGCAGACGCTGCCCATTCAGCCTGGAGGCCTTTCTTCCAGGATAAAGCAGCAATCCGTCCCCAGAGCGAGCAGAAGCCCAAGGGAGTTGTGGGTGAGACCTGGAGACAGGTGACTAAAAGCAACCGACTCCCTGCTGGTCGTCCCTTATGGCCTGTCTCAGCACAGGCCAGGGTGGTCACCAGCCTGCATGGGGCTTCTGACCCTGCTCCTTGTGGTGCAGATTACCCACAATGCTCTGCTCTTCTGACAAGATACTGAAGAATAGATTCATACACACAGACACACAGACAGACACACATACAAACATACAGACACATACACACAGACACAGACAAACACACTAACACACACTCATACACTCACACACAGGCATACACACACAGGCACACACACATACACATGGACAGACAGGGGTACATACAAACACACTAACACACTCAGACACTCACACACAGAAACACACACAGCCACACACACAGGCACACACACATATACACAGACAGACACGGACACATACAAATGCACACACATAGATACACATGGACACATACAAACACACACACAGATACACATACAAACCCACAGACACAGATACACATAGACACACAAAGACACATACAAACACACAGACACATACAAACATACAAACACATACAAACACACAGACACATACACACAGACACAGACAAACACGCCAACAAACACTCATACATACATACACACACACAGAGGCACACATATACACAGGCACACACACACACACCACTATTCTCCTTAAAGGAAAACAGAATCCCCCACTCTGGCTTCCTTGGACCTCCAATTACTTTTCCATTCATAGGAAGCTCCTTTTGTGAAAGTGGCTAGAATATTCTCAAGCAGTAAATACGCTTCTTTCTGAAGTTGTCTAGACTTAGACAGAACAAACACAAGCCTCCTTGGAAGATGCTGGAGACGGCACAGAATGCACGGACAGGTAGGTCAGCCCTCATTCACAGACTAGGAGTCATCGAGGCGCTAGAAGCAGGGCATCCTAGGTGGATGCCCTCTGTGCAGAATACAGGTGAGAATCTCTGGCTCCTGTTGGGGTTGACAGTACAGCAGGTCCTGGTTGGCCTAAGTTTTCAGTCATCACAGGACTCGAATCGAGCAATTCCCGGCAGAGGAATAAGAGCAAAATCATCCCAATCCCCCAGTGAATTGGAAGGAAAATGGTGGCCCTGATAGAAGGTGGTGGAGGAGAGCCTAACTGGGTCTGTGCAGATTTATCCAGGATGGCTTCACCAAGAGTCCTGGCCATCCAGCAGTTCCCACAGATGGAAGTCCTTGGCCTCTGGAGATCTGGCCATGTTTAAATTGGGAATCTAATTTTCTTCTGAGATGCTGTGCAGGAGAAAACTGTAATAAATTATGTTCAGTAATAAATTATGTGGAGTCTCTTAAACAACAACGAAAAATGTCCAGTTGTCTCATGAGCCAGTTCTGAAAAATTAAGTAATACAAACTTCTAGGCAAACAAATTGCTACAAAGGTTGAGAACAGCCCTGAGCCACCACTTTCTCCTTATTTTTCTGTTACTCAAAGGCAGTGGTTCTCAATCTGTGGGGCATGACCCCTTCGAGGGGTCACCTAAGACCACTGAAAATCACAAATATTTACACAATGAGTCATATTACAAAATTACAATAAAAAGAGCAAAATCACAGTTATGAAGTAGCAACAGAAACAATTTTATGGTGGTGGGGGGTCACCATACAGGGCAGCAGCACTGCAGGGTCTCGGCATTGCTCTAAGGTCTTGGAGTTGCATCTGCTTGTTGTAGTTATATGGTAGGAATACTGTATCACGGTGCCCTTCCCCCGCCTCTTCCCAGCTCCATGTGCGATAGCTGATGGATCCGTCACAGAGCAGGAGAGGCGCCACTATCAGGGTCTTTTCTCTCAAAAGGCCAGTGTTAGGTCTCTTCAGCTCTCCATCCAGGGAATGGTCTGACCCAGATGCTTGGCCACCAGAGCCAGTGCCAATGAAAGAGGCCATGTTCTCTCTGAAAGGAGTCCTGTGAAGAAAGGAAAGAGATGGAAGGGATGGGAGGTTGTCTTGAAGGACACACAGGACGGAAATAGGAAGGTGTGCCCATGGATCTGCACATTCACACAACTTTTACACTCCCCTCCCTCTCTAAAAGACAGTGTTGTGTCAGGAGGAAAGTAACTTCTGATTACAAGCCCTTGTGATTCTGTGTGTGTGTGTGTGTGTGTGAGAGAGAGAGAGAGAGAGAGAGAGAGAGAGAGAGAGAGAGAGAGAGAGAGAGAGAGAGAGAATGACAGTGGTCACCTCTGTAAACGCCAAGTGTTGCAGAGCCACAAAGACATTTCATCTCCTACAGGAGGACCTAATTAAAGACTGCCTGAGGAACCAAAGATTACTGACATAGACAGTGTCAGCCAACCGAAACCACTGTTTAGAAGAGAAGCTTTCTTGGGACCAATGGGGCCTGGGTGGAGGGTATTAAAAGAACTTACCTCAGTGATCAGATGAGCCTGCAGCATTCTCACTTGCTCCTGTTGACTCTGCACCACCTCACCTCTGACCCCAAAGGATAGGTAGGGTGGGGCAATGAGTAGCCCACAGCTCAGACAACATCTGGCACCTAGTGTGGTCAGTTGAATACTTACTTCATCATCCTTGTCTTGTGACTACTTGTGAATCTCCTCCTCTGGGGGCTTGTGTTTGGGGAGGACAGCATCTCTCATAGAACCTGGTCCTGTCTCCAGCACTCAGATTACAGGCATGTGCTCCCATGCCCAACTTCAGATGCAAGTGATGGGAATCCTAACCAGGTCCTCATGCTTGAACAGCAGACATTCCACTGACTGAGTCACCTGCCTAGACTCCCATTGTCTATGTTTAATGAGAACAGCTTAAGGCCATATAGTTGATTCCAACAGCTGTTCTGGGCTGAGAAATAGAAACTACGATGGACAATGATTGGCTCTGGGGATCTCATCTTTTTTGGTCCCTAGGGCCTCTGCTGAGAAGCTGAAGCACTCCATGGAGTAGTCTAGAGAGGTCAAATCACCTTTAAGGCCATACAACTTAATCCTCAAGGTGAGGCTGGCAAATTTAAGTCTGGTGGCCACTATCATCACATGGGTAACTGTGAGCTCCCTCTTAGAGACTGTCCTTGCTCAGGGTTCTTCTTGCCCCTCCTTGAGTGAGCACAGGAAACAGACACCAGGTAATATCCAATAGTTATAAACCAGGCCTCACCTGTTAACCTCTAGCAGGAGTAATTGGATCTCACCTGAGCGTCCCAGGAACAAGTGTTGTCTTGGTCCCATCTTCTGGCTGAGGAAGCCAGGGTTTAGAGAAGTGCCCGAGGGTCACTCATGCAGCTCAGCTGGGACTAGAACCAAACAGTTTACTTCTAGAGTTCTCTCTCTTCAGCGTTATCTCAGTTGTCTCTCAGGATGTTGGAATTTCAGGCCTAGTGGTCCTAAAGCCTATTGGCTTCCTCTTAAGTTTGTTCAGTAGAAATCGGGAAGAATAAATAAGATGGAGTTTACAATAGCTGTCACTCAAAACCAGAGTGACCAGGAGGGGTGTGTCACTGCAGATTCAACCCGGGGGGGGGGTGGATCAAGAGGCAAAAGGGAGACAAATGTGAGTGTGTTTCAAGAGGCTGGCAGCTGCCTCTCCAGGTAAGTTTGGCCTTCCTCTACTCTCTCAGCTCAAAGGGTGACTGTCCCTTCAAGGTCCTGACAAACTAGGTTAAGTACCTTCATTCTGTGGTTTTGGATTGTAAAGGAGAAAAAAAAAACTGTATTCTGAGATTCTAGGTATGTGGTAGGCACTAATTTTTGTTTTTCTTTATGCTAGTCTCAGGCCCACATTAGTTAACCTCCCTAGTGCTGAAGTTATAAGAGAGTTTCACTGTGTCCAGCAGGGACCAGGCACTGTAGTGTCCAGGAATCTGGGATTATAGGAATATGTCACCAAGCCCAGCATACAGCAGGAACTGGAGGTGTCAACTGGAAAGTCCCATACAAGTCGCAGCAACCTTGTTTCTTTCTTAGGAGCAGGCATTCCCCCTCTAAAAAGCACATCCAAATCCGGGTCTCACTCACCCCCATTGTTGAGGAATCAACACATGTAATGAGGGTTAACCCACAACACCTCTGGGATAAAACCCACTTCCTAAGCACAGTTCAGCTCCACTCAGGCACCCAGGACTTTCCCTTCAATGCTCTTTCTCTTCCAGAGCCACACTTTGTGAGACACCATGGTTTTCATAGCAGATGAAATCAATTGGACCTTGGAAAAGTGTCAGCTGCTGAGAGTGAAGACAGGAGCAAAGGGGAAGAAATGCTTGAGGTTCTTACTAAGGACCGATGTTGGGTTTGACCTGAATAACACCTGAGAAATAAAGAATGCCGAACGTTATGCAATCCGTGGAGACAAATGTGCAAGAGTGGCTGGGACTCAGTGGAGCAAATTTCAAATGAGGCAGTTACCCATGGGAGTGGCAGAGGGTAGAGAGCCACAGATATAGGTTGCAGCAGATGAAATTTCAGCTAACTGCCCACAACAACCCTGCCAGCATAAGGAATAAAGAGAAACAGAGGCACAGGGGCCAGGGGAGGGGGATTCTATTGTCTAGAAGCGAAGTTCAGTTGTCTATCTGAAATGGGTAGGAGTCTTACTCAGATGGGGACTGGGTTGCCTAGCTCAGTGTTTTAGGAAACAGGGAGATAGCTCAGTCAGTAAATCACTCAAATAAGAGGACATAAGTTTATCCACAAGACACATATTTTTTTTTAAATCCAACCATAAAGATCTGTGTTTGTAATCCCAGACACGGAAACACAGAGACAAGTGAGTCCCTGTGGTTTGATGGACAATCAGTAAGCTCCTGGCCAATGAGAGATTTTGTCCTGAAAAGGGGGTTGGCTTCCAAGGATGACACCTGAGGTTGTTCTCATATACACCACACCACACACACACACACACACACACACACACACCACACCACACCACACCACACCATACATACACACCACACCACACATATGCACACAAATATACAAACATATGCGCACATATACAGACACACAAACACACATGCACACCCATGTGTATATACATACACATACATAGAAAGAGGGAGAGAGAACTGGAAATAGCCTGAAGATAATGCTTAAAGTGTGTACATAATTGGAGTGTACACCACAACGCAGGAGAAAAAAGAAACACTACTAATTTAACTCCAACATGGACAAAGCTCAAAATTACTCTCAACTACCATGGCCTAAGCCCTTTAACTTGTGTGTTTAAGAGGAGTTAAATTAAAATTCCTCCTTAAACTGTGGGAGAGACATGGATGATAAAGGTTGAGAAGCCAGACCCAAGACCACAGACATATAAAAATGGCTAAGGTATCAAATCTACAGAGAAAGCAAACAAATGAGCAAGCAAATGTGGGCTACGTGTGGGACTAGGGATCGAAGGAGTCACTGGGCTGGTGGGAATATTCTGAGCTTGAATTGTGGTAACGCTTGTGCAAGTTTGACAGTTTTTTAAAACTCACTAAGTCTGCATTTCAAGTAAGTATGTTTTCTGCTGCCTAAAATAAACTCCAATAAAGCTTTATTTATTTATCTGTAAGGAAGAGAGCAGGTGTGTGGATCTGAGAGTCCCAGCTCTGGTTCCCTTCTTCTCACGCCCCAGGCAAGGTGATACCGGCCGTTATGCCAACTTTGATAAAGTGGCTTGTTAACCAAATCTTTAGGAGGCTGTGAGGGGCCATATGAGATACAATGTTGCTACATCAGAATATCCCTTTCTAGAAAATGGGTAAAGCAATGGAGGGGGATGAGCAGAAAATCTGGGAGGAATTTGGGAGAAGACGTGGGAATTGGATATACCCGAGATACATTGTATGAAATTCTCCAAGAAATAACAAAAAAACGCTACATGAAAAGGAGAGGCCTGTTTAATGATGAGGTGCCTGAACATACTGAATTGCAGGGTCTAGTGATCCTACATGTAATCAGGACTGCATTTCATGAAGAAATGGTGAGCTATAGAAGGGCTCAAGCATGTGAGACAGTCTGGCTGTGTAACAACTCACTTTTGAGAGAATTGATCCAGTCCTCAAAGACCTAATATACAAGTAAAGTGAGCATTAATCCCTGGTGGGCACCCCAATGATCTAATGGTTTTCTATGTTCCGACTCTTAAAGTCTAGCTGCCCACTCCCATCCCACATGGGGTCAGCCGTGAGCTCTTAAACCTCTGTGTGCACTTCACACAATTACTTTCAGAGCTGTATTTAAAGTCCTCAGCACTGGGATGTGAGGGTCTGGGGGTAATGACCTTAGCGCCTCCATCTGAACTGCTCTGGATGTCTTTCATCTTCAGCCCTGAAGTGACTTACCAAGTCCTGGAGGGGCTGTCTTAAACCCATGATGGTTGTTACTCAACATTTGGATGTCCTTAAACTGGCTTATCACTTGTATATCTCCCCAGAGGCAACCTTATCTGCTGTGTGACAAGGGTAGCCCCCAGCTGGTACAAAAGAGAGACGTGTAAGTAAGTTATTAATGTCCTTGTTTAAGCAGAAGATTAATTCAGAAATATGACATTTTTGTCATAATGTAAATTCCTGGAGACTTCTTTACCTCAGACAGGCTTCCATGTCAAGTGTATAGAAGCAGCCCCCCCCCCCCAAATGTCTGGCCCTGGCTGTGGCAGTAGAAAGGAGACTGGGGAGAAGGGCTTCACAAAACAGAGCATTCTCGGGGAAAAAAAAATGTTCCTAGTATACAATGTGAAAGAGGCAAGTGCCATATGTCTGTCCCATTAATAGGGTCCAGTGGCTTGTGGCCCAACATTTTTTCCCCACTTTTCTCTCAGCATACTAGCCCACTCTCAGTCTTCCCTTTAAGTAAACTGTCTCTATTCCTACATCTACCAAGTGTCCCACACCTTGCCTTTAGACACAAGGCCCTGGGTACTTGTGTAGACGTCCTTGGACTATGAGCCACACCTCTAATTCAAACCATTCAGTCCCCCATCCGACCCCCAACTGGCGTGAACTCATAGGCCGCCTTAGGCAAAGTTTCCCATTAAGGCTGGGGCTCCTGTGAGGCAGGGGCAGAAAAAGCTAAAGGAGAGGATAGACAGAAGCGTCAGCTCCTGTGAGCAAAGAAAGCTGCAAAGACACCCAGAGAGACAGATTCTCTTGCCCCTCAGCTGTCTCCCCAGAAGGCACAGAAGGGAGGAAGGCACCAAGAGGGTGGAGTTAGCCAAGTAGGAGCAGGGCATTCTGGGTAAAATGCTGAGACCATCATAGGCTGATCCTGCTGAATGTGCATCAGGGTGTGTGCACAAGTAAGTTTGCTTGAAAGGGAAGGGGATTCAGTTATCTCGTATGTGCATGCTAAACTCAGGCGACACAAGGAGCTGGCCAGCCAGGGGCCCAGGAAAGCAACTCAATTCTCTGAACACAGTGGCCCTTAAAGAGTAAAAACAAGAGTGGGAGAGGCCAAGGAACCGCTAATTACACCTACCAAGCGACAAATCACTCGGAAAACATAAATACATTTTCAAGGACACTTGTCCACTAACGATGCTAAAGTGTTTTTCTTTCAGACCCCAGCAAGAAAATCTGAGGGATGAAACAAACTTCGATTATTTTAGTTTCTACTCAATTACCTGTTAATGGAAAAAATCTGGCACCAGCCGTAATGAGGCGGGCATGAGCTCACTGGCGCGGGGGTCGGGGCTGTCAGGGAAGGCTGCAACAAGCCCAGCCTTTATCAGCTTCTCTATAACCCTTTTCAAGCCGCTGTCACAGAGCCCACCCGGAGCAGGAGGGAAAGAAGGAACTTGGAATCTGCTCCAGGCCTCTGGGGCCCTCTGGGAAAAGGAAAATTGTTGTTGGCAAGTCAGCCTGGCTCCAGAAATTGATCCAGTGCCCCCCACTTGTCCATGCGGCAGCAGACAGAGCTAAGAATTTTGTTATAATTAAATAACAGGGTGCTGATTGGTTGCTAGAGGTGGTCTAGAAACTGGTGTTTAAAGACAGAGAACAAGGGTTACTATTCATAGGAAAATCCCAGCGTCTTAAAAATCCATCTGTTTCACTCCCAAATTTAGGCCAAAAAAATGCTCACTTGCTGTCTTTAAAAATACCACCTGCTTGGCGATGTTGTATAATGTGCCATTATGTAAGGGGGGAGGGAGACACAGGCTGGGCTGAAGGATGCTGTATGGTTGGGCAAGGTCCCCTCCCTCAGAAAACAGACACAGCCTTGCTCAGCTAAATTTACCAAAGGGTCTTAGGCCTGGAGTGTTTTGTCAGTATCAACTCAGTAAACTGCAGCCATGAGCACCCAGATACCCGGGCCTGGTTCCTACAGATACCCATCTCGTCCTTACCTAGCCTTATCTGGCCTAGATTGGAAGCTAGCAGCTAATGTGATTTGGTTTGCCCTTGGCTGTGAAGTTAACCCTCAGGTAGGCTGCCAAGTGAGGCCAAGGCCCCTGGAACCAAAGGTAGAAGTATCTGGACTCCATTCACCTAACTGCTACATATCTCACCAGCACTGGGGGCGGGGCATAGCAATAATGGGACACAGGGACCTTGTGAAACATCCCTATTTCTCCCAAGTGAACCAAATGTCCCAGTTTGACCTCACCGTGACAGCATTTCCCAGAAAAAACGTTGGGACTGTTTCTTTATGAGATTTCTATTCACCAAGTGGGGAAACTTGTCTCTGAACTCATGGCGGCAGGGGATGGGAGTCAAGAGGGAAATTACTGAGGAGAGGGGCTAAGATGCTCAAAGTACATAATTCATAAAAGTACCTTATGGAACCTTACAAAATATTAAAATAACAAAGGTAATAATTGTCCCTAGAGACCTGATAATCTTATACCTGCCAGGTTTTAGCCAGCCCAGGGCTCTTGGCTGCTAGCCATGGTGAAGGAAATAGAATTTGCATTATAGTACCAGGGCGAGACACCTGGAAGTTAAACAGGGTGGCTGGCCATCTGGGGGTCAAGCCAACAGGTGTCTGCTGAGTTCTGAGAACTTCGAACTGGGACGCTCTGTTGCTCCGGAGTTCCCAAGCCTGGACACCCACCCAAGATTGGAATCAAGTCTTGGAGCCATCTTCAGGATTGAAATTTCTTACATCAAAGAAACCCAAGAATTCGTGGCAGCAGAAGCCACCACAAAGCTACCTGATGTCAATTGCAAGGAATTGAGCCAACTAGCCTGTAGTCCTGCATTCTTCTGTGTGCTTTTGGCAAGATACTCCCAGGGCCCTTTCTCAGGACTCAGTTTCCTTTTGCCCATCTTCCCAGCTCTTGGAAATTAGACTGATGGACTTTATTGAGAGCAGACAAAGGCCTCTTGGAAATCTGACCTGAAAGGCTGGTATTCATTCAACTTCTGTTGGATTCCCCTTTGAGGCTCCAATAGAAAGAAGATTGTCCATGACAAAGGTGTCTGGGAACTTGTGATACCAAGGGGCACTTTGCAAGTCACCAATACATCTGG
The DNA here is from genome assembly GCF_963924665.1 of Micromys minutus. NCBI lineage: Eukaryota > Metazoa > Chordata > Mammalia > Rodentia > Muridae > Micromys > Micromys minutus. The sequence continues at coordinate 4,932,869 of NC_137971.1, forward strand.
ACTTCCCATTCCTCCCTCACCCTAAACTCTTCACTCCATAAAGCAAATATAAAACAGCAGGGTGGCTTCCACAAATGTTATCTGGACGTTGTTCATAGAAATCGAGTGTGTTCATTGGTTACACACTCATAGAGGTTATTCCAGAAACCTCATTCTGTGCATGAATTTTGATGGAAATCAATTGCTCAGTAATACTAACAAGAATGTAGTTGAGAAAGGAGGCAGCACATAGATCATTTTATTATTTAAGGAGCAACCAACACTGCCATTAGAACCTGGAGAAGGTTAGCTCAGCTTAACCTGAATTCCTCACCATTCCCCACGTCTAGTGGAAGAGCCTCCTGGGTTCGGGAGAACTGTCATGGCGTAGCTCCTGGAGACCCTCCTCTCAGGCCTTATTCCACAGACCACAGAACAGACACGGATCATTGTCATTCTCTTGCTTCTTCAGAACACATAAAACCCCAAGAACTTTTCATTCTTCTCAATGGCCAACACTGCTGTAAGCCTTTCAGTGGGCTGGAGTTCGAATAGCATATGATAAAGTAGAATCTCTGAGCACTGGGTGCAAACTTCCCTTCAGTGGCATAGTAACTCTAACTTACTTACCTACCCTACTGTAGGGAAACTGTCAGTTTGTATGAGTTTGGAGCTATTTATGAATGAATCTACCATGGCCAAGTATCAGTGTTAGACACATGGCACTTGAGTATCCTTTTCATTAATTACTGGTTCTCAGTTTCAAGGTTTTACTCTTCTTTTGGGATTGGTTCTGCATATTAGTCCTTTGTGCTACAGACACATGTCTGTTAGACCGTGGCTTGTCTTTTGTCTCTTTAAATGGCTTTGGTGATAAAATGCTTTTAGCAAACTAATACTAGAAAGGAATTTTCTTAACTTGATAACACATATCTACAAAAACACAAAGCCACCATATGTGCAGTGAAATAGGGGTTGTTCTTCTGTGAGTTCAGAAGAAAGATAAGAAAGCCAGCATTTCCAAGCCTGTCTCACAGCACTGTACAGGGAGAGGTACTTGCCACAACAGAACCCGAGTCTCTAAACCTCAGGTTTACTTGTGCATAAAACAGGGGTAGTAATCATATGGTCCTGGAAGAACTGCTGGGAAGATTAAGTAAGGCTCGGAAGGTGGTTGTTTGGATGCCTATTTTATAGTTTTCATGTCTAATCATTCCTACTTTAGAGAATCATACAACCATAACCTGACATTTGACCTTTTAGTTCCCCAGTTATGCGTAGGGTACATCTCACACTGTAGCGGTATGTGAGTGACCTCAGATTTTGACAGTGCAGTGTGGTCAGAATGAACAATATGACCATTTCAAACAGTCCTAAGATGAGTTATTGCTTCTATAATGTTAGGGAAAGGAGTTTGGCTAACCACAGTCTTGAATAAAGAGATACACTGACCACATCCAAGTTTAAACACACCCTAGAGCCAAGTTCAGTCATCAGACCAAGAGCAAGAAAAAGAAATACTTAGGCCTCTGATTTGGGGGATAATGTGTTACACAGCATTGTTGCAGAGTTAGCTGACAGATACACTTGACCAATGAATGGAGTTTGATAAAGGGTCCCTGTGGAGCTTCATCCTGTTTCTTCACTGGAGCAGGTTACATATGGCTTGAACGTGGGCCTGCTGAGAAATGCTGGCTAACATGCACATACGAGCACATGAGGTTAAGTATCCAAGGACACATTCCAAGGAATATTAATTTATAAAGAGGTCAACAAGTATTTCCCTCTACAAAAAAACTCTATGGTCAATTATAGTAGGCAGGATGGAAGATCAAAGAGTCTAAAGCAGAGAGAGAGAGAGAGAGAGAGAGAGAGAGAGAGAGAGAGAGAGAGAGAGAGAGAGAGGATATGTGTGGGTCCATGTACACACATCTAGAAGCTAGAACAAGATGGCTGCTATCATTTTTTTTAAAAGAACCCTTTCCCCTAATCCCCTGAGACCCGATCTTTCACTGAACCTAAAACTCATTTTAGCTGGGGTGACTGGCCATCGAACTCCCACGATTCACCTATCCCTGCTCCTCAGTGCTGGGGTTAGAGGTAGGTTCAGCCACGCCCAGCTCAAACCCAGGTCTTCGTGTGTATGAAGCAAGTGTGTTAACCCGCTAAGCTGTCTCCCCAGCTCTAGCATAATTAACTAGCTGGCACTCTGAAGCTGCAGGAGCAAACACAGCATGAGGGGCACCAACTGTTGGAGCAAAGGAATCTACAGGGCTGGAGAGTCAGCAAAGCATTTTGGGAAAATTCTGTCCAGCAGTAAACTTTTCTATTAACTGCATTCCCCACATGTGGATCTTGCCCCCTGCATATTACACTTATTTTTCTTACTGAACTACAACTATTTCTACTGTTCAGACTTTTGCAAGATTTTACTGTCACCATAGTAAGAAAGACTTTAGACAATGCAGCAAACACATAAGACAAAAGAGTCAATCTTCTATTTTATTCCATCTCGCTTTTAAAACGCTAACCTTGGTGCATTACACTGATCTCCTGACCTTCAATGGCTCACAACCCATATGTGAAAAACAATATATTATGTGAATAGATAATACTAAAAAATATAATGTGATGTATACTTAACTTTCTTCCAGTCTTTCTAAGAATTACACGGCTCAGTCCAGTCAACTGTCATCAAAGTCGTCCCCCCCCCCCGCCCCTCCTCTTTCCCACTCAGAAATGAAGAATGAGAAAACAAAATAAGAAAAAAACTCTTGTGGACATACGGGTAAGGAACCCATCTCTGGTGGGTTCAGCAAAATCCTCCCTCAAGGGTGTGGCTCCATCTGCCCCGCTGCCTGTTGCTCAGCTGGGGCACCTTTATCACAAGCCATCTCCTGTGCTGTTTCCACATGGGTCCTTCGGGAAAACCCACCAAGCCTAGGTCTCACTTTCTACATTTATGAAGCAAACACAAGAGCAACGCCTCTGCTTTGAAGATTAAATGAGGAATGCAGGTACATTTTAGCCTATGTGCTTATATCGCCTTTGTGTAAGACTCTGCCGAAGTATGTACTGTAAGATGATTCAAGAGTCAACACAGAGAGGAAGAGAGACCAGGTTGACTTTATTCATGCTTGTGCCATTGCCTAGAACCACCCTAGTGCAGATAAGTGTCTAAGAAATAGTTCCTGGAGGCATGGAATGAATGAATGAATGAATGAATGAATGAACGAACAAACGAATGATTCGTTCAGTTACAGCTCATGCAAAATGTACTCACAAGAGGCCAGCTCTGAAAAGCCCCAGCTGGATCTCACCAGTGCTGCCTGCCAGTCACAGCAGCTTGGGTCTATCCTCTGACTATTCTGGGCCTAGCCCTTGAGTTGGAAGATGAATAGGGTAGCCTCGGCTGAGAATGCCTCAGAAAATCCAGTCTCCACTCAGTTCCTCGGTGATCCCAGCTCTGATCCGCAGCTTTTGCCACGGCTGCCACCTGCCAATCTTTCAGGCTACCTTAGTGTCTTTCCAAGGGGATTACTGAAAAAGCTCATGCTGTAAGACACTTACCACCTAGGGATGTGGCCTTCCATAAAGGGTGGACGTTGGTTACATTAGAGGGCCACTTCATTCCAGATAGAATGAACAGGATCCTTTCTTCTGATGGCCCCACCCAGAAGATCTGGAAAGAGCCCTAATACAGTTCACATGCTGCAGAGTATGTAAGCAGGTATAGGGGACTCCAACTTTGAATTTAGCATAAGATCTGCCTGGGTGATAAGATCCTAATGAAAGGAAAGGCATTACCCTTGTTCCTAATGTCTGGTAGGGGCACAGCACACTACAGTCCAGCAAAGGGCTGAGGTCACTACCAACACATTTGGCACTGTGGGAATACACACAGAGAAAGAAGCATCACTCGGACCCCATCCTGCTTCCCACACCAGCCCAGGCAAGTTAGACAATGCCTCCTTTCTTTCCTTTAACAAAGACACATGGGTACCTTTTAGGTGCCCAAGACCGACCTTTGTGCACAATGTTGAACACGAAAGCCATGCTCCTGTCCTGTTGGAGGACTCAGGACAAAAATGTTCTGAGCTGGAGTGACTTTGGCTGTCAAGAGGATATTTGGGCATGTCCGGAGATAGTTTTGGTTGTCGGGGGGAGAGCACAGGGTGCATGCATCCTGTGCAGGAGTTAGGGATGATAATAAACTACACAGGACAGGCCCTTGCAAGTAAGAATGCATCACTCCAGAACATCAGAAGCACCGAGAATGGTAGGTGCTGTGCTCTTGAGTTTCCAGATGAGACAATGCAGTCTGTGACAGAGGTTAGGGAGCTACCGGGTGAGGACTGGGGGTCTCTGAGAGCAGAGAAAAAAACTCTATCATAGTTCTGGCCATGGGAGAGTGCTTTCTGAAGGGAGACTAGAGGCTTGCGGGGGAGTTGCCAGCAAGAACAGCAATGCATTGGGGAACTTCACTCTCTTGAAAGCTGAATTTCCTGAGAGCAAGCAGGTGAGTGAGGCTGAGGTAGGACAAGGCAGAGGTAAGGAAAGCTTTTCCTATTCTATCCACCAGAGAAGGGCCATCTCTAGCATGTGAAGATGAACATCTCTTGATGTTGAGAGCATGGCATGAAGCCAGGTCCCCACTGAAGTTCCTTCAATTCCCCCTCTACAAACTTCGGCCTTGGACAAGATACATTGTATTTCTCAATCCATTGTTATAAATAAGGCAGACACTGCAGGGCGTCTTCCTTCCTTCGGTGGTTGTGGGATTAATGAGAAAATACACAGGGACAATGCGGCACACAGCCACCAGCAGCACGGTGCTCTGATCTGTTCCCGAAGGTCAATCTGGGCCCCGAGTACAGAATCCAGGCAGGAAGGGTGATCAGAAATACCCTTACAGAGTACAAAGTACCACAGGCCCCCAGCTAGTCCAAGCAACACAGAGTTCCTGAAAGTTCTTGACCCAACATCATAGTGATCTACAGTGACAGTTACACAAAGGGCTTCTGGGATGCGTAGTTTCCACCTGCAGAAGGCACATCTGTCCTAGACACACAGACAACAAAAGTTCCATCCAGTGCACATGAAAAGATACCCAATGACCACAGGAAGACACTGCAACCCTCTTCAGGGACAGGGATAAGCTAGAAGTCATTCCAGGAGATAGCCCAACTCATACATCCCCAGAACGTCAAGATCCTTCTAATGCAGATCTGTGGGTCACATCCCTATGTGCAGAACTCGCTGAATATGATGCCCGTCTGCTGAACAGCTTCTTGCTCAGTGATTGCTAGACAAACAAGAACCCCACATCCCTGCCCTCTTCCCACAGGGAGAGTCTAGAAAACAGTCAGGACATACACCATCCTTAACCAGTACCCACTCAGTTCCTTACGTCCACTCCGGGTGAACCATATCACACTTTTTAGAATTGAACTGTCTCACAGTGTGTAACGGGGCGGGAGTATAAATGAGTGATTCATTTGTACCAACCGAGGAACATTTGTTCTGTTTCGACACAGTGAGATGTAAAGAAGACACACCCTAAGGCCCCTTTGTTCACACGACCCTTCACTGCCAATGAGACAGAACAAAAACCAGGTGCAATCAAAGGCTCAAGGAGAGTGGAGGGAGTCGGGAAGATCTGAAGACTGTTTAGGGCATCCAGTCATAACCGGTCACCGCAGGCTACCTACTAACCTGGGAGGGCATTCTCCAGAAAAGGTCCAGTGTCCAAACAAGTCACCCCCACTCCAAATCACAGAATCAAGTGACCAGCCTTTCTGCACATACTAAGTTGCTTTTATTAATCCAGAATGGCATGCTACAGATACTGTACAGCATGAACATTTATTCATTACAAAATGGCTTCCAAACCATCCAAAAATGAACTCGGAATGAGCATCAAACAGAACAGTAACACCACAACTGTTAGGAAACATTCAAAGTATTCACAAAAAAATTGTTATAGTTAGCATTTTAATAAACCAGAGAAACCCGGAGACAGTTTTACAATCGCTTCATGTCAACTACGATGGCACTGAAGGGACAGGTCTCAGCTTTATACAGATTTTACAACATCAGCATGCCTAGGTTTTGTTTTTAAAGTTCACTACCTACTTGTATGTCATATGCGTACATAAAAGCGGCAGTTGGGTTTTTTCTTTTTTTTTTTTCTTTTTCATTTAAGAGTAATCTAATATACAGAATTTTTGGCCCTTAAGGGTTTAGACCTCTTCATTTAAAATGCTTTCTGGACAGTCGGCTACCAAACACATTTGTTATAGGTGACATTAAAACTGCATACAAATCTATCTAAGTAACAGCACAGCAAAACATGGCGAACAGAAAGTACGGCATCAAAAAGGAGGGAAAGCTAAAATCACTGAGAATTTTGGCACATAAAAGTTTTGCACACGGTCAGTCCATGTTCTAAGAGCACAGGGCAATTGACTAGGAGGTCAAAGGGGAAACGGGGCAGTTCCCACGGCTGCTCAGACCCTCTCGCTAATGTTCAAGTCTTGTTTTACAGAATGGCTTTTAAAGCAACTTTTGTTAATGCTACTAATCCTTAATGCAGTTGTCAGTGTCCATTTGGTGGCATCTGGGTTTTAGACAGAAACAAACAAACACACAAACAAAAGTCAAAAAAAAAGGAAACAAAAAAATATATACACATTTTATATATAAACTTAAAAACCTTGTACAAATGAGTTGCTATATATAAGATGCTTATGCTAAGGGGGGGAGACTTTATACAGTTTCAAAAAAACATATTTAAAATTGGACGGACGTACAGGTTTGACAAGCATCCTCTAAAGCAATAAATACTACTGGTCCAACAGTGTTGGTTCCATTCATTGTTGAGTAGTGTCCCCTCCCCACAAAAGAACAACACCATGGAACAAGGTATATTAACACATTTTAACCCTTTGTTTCTGTACACTTAAACAATAACAAGTAACATCACAATAAAAGTTGTTTCACACGGAAAAAAAAAAAAAAGAAAGAAAAAAAGAAAGAAACGGCACTGCATTCTTTGTGCCCCCGTGGTTTAAATACCAAGATGTAAAGTGATTGGTTCGCAAGCTCGTATTTAATACAAATAATACAGAACCAACTCCTTTTGGAGGGTGCTTCAAAATTGCTTCTCTCTCTCTCTCTCTTTTCTTTTTGTTTTTGAAATCAGTCTTTTAAAACTAAGCTATCCGAACTACATAACAGTTATGTATATATATATTTTTTTAAACGCTACAAAGACTTTAAACAGCTGTTGATAAAAATTTTGGTAGAATCATGAGGTTTCTCTCATCTACATATTTAAAAGGAGAAATTGAAATAAGAATGGGTCAAATATTGACCAATGAACTCCATGAACATTAACTCATGTAGCCACAGTGGCACAAAATTAAAGAGTACAGAACAAAAGCTTCCCAAGCGGGGGAAGGGCGAACCAAGAACCAGGAAACACTTCAATCAAGCAGGGCACGGAGGACGAGGCGAAGCTATTCTAAAGACTTGGTCACCAGAGACAGAGGCTGGGGTTGCGTCCCAGCCAGCGAGTTGTGGGAATGTAAGGAAGAAGTTGATGGTTGTGCGAGCGATGAGGAGGGGACCATGGACGGCTGCAGGGTAGCAGGTGGCAGGTCCAGGGCCCCGTTGGGACAGAGGGCAGAGGCCTTGCCGTGGGCAGCTTCGGCCAGCAGGAGCGTGGGTGGCGGAGGCATCATGGACAGGTGGGTCAGAGGATCGGGCTTCAGGGACAGCGAGAGCGGCTGTGTCTGCTCAGTCTGTGACTTGGTGTCTTGGGGAGGGGAGCCTAGCAGATGCGGTGAGGGGGGAGGCGAGTCTAGTAAGCTTCCATCTGAAGAGGGTGGGCTGAGGCAGCTGCCTTCACCTTGTATGTAGCGAACGCACTTTTTTTTTCTCCTAGAAACAGGGGGAGAGAGTTATCTGTGAATAAAGGGCAAAGTTGCCAAGGGAGAGAGTTATCTAAATGCTCACAGCAAATTCATGTCACCTAAGAGACATCCCCCTGCAAGTCATGGCCTGAAGTCACTGAGTAATTAAAAGCAGTGACTTCTGCAGGCTGTGTTGCCTCCCATGGCCACTCTGGAAAAGGAGGTACCTAGCCACGCCCTCCCTCCCCTCACAGGACACTCCCAGGGCCCCCACTGAGCATTCTGATGGAAGTGACCTGCAGAGGAAGGTGCACATTCACAGGGAAGTAGGTTTGTGTATATGAGGAATCACATAGTTCACCTCCCTTTGGGCTTAGATTATCTTCCTTTTCCCATCACATCTTGCCTGCCCTCCCAATGATCCCACCCCACCCCCTAGTCCCCAGTGATGCCTCGGTGTATTTAAAAGAAAAAGAGAGCTCCTTCCCCAGTGGCCTCTTATCAATATGAAGCCCTCAGAATGCTGACTGCTGAGCCCATATAGCTGAAGGCAGCGCTAGCAAGAGGCTTAAAGGTTTTAACACACCACCACTGTGAGGCTGCTGGTGCCCAGAGAAGCTTTGGGTCTTGTCTGTTAAGAACCACACCAAATCGAGAGGTCAGAATCAGGGGAGAGGGGAGGGGGGTGGGGAAGAACAAAACCAAACCAAAACAAACTAAAAAACCAAAACCAACTGAGAAAAGAAAAAAAAAATGAATAAGAAGAACCACCAGAAAAAAAAAGAAAGAAAGAAAGAAAGAAAAAGAAAGAAAAGCAGGTGTAGAATAGGGTAAACAAAGGTGGGGGAGGAGGAAGAATAAGAAAAACAGAAAAAATGATTCAAAAAGCACAAGAATAACTGGTTGACATGGCCTGCAGGTTGTGGATAAAATTAAGATTCAAAGTCTTTTTTTAAAAAAAATTTTTTTTGGTTTTGTATTTTCCCCCCTTAAAGATTCGTGGCTTCCCTTTTCCCACCCCCTTGGTGAGAAGGTTGCAAGGAATAAGGGTGGTATGCAGGGGCCAGGTCTTGTTCTTGTCAACTTGCTGAGGCCAGGAGTAGAGCACACAGCACAAGCCAGTCACGGGGAAGTGACAGGGGGGCCTTGGAATCTTGGGATCAGGGTCTGAACCAGAAAGACCAAGTCTGCCCTACGCCAACACCACAGCCTTGTCTCCCCACAAGTCATTCGTGTGGGAAGTACGAATGAGAATCTCAGAGACTTTCTCGTCTATCATCAAAGGATAAGGTGGGGGAAAAGAACTCAAGAAATCAGGCATGAGACTTCAAAGCCTTTCCTTCCCACTTCCATCTCTGGCTGATGGGAACCTACTTGGTAGGGAAGGTGATCCCGGGGATCAACCCACTAATGCTGTAAACACAATGTAGATTTGGAAACGTGCTTATCCCAAGTCTCTTCAGAATAGTTCTCAGAACCACAAATGGGTACTGATCCATCCAGAACCTAGCGGATGAGCACCGACCAGTTATTAGTCACTGAAGAACCTTCAAGATGCCTCCTGCTTGAAGGTGACCCCCATGGGACAGTCTCTGGCATTTGCAAGGATGGGGCTTACTGCATGAGTTCTTCTGGTCTAGGCCCAGAGCATGGGGTGAAGGGGGCGGGCATGAACTCTAGAGTGTTGGGAGGATAGGAAAAGAGGGAGGGTGGAGGAGAACATACTCAGTCCTCCTGACCTCCCAGAGCCTGGGGTCTATGGGACAAGTGGCCTTGGATCTGGATCTGTCTAGGACAGAAGGAACTCAAGGGGAGCAAGGATGGCCTTTCTCACACTGTTCGCTGTTCAGCAGGTTTCCTTTCCCTCCTTGGGATAGACTAACTCCCACCTCAGGAATGAGACAAACAATTAACCCTCTCCATTTTAAACCACCTTAGCCTGCAGATCAAAACATGCTCACAAACTAGGATCTTCATGCATTTTTTTTTTCAAAATGGAGAGGAGAAAAGAAGGGGAGGGTGGGGAGGGCATGAGCAAAATAGCGAAAGTAAGGGGGCAAGAGGAGAGAGAAGAGAGGAGGGTGGGTGGGCGGGCAACCAGAGGGCAGCATGTAGCAGCATTCCGGGCTCTGCCAGGGCGGGGCGAGAGATGGAGAAGCAACTTGGTGGGCTCAAAACAGTCCTCCCTCAAACACTAAACAAAAGTAGGCTCTGAGAATCCTGACTGGCTAGGAACATCACTGAGGTTTTCCTTATGCCTCCCACCCTCCTTTCCAGATCATGAGGCTGTGTGGGGCATATTATGAACACAGGACAGGAAGACTATGATGATGGACTGATGCTCCCCCAAATAGGGCAGGCTGAGGCAAAAGGTAGTTGGAACACAAACATCTGGATGGGTCAGAAAATACCTCCATGTCCAAGTACTTTTTTGTGTGAGCACATGTGTGTGTGTGTGTGTGTGTGTGTGTGTGTGTGTGTGTGTGTGTGTGTGTGTTGATCTTTGTCATTTGTTTTCTGAATGTCCTAATGAGTTTAGCATCCAGTTCAGTGTGGCAGTGGCAATGTGTAAAGGAAGAACTAGAGGAAGGGGGAATGGGTACCTCCTCGTTCAAGCTCCATATTTTAACCCCTCCTCCATTTTAGAAGATGGAGTCTCAGAAGCATCCATGTCTAGCTTTTCCTGTATACATTCTAGGGGTACTTCCTGGTCCTATTTTGGAAGGTTCTCTTCAAACAGACAACAGAAGTAAGCTTGCAAACACATTTACAGCATTTAAAACAAAACAAAAAGTGCAAAACAGAAGAAAAATGGCAGCTAGAACTTTCTAGGGCCAGAGGATGGTTGCATGTTAGTAATAAGTTCCGAAGAGAAGGCCAAGTCTAAATTTGTAGTAATTGATCGGAAACCAAAAAGATTCGTAAACAACCACTTATGAATAAAATTATGAGGGCTGGCACCAGTACCAGCCTCTCTGTGAGACAATGGGGTCAACTGTAACTTGTTATGGCAGGGTGCTACACTGTAACATGTGAACCAACTTATCACCTACAGAGGGCAAGCAGGGTCTGATCTCTGGGGCTCACCCTAATTTGATACCTAACATCCTTGTATAACCATCTCATGAAGTCCCTAGGGCTCTGAAGATTTGTCATCTCTGAATTCTGTCTGAACACAGGAAGTTGTTCTCCCACTGGGTGCCTGTCTAAAGCCCATCCCCTTACTGTTTATTCCCCCAGGGCCATCTGTGTAACTTTCTGTCAGCGAGGACTCTGGTGCTCTCTCCCTGGGGTCTGTGTGGTCAGCAATCTGTCATACTAGCACCAGAGAAGGGGACTCAGAGACACAGCAGACTCGTGGACATGCACGTGATGGGATGAACATCTGATCTAACGTCTAGACACGGAGGACGGCAGAGGGATGGGGAAGAGGGACACAGGACGCAGGAGGTACTACAAACAGGGATGTGTGTTTGGGGTGTTACGATACCTACCATCATAATATTCCAAATTCAAAGACTGCTTGTATCAGAACAAAGAAACAACAAATTTAACCAAAGGTGCTCATTAAAAGAAGAGGAAAGGGGTTGGGTAGTAGAGAGCATCCCTCCACCAAGAAGGAAGTACCTACACCTTCTCTGCCAGTACCCTGAGTTGGAAAATCTGCAGGCAAATTGGGGGCTCAATTTGAACTCTTCCTGACTGATCTGATGCGTGTGGGGACCCACACTAAGCTTGCACATAGTCTTGCAGAAACACTGAATGTCTGCTCCGCAGGCCTGGCAACGCTGCGGTGTCTGACTGTCGTCGCTGCTCACAGACTGTCAGCTAGTGCACGCCACTCAATGCCACGCTACTTTCTCAGTACTGTAAAACAATGTCAGCTAACAGGCTCCTCCATACAGGTAAGTGGGCTTCACACACAAAACAACCAGAAAGAAAAACTGTTTTTCTTAGTTGTTGTTATTTTGGTTGTGTTTTTAAAAAAGCAGCCTGCCCCAATGCACTATCCCAGCGTCTCTGCAAAAAAGTGCATGGGAATGCTCACTGCCAAGTCCAAGTTCTGACTCCTTCCCACCTGGGGGTTGGGAGTGGGGCACGGGAAGGGAGACACAGTGGCCCTCTGCTCGGGATGCAGAACAGCCAGTTATCCGCTAGGCTGGCCAGTTTCAGGATGCTGGCTTTCAAAGGAGAAGCCTCAGTACCTGTCTTCGTGTGTTAAGGTCATGGTTGTCAGCCCTCGCCACCAGGGACATGTTCTTTGCAAGAACAGGGAAGAAAGAGGGAGGAAGGAAACGATATGAAATTAGCAAGGAAAATCGGAAGAATGAGAGTTTATTAGTTATTGATGCTGGTGGGGGAAAGTAGATGTGAACGGGGGCAAATAAATCGACCCGCTAAGGCAGCAGAAGGATAGAAGTCTCTGATTGCTCCCCAGGCCTCGGGATGGTCATGTACCTGCAGGGTTTGCACCATAAAGTCTGTCGGTCAAGCCCGAACAGTGCCCGACACTTCTTTGGAGTATTTGCATCTGTTAGCATAAGGTAAACACAAAAAAAAAAATACAACACAATGGTGGGTCGTGTTCAGTTGGATGTGAGACCTCCACTAATGTCTTCCGCATCATCTTGGCTCTATTTGACAATCGTCCCTCATCAAGGGTTTGAAAGGAAGGGGCTTCTGTGAGCCAAACCAAAAATAAGTAAATAAATAAAATCAAATAAAACACACACGCACACACATACACACAAAGGAAAACAACAACTAGAAACCAAAAAAAAAAAAAACCAACAACAATGGAAAATAAACAAAAGGAGAGAGAGAGAAGAGGGGGTGTGGAGGTGATGTCATTGGCTTCTACCTAGGTCAGGATGGCCACATCCTGAGCTATCACAAGGCAGGGGGTTGGCAGGCAACATTCCCTGGTCGAGGGCACGCTGGAGTCTGAGTCTCGGCCCTGAGGAGGCACACACTGTTTTACAGTGGCATTCTGGCTAGCGGCAGCTGGCAGACAAGCATATCCCTTGTGGAGCCCACACACTGGCAGGGTCCCCGCTCCCTGGTATTTCTTACGATCCACACACAAAGCTATAAAGCAACAGGCCAGAGGGGGAAGGAACCGAAGACAGCTGCAAACCAGCACAGCGAATCTGGGAGGCTATACACACCTGCAGGGGCCGCACCAGTTACTCTGTTGATCAAGGCCAAAGCGCGCTCGGCATTTCTTAGGAGCGCTCAGGTCTGAATGAGTTCAAGAGAGGAGCGAGCGGAGGAGGAGGAGGAGAGGGAGGCAGAGAGAGAGAGAGAGAAAGAGAGAGAGAGAGAGAGAGAGAGAGGGAGAGGGAGAGAGAGAGAGGAGAGAAAGGGAGGCCAAGAGAAGGGTGGGGGGAGAGATATGAACAAGAAAAAAATAAAAATAAAAAAAGGGAATAAATCAATGACTGGGTTACTAATAGCAAAATATTGACTTTCTTTTTCTTTTAAATGTTCTTTAATTAAAAAAAAAGTTAAAAAAACACACTTATTCAACTTGTGCAATTAGCTGTTGCAAATAAAGCTGCAGTATCCCTTATCAAGGACGGTCAGATCCGGTTCCAGCCGCCCCAGGGGCGGTGGTGGCCAGGAACTTGCTGTCAATTATTATTTTTTCTCTTTTTTGCTTTTCAGTTCTGCTTTTTCTTTTTCTCTTAATATTTTTTTTCGTTCTCGAAGAAGAAAATAAAGCGGAGGGAAGGTTAAATTCATAACATGCTTTTTTCTTCTGAGTACCACAGTTTTGAAAAGAAAAACAAACAAACAAAAAAAACTACAAATAAACACAGAATGAAATGAAACAAAACAGAAAGAAATAAAGAAAGAAAAAGGTTGTGGGTATTGGGATATTGCAGCTTTTGGGATGTCTTTTTTCTTTAATCTATTTTCATTAATATTAAGAGGGAGGAGAGGGGAAACAGGTCATGAGCTGTTAAATGTTAGGAGCTCCTAGTGGGCTTGGAAGCAGGCAGGGTCAGTAAACCGCTAGCAGATTTGGAGATGGTAAAAGCCAAAAAGCGAAAGGAAGAGCAAACAAACAAACAAAAATAAATAAATAAAAAGCAAAGAGAAAAAAAAGAATCACACTGCGATTGCATGCTGGCGTGAGGAAACTTAGTGGGGCAACAGAAAAAAATGCCATTAGATTAAGGAGGTTTATTACTGAGTTTGTTCCATTTTTTTTTCTTTACCAGTCTCTCTTAAAGAAATACTGCATATTCAATTTGCACAGTTAAGCTCAGCTCTAAAGCACTGTTCAATGCTGCATGAACAACTGATACGGGAACAATAGATAAATGAGACAGAAGCTAAAGTAACAATAAATAAACAAAGAAAACCAACAAAAGCAACTGGAAAAAAATCTACTGAAACATAATGCAACTGTGTAGATGATCGCTTTAAAGAATATTCAAATGTCGTATGTGTTTAATGTTAATAAGACTATAAATGGCAAGAAAAATGAAAAAAAAAAACAGTTTATCAAACTATTTTAACGACTCAAAGGACATTAGCACCTGTGATCGGAGGAAGCGAAAGGCAAGGATTTAGGAAACATTCGCTGTGTTCTGAAAAGAAAGAACAAATTACACAAAGTCTTCAAATGTTTTTGTTTGTTTGTAAAAGCCTGGTCTTCTCCAAGGGACTTGATTGCCTATGCAGTATTTCTAGTTTCTTCCTACCGAATGACAAACCTCCTTAATTTAAAGTGGGTGCGATTTACCACTGTAAAGGCATGCATTGGAACATTCAGGAACAGCCCAGTTAAAACCCAACACTCACACACGCCCCTCCTGGCCCCCTGGCCTCCTCATCCCTTCTCAGACACACAGAATAAGCAGGCTGTCTAAAGCCTGACAGAGGCGTGCCTGACGCTGGGCCCCTAGTCACAGGCTTGGCGGTTATTTAAAAACACATTCCGCTAGGATTACAACGGGCTTTTCATGCAACAATGGATGCTACTAGCTTTCAAAGGGCAGTCATGAAGCAATTAATTAAAAGGCACAAACAAAACAGGCTCCCTAAGATGGGTTCCCCACAATGTCCTGGCCTTGGATTTCTCCTGCCTCCCCCAGACGGAAGCCTGACGTAAGAGTGGTCCTCCAACCTCCACCACCCTGATGCTTCTCACTCACCGTTGGTCTCCCCGGGCTGCTTGTCTCTTTTTCTCTTCTTCTTCTTCCCCTGGATGGACAGACGAAATGCAGATCAGGCCAAGAAACAGACAGGGAGGGAGAGCTCTGGGTTCACACGGCAGGGGAGCCAGAAGAGGGGACCAGCCTGCTATCCCCACCTCTTTCCCAAATCTATCTAATCTTTGAACTCTGCGGAGCTGGGGGGTGGGGACACACATTTCTTGGGATAAAAAGCGGGGGCAGCAGGTAGATATAGAAAGACCTTTTGGCCTTCATCCACCATCAACCTGACCCAGAGGAAGAAGGTTCAGGGAGGGATGGAGAGCCACGGCAGGAAGTAGGACGGTTATACTTTCAAGGGCACAGAGAAATCTGGGAGCTTTCAGTGGTCCATAGTTTCCCTACCTGCCCCAGTCTCTCACTATGAAGGCCAAAGTGTCCCTGACACTGTGGTTTCTTTTCTGAAATGGAGTGTGATCCTTCTTTTTAAAACAAACAAACAAACAAACAAACGGTACAGAGTTCGGGCAGGAGGGGCAAGGGGCGGGGCTTACAGAAGAGAACCAATAGGGGAGTTTGAAACTGCAGGGCGTCCATGTGTAAGCAACGGGAAGTGATCCCTCATTCTTTCACATCAGATTATATCCCTCTGATTATACCCCAACACACACATCACTTTTCACAGGGATTACAACCCACAAATGCATGTATTATGCCCATTGCTTGGAATATCACAGCTTAGCCCAGCCCGCTTTGAACACATACAGGTAGCCTACAGGTGGGCAATGCCATTTACCGCGGAGCCTGCCTGGTTTGTGCCACGGACTGCAGGCTTTCTTAAATGTGGAAGGCATAGTTTGTAGGGTTGCACTTCCACGCCACCATGAAGCTGAAGAACTGTAAATCCAACCACGGCAAACCATGAAGCATCTGTATAACCCATACTGTCATGCTGTGAGAACGCCTAGCTCCTAACAAATAGTAAAATTACTATTTGTAAGTCTAGCTTTTCATGGTAACAGCCACTCCTAACACCAACAACGGCCAGCGTTTGTCAGGTGCACATAAGGAGCCAGGCACAACCCAACTGACAACAGCTCTACCCAACACAAGTGTCATCATTGTTCCAATGACAGGAAACAGATACAGAGAGGCTAGGGACTGTCCCTGAGATGTCACTGCTAAGACGAGGCGGAGGCAATGGTCTCAAAGCTCTGCCCTCAACCACGGACCATGCCTTCTATCAAGTACTGTGACTCTCCACAGAAGCCATTCTTTGAGACCTCAAGGGTGAAGAGATTGCCTTAAGGCATTACTTGACTGGTACCCTGACCCTGTCAAGTGAATGAGCAAGGATCTGGAGCACACTGGCCCCACTACAGGGCAGCAGGGAACTTCTCCAGCTCAGATGAGGCAACTGCAGCCTCACAGACTTGTATGCTTGAGAAAATCTAAATGTTGCTACCTTGGCTTAAAGGTTTTCCTAGGACAGTGACATCATCACCAAAGAGAGAAGGACCAGGATATATGTGCAGCAACCCTAAGGTTGTGTCAGGCTTGGATGAGTCCAAGTATTCAAAGATGGCTTTTCAGCCATCTGTGTCACTGGGGACATGTGCTGTGGCCCTGTGTGCAGTTGTACACCAGATCCTTTCATGTTTCTTGGCATGCAACTGGAAAAACAACAGAAGGAAAGGCCACACAGATACCTCAGAGTGGGTAGTCAGGCTTGACAACAGCTGACTTAGGAACCAGAAAAAAGATTCAAGAGAAACAGGACAGCTGGAGGGTGCCTGCATCACACCCAAACACACTCTAGGGACATCAGAATTCTCTGCTGTACCCTGACACCTCGAATGAGGACATGCCCACAGGTCGGCAAAGTGCTGTGCAGACTACCAGCTCCAAGTGGACAGGAGTGGGGCTTTAATGGGACAAGGACATGAGCATGTAAGATGAGGCCACTTCCTTCTTAAAGATAACAAGAGAAATTGAAAAAGTAAGATATGAACGAGAGAAAGAAAAGAAGTCGGCATATACAACCTTTAAGACAGGAAGAAGGAATGTTCTCCTGTGATACTGGGCCAACTAGCTATTACTATGGTACCCAGCGAGCTTCTCCTGAGTCCCGAAGGGCAGGCCAAGTCTGAGCAGCCAGATTGGGTTTCACTCCAGTGTACTTCCCTAAGGTGGCGACATAAAGGGGCCAACCCCCAACTTGGCTGGAAAGTCAGGAAGGGCTGACTCAGGACACATTTCCCAGGAGAACCCCCTGAGCTTCATCATAGCCTCTGCTGTCTGCTGAACCTCCGTCATCAAGTTAGTGAAAAGGCAATGTTACCTGGTTCTCACCACAATCAAACCCACAGAGGCTTCAGGTGTGAGACCCCTGACCCCACTGTAGTCCTGGAACACAGGAGGAGCAAGCACACATTCTCCTGCGATGTAACAAGATCCAGTTCCTGCAGTCCTGCATCCGAACCACCTCTAACCCATCCATCCCACTGCCTCAGTGGCTTCTACTATCCAGCTGCATTCCAATGCAGCGGCAAGGGGGACAGTCAGGGCAAGTGCCATGTGAACCGTCTGAAGAAATCTAGAGAACACATCACAGAGGGCCTTGGGCAGCATCTAAAGGACTCCCTGCAAGTCAACCATGAATGCTTCTGACACTGCCACCAAGTCTGCCTGTCTATTTGGGAGAGTTCATGCTGAACAACCCCCAGGGGGTGCTGTCTACCCCGACCCTAGTACGATGGCACATGGTTCACAAACTGGGCACTTTTTATGTGGAGGCCCTATGAAGACAGGGATGCCTAGGGTGCCTTGGGATACAGTAGACACAGAAGCTGAATCCTGCTCTGGGATACCCTTTCAAAGACTTGAGGATTGGTCGCTGTACTGGCTGGTTTTGTATCAACTTGACACAACCTGGAGTTATCACAGAGAAAAGAGCCTCCGTTGAGGAAATGCTTCCATGAGATCCAGCTGTAAGGCATTTTCTCAACTAGTGATCAAGGGGGAAGGGCCCAGCCCATTGTGGGTGGTGCCATCCCTGGGCTGGTAGACCTGGGTTCTATAAGAAAGCAGGCTGAGCAAGCCAGGGGGAGCAAGCTAGTAAGTGACATCCCTCCATGGAATCTGCATCAGCTCCTGCTTCCTGACCTGCTTGCGTTCTAGTCCTGACTTCCTTTGGTGATGAACAGCAATGTGGAAGTGTGAGCTGAATAAACCCTTTCCTCCCCAGCTTGCTTCTTGGTCATGATGATTTGTGAAGGAATAGAAACCCTGACTAAGACTTGGCTTGTCTCCGACAAGTCAAATCTAGGGTTGACCTCTAAGAACTATTACAGGAAACTGCCTGCTGCCAAAGCTACAGCCTGGGATTATATCAGGGTACACGGAGAGTCCATGGGAAGGTTCAACTGTTCATCTCTTCCCTTCAATCCCAGAAGAAAGGTGTTCTAGCAGTGCGTACACAAAAACAAGCACAAAGTCTCCACCTAGCTAACAAATAGCTCACAATGCTGGTCTGCTAGTGCCAAAGTCTGCTTGCTCTCTCAGGAGCAGAAGAGCTGTCTAGGAAGGGAGACCTGGAGGATCATGGGTAGGAAGCATGACAATGAAGCCCAGTTCAGTCTCCTTGTCTACATGGTCAGTAGCTGGTGAGCCAGCTCCTGCTTTACAGGTGTGAGGGAAAGAGTGAAGGAAGTTAAAAGAGCTAGCCCTTCCACAGATGAGGCCAATGGAATGGAGTCTGCCCTCCTTCTTCCCCATGGCATCAACAGGCAAACATCTTCCTGGCTCGTTGACCTTCCCAAGAGGAAAGAGAAAGGGAAACTTGTGCTGGATGCAAGCTGGGTTTGATTTTTAATATCAGAGTGGATGGAAAGAGACGTTTTCTAAATCGAACTATGATGCAAAAAAAAAAAAAAAAAAAGGCAAAGCAAGACACTCGGGTAGAAAAGGGAGAAGCCCATGACTCAGACCTACTGGGCAAAATGCAGGAGCTGCAATGTTTGGTGAGAAGCAACAGAGGGCTTCAGGGAAGAACACAGTTGTGGACCACCAACGTGAGAAGTGAAAACAACAGCCATGTTAAGATGATGTCTAAGAAGCAAGACAGAAAGTCAAGCAACAGAAGCCAGAAGCACGTGACACTTGAGTCATGTGACACATCATTTTTCTACCTTCCCTACCAAAAGATGACTTCTGCTGGCTGCTTTCAGGGATATTCCCATCATGCCTTTCTCAGGATGAAATAGGTTCCCAACTCCTAAGATAGCCTGGCTGTAGATGTGTGTTTGGTTTTCCTCCCACCATAAGACTTGTGACAAGCGAGGAGTAAAACAATTCCTGCACCTAGTGTGGTCTTTATGAAACAGAACCAGTAATGGCAGGGGCTTATCTGGACTGGAAGTCCTTTTGGATGCACTTTGGAGCTTCACTTTTTCTAAGGGGTAGGCAAAGAGGTACAGACATCCCAAACCGGTCTCCACCAAGTTCCTTGAATAAGGGTCAGGAACAGGTCCCAGTAGGATGGGCAGAATGAATAGTCTTGGGGCCTGGTGCAAGTAGGCAGAAGGCCATCCTCTGGATCTGTGCAGACACACAAAGACGGAGCTCTCTAGAAAGCAGTCCACGTACGTAGTTATCCCGTGCAGACCAGCCAGGGTAGAGCTGCATGTGCAGCTGTCGCTCCTTCCGGGCCAGCTCGTAGTACTTTGCCTGTTCTTCCCTGGACAGGGCATGCCACTGCGGGAACATGGGGCAGGAAGAGAAAGACACAAAACATCACAATCTACATCATGGTGATAAATGATGCTTGGGGGTGGGAGTGGGGTGGGGGGAGCACAAATACATCCAGACATGGTGGAATATGCAGATATTGACAACTGGCTGGGACCTGGCACTATCAGGGCGACTCATAGAAGCATCTCTCTCCTCTATGCCTTTGTGTCCATTGCTAGATCCATGACAGGAAGGTTAGGGACGCCAAAATGCCGTCAAAAGCACAATGGTCTTGACAAATGGAAGCCATATGAGGCTCCAAAGTGGCAGGGTTGGGCAGAAATGCTCCAGAGAGCAAAATGAAAAGGACCACATGATGCAGCGCTTCTGGTCTACTCTGTGGCTCTTCTCCATGGAGGGGCCACCTACCCTGCGCCCGAGGATCTGGTTGATGGCAGCGCTCTCTTTCAACGTGCATTCGGCAACCACCTTGGCCCTCATCTCCTTCATATACAACATGAATGCATTAAGGGGCTTCTTTATGTGGGGCTTCTTCTTCTCTTCTTCCTTTTTGGAGTCCTGATGCTTTCTGTTTAGAGACAAAAGGAGATGGGCACATGCCATCCAATAAACAATCATAGAGCCAACCTCCCCAAAAGCAGAGCCCGTACACCTTCCTCCTTCCTACCCAAGTCTGGTGTCAGTTTCAAACAAAAAGTTTGTCTTCACTTTCAGATGCCCCTCCTCCACCCTCCATTCCCAAGATCCTGCACCAACAGTTGGAAGAGGAGGTGGGGTTGCTGAGACATTCCGAAATCACTTCCTCTTGGTTCTCAAATAGACCCTTTCCCAGTTCAGGGTGGTGGGCCCAACTTCGCAGGGCTCTGTCCCACTTTGCTGAACAAAGCTCCCAATACTTCATTCTTGGGTTAGCAAAGAACGACTACCATCCCCAGTCCGTTGGAGCACACAGTAGGGAGAAGCAGCCGTGTGGTAATCAGAGAGACCTGCTAGACAGCATCTGCTCCTCTACGGGGAAGGCAGAGGCCATATGGACCAGGTGCTCCCACTAGGATCAAAACAGGAGGAGCTGGCCAGAAAGCCACCAAGCAGCGGCCCGGTGGTAGCTCCTTACACAGGCCTCAGATCTTGAAACACTGTGGAAACACTTACGAGCTGTGGAGTGAGCCGACCTCACTCTGTGAGGATTCCTGCTTGACTGTTGGTGTGACAATGGCCGGGTGGGGGATGCCGGTTGTGTGCAGAGTGTGATGGGGAGGGACCATGTGGGGAGGGAACCTAGAAGACAGAAGGCTGTGTAAATCGTCAGAATCAAAATGAGTGAATGAGGAGGGATGTGTACACACAATATAAAAAAAGGGGGGGGGGGAGCAGTAACGTTCACATGAAAGCAACCCAAGACATATGAAACCTGTCAGCATTAATTAGTGATAAATTAAACATAATGATTCTTATAATGTCATTAAAGCCAATCTTCCCTTCGTTATTGCTACTGACATGAGACATTATGATTTTTAACATCTTTAGCAAAAGACAAATTCAACTGATGTACTTGGGTGGAAAAGTAGGCTTGGAGTACAAGTCAGAAATCGCACGTCCATTTGGTTTTTGAGGCATAACCTGCAGCCTCTTAGAGGTGCTTTCTGAGTCCTGATCAGCTCTGGAAGAACAGGTGATTTTTTTTTGTTATATATTGACAGCTAAATAAAATATTAACGTGGTTGAAATGTACATACATGTCTTGACAATGCTGCGACAGCCTCATTAGACCTCATTGTGGAGATACAGAGCAATCCAATTTTTTTTTCTTTTCTTTTGTTGCCGCACCCACCATTTGACAGTGGTATGAGAGAGTGAAGAAGAGAGAGAAATATTCTTCTAGAATATTTCTGTGTAACTCTCATCTTAAGTCATGGGCATTTTGAATATGTATGTATTCATTTTTTTAGAAAACACAAAAACACACACAAGAAAGCACTGAATTCTGATCTACATGCCCTTTCTCCAATAAGTAGAATTCTTACTGTTGCCTAATGGGTTATCTGCACATCATTCAAAAGCCTTATACATAACGAAAATTGTAATCCTAGGAAAAACAATCAGGAGGCAGCGGCTCCCCTAACAGCCCTGACTTCTGGGAAAGTTCCCCAGAACACACTTCAGTCCTTAAATTGGCATTTCCAAACACACAGTTTTGCCAGGACACAAAAGCTAGTCTTTAAACCCACTGTTTCATCTGTGGACTATCAGCTACACAGGACAAATGGCTGTCAAGTGTTATGATTTGTTTGGTGGGTATGGTGGGAAGAGACCTCCTCAATGGAAGTAGCACATAGTGTATGCGAACATAGGGCAAAGGGGTGCGAGGGGAGAACAGAGGGCCCAAGTGAGGTAAATTGAAGCTGGATTGGAGCAATGGCTACCCTTCTAATAAGGCCAAACCAGAACAGGACCACCACTCAGGGACCAGCTTGGACCAGCATCCTGCTCTTGAGAAAGTCAGTTCTAGAGAGGGGTCTGAGTGACGCTTCATCGCAGTGAGTATTTCAAAGGGCTCTTGTATTTGTTTACAAAGCTCCTCTATAAGTGGATTGTGGAAACAAATACTGTAAAATTGTTCATTTGAAAAGGTATTTCAAAAAGAAGCCTGCAGAACTAATAGGCTCAGTGTATCTTAACAGAGACACATATGCCCAGAGAGAACGGAGATCTCTGCAGGCTCCCCTAAGCCACTGTAGACACCTGCCGCAGAAATTTCACCCTCTGGCCACCTTTGCAAACTTAAGGCAGAACTGGGGTTTGGAAACAATGACACAATTCAATAGGAATCAGACTGGAAGCCCTTGAGTGAAGGGCGGGTAGAGAAGAACCTCTTACTACGAAGGTCTCAAATACATGTGTCCTTCTCCCAGTGTACGACTATGTGTACAGACACACGAGGAGAGGACAGAAACCTAGTGTGGGAATGTGTAATCTCTGTGTGCATACACGAGGCAAACAGCAGATCTGGGTACCACCATGAAGAGCACACACTCCCCAGTCCCTGGACCTCCACACGTGTCAGTGCACATTAAAAAGGCACAACAACTATAAGACTGCGTGCACATCCTCACACAGGATGCGCGCACCTTCACCCTCGGACCCCCTTTTCTGCGGACAACTGCTTCATGAAACACCCTCAAAAAAATTCTAAGCAGCTCATTATAGACCCCCGTCTGCTTTTATGGCTCGAAGCCAGAATATAATGATGAACCTTAACTTGTTAAGGACAACTAATTTTTGTTTCTGGCTGTCTCAGGGGCCTCTCTCACGCTCACTCTCACTTTGCCTCACTGTTGACACGTTCCTGTGAGCGGCACGTCATCTGCCGGCCTTGATTTTATGCACAGGCCGTGGGATGCATTTTCCCGTGCAGCCATTCGGCTTTGAGTCGCGTTCGGACCGTCATTATTCTCCTTCCCCCCCACCCCCACCCCCACGCACTTGTAACATTTCATCTCTTCCTGCCTTATTTTTTGTGAGCCACGGTGCACCTACATTATGGTTTATACATGATCTCGCTCCCTTTGAAGCCGGCAGATTTCAGGGCCTGCTCTCGTCAGGAGGAGAGCCTTGCCCAATTTAGCAGGCTGAGGGCCCGGAGCTCCAACATCTCAATCTAAAGGGGGTCACAGGGTGGCACAAGTGAGTGTCAGCAAGAGCTGTTTAATTGCCAATCTAGGCTTCTCCATGGTGTTTAAAGTATAATGATCCATCACTTAATTCTGAGAAGTCCTGGCCCTGCTGCTGAATAGAATAAATATCAAAGGGTGTTCTGGAGCAGGGCAAGCTGCCCACATTTGCTATAACTGCCATACTATAATAGGCCTATACTTCTGTCGTCCCATTACCACAATAATGTATTTAATTTGCTGTATACTCTTTCTAACTAGCTACCTTTCATTTGGCCTAGCTGGGGGATCGGCCACCCCTCAACCCCCATACCACGAGCCCCTAACCTTTCTTCCCACCACCCCCGTCTTTCCCTCCACCCTCTGCAACCTATAAATCATCAGCTAGACTCCCAATGATAATTCAATCAATGAGCTTAACCCCCAGTCCCCATCCTATGGTTACTTTATCGCTTTCAACCTCTGGATGCAGGGAACAAACAAGCAGGAAGAAGAAAAACCAGGACGTATGTAAATGCTGGAATGAAGCTGAGATCATAGGCAGGCCCCCTCTCCTCTCCTCCCAGGAGGTTCCCCATTCGCTCCCACCCTTTACAGGGACTGTGACGACATTATTTAATGAGCCTAACCTTTCTACTTTCTCCAGCCGAGAGGCTTCGGAAAATCATTTTCCTACCTAACTTATACAGGCGTGGGTTCTGAGATTTAGATGGCCTATCACACGCCAGGAATGAAGTCTTTCATGCTGCATGATGGATATTCATGCGTTCACTATAAACTCTAGCCACACTGTGGCATACTTCTCTCAGTGGGCACAGGCCCCATGACAAAAGTTGCTTTCCTGCAAGCAGGGAAGGAAGCATGCCAGGCAACCTTTTCAGCCCCCTTCTCTCATTTTGGCTCCTTGTGTTGGCTAAAGACCACAGAGACAGAGGCTGGGGGACAGCATCCTTGTCGGGTACCTCGTGCTAATTGAATCATGTGGCATCATCAGAATGGATTGGTTGCTTCAGCCCGTCAGGATTTAATTAACTCAACGGAAAATCGGATGAACAGAAACTAAAACTATCATTAGGGGCAATTAGTGACTACTTAAACATACCACTGCCAGCCAGTTTGTAAATAAACTGGCAGTCACTGAAAAATAAGCCAGAATTAATTAGAGAGAGAAAAATGAGTCCTGGGATACACATAGACACTGTGTGTATATGTATATGTATATGTATATTTATATGTATATGTATGTGTATGTGTATGTGTATGTGTATGTGTATGTGTATGTGTATATGTATATGTATATTTATATGTATATGTATATGTATGTGTATGTGTATGTGTATATGTATGTGTGTATGTGTATGTGTATGTATATGTATATATGCTTATATGCTTATATGCTAAGTATGAGTCTGTAGGAATGGATGGGGACATACTTTCTTTACAACTTTCCAAGATCTAGCAGCATTATGAGGACAATGACAAATACAAGGTGTTACTGAAAACATTTACAATGGGGGAAGGGAAGGTAACCTTCTTAAAGGGGATTTGAAGTATAACTGAGGTGGGGGAGAAAAATCTAAAAGTAATGTAAAATGCAAAATGCAGAGTAGCTCCCATCAAGTTCGTACTGAACATCAAGGGGCCAGGACATAGCTTATTATATCAGACTCTGAACCAGCATCTGAAATGGTCAGAAAACACCCACCAGTTTTTTCCTCAATTTCTCCAAATAACAAGCACTAAGGTATTGTCACTTCCTTACCCAGCAGAGGACAACAGAGAAACAATGATTTCAAAAACTGATGCTATTTTAACTTCTTTCCATGGCTTGGCTGCTGTTATCTTTAGAGTTATTTATTTTTTATGTATGTGAATATGTGTGCTTACAGGTATGTATACCACCTGCTAGCAGAGGCCAGAAGAGGGCACCGGATCCCTTGGAGCTGGAGTTACAAATGAAATGACAGCTGGGAACAGAACCCAGGTTTTCTTCATAAGCATCACCGGTGCCCTTACCTGCGGAACCTCTCCCAGCCACACCCCTACCTTTTTAGCCTGTGACACTACGTTGCCCCATGGACAGGATCCCAATATCTTAGATTGATGTCACTTATGTTGAAAGGGCAAGGCAATTTTTTTGGGTTTTTCTAGGAGGAGAGTCTACTGAACAGTGGTGTGTATTATACCCCAAACATGTCCCTGGGCCCTGTGTGGTCTAACGGCTGTCTAGAGGGCTTCACAAGAGGTCACTGCAACTCACCTAGACATAGACGCATTGACTGTCAGCGCTGTGGGGTAGGGGTGTCTGAATCCTCCTGTCGTGATTGGGTACACAGGTTGACCTTGCCTACAAAAAAGGGGGTATAAAAAAGTGAGAGACTAGAAATGAGGGCTTGGGGGTGGGCACAAGAAAAGAAAGAAGAGGGGGACGTCCCCTTCGTACAGTAAGCTTTATTCTCATTTGATCAGAACAAAAATCTTGGGGATTGTACAGGCGGGATCAAAGGGAAGAAACGCAGAACAATTTGAATGGCATAAATCTGATAGGAATGGCTAATTAAATTTTATAACCTCTGCTTATGTCAATAGGGACCCTCTCCCCAAGCTGAGACTAGGTGTTTTGTTGTAATAATTAAAGGCGACGTCTCGCTTGCTTTAATGGAGCCATCACACTAATTGAGGGCTCCACATCCAAAGGAAAACAATAATGAATGTAAATTTATACCAAAATAAAGGACAGCAAATCAAAGGCCTTCCCTTGCGCTCTGGGCCTCTTTCGGTATTTAGATCTCGGTGAGAAAACATTAAATTAACAGAGCTTAATTTGTAGCCTTTTGTCAAATTAACAAGTGTTGACAAGAGTTTCTGGGGGGGAGAGTCCCCAAGAAGAATTGTGGGTAACCAATAGACAATCACACCTCATTACAATAATTAAAAAATACAGCAACATGCAGAATACCATCCTCATGAAAGACACACAACTTTTCCTGACAGAGGATTGTCTGAGTTGCCTATTCCTTTTTATCTCGCCTTCAGTACCCCCCCATCAGCAGAGAAAGATGACTGAAGTCATGGGGCTGGGTCCCTTCCGTTGGAGAAGCAGTAGGTCCAACCCTCCCATCTACCTCACCAAACAAAAATAAGACAAAGAAACAGAAGCCACACGAGACTTAGTGTAGCTGTTTGAGTAACACAACCTGTTGTTTTTAGACAAACAAGAAAGTGCACACAGCACAGGATCTGTTTGATTAGAGAAAAGGGCTAGGATGGGACCCTATTCCAAAATTTTACTGTCCTTCAGACTATGAAAGTCTGCCTTCTCTAAGTCCCAAATTTGACAGCTTTAACCAGGATTTGCTTTTTATTTTATTTTTTTCAAGCACTCAACATTGTCCAGCATGTTCGAATGCCAGAGGTCACTAATAAAATGGGAAATAGATGCATAAAAACATACAGTGTCAAACATTACATGCATGCTCATGTACATGCTACACAGTACAAGGTGAACTGGCCAACACAGAAGGCCTTTCTGCTCTGATTTCTAAACACACCCTACTTTTAAGTTGTAAGTTGTGGTCAAATTTTCTGAGCACTGTCAGGAACCAAGGTCAACATTCAGGCAGCCCAGCCCTGAAATGCTCCAGTGAGGGTTCCCCTTGCCCTTCTGTGCCCCATAGCTGACCAAAGCATTAGCCATACAGATAATCTCAGAGATGCTGGAAAGATGACACTGTGCTTCCTTCCGCTGTTGCTATCAGTCTTACCCTTAGGGATTTCACCACCAGGATGCTCCTGTCCCCATTCCCTTGCTGCCACTGAGGCAACATCTAAAAGAGAGAGCTCAGCCCAGCCCCATAAGACTTGTTTAGGTTGTCACTGCCAAAAGAGCCAGGATAGGCTTCTGTAGTTCCCAGAGTAGCTTTTGGACATCATTGGGGACGGTGGGTTTACAATGACAATTACCACAGACCCTTTTTGATGCCATTCATTGAAATGGTTTAATCCTTCTGCAAAGCCACCAGATACCTCAGCAGCCTCTTCTCTGTGTTGTTCCATCAGTTGTTTGTTCCTCTATAAACATGCACTCAGTCATGTGCACGTGTGTACATACTCATCTATGCATGCACACGCATGCACACACACACACACACACACACACACACTAATAAGCATGCTCATGCAAGAAATAAAAAAGGAATTAAAAACTGGAACTGCTTACTGTGGTACTAACCATCCTAGCGGATGGGGAATTTGTCCTACGGTGCCGGGCGACAGTGGGTAATATGGAGAGATATCTGGAGGGTGTGGAGGCCGTGGGATTCCTGCGAGAAGAAGCAGCGAGTTTTAGGTATGGAGGAAGAGGGACTGTGGAGGGAGGGGGAGCGAGAAACATAAGGAAAGGGGCTGTCTCTGCTCAAATCCCAGATGGAGGCCATTCCTGGCTCTGGGCAGGAGGACAGCCCCAGCCTTCTTCTCATTCCCTATGGCTCCATTTGCACAGTGAGTTAGTTCATTCTAGATGGGCCGGGGTGATGGATGGATTGAGACCAAGGAAACGCCATCTTGAGTGTTTTTGCCTCATATAACTAAAGTGATTGCTTCAAGTAAAAACAAAAACAAAATCTAAAAAGACTGGCGTACTTTGGGTGAGCAGCTCATAATTATTAATTCCTTTTGCTTCGGAACTGGGTCCGTTACTCTTTGTTTCGTATGGCTTGCCCACGTGAGAGCTATACTTCTGATTTGTAAGGCTTAAGTAATTAAATAATTAAATTAAATGTTTCTAAACAGGAGCCTAACTACACAGCCCACAGTGACTTTGAACTCACGGCCCTCTTGTCTTAACCTCCTAAATGTTGCAATTACAGACAGCCTTGTAACTCATTAAGTTATGACTCAGAGAGGTGTGACCTGATTTCTTTCAAGAGACCCAACACCTCAAGTGGGCCAATTCTCCCATGAAGGAGAAATTGTAGAAAGCACCAAGTGTCAGGTGTTGTTTTTCCCCCAGGAGCCAGACCTGAACTGATAGAAGCCGGGGGTTTGGTGGGCTCAGCTCTGGACCATGGTTCCCCGGAGGGCAGAGGCATGTGTGGTATGAGCCTCACTTGCATGGGCCAGAGGGGGCCATGAGCTTCCCCAAGGCCTGCAGAAGTATATGCTGAAAGTATACACCACGGCTCATTCCCTATCTGCACAGGACACACATCTGGTCATCCATCCTCAGGAAGTGGAGTCCTGAGAGCAATTTAGCCGGAGAGCAATGGCTCTGCCCAGCCGCTCAGTTTGGGGGGGGGGGGAGTTTGGCAAAATAGACACAGTGCATCAGAACTAACCCAAGATGGAAGGAACAGGACAGGGACGAAATCTATCTCATTTTTTAAGACCTCCATTCAGGAAGCGTTTAATCTGTAAATTAAGTCTCCCCGGGTGACATTTTGACGCACACGTGGCTTTCTCTCTATTACAGAAAGCAAACAGATTAGCTGGGCTTGGACCCTACACTGAGCCATTTGCACACTTAAAAGAATGTTCGCAGAGGAGAATAAACACTCCTTAGACGTTAATCATATGGTTTACGATAACCGTTTAAAAGCTATTCCCTGGCCTACCATTATTCAAATGAGATGCTGCCTGCTGCAAGTGTGGCCTTGTACTTGGCGGAGCCTCGGGCAGGCTTGGCCGCCTCCTCCAGCCCGTCAAACTGCCAGGCTGCACCCAGCGTCCCTACAGAGGGCTCAGAGCGATTGTCTATAGAGCCTGCTATACTAGATCCTTATGTAGGGGGTGCTATAAGCTACATCTGCTCTTCCGGACAGGTGTAGAGACTAATTGCAGTAAGCCTCTGCTTAAGACACTGCTGGATGAAATGAGGAAACCTTTCGATTTGTACATCTGTAAAATGGGCTCACAATAAACATCCAAGATATCTGAATAGAAGAAGAGAAAGCAAAGTGATAGAGACCCTGTGTGATGTGGTCTCTTAAGAATACACTGACAAGTCGCTCCCAAGTGGACGGACCCCTTCTAAGCCATGCTGTAATCCCATCACCACCTAGTTTGCTTAGGGAGGTACCCAAAACCAGGTTCAAGGTGCGGACATAAATCTTACCCCTGTACATGGATCTCTCCAAGGAAAAGGGAGACACAGCCCAGCACGCACACCAGGCTCTAGCTCCACTAAGAGCTTCCCGATTAGCTCCCACCTGAGCCCCATCACCCCCATTCCATCCATCACGCCTGGTCCAGGCTCCCGACAGAGGCCCTCAGAGTTCCCCCAACTTACCTGTTTTGGGGTCTACGTCAGCTGGTAAGTGAGGAGGTGGATTTCCCGGGGTGAAGTGTTCATTGCTGTAGGTGATGAGAGGCGTGAGTGGGTGGACATGGTGGGGGTGTTGCACCACCGGTACTTTGTTCGACTGTGAGAGAGGGAGAACAAAGGGATACGTGGTGAGCTAGCTCTCCACAGCCCAGAGCTTCAGAGCAAGGGCCTGCATGGCCTACAACACCCTCCCAGTTTGATGCAAAGTCCCCACCTCACTAATCCATTTAAAAGTCAGAGACGGTTGGCTCTCCACACTGGCCTATCTCAGGTCCACCTTTGAGCATCTCCACATCACCATTGGAACCCAGGATTTTGTATTTTCCCATCAGCACGTGAGTGGAAGGTTGAGGCCTACTAGAGAGAGCTACGCACACAGTATGACTGGAATCCCACCCTGCCTCCTAGCCACAGCAAGCAGGCGTCCACTCATACTCAACCTGGATGCGAAGCCCCATCCCACCTTTGAACAGGAGACTGAACTTGACCAGAAAGCTCTGGCCCAGCCTGCACCCACATATGCATCGGGGAGCCATCAGGGAGAACTCATAAATTAACTGGACTAATAAATGGGAGACATTGGAGAAACGGGCAGCTCTGGCCGAAGAAGTGGTGCATGTGCTGGTTGTATTGGGGCAGGGCAGATGGTGAGTTGAAGCAGAAAACCAAACAAGTAAAAACATCTCAAACATTCTTCACTGCTATCTCCCCGGGCCTTCCACAAACCCTGGCCTCTCTCCCCTCCTCCATGTGCTCTGTCCCCCTCCCCCTTATGCTGGGCTATAATTCAGCCCAGCAAGATCACAAAGGGGAAAAAAAATTAAGCTGAAACAAGCGAACTACTGGGCCATTTACTGAGAGTAATCCAATTGCAAAAAACCCTATTCCCAATAGGGGATTTTCACTAAAATCCTACAACAGGGACATTTAACCAGATTAGGTAGCAGAGAAGATAAAGAGGCTGGTATTAGATGATGAATGGATTAGAGTCAAGTTTCATTTCAGAACGTGTCTTCATTTCCTTTTATTACGTCTAGGAAGGGCACAAGTTGCATTAACATCAAGGAAAAGGAATTGCATAGAAAGAAAAGCAGGCAGGTTCCAGCACTGCCCACCAGCGCCTCCTGAGTTCAGGGACCACTGAGCAGTTAGTTCTCTTCCCCAGTTTCCTTTTAGCTCCCCTTTCAGTCCCTTTTAATAGATGGAAAAGGCATAAAACACAGGAAGAGTAGCTTCCTGCCGCAGTGAAGGATGGCAAAGGCGTCACCATGAACTGTCACATCTCTGCGGCATGTAAGGGAAGAAGAACATGGTCATCCCAGATGATCCCAAAAGAACACCTCCAGTCACTTGGTTTACAGCTTCCTGTAAAACCACAACTCTTTCAGAGAAAAGAGGCTAGCCAGTTGCTCCGATGACCTAGCTACCATCTTGCAAAGGAAAAGAGTTAAGGTGTAAGTTACAGAAGGTCTGAAATAAGGAGTGGTTTCTCAGAGTCAGCAACCAGGAATGGCAACCAGCCACAGTTCATGGAAGTACAAAAAGATCCTCCAAGGGAAGAGTCCTAGGAGAATCTTCTGTCAAAAATGGTTGAAAAGGAGTAAAGGCATCAGCTCCCACTCTGGAGGTAGGAAAGACACCTGACATGGGGAAAACAGACAAGACTGGGATGGGTGGGAGCAACTTGGGAGAAAGGAAAACAGCAGAGGCTGCCTGTTAGAAGTTTCCAACTTGGTTGGAAAGACAGGCTCCTGGCAACATGAAGGGATGCAGGAGCCCCTCAAGATTGGCCATACATCTCATGAGGAGGGATGTGGTATGACCTCGTAGTCACAGACTGAACCTACTTAAGGAATTCTATGAGCAGTGGGCAGGTATGATGGCCACCGTGGAGATGGACAGAACTGGGGTGGGCGGGAAAACTAGCTGCCATCTGGTACCAGGTCATTTCTCAGTAGAAACAGGACCTAGGTATGGGGCAGGTATGGTGCTTCTTCTGTGAATCATGGTGGAGCCAAGGCTTAAGAGCCACACAGGGACAGGGGAACCTGGAGGCCAAAGATGTGTTTCTCCTCAGTCAAACCTTGTTCTCAGAGAGCACATGGGGAGGCTTTGCACAGACCTGACACATAGTATGTTTAGTAGCTGTATTGGTCCATCGTCACTGTCATGATTAGCAAAGAGTGGTCAGGGGACAAGTTGGTTCTATTACCCTGCAGAACCAGTAGGCAATGCGGGAAACCATAGGGAAGGATGACAACAGCATTTGGTAACAGTAAGGGAAGTTTGGGACTAACTCTTCCTCTTGATCTTAGATACTCATGCTAAAGATAATGTTAACGACCCTGAGCTCGCTGGAACTCCTGCATCATTCTCTTCTCAGCCAACTGGGGTTTCCCCAGCCAGACAACACTCTCCAGCAGTGTGCTAGAGTAGGAGTTAGAAAGAGGCCAACAGATGAAAGCTTTAGATGCTACCTGACTTTAGAAAGGGGATTAAAGTCTTGTTAGGCCATGACTTTGACTACATAATAAGTGGAAACTGCAAGACCAACTCTCTATCCAGGTTGGTCTGCTCCCAAGTGAGGAAGCACATGACAGTCAAATATGCAGAAGGCAGGGTCTACCTGCTGCCCCACACCACCAGTCAATACCTGGGCCCCTTACAACTTCTTGTCAACACCGGCGTCTCTCTAGCCTTGGACCCTAAGGTTCTTTCTCCCCACGGCATTCTTCCCATCACTGGGATGGAGCAGACACCTCTCTTGGCCTTCACCCTACTCATCCTTAGAGTTGGAAACTTTTGCAGCCAGAATGGGAAAGCAAGTACCATCTCAAAAGACCACATGAAAACCACCAGACTAAAGTACACATCAACCAGAGCTCTGGATTTCTGGAGGGGCTGGATGGTCCTCACACTCAGAACAAAGCTCTCGCAGACACCACCTTTAAAACCAGTGCCTTTAAAACGGTTCTTGTGGTGGTTTCTCACAGAGACTGAGAGTGAGAACCTGTCAACTGTGTCTGTCCTGTAGAGTTATGAAGACTCCATGGCATCGGTCACTCAAAGTGGCCTACACAGTGGCAGGCTCACACTCAATACAAAGGAACTATGAAAATGCAGTCTACACAATATAAAGGACGCTGTGGTTAACCACTAGGCTAACACCTTCCAATTCGACTCATAAAGGGGAAGCACAGCCTCGGAACATGTCCTTTGCTGCACAGGAAGGAAGTCATCAGCTAGTACAGGTGTTGTAGTTGCCTCTCCAACCCAAATCAGCCCGTGCAATGAAAACACACCTCAGTTAATATGGATACAAGCAGTGCGCCAGGATTGGGCAGATCGACCACTGCATTACTCTGCTCCCCTGCTAAGAATTCCCTTATAACTTGCAGTTTCTCCAGTCCACGTGCTTTAGCTTCATCCTCTCTCCTGCCCTCCCTCCTGCCACCCTCCCTCTCCAACCCTCCAGCTCCACCTTCCCTTCCCCTGCCCAATCACCAGCTCTTGCCTTTATGTTACAAATTAAAATGGGAAGAAGGTTCTGATCACCGGAGCACAGACTAGGCCACCCTTCTTGGAGAAGTGGAATGAGCATCAAAATACAAACAGCTCCAGGACAGTCTATAACCTATAGGAGCATGGATGCTCTGTGGCCACTCTACCCAAGTCACACACACCCTCCTTAAAAATGTGGCATTTAACAAATATATTTGAAGAGCTTATGTAAAAGCAAAAGACAAAACAAAACTGCTCTTCTCTGTATGGTGCCAGTGATACAGTGTGCCACGAAGGATCTCACAATTAAAGAGACAAAACAAAACACAAAACCAGAGATGAGAGTCACCTAGAGAGCGAAAGTAGATAGCCAAGCAGTCAGGGTCTCCCCATTCCCCCAACAGTTCTCACTTCTTTCAGAGCTTCAGGTATTCTGTTCACTCTAGACACTGGGAGACAAGGTACAGTCGAAGTGGAGCATCACAGGATGCTAAATGAAACAGTGAGCACTGGGGGAAAGGGGGTTCAAATGCCTGAGACATTTCTACACTCTCCCCTTTACCATTTCCAACGCTAACATCAAGCCCAGTGTCCTGTAGGCATCTGCTTTACTGAGGTATTGTACAAGGACCTGGGCTATAAATCCCAGGGTCGCTAACTTGTGTTCAAGGTCATGGTTCTGACAGTCAGGGATGGTTCAGTGAAGAACCTATTGCCAGTATTGACTCCTTCAGGACAGCACAAAGCTGTGCACCTCTATGCCACCAAACAAAAACAAACAGAATAGAACCCAAATGTTCCTAAACATTCTCTATGTAATTCACTACTATCAGAAACATGCCCATGTAGACACCTAGCTTGCTGGACCCAGAGCAAGACTAGTCAATGGCTATACTGAAGCCCTGTCACCATACCAGAGCAGCTCAGACCCAGCCCTGCTTCCCAGAGCACAGATGTGTACCAGTGGTCACCGGCGGTACCACACTCACTCAGTGTAACCACAAAGCACCCCTGTGACAGGCTGGTCTCTTATTTTTCCGCAGGGTAGATGAACAAGGATGTCTCACATACCTTCCTAGAGAGACGTTTCCAAACCTTGGGGCATCTCCACTTGCTCCACCGCCCTAATTAATGCACAGCTACTTTAGAAATGTCTGTAGGCCAGAATCACTGGGAGCTATGTTGATGGAGCGAGAGGCAACCTGTGAGACCAGCCTGTGTCAACCTTTCCTAGACACTGTTGCTTTGGGACCCAAGGAAATCAGTCACCAAATGCAAAATCCCCCGACTCCACTGAGTACTCTCTAACCAGCTTCTTTCCCGGGGAGAGGGGGGTGGCTTTTGCAACATGAGGTTTACGTGGGGGGGGGGGTAGAAACAAACAAGGCTTTGAATAGGCTGCTCCTGCTTTCCAGATACAACCAGGCCCCAGCAGGGTTTTGGTGACAAAATGCTGCCTGTGGTTAGTTCTCCGCTCACAAGAAAGCAAAGGAAATAAACAAATCATACAAAACCCTGAACTCGTTAAAGCAAGTAAACAAAGTATAAAAAGAGGAACTCGAACTCATCTGACTTCTGGTCACTGGGGCTTCATGCTTTCTACCTGGACAGCCTTACAACCCCCAGGCGAGGCCCTCCTCACGGCCTTCATTAAACTCTGAATAGTTAATTTATAAAGAAAAGATACTTCGAAGGCTCTCAGACCACACAAAGCCTCCCTACCCACGGGAGTATTCATCCAGCTACAGTAGGGGGAGTGACCCTGTGGCTGACCTCTGACCTCTCAAGAACCCTTAGGTTTAGTTTTCAGCAAATTGACCTTTGCAGGCACCCATACACTCTCCAACTCTGCTCAGAAATCAGGGCCTCAGCAAGTGCAAAGCGAACATGCTTCTGGATCCTTCCACTCGTCACCCTCTAATTCTACCCCAACCCTCTGTACCTGGGAGGAAGCCTAAAGGGACTGGAAGCTCCCCTTTCACCTCTGCAGCCTGTTAGTCAAAGCAGAGCCTCCTCTTCAGCGCTCTACATTGCCCCTTCCTGCTGCAGGGGCCGAGGAGGCCCTACAGTGCCATTAAGGAGCCCAACACAACAAAAGACACAACACAGGAGCATTTGTCAGCCCTGTTCGCTCTTCGTGGATCCTGGAGACGACCCTGCTGCGCCGGGGCACTCAAGTTTTCATGGCCATGCGAAAGGGGCTCATTATTGTAGTACCCACTTCTCTGTCCACTTTGGCTGTTGTTGAGCCCAGTAGAGACTAGTTACATGGCTTCATACATGCCAGTGCTGGGGGCTGGGATGAGAAGGAGGGGTTGCTGTTTCCAGTCACTAACAATCCTCTGGCAGTCCCACTAAGCTAATCCTGTTCTTCAGGCTTTGCAGCAGAAGGTTGTTGTACAGTCAGCCAGTGTAACCCTACTATCCCAGTGACGGGTGGTAACCAAATGCAGAGTGATACTATGCCGGCTTTATGAACTGGGAAATGCTCTTGCTGGTTCATCCCAAGTCAGATGGCCAGCATCTCGAATCTTTCGAACCTCTTATATCCACCACAGACAGGTTGGACTTCCACATTCTACACGGGCCTCCTCAGAACCCTTCCTATGTCACCTTGAACAGGAGAAGCCCAGCCAAGACACAGGCAGCACTGTGGCCAGGCTGGTTTCATAAGCTGAGTGGTTCTTATTACTTGAGGGGCTTTGTGCATTGCATTGTGTGCAAGACAACTACCTACAGACGGCGGCAGGGCTGCCATTGAAAGTAAAAAATGAAGGAGGGAAGATTTCCCCGAGTTTGCATTTTACATGGAGAAACCGTGGAAACATCTGCTGGTGAGAGGCAGAGAAAAGCCCACTAGCATTGATGGTGCACGGGCCTGTATATTTGGCCAGGTACTGTGCCAAGTACCCCCCAGGAGGCAAAGTTTCATCTTCTACAATGGAGACCCAAAGTCTTATTTGTTCCGTAAATCATCAATCTCTGTGTCTCTGTCTCTCTCCAAATCCATTTAGACAGCAGGACGAGGAACTGTGATTTCTCCCACTGTCTATAAAATCCTGCCGACTCATAGATTCTCATGGACTCACAGGTATCAAAATTCTCTGTAATGAGGAAATGCCTGGACAAGGAAGGCAGAAGGAAGGGACAGGCACTGTCTGCTTCCATGCAAAGTCTCACATAGGTGTATGCACACAGTGCTACCTTAACCCATCCTTAGTCCTTGACCTCTGTTGGAAGGGACGGGCCTTCCTATACTTGAACCAGCCACCAGCTAACACACCAAAGACAGTCTCCATAGCTGAGAGCCTAGAAGGTCAAATTTAGCAATTCTTGGGGACGTTCATGGAATGCCTGGAAGGGGAGCAAGGGTGTTGGGGTGCACAAACAAAGGGGGAGATTTCAAACCTAAAAAAAAGAATTGTGTTCCAGGCATTTAGCTTTGTGTAAACTACAGCTCAGGTCCCCCCAGTCTCTCAAACACTCCCAGCTGAGTTTGTTAGACATAATCTAGTCCGCTTGTTCTCATTTATTTTCCAATAGAAAAGAAAACATCCCTGTGCTCCCCCCAGCAAACCCTTAAAACACTCACACTCTTACGTTTCAGCCCAGTGGTCCAGGGTAAGTTTCCAGGTTTTTTCCCCCTGCCTACCTTTCTCCAGTAACATCAAACTTAACACCAGATTGGTAAGGGGTGCACAGGAACTGTGGGGTCTGTGAACTGCTCTAGCCCTTCTTCACATGCCACTTCACCCCTAAGTACTTTCCCAGGAATTCTCAACCTCCCCGCCCCTCCAAATATTTCTCCACTACTTGGGTATTAAATGATTAGCGTTAGCATAATCAATCTTGCCGAGCGTCTGGGTGTGTGGAGAATGTTTGGGAACTGGGTAAGAGGATACAGCTGTTTCTAGAAAAGCCAGGAATAAATCTAACCTATTCCAAATGAATTCCCTCCCAACGCTCCAATGTGAAACAACCTTAAAACACAATAACGATTTCCAGGCCGCCAGTCCCAAACACAACAACCCCAAGACCTGGGGTTCCTGACTACAATGAGAAGGAAATCACCCATTTTGATTGAGAATAAATTTTAAGTGCATAATGGTTAATACATCCTGGAAAGTTTAAGAAAAGCAAGGAACAAAATCTGAGGGCACCTTCTGCAGATACTCACAAGGGACAGCCGCCCGAAAATTCCCTTTGTCATGTACAGTTCTCACACCAGGGCCTAACTTAGAGTTTAGCCCTGTGTTTAAAAAGTCATGTGTGCTCCATAGAGCTCAAAAAGCAGTTATTTCCTTCAGAAAGAAGTATATTTTCTTCCTGGGAACTAGCAAGCATGTAAGCCTAGAGGAAGAAGGGAGATTTCATCCACATGACTTAGCAAACACAAACCCAGACTCCAAGATTCGGAAGAGTCTGTGCACACATACGTATAGAATAAGACAAACGGAGGCGCCGGCTGCTCCATCTCGCCCTGCTAATGCCTCAAACGTCAGCATCTTTTCCTATAAAGGGCAAAACAAACTTCGGCATCGCTACCTATAATAGGTACATAGGATGGAAAAATGACGCACATGGCAATGACCCAGAGTGGCCATGGATCAAGCAGAAACAAACAACGTGGCTTCTCCCTGTGATTGCAGGCTGATGTGAGAGAAGACTGTGTGGGTGAGCAATGTTCAATTTTTTGAGTCTTCCAATGTGGCCAGAAGAATGCAATTGGAGGGTATAGCAGGATTTCAGCACAATTTGCAGTTATGCAGAAGGGGGGCGGTTCCATAGCACAGCTCAGTTGGGCTCCCCACCAACTCCAAAACACCAAGGGAGGTTTCCCTCCGAAGGCAAGATTGCCATCCCGGCTGCTTCCAAAAAATACCAGTAGAGCCGTCTGTACACAAGAACACACTGGCTATAATGTCTGTATCTGGGGTGAAGAGTCTACCTCTGAAAAGCGAGTCCTTTCTCATATCGCCTCACTCAGAAATGGAAGCCACCCCTTTCCTGAGCCACAGAACAACACAGTTCTAAGCCATTTCTGCAAACAAGGGATAGGAGAGCTCAGAAATCTTGACCCTATGAGAGGGTCTGGATGGGAAATTTACCACACAGCTCACACAGTATGGCCAGCACCTTGTCACTGAAAGTCTTGACAGTTTTTAGAATTAGAAAGCAGAAGAAAGAGGGCTTACAAGCGTTGCTGCCTTATGCTCCACTGCAGAGAGCTATCTACCGAGTTGGTGTTTAATATGACGATGATTTTTAACATGCCATTTTTACACCCTCCATAATGCTTCATTTCTCTCCAAAACCAAACACAAACAAAAACCTTTTTTTTTCTTCAGTCTGACCCGGTCAACCTCTCCTTAAGTATTTGTATTTGGCTATTCAACAACAAAATATAATTATAGTAATTATAACGATAATAAAAAAATTGCCTGCAGACTCAAGAAAATGTCCTCACTGTTTATGGAAAACAGTATAAACACAAGTAAAAGCAGATCACAGTGTATCCTGGCCCAAACTGATGGAAAGGATACAGTGTATCCTAGCCCCCAAGTGCTGGGAAAGATACAGTGTATCCTGGCCCCCAAGTCCTGGGAAGGATACAGTGTATCCTGGCCCCCAAGTGCTGGGAAAGATACAGTGTATCCTGGCCCCTAAGTCCTGGGAAGGATACAATGTATCCTGGCCCCCAAGTGCTGGGAAAGATATATAGCTCCCAAGAGCTATAAAGGATACGTTGTATCCTAGTCCCCCAGATCCATGCTGCAGAAGATGATGCTCATTGTCAACAGGAGCTGTCCTGGGTCCCACCATCAGCTTTCCAAAACAGCTTTTGATTAAATTTGGAAAATACAACCACCAGCAGCAATACCAGGGCCTGGAAAAACCAACATCTAAATTTGGAGACCAAAAATAAAAACAACCAAAGACAGAGCAACAGGAAGTTAGCATTAAATATGAAGCCAATACACTCAGTGGCCTGGCTCTTGGAAAGGCACAGTCCCGGTCTCCTTCCCCTCTGCCTATAGTAGCAGCCCTCTGTGGTGGGTAAAACTACAGTTCACTTGCTATGGTCTGTAAGAACTGGGATGAAAGTGAGACTTTCTCTCCTCCCATCTTCTTTTAACCCTTTCTCCTCTCCCCCAAAAGGATACAGCAAAACCCCGCAGGGATAGGGCACAGCCTGGGCTGACCATTCATTCTTGTTCTGCCCCCCTTTCTGTTGTCTAAGACTTTTTTTTAAAAAGTCTTTTAAAGAAGAAAAGGAAGCACAGGTCTCGTGGTCAGGGCCATGAATGTGGACACACACACACACACACACACACACACACACACACACACAGATACACACACATCACTACTCACCCAGCAATTCAAATTGAGGTGCCAAGCGCCCAACTGCTGCAAGAGAGAGACCCCAGGGGCCAGTGTTCCTCCCTTCCCACTCAACTCCTCCATCCCCACTAACACCGCATCCCTGGGGTACATAATAGCTCTGTCTTGCCCTCTCTCCACTCTAAAAAGAAAAAGAAAAAAACAAAAAACAAAAAAGAAAGAAAAAACTTTCTCTGTACCTTCAAGATGGGACTGGGCCAGCTTTTTTCTTTCTCCCTCCCAGATTCTCTCGGTTTTCTTTTTCCTCTCACCCCCACCTCCCTTTATACAGCTCACTTAAAGAGCTGAAAAAATGCATCTTAAAAGCCGGATGATGCTTTCTAGATCTCTAGCTGGACACACTCGCTTGTACTGCATATGGCTGCTTTGTGGGACCTTCCCCTGCACTCTCTCTGAAAAAAATGTTTAAAAAAATTTAAAACAGTTATCTAATTCAGCTGGCTGAAGCCTCAATTTAAATATGTTTTAAATGTAAAAACCCCTCTAGTTCCTAATCTTTACTACTCCAGGATCCATAAAGGAAGGAGGGGGAAGGCCCATTTTCCCCAACCTGCTCAGGGTACCTAAGAAAAGTCCCCCTCCCTCACCTTGGGTGGCAGGGACAGAGCTAAGAGTAGCAAAGAAATTACGGTCGGCCATGAGGGAAATGATGGACCAGTTTAGCAGGCAGGCACTTTATCTGCAAGAATGTCAAATCCCTCAAAACAAATTTCTTAGGGAGAGAGCTGGAATGGGAGAGAGGGAGGGAGGAAGAAAGTATATTTTCTTGTCACGGTGACACGGAAGTGACACCTTTCGAGGCCCTGCCTGCCAGTCTGCACAGCCTCTCTTCCTTCCCAGAGTTTGAGGCTGCCTGGTTTTCAGATGACCTCCTTGCAATCTGGGGGAAGTAGGCTTCCAATACCCAGTGGTATTGCAAGCCAGACCTCTGGCTAACAGACTGCCTTAGCTGGTGGGTATATGTGCTTTCTCCCAGGAAGGGGGTGGGGTGGAGGGAGAGACAGAGACAGAGAGAGAGAGAGAGAGAGAGAGAGAGAGAGAGAGAGAGAGAGAGAGAGAGAGAGCGCAGAGAAGTAGGAAGAAAAGGATCCACTCAACTTACTTTTCCTGGGGCTTTCATAGGATCCAGGGCCAGGTACATTGGTGTGGATTTAACCTAATTTGAGTTGAGACCCTCAGATAGAACAGGCCTAAACCAGTCCCTGTGGCTTGCAGAAGGGGAGTGCAGTGGGTGGTTGTCCAGGGAGGCGTTGAGTCACACAGCAAAATGTCTAAGGGACTCAACTCCAGAATCATCTCATGCTCTTCAAAGGCGGACACACAGCTCTTGTCTGCGAGCAGGTAGGAAACCACCCTAGGGTTTGTCTGCCTTAAAAGCAAGACTAGTGGCCAAGATTTGGTTCCCTAGACTCAGGACACCTAATTTTAATGAAGGAGTTTTTCCTTTTTGTGTGGACTGCCCGACCGGCCAGCCATGCATCTCCAGGGCTACAGAACTGTTTTTAGAGTAGGTCTTTAAGCGACCTGTTAATACACGGGGCAAGTTAATCCCCCTTACCCGATCCCCCCCCCCAAAGGAATCAACCTAAACAGAGGCTGGAAGGGCTTAAGGCCAACAAAAAAGTAGGACTTCTTCATTTTCTACTCTTTTGCTTTAAAAATAATACTACGACGTGGCCCCTTTCTGGATTTCTCTGGCCTTGCTGCATAAGTGTGGAGAAGCAATCTTCAAGGCCCTTAATACCAAAACAAAACCCTGCCATTTCCTTTTACACAGCAGTAACAAAAGCAATGAGTTTCTAGTTTGACAAGTAAAAAGCCCCAACCACACAGCCCCCTAATTGCCTTCCCTCCCTCTATTCACCAAGACCACCACACTCCCGGCAGCTGCTTTTGTGGCTCCTACAATTTCTTAGGTAAACTGCAAGTTCTCTCTATCCGCTGACGGACAGGCCCTGATCACCCAGCAACAATCTGTGGAAAGCAGAAAGTGCTGCAAACACCACCAGCAGTTTGGGCTAAGAATTTACTCCTCAGCTTTCTCGAAGGACAAGGGAAAAGGAAACTGGGAAAGAGCCAACACAGTTACAGCCTCTTCCACCTTAAAAAGAAACTAGGGGTGGAGGGATCTCTCACATCTCTTCAAACTGAGAATTTTCTCTTAAGAAACTCCTTTGGGGTGAGCTGCTGTCCCCTGGCATTGTCTAGAGTTCATCCCCAAAGCACCCTGACTTGTCAGATACACACCCACACTTAGAACATTCCATTAAAAAAAAAAAGTTAAAGCCTGCTGCAAAGTTGGGATTAGCAAGTGGGTGGGATGATAAAAGAAAAAAAATAAACTAATAAAACTTGCTCAAACCAGAAACAGAGCAGTACTTTTTTATCAGGGCATTATATAAAATCCCGTAGAGAGGTTGGAAGTAGGGGCCAGACCGAGACTGTCTCACATCCCAGGATCCCATTTCCAGGCAGAGCTAGTTTTGTTGTGTTGAATAAAGAGATTTTAGATGCCAGAACAGGGAAGTTATAAGGACAGAAGACCAACTTTGGTGAATTAGACAGATGTGTCTAAACAGAAAACATGTATCTACACG
The DNA here is from genome assembly GCF_963924665.1 of Micromys minutus. Lineage (NCBI taxonomy): Eukaryota > Metazoa > Chordata > Mammalia > Rodentia > Muridae > Micromys > Micromys minutus. The sequence continues at coordinate 4,975,178 of NC_137971.1, forward strand.
GATCTATAGGAAAGTCGTGTCTACCTACTGTTCCCAAACCCCGCATATTCAGACAGGAAAAGGCAAAAGTGCACCAAGAACACACAGGGCTGAGAAGGAGGGGGACTGGGGAGGGTGGAGGCTGTCACTTTAAGTTGGTGAGTGAAAGGATGGGTACCCTCCAAGTGCAGATAGTTCAGATTAAACGATGATGGTGTAAAATGAAAGGTACCCCTCTCCCCTTCCTTCCTGCTTTCCTTTCTCTTTTCTTTTCTCCCTTTAACCTTTGTTTTTGTTGTTTTAAAGGCGACTAAACCAAATCGACTCCATCCATCGTGACCTTATGAGTCAAGATGCATTAACCTTAAAGTTCCTGCGCAGTGACAGTGGGCACGCCTGGGTTGGGCAAGGAGCATGCAAGGCTGGGAACTCCGGGCACTTCGCTTACCATCTAGGGGTCGCCGCGCTGTCCTTGCCGCCGCCGGCTCGCAGGCATGCTGCCGCACGCACGGATGGCCCGGGCCCGCTGGAGGGCAGCACCCGCCCTGCAGCCCGCGCAGAGCCCGCAGCTCCCACGAGCAGCCCGCAGCAGCCGTGCCGCGGGACGCTCAGGCACAGTTCCATTCACAACGAAGCGCACAATAACCGGGATCTCCCCCGGTCGGTTCCACAACAACCCACCCCCCAAAAGAGGGAGGGGGCGTTATATAAAAAAAAAAAAAAAAAGGCAGGGCTTTTTCACTCTTCTCTTTTCCCCCCAACCCAGCATTCAATCAAAAGAACAAAGCCTGATATTTTGTTTGCCGACTTGGCAAGCATAAAAGCAATTTCAATAATCCGAGCGAGTTCACCTAAGTTGGTGAAAGTAACGCTCTGCGGATCTATAGTGAAATTAAGCTTTAATAGCTATCTGATGCCATTCAGAAAAGGAAGGGGAGGAAGCTAGCTGAATTTAGATAAAGTTGGAGGACCACTTCACTCCGAAGCTTACCCCCACCCAAAAGAATCCTATAAAATTCTTGACAACATTCAGATCTCAATTAACTTGATGAATTCTACTCTTTGTGGGGGAAGGAATACAAAAAGCAAAATAGATTATTAAAAACACTTGTATGTAAGAGAATTCACAAGAATACACTGTATAACATTTTTCATGACTAACTTTAAAAGAGAAAGAAAGAAAGAAAAAAAAAAACAACACTCCCAAAACTTGTGGATGTGTTTCTTTAAAGCAAATTGTCCTAACACATATTAAACCACGGCTGCGCATCTTCTAAGCATAGTAGGAAAAAATGACTATTGATCTTCAAATAGCGATAATTGAAAAGATCAAAAAGATTAAACAAAATCAAGAATGTGCTGACTTACCATGCTATGCTTTTTTTGTTGCAACTTTGTAGAAATTTCACTCAAAGAAACTGCATCAGAGGTGTCAAATTTTTTAGCGGACTGTGATCGTATTATTTCCGCGGCCCTGCCTTCCAATGCTTCAGAACTTTCTCCCTTTCTCTTTTTTGTTTGTGGTACCTAGCTTTTTGCTATAGACTTTAAAAGCCTTCAGCTCAGCAAACCAGCACAAATTATCTTGCCACCTTGCGCAGCTCTGATGCTTTGGCCGCTAACTTTGGAAGGCCCTTTACTACTGCATCAAAATTAGCATTGTCAAAGCAGTTAATGAATATTAATACTGTATTTGTCATTGGAGCTGGTCCGTTGCTGAACTCCAAGTCACCCATCAGGGACAAGATTAAGAACACAATTATTTCTGACTGACAGGGACCAAATCTGCTAGAATTTTTTTTTTAACAATTCGGGGGGAAAAAAACCCACAATATCATCATCTTAAGGTGCCTCCCAAGAGACTGGGAACCAGATTAATACGCTTTTAATGAAGTAGAGATCATTATGTATGAAGGGAAAAAAAGAGAAAAGATGTACTATTCAAGTTATTTAGTTATGGTGGAAGCTAAAGTTAAAAAAAAAATGCAGACAGCGTATCTTTCTCGACAGCTGTCCAGATTTTATTCATACTGTTCTAAAGAAAAGGATGACTCCCCCCCCCCCCATCTTTTCCTTTTTAAAAAAAGAACAGAGATTGAACAGTTCGTCCCATCTGGGATAATTTTCCACTTCTTCACCTTTACTGTGGCGGCTCAGGAAAGACAGCACAGTAAATAATTCTACACAAATCTGACAAGAGACACCTTCATCAGCCCAGCTTCTTCCGCCCTTATTCCCCAGATTCCGAGGCCTGTCTCTCTCACTTTATTCAGGATAAACCATTACATTACAGAAACTCTGAAGTTTCCTTCCGCAGTGACACCTTCCTACACCAGCACCCAGCAAACCACCGAGTCAGAGAATGCCCCTGGCGCCCGCTGCGGACCCCGAAACGCCGTTAAGAATCAGTTCCCTCTATGCCCCTGAAGAGCCTGACTAATCTGAGGCGCACATGCACAGTGGAAATGAAAGTTTTGCCAGAAACAGCAAACAGCAACTTTGGAAAGTGCATATGCGGTCGAGCAGCAAATGGCCAAGGAGCCCACGACCATGCAACCCTTTCTCTACACATCAGCAAAAGACCCGATTAGAAAGAATTAAGGGTAAAAACTTGCAGCTTACCTGATAGAACCAACTTATTTGAATTCACTCAAATCATTTCAACATCTACGTCTCTCTACCATTCGGCCTGACCGGGTGCATAAAGAAATTATATAGATAGACACACATGTAGCAATTTCTTAGCGTTTTAGAAAGAATGTTCCTCACTGGTTTGCTCCACATAAATTGTCTTCGAGATGGTATTTCCAACCCCCCCCCCCTTTTTTTCTTTTTTAAACGTGGTAAAAGGGATAAAATGACAGATGTGGTGGTTAATCTACCCAATGAATCGCGGGGGTCTAGGTAAAGCCACCCTGGCCACTGAGCTAATCTTCAACACCCACTGACCACCCCACCAGCCTTCTAATGCCATTATCAACCCTTAGATGAACATTCTAAATTAGAGTTTTGTTCGAAAAGGGTGTGAATCTGACCTTCAATGCTGGGAGGCCTGCGCTGAACATCAGATGGCAAAGTTCTTATTGCACAATTTTTTTTAAAAAAACGGTTTCTACTTTCTTATGATTCACATCTTTGAACTCTGTGTCTTTACAGCCTTCCCTTTCACACACCAAAAAAAAAAAAAAAAAAAGCACTCTGGCATCCCTCCTCCATCAGTGGCCACCAGCCTCATCTCTGGCACATACACCACAACTGTTTATGCTTAGCCCATTGGAAGGAGCCAAGCAAAATCACTGAAAAACAAAGAAAACAAACAAACACACGTACAAGCATACCGCTTCGCTCCAACTTCTCGCCTCTCTCTGCCAGTTTAGCAGACCTTTATCTACATGTTTCTTTATGTCTAACAAGTCTTTGCAACGGATCATCAAAATGCACCACCTTCCTAAGTGGGGAGGACTGAGACAAAATGTTGGGGGCTGAGCGACTGGTGACATGGTTCTGTAAAGGACTGCATCGTTCATTTACTCGAAAAGACATTTAAGCCAGGTGATGATGAAGGGAAGGGATAGGGGGATTCAGACCAATTCTAAACAATTGCTTGGGTTTTTTTTTTTTTTTTTTAAGTGAATTAAATTATGTCTTGTAACAAACTATTAAATGCCTATTTATTATATACCAGTAAACAACCCCAATGCCACTTTAAACTATATACACATCAATCTTATCCCTGGGATGTGAGCTTTTGAAACCACAGACAGAGTGTTCCTTTCTCTTCCCTATACTGTGCCATAAAACTCTAGGGATGGACTATATGCAGTAAAATATGGGACCCTGAAACACCCATTTGGGAAGACCTGTTCTCACGCTGCCCATGATCTATATGAGACGGAGAGTCATGCAGACACAGCCATGTGTGGGTCTCACAACAGATTTTTACAAGTGCAGACTAGCTTCCAAACAATCTGAGATGTCTAAATTAAGGACCCCTTGCTTCATCAGTCCTCGGCTTCTGCGTTTGTGGCCGGAGCCTGCCTCTTCGTGGCCATGCTCCCATCCTTAATCTGCATTTTGTGTGCTCCTTACCGGAGCTGCTAATAGGCAGCCTTCCCTGCCTCTCTCGGCTTCCCCAGCACGAGCGCATCAGCACTAGTATCAAATTAACTCTCCGACTTTGAAACTTATTGATCTGCTATTAAGACACCAGTGAACTTGATGAAATGAGTGCTGTAGGTGCAGTCATGACTTCAAAGTCTAGCACAGCCACATAAAGCAAGCGCCTTTGATCCTAACTCCGATCTGCTGAGGGTTTAAGGCCCAGTTCTCCCTAAGCCGCCCTTCACTCTCATCACGTCTGATGTCTCACCAACTAGTGACTTGATAATGTTAATAATGCAAATTTTACAAATGATTTTTACAATGGCAAAATTAATTATGTGAACGGCTGGTTTTTGCAGCCGGGGTCTCTGCTCTCCTCTCTCCTGTAAGATAACAACCGTGTGATTACGGTAACTCGGGGGAGGCCTCGGTGAGTCTGGACAGCCTTCGCTCTGTTCCCTCATCTTCCCTTTTTGCACACAAATATCATTTACTAAAAATGCCCTTGATAGTCTCAGGGCCACCTTTCCCTTCTCGCTGTCTTCTCCTTGTCAATAAGAGCGAAACAGCTGTGGTTTCTGTTTCTATCACGGTCAGTACAAAATTCCTTTATATTTATGTAGGAATTTTTGTGATCACAAACCCACAAAGTTGTAGGATTTCAGACTCTCCAACTCTCCACTGCTGCTCAGGTAATTAGGAATTACCCGAGGTGACAACTCAGGCAGGACTGGGAATGTGGTGCATGTTCTCCATGAAACAGCTCTTTCAAAATACCTCCTCACGTGAGCTGTCCCAACAACTTTGACTCTAAAAGTGATTTTTTTTTTCATGGCCAAAGAATATGTATTTAGGCACAGATTCTTTTTTTGCAAATTCCTAGCATTTATTTTAGTCACAGAAAGTCAAAATAAGGGTCACATCTAAAAATGTTTTGATATTAATTCTGTTTTAAGGTGATTTGTAAAACATAAAATATGTCAATATACTTAAGGTTGAAAAATAATCCGATATCCAGCCAGAAGAGGAAAGTGTAAGGTTTCCGATAGCCGAGTAAAGAATCAATGCCAGAGAACAAGTGCTTTGCCAAGAGAGTTCTTTGTATGTTGGTTTTAGTCAGAAGAACAGGTAGTTTCTACTACAACATAGTCTACAATCAGGAGTTGTATCTGACCCTTTAATTAATAGCATGTTATATAGCATTTGGGTCCTGGTTATTCAGAATCTATTCATTAGGGAAAGAAAGTAATAATGTGTTTTCCTGGATCGATATGGCAATCAAACTGCAGGGCTGTCCTCACCTCATGGCAAAAGATAATGGGAGTTTAAAAGGGTATAATCTTAATACTTGCCTTCAGTCGTGTGTGCACACGTGAACATGCATGTTGGGGTGTGAATCCAATTAGTTGGTTTTGCAGTATTTCTCAAATCACAAAATGTTCGTTGTGGAAGTGACTGAGGTGGTGCCCCTCGTCCCCCCCCCCCAACCTCCATAGTCACTTAATCTACTTGCAATTCTAAAGAAGTCAACACTTGATTGTGACAACGTTCAAAAGAATTTCCTCTGCCACTAGCACAGTAAAAAAACTTTCACCAATTAGTGCAGGAAAAAAGGAGGGAAAGGCAGACTGCCGGCTCAAAGAGCCAGGCCTTGCGGCGAGCCTGTCATGTCGAGAGGATTGATCAACGGGACGGCAATTTCTAATGGCATGTTGTCATGAAAAGTCAGCCACAGGGAGCCACCTGCTTTGCTCCTCACAGTCAGCCAGAAACGGAAGGAAGAAGGAAGGGAGGAAGGAAGGAAGAGAGCAGGAGCGGGAGAGGGGAAAGGCCCTCCACCCCGATCCCCACAAATTCCCTTTTGCTGATGGTTTAGGTAAAGGTATCACGATTTTTCCTTCAGTAGAAACCTGCCGGGTCCCCGGTCATATTACCAGGGCCGGAAGATGACAATGCCTTCCTTTACAGCAGTGTCCTCCTCCTCCTCCCGGTTTTTTGCAGAGAGAGTGAGCATTCTTTATTTTGCCACCACCACCTGGCCCCATTGTCAAACGGCCCTGCTTAGACCAGAAGACCATGGTGCTGTTAAGTCAACAAGAACATTCAAATCCTTATTTGAAAGATTCTAGAAGATGAAAAGGACAGCACGGAAGGCATAGTCAGATGTCAGAGAACGCTCCTGTTGGCTCCAGACTTCCCGGGGTTTGGTGTAGCAGGGTAGCACTCTTGAAGCTAGGGCTCTGTATATTATGGTCTGTATCCTCCAATGACCATGTGCTGAGTTTGCTGGACATTTTCTTGCACTGGATGCAACTCAATGTCTACAACAACCTCCACACACCCTTGAAAATGGAGGATGCTCTTCCTCTGAGGGGCCTCTAAAGGTAGCATTTCCCTGGTATCCAAGACTGCTTACCAACCACTCCAAAGAAAAGGACATTTTTCTTCCTCCAAATGTCCTACTCAATGGCTCCCTAGTCATTTCAAATGTCATTGTATGTGCTACAAGATAGTCTTCCCAGTACCATCCCGAAAAATGTCAAACTACTGGAGGGGTCTAGCGGGACTCAATGCCAGCTTGTGACATTCACAAAACTTCTTTCTGTTGACTTGATCTTGAGGTTGCCCTGGTTGTTTTCCATAAAACTAACAAACAACACCAAGGCCCATCTTCTCTCTCTCTCTCTCTCTCTCTCTCTCTCTCTCTCTCTCTCTCTCTCTCTCTCTCTCTC